>NC_139034.1:29558760-30158760 GCF_964662115.1 Mustela nivalis | reverse complement strand
TGGGAGGGAAGGGAGGGATAAGGGTCAGGATTCAGTCTGTGTGGTTTGGTGCTAGTAGTGACTGAGGGTCTTGGGTGGGAAGCCAGTGCTTCGTAAAAGTGAAATGCTTCCTGGAAAAACTTGATCATCTGTACTGTTTATTTACCGTATTTGTTTTTCTCCTTTCTTTGTGCTCCAGGGAGATGGGGGATGTGGTGCCTGGAAAACCACATGAGGTACGAGATCTCTCAGAACAGACGTTCTGGCACTGTGGTATACCAGGCCTTTGGGACTTTGACCCCTATCAGCTGGCGTTTGCTTCTGGAAGAGACGCCACGGAACAGACCCCTCATTTAACCACAGACTGAGGGAGGGTCCCGGGAGCCTGGGCAGCATCTGCTGTGTGGTTCCTCCAGTGTCCAACCTCCGTCTTCTGGCTCTGACTGCTGCTGCATCCGCTAGGCTGTGACCCAATTACTTTCAAATCCGGTGGCTATTTGAGAGTCTGAAGAACACTAAGAAAACATGCATCAGCACTACTCAGCATGTTCATGTGGTTTCTAGGGTTCACAGTCTAGGGTTCACAGACTCCCGGAGGGTCTCTGGGGTGTCTCAGAATTGGCCCCCAGGCCAGTACAGTGATTCTCTGCTGTCAGTTCTGTCCTTCTCTGAAGCAATTCCAGGTTGAAGCTGGAAACTCAGCTGGTGGGATGCCTCCCCACATCAGAGAGGGAAGGCCGCCTGCCCCCCGCCCCAGGGAGCCAACGCCGGCAGGGGTGGGTGTGTGCGATACGAACAGGGAGTGATGGACGAGAGATCCTCATTTTCCCAGTGATCCCCTGCTAACTCTGCTTTGTGCTTCCCGCCAGCTGCACCCCAACAAGGTGCACCAGGAGGACGGCCAGCTTGGGAGCCTTCTGGGGAAGCTTGCAGGGAAGATGAGTGGGGCCACCACACCCTCCCCCAGAGGCAGGAGGTGGTGAAGACCTCAGGCCGCTTCAACCTCTGTCTCCTGGCATCTCCTTGGGCATGAAGAGCGAGGGGCCTCCTCCTGTCTTAGCTCTGGTCTCTCTCTGTCCTGTGGGGACAGCGATGGTCCCAAGGTCGCGTCTCTTGCTGCATTGACGGACTCTTGGGAAAGCAGGAAATCCAGAAGCAGGGCGGCCAGGCATCCCTAAATCAATATGCTTCTGAGGTGGGAGAAGGCAGCTCCCTTATGCCAGCTGCCACTCGCCTGCCCTCAGCTGCAGGCTTCAGGGCAGGTCCGGTGCCAGCAGTGCTTGGGCACACGGTGCCCCTGCCCCTGTCAGCCCCATGCTGTGTGAGGACTTGGGTTTATCACAATTCCAGGCCTGTGGGGGTCACACGTAAGTAGAGCATGTGCACTGCTCTCTGGAGGGTACTGGGTTGTACCCCAGGGCCTTGGCTCGTGTCTCAGCTCTGGCTGCTGCACCGAGCACTGTGGACGAACCTCTAAACAGCAGGCCTGGACATCTCAGCTCTGGTGCAAGTGGTCTGGTTCTGGGCTGAGCCCCTTCCTGGCAGCAGACAGCCTTCCCGTGTGCCCTCCTGATGCAGAGACGGGTGAGGGGGCTCTGAGGCCCCTTTGCAAGGGTACTGATCCCACCATGGGAGTTCCACTCTCACTTGGGGCCTGGTCACCTCCCGCTGACCCCCCTTCCTGAGACAATCGCACTGGGCTTAGGCTCCCACACAGGGATTTGGGGGCACAATTGTTTGGTCCTTAACAGAAGAGGAAAAACAATACTGTCCACCCTGGTGAAGTTCGGGGTAGAAAATGGAATCGAAGAAAGCATGTCAGGATCCTTTTGCAGGAAATGAAACTGCACACCCAGTTCTTTCCTATTGAAGGAGCTCCTGCAAAAATGAGTCCGTTTCTGTCTTATTTGATGCTCAAACCAGTGTTTTCACTAACGAGCCTGTTGCCTTGGCTGCCGAGGGTCATGTTTTATTGAGAACATCAAGTACAATGAACAAGGAGCCTGTCTCCACGTCCACCATCAGGCACCTGTCCCCCCTCCCCTGTCCTGCGGGGTCCTTACTGTGGTTTAGCAGACGGCCACACACGGCCTCCAGAAGGTCAGGCCAAGGTCTGAACACAGGCTCTTTCCCACAGGCAAGGGGGGCAGCTTGCTTGGTCCGGATGCTGTGCAGAGGGTTCTGAAGTCTTCATGTGGGTGCCCGGGGGGCTCTACAGAACCCTCCCCTTGTTGCTCCTGGTGGCTTGCCAGGGCTCAGGTGGTGAGGCCACTGGTACAAAGGATGAAAACACAGGTCACAGGGGAAGAGACACGGTTGACATCACATGGTCACTTGGAACCAGACACCAGCCCCCGTGCCCTTCTCTGCGCCTTGTGTGTCTTGCCCGAGGTCTGTCCCCATCTGAGGGTTAAATGGCAAACCTTCCTTCTGGCACACTTGAGAAATCTTCCCCAACACCTCCACACCCAGTTTGGGGGGCTCCCACGTGAAATGCCGAGGGGAAGAGCGGGTGTTTTGGGCAAGACCGCGTTAGCTTGGCGGCTGTGAACCCGCAGGAATCACATCACATGGGATGACATGTTCCACTGTGCATGTGTATGGTGTTCACAAGTTTACAAAACTACAGGTCCTTGCTCCATGAAGGAGGCCATGTGATTCTGAGGATGTGATGACCCTCGGCAGCAGGCATGTGGCTCCTGGTCCCGCCCATCACACATTCTCACCGGGCCATGGGGAAGCCCAGGGAAGCTAAGAACTAGAGTTTCTAAAGATTCCCCAGGGCCCTTGCACATGCTGTCTGGTCCACATCAGCCTCACACCGTGGAAATTTGCCAGGACCTGGCATGACTTGCGTTTGGGTTCCTCTTTCTAGGATTCTGAGATCGGTGCCCGTGAGCTCAGGATGCCTCTGAATGAGGCCTTTTCCAAAGGTAAGTTCTTCCTTGGCGCTTTCCAGAAAGTTCGTGGGAGCCTGAGTAGTGCGAGTAGGGGCAAGGGGAGTGAGGGAGTCAGGAGCTCAGTGGGTGCAGATGTGGAGGAGAAGGGGCCTGTGAACTCTGGCCCTGGAGGTGTCCAGCAGGGATGCGGAGTGTGGCGCTGACGCTGCAGGAAAGTATTGGGGAGTCTTTGGAGGAAAAGCCGGGCAGAGGGTCACTCGACCAGTGGCATCGCCCCACGAAAGTACCAGGTTGATGCTGTGGGACAGTGCACATTGGAGCCATAGCTCTGACTCCCAGGGCCTGGCTTCTTGTCTGGCCCAGGATGGGGATGGGGATGGGGACGAGGGTGGGGACTAGGATGGGGATGGGGATGGGGACAGGGACTGGGGTAAGGGTGGAGACGGGGACATGGGTGAGCACAGGCTGCTGGAGGCTTCCCACTGGTGGAAGGAGGGCCGGGACTGGGTTGAGATGCAGGATGTGGAGAAGGAGGCAGCTTGGGGCCTGGAGAGTCGTCAGGCTGGGGCTGAGCACAGCGTGGGCCCTGGCCCGCTGGTCTCTGCTCTCTGCTCCAGCCCTGGCTTCTGCTGAGAAGGGGTGAGAGAAGAGAGGATGGCTGCAGGGTCTTTGGCTCCCAGGTGTAGGCCGGGTGAGATGGAGGCCAGCTCCAACTGGGTTGAGCGAGGAGTGTGTCAGCGCTGTCCTCGGACGGCCTGCCTTTAGACCCCAGCTCTGCCCCTGCTGCTCGCAAATTATTCAGCCTGTCTGGGCCTCTGTGTCCTCGTGTACAAAATGGGGATGCTGGTAGTCCTGACCACGTGAGAGCATTCTGAGGACGAGGTGTGGGGGCTCACCCCTACAGAATTAGCAGTCCTCTAGGAACGGACCCGGTACCAAGTGCTATGCTCAGAAGTCACATTATCCCATCAGCTTGATGGATGTATCCTTTGCATGTTGCAGTCTTTTTCCTTTCCCTGATTTAATGACTCCTGGACTTTTCCCGCAAGAGGGGAGGGAAAGGACGAGAGAGCCCCCTGAGCTAGTGGAGCTGGTGGCTGCAAGTGCTGCCCTCGCAGTAAGGAACTGGTTATCCCCATTTCACAGGTGAGGGGGCTCCCCCTCCCCTCCTCCAGCCCTGCCCTCCCCCTCCACCTCTGGTCTGTCTCCTGCAGCAATACGGTCCCCCCTACAGCCACCACCACCAGTTTAGACTTACCACAGGTGATAAAACCCATTTGTCTTCTCCAGCCCAGTTCAACTCTGATTTACACTGAAGGAGGTGTAAGAGTGTTTGGAAGGGCTGGGGGAGGCTAGAACATTCTAGGTGGAAGGAACAGCAAAAGCAAAGGGCCAGAGGGAGAATGTCTTCGTGTCTGTTTGGAGGTCACGTGCAGAGCCCATGTCAGCATCCAGGAGGGCTGTCTGTGCTTCTGCCACCTCGGGCTGCGGGTGCACGTGAAGGCGTCCTGTTCAGGGAGGGGGTTTCTTCACTGGGGGTGGGGGTGGTCCTAGCGGGAAAAGGCAGGGCCGCTAGAGAGTAAGGGGAGGGAGTAGTTTGCCCACCAAGTGGTGACAGCAATCTGTCCACCGCTCCCGCCTCCCCCGGCCCCATGGAAAGAATGAAGTTCTAGAGCCTCGGAGGGTGGAGACGGTGAGCTTGTCCCCTGGGACAGAAGGATGCCACATGGAACTTTCCAGAGTCTCTGCAGCCACGTGGGGTTTGTGGGGTCAGGGAAGGGGGCTTGCGGCGGGATGCTGGACAGAGGCAGCTCTCTGCAGTCCTGAAGTCTAAATTCCTTCCTTCTCTGGAGTTCTAGAACTATTCAGGCTGCTGGATGAGGACCAGAGCAGCGCGGTCTGGCTCTCCCTGGCTGAGATAGGTGGCTGGGGTTCTGGGGAACGACTTGCTGATGAGACTTGGATTCTGGATTGTCACAGGTGCCGAGTGTGGCTCGCTCAGTGACCTGTGTTATTTCCACGTGGCTCTAGCGTGCCTTCTCGGGTGGCAACTGTGGGGAGAAATGGGATTGTCCCATGGTCTTCCCAACACATACATCCCTTATTATCTTGAAGATAAAGCTACACTTTCATTTCAGATCACGCTGGGATTCCATTCCTCGCTGATCAGAATGGAAATATGGGTGGTGGGTGCAATTCAACGCCTGACTTCCAGGAACGGATGTCTTAGGTGAACGGAGAGAAGGTGATCCAAACCCAGCAGAAATGTCGGTGACCTATTTCCAATGATGTGGGGGAAATCTTCCTGAAGGTGTACCGGCAGGTACCCAGACCTCGGTGTCGACCCTGACATTGTGTGTATACACACACATGCTCGCACACTGATGCACACGCACATACCTGTTGGTGGGAAGCCCCTCTTGAGTCTGAACCTTTCCTAAGCCACCTGTTGAGAGGGCTCATGGAGTTGGGACTGAGTTAAGGGCTCCAAGGTGCTCAGGGGAGCATGGAGTCATCACAGGTCACACCCCACCAGGCGGGAGAGTGTCTCTGGTACAGTCGTGCCAGCTCCCAGAGGAGCACGGAGCTCACCCTGGGGTCCTTTTGCAGTGGCTATGTTGCGTGTTGGTCTGACCCGGGTGTGTGGACATCGGCGACAGTCCACACCAGCCCTCCTGCTGCCTTTTTCCCCTTCTGCACAATTCCACAAGCAAGGAGCCCCGGATGTCAGTCATTGGTTGTTCCCATCCTCCCCGCCCGTCCGTGTCCCTGGAGGTCCTGGCCTGTCCCACCCGCAGTCACGTGTAAGCCGACCCCGGAGCCCAGTGGAGGGACTGAAATCAAATAAAGTCTGGTCCCAATGGTTCTTGCTTTTCTCTGATGATGTGCAACATTGGGGAGGGCCCTGCTTCTCATGCTTTAGGAGAGAAGTTTTGGGAAAAGACGGGCTGGAGCTGCTGAGGTCGAAGGTGGGGGGGATCTCTTGGAGGAGGAGCTCCAAGAGAGCTCCTTGGGGGGGAACCTCTGGGGTCCTCCGGGACGGAGCAGCTCCAGCCCTCCAAGGAGGGACGTGGGTGGGCTGCTTTCTGCCCTTTTGAGGAAGGAAGACTGGACCTCTCTTCAGCACTTGTGGCTCAAGAAGTCAGCGTCTGCTGAGTGGACAGCAGATCCTTGCTGTGGGGATTCTTGCCCCACAAATAGGGAAACTGCTGTTCAGGCTGGTTTCCTTCCCCATGAGACATGAGGATCCTTGTGGCTGGTGAGAAAGTAGACCCCAAGCAGTGTCCTAATGGGCTGGTGGGGCAGACCTGGCTCTCCCAGGCGGCCTTGGGTTGGGGGGGATGAGGTGCTCTGACTACTGGGGCAGATGCCACAGACGGGGGATTATTCCCACAGACCCGGATGCCAGGCGGCTGAGATCCCGGTGCAGGTGGCCAGGCTCTGGGGACACTCATAAGTGCAGGAATAGCCGCCAGGTGGGGTCTGCTGTTGCCAGTGCTTTGTCCACAGAGCCCAGTGTGGACCCGGGGACGGACTCATGAGGGGCTCACCCTGTAGGCTGGAGACTCCCTCAGTCAACGCTGACTTCCAAGCTACAGCAAAGTGTCAGGCACTTCCTTGCCTTGGAGGCCCAGAGGCCAACACCGCCATGGATATCAGTCTTCGTGGGCTTGCCGTCTGGTTGAGGGAAGCAGACAAGAAGCGGAAGCAAACGAGTGAGTGAGATGGTGCGCTGTCGAAGAGAAATAAAGCAAGGGGAGGGGAGAACCTGTGGGAGCCACCCGGGGCGGGGAGGGCTCTGTTCAGGTGGAAAGGCCCCTCTGCCCTGTCAGTGACTTCCCCAGGCCTCAGCTTCCTTGTTGGAGGGAGCAGGTGAGGGGGTGCTTTTTTTCCAGCTCTCCGACCCCAGCAGTCTGTGTTTGGGGAATGAAAGTGCCTGGAAGCAGCTCCCAGATTACGTGGGTGGTCACCCTGGGCCACGTGGGCGGGCCAGTCTCAGAGCACGCATGCTTGGGTCCCTTCCGGGGCAGGGGGCGGTTTTCACGTCCTCACCCCATTCGGCCTTCCCTCTCCAGCCACGAAGGCACAAAATTAACAGCAATAACAGCTCCTTGTGCTGAGTTTTTCTAAATGCCACGATTTCTGTGAAATGTGTCATGTGTCACTTCATCAATCCTTCCCGCTCTGCCACACGTGCTTGTGACCTTGGGCCACCTGGTCATCACTTACCTTTCTGTCCCTAAATGTTCTCACTTGAAAATGGGGATAATTATCGGACTGACCTCATAGGGTTGTGCTCGGCATGAAATGAGCTGACCCACGTGTTCAGACAGCGCGCAGCAAAGGCTCCGTCGCCGTCTGGCTGTTCACACTGCACGCGCCGCTGCTGAGGACAGTGAGGTTCAGAGGCAGGAGGGCAGTCTCAGCTCCGGCTGCTGCACTGAGCACCAGCCGGAGTGGATGAGCTTGTAAACAACAGACACTGATTTCTCCCAGATCTAGGGGCTGGAAGTCCGAGGTCCGGTGCAGAGGGCCTGGTCCTGGGCTAAGACCCTTCCTGGAGGCAGACAGCCTCCCCTGTGCCCTCCTGGTGTAGAAAAAAGGAGAGGGGCCTCTGGGGACCCTTTGCAAGGGCACTGATCCCACCACAGGAGGTGCACGTTCACATGGGGCCTGGTCACTTCCCACTGAAGCCCCCTCCTGAGACCATCGCACTGGGCTCAGGCTTTCACGTAGGGATTTGGACACAGACGTTCAGGCCATCACAGTGGCCAAGGCAGAACGCGAACCCGTGTCTGTCTGCTCTAGTGCGTGGTCCATGCCCCACACTCCTGGGATGGTTCTCGCTAGTCTGGTCCCCCATGCAGGGTCCTGGCCCCAGAGGTCTGCTCCCCTGTCCCCTTCCCTGAGGGGGTTTCAGGAGGTTCTTTGAGACTCTTGAGTTGCGAGGAAAGCAGTTGAGGTGTTAATGAATGGATTTCCCAGGGAGCCAAAGGGCAGAGGATGAAGCCCCCAGGGAGGAGGCCCTTCTCAGCCGCATCCTGTGAGACATCAAAGGGATGGAGGCTGAGCTGCCCAGCAGAGGTGTCCTCCGTCTCCGATGCCCTCAGGCTCCCAGTACCTGCCTTGGCCAGGGACACTGGCGTGTCTGCAACCAGTGTACCCACGATGCGTGATCTGCAGGACTGATGATGTCTGCCAGTGAGAGAATCAGTGGGAAAGGGAAAGTCAACCAGAGCCAGTTCTTTCCAGAGTACAGCGTCATTAATTTAAAATGATTTATTTAGTAAAATGGTAACATTGAGGCTAATGTTATCTCCCCGAAAGACAAACCTATTTGTTGTTTGCCGCCTTGGGGTGAAGGAGTGAGGCAGGCCAGTCCTGAGGGGGACCCATGGACCAGCTGCAGGGAGGCCTCCCTCACGCCCGGCGCCCATAGCTTCCCTCCTGCGGACAAGCCCCCTGTGGCCAGGCGTCCTGTTCTCCACATGGCAGTGATGTCCCTGAGGTTGGATGGGGACCGTGGGCATTGGACAGAAGAAGAAAAACTCCCCCCATTTCTGGTCTCTTCTGATTTGCTTAGTGTATGTTTTTCTGGGGTCATCGCTACCCTTTTAGTATTTTGTTCTGTCATTCATCTATTCTTAGCTGGATAAAACAACAAGATCAACAACAACAAAACCTTCCCTTTTAAAAAAAGCACAAGAGGTAGTACCAGCACACACACACACACACACACACACACACACACTGGTGACTAGAATAGAGCCACACAATTGATTTTGGGTGTATCTTGGTCTGTTAGAAGGAACTGATTCCCCAAATTTTTTAAAGAAAAAAATTTATATATTTATAAGGGAAATACAATGAAGGGATGGAATATGAGTATAAAGATGAAAAATTTAAAAAGGATTCTAAAAAAGGAATTGATAAACTAAGAAGTTGGTTGAAAAAGGAAAAAAAAAAGAGGAAAGAGTATGATCAGGCTGGAGACTAGAACAAAGCTATGCGTTAGATTTGGGTATATAACCTGTATGTATACAAAAAATATGGTTAAATGCAATGAAGGGATAGAATATGACTATAACAATGAAAATTTAAAAAGATTTTTTTAAAAGTACTGATAAAATAGTTTTAAAAGGTTAAAATAGGAAAGAGGAAAAATTAAAAAATTGAATAAGAAAAAATAAAATTTAAAAAATTTAACTTTGAAAGACTAAAGAATCATGAGGAAAAAAGCCATGAATTCTATGTGTTGCTTTCCCCTAGCTCTGGAGTTTGCAGTTCATTGATCAGTGAACTTTGTTTTGGCTGGATGTTCTTGCTGATTTTCTGTGGGAGGGGTCTGCTGTAGTGATCCTCAAGTGTCTTTGCCCCAAAAGGAATTGCACTGCCCTAGCCAGGGCCTGGGCTAAGTAATCTACGGGGGTTTGCTCTTGGGGGCTTTTGTTCCCTGAACGCTTTCCATGCAGCTTTGAAGAACAGGAATGAAAATGGCAGCCTCCCAATCTCCGGTCCTGGAGGAGCTGAGAGCTGGGGGTCCCCTCCTCAGTGTGCCCTCAGAGAAAAGCAGTTAGTCCCTCCTGTCTCCCTGGTCTCCGGCTGCACTCCAAGCTCACCTGGCCTGTGACCAAGCATTTCTATCTCTGGCACACAGCCCTGTTTGGAGTCTCCAAACCCCGCAGATTTCTGCTGTGCGCTCCCGTGCCACTCCTTCTGGAGGAGGAAGGAGGAGGATTTTCCTGGATCTGCCACTTGTGGGGTCCCTGCTTGAAGAGCATTGCCCTGACTGTGCCTTCAATTATGGTTTAAGGTAACCCTGAGCTGAGAGCCCCTCCTCAGCTCCATCTCTGCCACCGGCTTCCCTACTCTGATACCTGACAGTTCTGCCACACTCAGGAACCCCAGGTCTTCCTGTCACCTCGGGGGTCCTGAGACCACACTGTCCCTAGGAGGGCTCCACCCCTGCTTAGCCCCTGGAGCCACGTCCCTCAGTGGAGCAGACTTCTAAAAGTTCCGATTTTGTGCTCTGCTACTCTACCACTTGCTGAGAGCTGGCCCCTTCCCCCACGGTCTCTCTTCCTATTTATCACCTCGGATTCACTTCTCTGCACGTCCTACCTCCTGGATAGTAGTCGCTTTTCTGTTCCTAGAATTGCAGCTCTTCTTTTCTTCTCTTTCTTCTTGAGTTTGTCGCTGTTCCGAATGGTTTAATAACTATCTAGCTGGACCCAACAATATTTAGGTCTCCTACTCCTTTGCTATCTTGCTCAAAAGTCGAGTGAAGGAAACAGTGCATTGTGACCAGATGAGCACTCAGCCTTTAACTCTTCTCCCTTAATTTCAGATTTTGGAAATGGGGTTCCTAATGAGGCACCCACCTCTGGCCCTACCTGTGTGTCTGGCTGTATGGTTATGTCTCTTAATCCCAATGCGCAGACTAGGGTGACCCATGAGCCTTTGTCCCTGAACATACTGGTTGTGTCCAAGCTGTTACGGGTATGATGGGATGTCAGGGTGGTGTCTGTGGCTGAGTGGACTGAGGCTCATGGACCGAGGTTTGTGGACAGTGCACACAACCTTCCCAGGAGGAGGGAGACGCGGGGCTCTCCAAACGCAGTCTCAAGAGTCTCAAACCCCTCCTCCCCAGGGAAGGCATCACAGATCAGTGATGGGCAATTAGGAATTGTGTTTCCAGAGATATCTCCAGGGCAGGGGGCTCTGGGAGCCACCGTTAACCCCACTTTGTCTCTCTCCCCATCAGGAGGTCCAGAAGCTGGTTTGTAAACCCATCTGTTTGCAGAGTGCTGGGTGTGGTCTAATTCTACATCCTTCTCCAGTGTGGCGGCAGGTGCACTCGCTCTGGCCAGCATGGGTTCTTCTAGTGTGTTCTGTCTGCAGGCCGCTCACCTGACCCCGGGGACTGCTGGGCAGCCAGGAACACCAGCTGTTGTTTCTGGGGTTTTCAGACTGCCTGGAGTCTGGTGAGTTAGTATGGGCCTCCTGACCCTCTGTCCCTCTGTCCTCCAGTTCTTCTGAGCGTTTGACCAGGGTCTGATTCCTATGGAAGGTAGCCAACTGGGAATTTAGAGGAGGCAGCTCACAGAGCCCCCACGTCCAACACTGGTTCCAAGCTCGGAGGTTCCCAAAATGGCCTGTGGGTTTGATGATTCACTGGAAGGACTCACCGAACTCACTCAAACTCTTATATTCACAATTATGGTTTATTACCGGAACAGGATTCACATGAAAACCAGCCAAGGGAGGACATGCGGGTGCAGAGCCCAGAAGGCACCAAGAGGGGAGTCTCCATTCTCCTCCCAGTGGAGTCAGGGGGTACAGGACCCAGAGTGGGATCCTCTGCCCTGGGACTTAGACCCCCACCCAGGCCTGGACTTGCGTACATCCTCATGGCTGCTCTCTGTGGCCCTGTGGGCCCTGAGTCTGAGCCAGCCCCCTGGATGACAGAAGGACACCCCAACCTTGGGCTGGGGCCTCCTCTCCAGGCTCCTCTGTCCCAGAGGAAATGTTCCCGGCCACACGGGAGGGTCTGCCTCTCAGGCTGGGCGGCGTGGGTAGTGCACTCCCTCTGCTTCTGCCTCTTCTCTCCTTTGCGTCCAAACTGTGGCTTAGTCAATTAAACAAAGAAGTCTATGCAGTTGGGTTGAGACGGGAAGTCAGACTATGCAAGTGTTTGGTTTGTACGGAATATTAATTCGAGGCTACGGCAGTGCACAGGCTGGGCAGTGGCTCCGGCTGCTCAGAGGCCCATGTGGGCACTGAGTTCAGAGTGTGATTTCATTGTTTCCTGTCCAAGGCGTTCATAGTACAATCAATGAGCCTTCTTGCCCTGGTCACTCTGGTAAATGAGAAGTTACTCCCAAATGATCTTATCCGGTCCAATAAATAGATGAAATTATTGAATTTATTAACATCTAAATTAAAAGGTCTGAGAAAAGCAGTTCCCATTAATCACCTTGCCAGCAGCCACCCCCATGGATAAGTGACTGGAGGCAGATTATCATTATTATCATTACTACTACTGATTTCTGGAGACATGCTGTTTTTGAACAATAACGGTGTTTTACAGAAGCTGCTCAGACAGTGTTGTTACTCATTTACAGATTTTCTGAGCCGGAAGCAAACAGGCAGTGCTGTCTGGGGCTTTCTGGTGAGGATCTGGTGCGGGGGGAAGGTGAGACCTCTGCTCTTGAAGCAGGTGCCAGAAGCGGGATGCGAAGCTGTGTGTATTTTACTGACCTCATGTCTCCCGGGGCACTAGGCTCTCCAGTTCTGGCTCTAGCCCACAAGATAGGGCCCCCTCTCCCGCCCTCCTGACCCACTCCCATCCACCTGTCGTGCTGTTTGCTAGCCTCCCGCGGTCGGGTGCCCCGGGTGCCCCTGCAAGCTGCCATGCACCTGTATGCTGGGGCCCTCCCATGGCCCTCAGGCTGGCTCCGCATCCCACCCCGACAGCGGGACACTCAAGCTCTCATGGCCTCTGGCTCGAGTGGTGGTCTGTCTGCTGCAGTCCCACGTCTGGTCTTTTGGTGGTTCGCCTGGGACCTGACCCTTCCTGAAGGGCATGGGGCAGTCCCTCTGCTCTCCTGAGCTCTGTGAAGAGCCAGAGGAGGCTTGCCGGCCACCGGGGGAGACTGAGGGTGAGGTGTGTGAGGCCTTGCTGTCCCCTGTTTTGGAGCTGTCAAGATCCGCCAGGGGTTCACGGGGGAGTCAGAGGCCCATTCCGGGCCAGCTGACGGAGGTACTGTAATCTGACCTGCTCCCTGCCCCCACAGTCCCCAGGATTCCCTGTAGGCTGTAAGGGGCTGGACTGTGAACCACGGGACCACTTTCCATAGATCAGAGCCCAGCACCGGCCCTTCCAAGGTGTGAGGAGGATGGTGCTCTGGAGTCCATGCCCGGGCTGCTCCCAGCCTTAACCCCATAGAGTACAGGGACCATGGCCTCTGATGTGGCCCAATGTGGCACTCTCTGGGCCCCGGTGAGGGCTGGCCTGCTGTTCTGTCCCTCTCCTCTCTCTTAGGCTAAATGCCTTTCCTAGCAGTTTCCTGAGACGCCCCTTCAGGACTGTTTCTTGGGCGGTCCTGCCTCATGCACCGTTTTCACCCCTGCAGGGGTGGATATGAGGGTAGGTGAGGGCAGGGGTAGAGCCCATGGAAAGCCCTGAGGTCCTGCAGGGGCTTGGGCTATCCCCTGAGGGCATGGGGATCCCTGGCGGGGGCGGGGGGTGAGTCAGGAACAACGGCAGTGGGATCCCTGCTCTGAGCCTGTAGGAGAAGGGGAGGAGGGCGCGGCATCCTCCGCACGGGCAGTGGGCTCTGGGCTCCAGCAGCGGGGCCAGAGCAGAAGAGCTGGGCCGCAGAGGGATTTCAGGTAGCATGGCAAGAGGAGTCGGGGTGTCAGGGTGCCTAGGGTTGGAGGCTGGAGACTGAAACTGGTCACCGAGAGAGGCCGAGGCGGTCGGTCCCAGTGTTCCCCCAGGCAGAGGTGTGAGGTGTGGTGGAAAACCACCTAGGCTCTGACTTCTCATTCTGGGACAGGCGTTAGCTGGCTGGGCCACCATCAGCCAGGGGCTTAAACAACAGACACTTAGCTCTGGCGGCTGAGGTCTGTTTCCTGGGCGGGTTCGTCCCACGGGTGGGGCGGTAGACAGCGGTCATCTTGCTACGTGGTCTCGTGGCCTCCTTTGCACTATCTTGAGCCTGGGTATGAAAGAGCACAAGGTCTCCAGCATTTTTTCTTGTTCAGGTGCTAATGCTGTCATGTGTGCCCCCCGTCATGACCTCAACCTGCCTCCAAACACCTCCCATGAACTGGGAGGAAGGAAGACCTTCTCTCTGTTGGCCTCTGTGGACTTCCTGGTCCCCAGACACTCCACGATTAGGAAGCTCTCAAGGCAGATGTAGCAATGGGCCACTGTGCTGCCTGGAGAACCTTCTAGAGCTCAGCCAGGAGCTCCGGGACCACAGAGCCTGCGGACTCAACAAGTCCTTAGGTGTATTCTTCCCTTGCCTCTGGGAAGCAGCTGTTTGCAGAGGCCTGTAGAGCTTTCTCCTTTGCTTTGCAAAAAAAAATGTTAAGCAAACATTTAAGGAATAAGGGCTTTATAATGATGAGAGCAAACAGGAGGGATACTGGTTATTATAGAACATTAGTGTTTAAGGAAAAGAGGAAAGGAAAAGTATCTGGAAAGCTCCAGCTTGTCCTGAGCAGGTCTTCTCGGACTTGCCTTTCTCACTCTTCAAACTGTGGGCTAAAGCCTCCAGACCCTGGCCTGTAGGTGGCTCCCAAGAGCCTTGGTACCCAGGTGCTTTCAGGTAAACTGAGGTCCTCCTTCTTGGACCCATAGAAAGGCAGAAATGATGGCATGCCAACACCAGAGAGGACCAGCTCTGCCGGGCCCCGAACTGGGCGGCAGGCCAGGCTACGTCTAAGGGAAAGTTGGGGAGCAGAGGAGAAGGAGGCCAGGGAGCCCAGGAACAGCCTCAAGGACTTGCCCACCTGGCAGGTCCAGCTGGAGTGCAGGGCTGCTTGCCAGGGAAGGTGCTGTCAGTGTTCCCCGGCTCGTTCACATACCGCCTGGCCCCAGGCACGCTAAGCCTAAAGTTGGACGGTTTGTCCTAACATGTGCTTTTGCTTGGCCTCGGCCACCCTCTCTGGGCCTCGAACCCCTCGTCTGTGACTTGGTGAGTGAAGTGTGCCTCTCCCTGGGCTGCTGTGAGGTTGCAAGAAGTGGGGCTCCCTGAGCGCCTGGCCTGAAGGCAGTGACTGCACGGCCACCTCTGGGGGTCCCTCCCGGTCCCAGGCAGGGGTCTATGGGGGCCGTGAGGCCAAGGTGCTCAGCCCACAGCGATCCCCCTGGGCTCTGGCCTCCTCCCAAACTGCTCATCTAGCATCTCATCAGATGCAGAAGGTGAATGGCTTCCTGGGGGGCAGAGGGGTTCTCTAGCTCCCACTGGAAGTCACTTTGTACAGTGACTCTAGAAAGGACACATTTCATCTCATTCCAGAGCTGGAAGGGACCTTCGGAAGCCATTTGCTGTGGCACAGGCCCGACCAGCTGTGACATCTCTTGGTGGCAGGGGCGGCTGCCTGGGAATAGGAGCACAGGGACGGTAAGTCATGGAGCCTTGGAAAGAGGGATGTATGGAGCCTAGTGACATCCATGGCTATCCATTCCCCCATCCCCAGCTGGGGGAATGTTGGCTGGTATGGACTCTGGACCCCTGCAGGCGTTGGAGATCTCTGGGCCCTTGGTTCTTAATGGGTCCCTGGAGGAGTAGAGCCTGGGGGCTTCCCTGGGGAGGTGGGGGTTGATGGTCGCACTATTTTGGGGGGATTTTCCATCTCATTTCACATCCCTCCCAGCTTCACATCCCCAGGGTGTCTGAGGATCTTGATGGGAGTGATCATCACAAGGCCTGCCTCTGGCTCAGAACCACAGTGAGAAGTCCCAGTGAGGGGCCAAAGCTGGGTTAGGGTAGCCACGGGACAGCCAGGTCTGGGTGTTGGGAACAGCATTCCAGATGTGGCTGAAGCCCAACTAGACAGAGGCTGTCTCCCAACCCAGGTGCTGATGGCCTGCAGACAGGAGCTGCTCAGGAGAAGCAGACGATACCGTCTGCAGGTGGGCGAGGGGCTGGTGGACAGAGTGGCCTGGGCCCTGGGTGTGAGGCAGTGTTGCTGGAACCTCCCGGCAGCTGAGTGAGAGCCTCGGGGGACAGAAGACAGCAGTGGCAGCTTGACTGTAAGACCTGCTCCCCTCGCCCCTTACCTGGGGCTCCCCAGGAAACAGATTCTCCCGGAAAACACTGGAAGAACACAAACGTGACACTCATGGACACCCAGGTATCACATGGCGTCGACACTACAGACGTGACAGGTCCTACCTGGCACATGTTGGTGTCACGTTCATTGTGAGCGGGAGCGGCTGCACACTCGGGCTGTGTCCGTGGAAGGGACCTCACCCGGCGGTGTCGGCCCACGGAGCCCAGAGCAGGTGCAGATGCAGTGGGGGGAGGCGGCCCCATCTGGGAAGTGCCTGGCTGCAGGTCACTGTGTTGAGTGTGGGGTGCGCCTTCAAAGGTCTCGCTCCTCTCCAGACTTGCTTTCTCCTCGCCCACCTGGCTCTTGACTGAGTCCTCCCTAGGGATCGCCCTCCCACTTCCCTTGCTTGCCTGGCAAAGATGTCGGTCCCAATAAAGCTACTGCCTGATGAACTCTGCCTCCGCCTGCTTCTGGGAGCCCATGTGACGACAGCTGCAGCCCTGCAGTCTTTCCGTCCCTGTACTGCCTCCTGAGTGGGAGGAAGGATGGTGACAGAGGCTAGGGACCTGCCTGCTGCCTTGGGACCCTTAAGTGAGAGCTCTGCCCTGAGCAGTTTTCCAAGGCCTTGTAGATGCACTCAGAAGTGCAAGGAGACCCAAGAGAGGCTGCTGCACTCGCCAGGCACCTGTGTCCTGTGCCCTCGGCTCCATGGCCAGTCTTGGAGAAACAGAGGGAGGAGAGACTTGCAGGCGTCTGGGACTCCTTGTTGACCCAGACCCACGAGCATCACGGGAACAGGCCACACTAGACCTTGCTTCTAGCCAGAGAGCAAAGATCCGTATATGGGCCAGGCCCCTTGGAGTCGGGTTCTTGTGTATGTGTGTGTGGGGGGGTGGAGGTTGGAGGTATTTATTGTAAGACACTGACTGACCATGGCAGAGTCTGCTGGCTCTAACACCCACAGGCACCAGCAAGTTGGGGACCCGGGGACATGATGGTCGGCTGTTATTATCCCTTCTTCCTCAGGGTGTCAGTCTTTTATTTCTTAGGGCCTTTGACTGATGTACTAGATACACCCAGTGCATGGAGGGCAAGTTTACTGATTTCCATGTTAATCTCATGTAAAGTACACCATCCCAGAGTCACTCTGATGTGCTTGACTGGGGGGTCTTGGCACCGTGGCGCAGCCAAGCAGATGTAAATCCGGCCATCACTCCCCATCACCCCACCATGGGACATCAGCTCTGTTCATTTCAGGCAAGGGGACATGGCTTCCACCATCTTCCTGGAAGATGTCCAAGGACCACGCCCACGGACCACACCCATGGACCACAGAAGAGGAGGCAAGTGGCATCAGGTGAGAGAGAAACCAGGCACCTGCTAAGGTATAGCTGTCCCCACCTGGAGACGAAGTCAGCCCCAAGGGTCTTCCTCCTTCTCCTGTGACTGTGGGTATTTCATGATCTACAGCACTCGGCTGGGCCTGGCATGCTGACTCTTCGAGGGCCACAAGGTAAACCCTTTAGGTGATGGGGCCATGTTCATCTGCTGCATATTCTTTGTGTTACAACTATTTAAAGACCACTGTTGGCTTCTTGGTCATATGGAGACAGTCCGAGGGCTGGATTGGCCTTCGCCAATCTTTACTCAAACTGCTAATATTCTCGTACTCCTGGATGCTTGACATTCCAGACCCCTTCCTGTCCCTGAGGGTGCTCCCTGTCCCCCGCCTCTTTCAAACCCAGCCGCTCAACAGGGCCCTTGGGACAGAAAGTTGCAAGGTCAGCAGGACAGAAGGAGTGCCCACCAACAGCCTCCACCCACCCAGAGGCCTCCCAGCCGAACCTGCCATCCTGCTTGAAGCTGCGGGCCCCCCACACCTGGGCCAGAAGGAGAGGGGCTGCAGCCCACTGACCCACGCATGGCCTGGAGCCCACCCCCGGGGCCGAAGCCACATTCAGGCAGGTACTCCGAGGGGCCCTGTGGTGTCATGGAGAAGGGAGTCCCTGCCCGCAGTCCTGTGAAAGCCCTCCAGAGCCCCGGCTTGGGTTGGCTGGATTGCACCTGTCAGTTCCTTCCCAGGCCCCTGAGGGTGGGCGCTCTCTCCTCTAGCTGATGGAAATGGAAGGTTCTCCCCAACCCAGAGTGAAGACAGTTACCCAAGGGACCGGCAGCACGGCGGACTTGCCCGAAGGATGGGGTTCTCTAGGGCATGCAGTGAGGCTGGCAGGGAAAGCCTGCAGGGGGATGCAGGGCCCCTTGTGTGCTGGATGTAATTCTGCAGCAGAACCATCGCGAGCTGCACGCTGGGTGGCATTGCACATGTTCTCCCTGCGTGCAGGGAAGCCACCAACATCTCCAGAACCTTCTCAGCCTCCCTGGTGGTAACGCTGCCACGCTAGCTCCCAGTCTGTGACTGCTTTCCCTAGCGCCTGGTGTGTACCTCCCCACTTTCTGTCTCTGTGAGACAGAGTACCCCGGGTACCCCAGGGTACCCTGTCTGCAGGTAATCACATGGTGTCTGTCCTTCTGGCTCTTCTGTGTCAGACTCTGCTGGGCCCACAGGGCTCTCACAGATGCCAGTGGGTCTGGTGTGCGGCCGAGGTAGAGGCCCCCATGGGGACAAACTGCCCAGTGCATGGGTCCAGGAGCCACGGGGACAAACTGCCCAGTGCACAGGCTTCCAGATGTACAAGGGCAAAATGCCCAGTGCATGGGCTTCCGGAGCCCCACTGCCAGGCCCTCCAGGGCAGAATCAAGTTATTGATGTCTTTAAAGAGGTTATGAGAGGGAAAATGAGCTGGCCAAGTGTCCCCCGCAGATGTGGGCTGGGAAAGGAGGTAGCGCTTGGGGATGGAGCCTGGGCATTCCTGTCCCCTTCCCCTTGAGCCACCGCCATCTCGAGTCAGCCTGGCTTCTTCCCCACAGAGCCTGTAGGGTGGCCGTGTCCCCCTTGCTGTCATAAACGTTGGGTAACAAGATAGCCCTGGGCAGGGAGTTGGACCCGCGGTGCAGGCTCGTCTGCTTCTCCTTTCTCTGTGGCCCTGAGAGGAAGCTGTCATGTTCTTGGAGGCCATTTCCTAGCCTGTAAAGGGAAAGGGCCGTTTCAGTGGTCCTTATACTTCCCTTTAGCAGCGGGACCTTTTCCTGGGGTAAAATCTTGCATGCAGTCTATGGGAGACACAGAGAGCAGAGCTGCTGAGTGGTATGGCGAGATAGAGCCCTGCTCATGGCCTCCCCCACCCTGAGGCCACGGAGGACACCCCATCCCATCTGCAGGACCCCCCACCCCCTCCCCCTGCTCCCTGGGCCCCTAGCAGCACCTGATTCTGGGACTCGCCATCCGTTCCTACTGAATGAGGTTCCTGCTCCCACGAAGGCCACGCTGCTGGGGATGGAGCCAAGGACAGGCCTGGGAGTAGCAGTCCCTGCACAGAGGGGGTTAATCACATGTGCCTTCAGAAGGCAGCTCCAGGGACGCCTGGGTGGCTCAGTTGGTTAAGCAGCTGCCTTCGGCTCAGGTCATGATCCTAGCGTCCTGGGATCAAGTCCCACATTGGGCTCCTTGCTCCGCAGGGAGCCTGCTTCTCCCTCTGACTCTACCTGCCACTCTGCCTGTGCTCGCTCTTGCTCTCTCTCTCTGTCCCTGACAAATAAATAAATAAAATCTTTAAAAAAAAAAAAAAAAAGGCAGCTCCAGCCTGCCACGGGTACAGCCCTGTGACAGGGGTCCCTCAGTACCCCCCCAACCTCCGCAGTCCTTCTGTGGGACCTTGGCCTGCAAAGTCCGCCTGGATGCCCCCTCCCTCAGGCTTCCCCCTCTGATGAGATGTCCCTCCACATGGGCATCGCAGCCCAACCCCCACACCTCGTCCTGCTCTCACTCTCTGCTCACTCCCTCTCGGCACTCCCCTGTTTTCTGGACCATCCCTGCTGGAGACAGTCCCTGAGTTCCCTTTGCACCATAGGTGTGATCCCATGCCCTCATCAGTGGGATGGACAGGATGGCTGCTGCACGAGGGTGCCGGGGCATGGCTTGGGATGACACAGGCGAGACTCCTGTCTCCTCAATCTCAGAAGCCCCAGCTCCATGCAGATTGACATGGGGGAGACATAGGGGAGCAACTGCGGGACATGGGTTGGACCAGGTGAGGAAAGACCCTTGGGGCCGCGGCAGGACTCAGACTCCATCGTGCAGAGAGCTGGTTACGACCTGAGTGAGTCCCCACGATGTTCATGGGCTTATGACTCAGTGCTGACCCCCAGCAGGTCCGAATTGGACCTTACTTGGAAGTAGGGCTGCTGCAGACAGAACCTGTTATGCCAGAAAGGGATGGCGGTGGAGCTGGGCGGGTGCGGGGCTGGACTGGTGTCCCTGCGAGGAGGACTTTGGACGCTGATGCTCTGTAGGGAACGGCGTGCGCAGCTGCAGCCAGCAGTCAGAGCACGGTGTCTGTGCCCCAGGGAGTACCAGGGACGTCATAAACCCCTGGAAGCCGGGAGAGCATGACACAGGGTGCCCCTGGCCTGAGAGGGAGCCCTCTGCAGCCACTGTATTTGGTGTCCCGTCTCCGACCCGAGACCACGTCTCTGCTGAGTCTGTACGCGGTTAGGGCAGCCTGCCCACTACCACAGCTGGGAGCCTCTGCAGGACGGGGACCCGGGGGCTGCGAGTGACCACACAGGGCGAGCTAAGCCCGACAGCAGACCCGACGGGGCCTCACAGCCCTGGACTGACCATGTGCCTCTGAGAAGGACAGAGGGCCTCCGTGCCATGTCAGCCGTCGGCGCTGTGGCTCCTGGAGCCCAGATGGTGTGTGTCCTGCTCTTCCTGAGGACATGGGCCTTCCGAGGACTCTGCCTAGGATGTGGCCTTGCCTCCGCACCCGTGGGGCTGAGAGAAGCTTCTGTGCACTTTGTGGTCAGCGAAGGGAGATGGGTCTGGGGAGGCCGTGCTGCCAAGTGGCCCGAGGGAAAGGCAGCAAGAGCAGCGTCCGTGTCTTCCACAATCCTCAATGTCTGCAGATGCTTGCATAGAGCCTGGGCCCTCCCTGCCACCGTGTGGGGCTGGCGGCCCCCGGGCAGGAGGGTAGGACCCTCCTAATCCACGACCCCTGGAGGCCCAATGCCGTCCTCTCGGGCCAGGAGAAGTGCCCTTGGACAAGCCCTTCATCTGTTGAATCATGTTTTTACATCACTCCTCAGCTCGTTTCCTCGCTCGCGTATTCATGGCACGTAAGTGGGGAGACGTTCTTCTGTGTCAGGTTCCAAATTCAAGCCTGGAGTTAAAGATAAAGCAGGAGAGCTCCTGCCCTCCCGGGGCTTGCTCTCCGAAAGCGGGTAAAGAGCTAGCTTGCCCCGGGGACTCTGGGAGGAGGAGGCTCAAAGACCAGGAAAGCAGGGGGGCTGTGGGAAACGCAGCAGTCAGGGAGGCCCTGGGCTCGGGGCAGGGGGCATGAGCCACGTGGAAGTCTGGGGTGAGTTGCCTGGGCACATGTCCTACTAGGGAGGTGGGTGGGTCCTCTTGGGCCAGCCGGGACTTGGCATTTTGTTCTGGGGTGCTGGGCAACATGGACCCATGGCCCCAACACATATCTTGCGAGAAGACATGTCAGGCTCCTGAGGTCCCCGAGGGCATCTCCAGGGCCCATTAAGGCGAAGATCACCCAGACGCTCTGTTCCAGAGCTCTGTGGGCCAGAATAACCTGCAAACCCACAAGACAGAAGTCCTACAAGCTGGCTTCTCCATTGATTCCCTTTTCCTGCAGCATCTGACTGACAACCTGCCCATAGTTACAGACAACTGTGTGTCACAGAGCTGGTGTGGCCTCCCTGTGGGACCACTGCACGTGTCCCTGGCCTCTCCCTACACTGCACACACACACACAACACATGCACATGTGTGCACATGCCATATACATGCCATGCACACGGATGTTCTGTGTGAGGCCCAGGGAGTCGGGAGTGAAACCTGAGTTCTCAGAGCCCCCCATGGGCTTGGAGATGGAGAAGGAGGAGCTTCCGGGGCAGGTGGCTGGGGCCCCTCTCCCAGCAGGACCCTGCCTCCATTCCCCATCATGCTTTCCTGGTTGGGGGAAGGCTGGTGTGCTTGGCCAGGGTGGGGGCTCTGGCAGGGGCTAAAGATGAGTGCTGGGGGGCTGCAGCCCCTGTCCTGGTCTCTGGCTGGCAAACAGGACAGGATAACAGGAGCCCAGGTCACTGCCCCTCGTTCCTACAGCTGCAGGGTGGCCTGTCCTCACAGGAGCATGGACGGGATCTGGCTGGAAGCAGGTGGGTAGCTCCCTGTTTGCTCCTGTGTCTCTGGACCGCCTCGTCCTGGAAGGTCTGCCTTGTGGCCTGAGGACAAGTTCAACCAACAGGTGGATTTCAGGAGCCATACATGCTGAGGCAGACTCCTACCACGAGATGGAGCTTATGTAGAACCATGCCTTCCCAGCCCAGAGATGCCAGGCAGCTGTGGATCCGGGCTGCAAAGGCCTCTGTGGGAGCTTGTGGGTGTAGGGCCCGTCCTGAGAGCTGGTCCTCTCTCCCCAGCTTCTCCCGCATGCAGATTGATTCCCCCATTTCTTTCCACATTCACCATTTTATCTCCATAAATTTTCCAAGCTGGAGCATCACAGTGCATTAGAGCTGTGCCTTCCATATGTCAGTGCCCTAATTCATCACGCTGCTCTAGATGATGGCGGCCGAGCCCAGTAAGCCCTGCACATCCCAGCTCATAGCTTGTAAATATGGTGCTTGGAAGAGACGGAGCGGGTTCCCTGTTTCTCTTCCCTCGGGGTTCTCTTCCTCAGGAAGGCTCACTTCCACCAAACTTGGGAGGAGGGTTGGGGCGGGGGGACAGGGCTAGGGAGGGGAAAAATCTTGGATTTCCTCCATCTGTCCTTCCTTTGCTGTTAACAATTAATTGCAGAGCACAAGCTGCACGGCACCTGCTGCTCACCTTGGAATTCAGGCTTCAGACACGGGGCTTGTATGTGTTTGTTTGTGTCCGCCATCTGCGTCATTAGCCAACGCTCTGTCAGCAGAGTGTGTCAGCCCCCATTAGCCGGGAAGACCAGCCGATCCCATGAACCTTGACACACAGTGGAGGCTGGTGCCAGGGTTGTGGGGGGCATGGGTGACCCTGGGGAGGCTTAGCCCTGGAGAGTCGACGCAGGCGGGGCTCTGATCAGGAAGGAATGCAGGCTTTTGGTTTCCAGGAGACCAGAAAGGGGCTCTGAAAATACACATCGCACCCTTTCCAGGATGGCTAAGAGCCACCCGGCGAAGGGCCATACACGCCCATGCAAGTGCACGGAAATGCTTGGCCTCTGAGGGCCCCAGTTCTCCGAGTGGGAAAGTCCTCCGATATGCTGCCTAAGGATTTCTCGTGGAGGATAAAGACTGTACACAAAGACTGGGCTACCGGGAGGCTACACAGCAATGCTTCTAAATAACAAAATATTGAAAATAATCTGAGTGTCCAACCATGTGTCTGCGTGTGTCTGTGGTCTGTCCAGGGAGGGAGTCATGGACACAGGATAGACTCAGCTTCAGGGGATATAAACTGGATGTACAGTGTCGTCCATCTGGTTTGCCGATGCAAGTCCAGCCACGTGGGTGTCCAGAAGGAGAAGGTGCCCGCGGGTGTGACACAGAGAGCGTCTGGGAGGGTGGAGGGCGAATGATTGAGAGGCCAACTCTCGGGTGGTGGTCAAGGATTCTGCAGATTTGTGTTTCGTTTATCTGTGTTTTCTGATTTTTCTACAACGGCACAGGTTATTTGTGTAACAAAGCATTAAGATTAAGAAACTGTATAATGCAAACCAATGTTCACAGCAGCACTGTTCACAGTAGCAAAACTGGAAACAACTCGAAGGTCCATCCGCAGATGGATGGAAAGCAGTGTGGTGTCGGAAAAGCCCGGAATGCGGTTCAGCCTGAAGACGGAAGGTCTAGGCCTTGCTGCCACGTGGATGGAGCTCAAAGACACGTGCTCAGCCACAGGAACCAGACGCATAGGACAGTTCTGCCTGCAGGGACCTGCAGTGAGCGAACTCATGGAGGCGGACGGCTGGATGAGTTGTTTGGTGGGAACGGGGTTGTTGTTGGGATGGTGCCGTCCTTGAGGGGAATGGTGGGGATGGCCGCTCAGCAGCCGACTGAATTGTACACTTGCCGAAGGTGAAAACGGCAGAGTCCACATTTACGTGTATTTTACCATGAAGCAAGAAAGTGAGAGGATAAAATGAGGGGGCCTTCCTGGCAGGCCATCTCTGCAGCCTGGTTCAGCTCGGACGGGTGAGTCTGGGAAAATCTTGCATGATACCACTACACCAGCGGCACCAGGTGAGTCTGGGGAAGATGAGAGGAGCGGCCAGCTCGTGTCCGTCCATCCGTGGGGCTACGGGCACAGACACAGGCGCTTTGGCGGGAGACCTAGAAGCTGCCGGCGTCCTCCCCTGCAAGGAACACTGTTTTCGCGAGGCTAATTAAATGCATGTGCCTGCCATCCCTGTGTGTGTCTGTGTGCTCACGTCAGTGTTTGCCATGGTGAGGATGTTCACACTGATTAGAGTGGTGGCTTCGACCGATCCCTGAACAGCCAATAAGGGATCTCTTCTGGAAGCCTGTCTGCCAGCCATGCTGTGCTTCACCTGGCATCACACGTCTGTCTCTGGGTCCTGCAGACCACAAGGCCCCGCCGTTAGTTTTGCGGAGGCGACGGGAGGGAGACACAGCCCCTCCTGCCTCAGAGAGACCCTGTATCGCCCACTGCCTTCACCCAAAGCCCTTTCCCTCAGTCGGACCAGATTCTCTTCCACTCTCATCCACCCAGGACCCTTCCTCTGCCAGAGCTCGTCGTGGGACAGTCCTCTGGCAAAAGTGGCCCCAGGACATCCAAGGAAGGGCAGGCCCTCCCTGGCCACAGCCGACTAGCCGACCAGGCCCGGAAAAACCCCCTTGGGAGGCAAGGGCACACCAGGTTCTCTTCTCTGGACTCTGGAGTGGAAGCATGCAGACGAGGGCTCTGGCAGCGTTAGGTTTCTCTTGATGCATGGGTAGACGAACCCCAGCTCATGTAAGCCAAGAGTTAGCAGCCACGGTGATTCTGGCCGGCACGGGAATGAGGAGATGCAGCGGGAGGCCGGACTGCACTGCCCCAGCGAGACTCTGCTCCAACCACCCCGTTCCTCTCTTTTCTAAAGTTCAAATTTGCAGGAAAAACTGGCCAGCATGACTTGGGTCAGCGTCTACTAAGGGGACTATCAGCTCTGGCCAGGGGCAAGATCCCAGAGGCAGGACTAGTGATGGGGGGGTCTCCCTAGCGAAGAGGGCACCTCATGCCTGGACAGTCCCTTGGGAGGAGGTTATGGAGGGAGCCACGGTGAGCACAGAGCACGGGAAGGCGGTCTCTGAGAGGGAGGGAAGCAGGGCCGGGCGGGAAGCAGGAACAGGGGGTGAGGCAGAGGGTGTGGGAAGGTCTCCTTCACAAGCGAAGTTTGGGGCACGGCTGCTCTCCTCTATGGCCACCCCTTTGGCGACTTTCCTGCAGGTGAAGCCATTCTGCACGTCATTTGTCATACCCCGTGTGGGAGGACTGAGCTGCCCGTGAGGGTGGGCAGAAGGGGGTTTGCTCCCCAACCATTTGCTGGGCTGTGCAGGCGGGGGCTGTTTGTGAAAATTCAGTTCCAGAGAGGCCGTGCGGAGCCTGCCTCCCAGCCCCCCGGGTCAGGGGCTCCCGGGGCTGGAGGTGAAGGACTGCACCGTGGAGGCGAGTGTAGCTGGAGACCTTCCTCCCCCATCCCTGGGGGCCAGGCCAGTGCTGCTCTGGGAGTGAGGTCCATGAGCTGAGAACCCCAAGCAGCCACCTCTGGTGTGAAGGAACCGTGTAGGCCCTTGTCACCATCTGACTAGGTTCTGGCTCAGAGTGCGTGCCCCTCGAATTCTGTCCCAAGGAGGGGGCGACACAGGGTGTCCTCTCAAAGGCCTATGGATGAAGAGGACGCAGCGGTGATGTGATGATGGGAAGGACTGGACGATCCACTGAATGGCACTGCTGGGGTTTGGGGAGAAAACTGCGGTGGACACGGGGGTAACACAGGGCAGGAAGGGGCACCGGGGCAGGGCAGGAGCTCCCTAGACCCCTGGGGCAATGTGGGGCCAGAGAGGACAGACAAACCAGGGCAAGCTCAGGTGTCCGGAGTCTGGTCCCTGGGGTCAACAGTGGGCCAGGCAGGTCGGTCACAGAGTTCAAATGTCAACTGGGTCAGTGGGTCGAGGGCCTGTGTCGAAAGTACAGATCATGCTGCCAGAGATGGGGAGCTGGGGGAAGTGGGCTTGCTGTGGCTGCCAGCGGCCAGGAGCAGGTACCCTCGCAACACAGGGTGGGGGCGCTGGAAGTATCAGGCTCCCAGCTTTTGGTGAGGAGTAGTGGCGGGCTGGGGAGGGACAGTGCACAGGGTCAGCCAGGAGGAGGAGCTCAGCTCATTCAGGGGAAACAAAGTCCCACGGAGCAGAAACCGCACATCAATGACTAGCAAACTGCTTCTCCAGCCTCTCAATGCACGGAGCAAATCTCTGTCAGAGAAAGTGAGTGGCTTGGAGCTGGGATCTTTGGAGCAACAGGTGACAAACATCTGAGTTGCGAGTGGCAGCTGGAGGATGGATTTTGGGAGCTGCCCCTGTATGTTCAATATCATCCCCCCCATCCCTCTCACCCCCCCTTGCCCCCTACCCTGAGTGACCCCCGGCTGCACACAGAAGCGTAGCTCATAGTCTGCCAAATTGTGGATCCGGATCCCTTGGACCTGGCCGCAGTAAGGGCTTTGCCGGCTCTCCCCCAGTCCTCGGCCAGACGCCTTGTCTCCAGAGGCAAGACTAGACTCTAGGATCTGTGTGTCATCTAGCAACCTGACCTGAATTTCTGTCCAGGGATCCCAGCGGGGCCCCTTTCTCCACTAAGAGTAGTTATTCCTCCCATCAACTTCTCAAGTGACTGGAAAATAAGGCAAACATAAAGCAGAATGAGGCCAAAATACAGCGAAGAGTACTGGGTGGTTGAAAGATGTAGTTTGGAGGAAGGGCAAACTGGCTTGTGAACTGAACCTTCAAAATTAGGTAGTGACCCCATCCCAGGGGTGCTGTATGCCCCCAGGACCCCCTGTCCCACTCCCCATGGGGCAGGGCTGATGCCATGATCAGTAGCCCCCCCAGCTCCCAAGAAGACAAAGACACAGTGAATTAAGCCCACTGAGCTGCATCCCAAAGCTCTAACCAGATAGTCTCCTCTCCTGCTGGCAAGGAGCAGGGCCTCACACCTCCACCTGTCTGAAGTGGGTGGAATTGTCCTCCATGTTCCAGAAACAGTGACATTGAAAACAGTCAGCACCCGTCAGCCCACACATGCCGGGTGGCAGCTGAGGCTCCTCTGTGCCTGTAATGTGATCTAGTCTCATGGGGTGGATGCTCTTGTGGTCCCCATTTTCCTGATGAGGAATGGAGGTGCAGAAAGGTCACGTGGCCTATAGGGCAAGGAGCCATCTCACTGTAGGTTGCTCTTAGCCTCGCATACCCAGGTTTCTGCCTCCTACACAGCTCTGGGGAGAGTGAGTTTTGGGCATAATTGTTAGACAAAACTGTGTGATGCCATAAGGCAGGCTTCCTCTCTCCACTTGGAACTTTCAGGGACTAATCAACAAGGGAGTCTTTCCCCCCAAATGCTTGTGGGCATTATCACTCTTCTGAAGCCCTCTCCTAATTGTTAGGAGTCCAGTCCTGGGCTCTAACCCCCTTGGGCCTTGTCATCCTCCTTGACGCTCTGTGTCAGTGACATCAGGAGACCCGACGTTCTGACTGTCACCTTTGTTGACCTTGAGAGGCACATCTGCCCCCAGGGTTCTCATGTTAAATCTGGGACCCACTGGACATGTGTTGTTGGGTCCCCAATGTTGGGTCCCCCAATAATGGGTCCGTGATTAAAGAAGCGAAACTGATACAAAGCGAAAGTCAAGCAAAGCTTTCTTTCGCGCCAAGGATCAAGAATCAAACCGAACGTTGGGGGCCGCGCCCAGAAAGAGCGACTTCTCTCTGTTTCACAGACTGGCTTTTAAGGTCAAAGTCCATGTGGTTGGGCTGGCCATGCACAGGTGGCCAATGAAATTGTAACACACAGAGAAAGCTGCACAGTCATGTTAGGTCACACATAAGTGACCAATTGAATTACAATTTACCCTAGTAGACATTTGAACCAGCCTATCGCCTTGGTCAGAATTGGCATCCAAAAGGTGCCCAAAGGGCGGGGACCATCCTTTTTGGTAACTAGGGAGATAGTATGCCCCCCCCCCCCCTGATCAGATGTCTCTACCTGGCCTGACCCACCCTTGTTTTTGGGCTTCGTTACCTGGGACTGGTTTCTGGGACTTGTTTTTAAGTAAGTTCCCCGGGGAGTGGGTGCAGGGTCAATTTAAGTTTTACTGCATAAACAAAAAAATGGCAGTTCAACCAGGGTGGGGCCGCTCTGGCTGAATAGGCCCTTACAGTGTGTGTGAGGGGGAGGATGTCCACAGCAGCTCCCGTCCATAAGAGACAGAGGGCTGGTGGAGGCAGGTAACAGCAAACCTCAGGTCCTTGGTCACCTTCCCTGAGGAGACAGCATGTACTGCCCCCTGCAACCGGTGGGACACAGATGTGGACCCATGGACAACACGGTTCCCCTGCCTGTGGGAAGGCCTTCAAGAGGAGATGGCAGGCGTGTTGTGCCTTTGGGCGGGGTAGCAGGGGCTGTGCACAGCAGAATCCGGTGGGTCGAAAGTGTCGTGCAGACCCAAAGGTGAATGCTGGAGGACGGCAGAGACGGTGTCAGGATAGTTGGGTCTGGAGCCATATCAGGGAAGACCTAGAAGAATAGACCCTTTTATTTTTAGCAGACGGGGAGCCACTGATGGCTTTTTTCCTGAGCTCAGAATGGAGAGCGGCACCTATTAGAAGTTCAAAAACGGGGTTGAGAAAGGCTGAGACGAGGGGGGTGGCCATCCATGAGGACACACACGAGTACAAAAAATCCCAGCTCACGACTTGCTTCATTCACTCTTTCACAGAAACAAGGGACAGTCCCTCTGGGGTTCCCCGTCACAGGGTCTGCGCTCCGTGTTCGAGGTGGTTCCGTTCAGAGGGACAGGGTTCGTGCACCGCACACAGAGGAGCTGTTTTTCAAACTAAGACCCGGATTCAGCCATGGCCATCCCAGTGTGCATGGGGAAGCTGTCTCTCTCTAAGGCACAGACGTCTGACCTCTCTGGTGATGAGCACAGGCGTGAGACTCGCTTTGGGATCTAAGTGAAACCACCTGTTATCCAGATTTTAGTCTCAGATTTAGTATCCAACCTTCAGTATCAGCACCAAGTAGGAGCTACCGGTTTAGAGCCTTGCCCTGTGGCACAAGAAAAGATTGTGCACAGCAGCGTTCCCTGGAGGATGGCGAGGTCCTGGGATGGGGGAACAGACCGGAGGCTTCCCTGCCCCCCAGGGCCCTGAGGCCATTGGGGCAGCTGAAACACCATGACCTTTTTTGGTGGGAGTAATGGACAGGTACATTTCTCACTGTAATTGTGATAACTCCCTCTTTCTCTCTTGGTCACGAGCCCAAGAAGCCGGAAGTAAGAGAGGACTTTCAACAGGCTCAAGGCTTGGCTAGCATCCTCCACGGTGACTTTTCAGGCGGGGAAGAGGCAGTAGGAAACAATGAATGCTAATTAGTTTACATTCATCAAAACTGTTACCAGGCTTCTTTTTTTTCTTCTTCTTCTTCCCAGAGCTTTTAACTGTGCCAGAGCAGGTTATCCAAATTTCACCCCTGTTTTTCAAAAATTAATAAGAGCCATACATTAGTGTAACATTCTGCCTGCGTCACAGCATATATTAGTACAGGTTTTAACTGCTGAAATTATACAGGCATAAAAAGATGATTTAGTGAAAGCAATCTTATCATTTGCATTCTGGGCCTGTCTGCCCGCAGCAGTGGCCAGGAGCCATGACCACAAGGCGGGAGTGGGGGGAGGATGGGGGGGTGTTGCAGCCGAGTAATTACACCACCATGATTCTGCCCGAGGCCCTGGGGCTGACTGCCTCCCGGGAAATGCTGTTGGAGGGATGAGAAAGTCAGGCTCATTGGAGGAGGCGGATTAGGGACGACAATGGAGTCCTGAAATCCGCCCCCCCCCCCAAACCCGGGGCTTGTGTTTCCCGGAGGAATCCATTCTGGCCTCAGATAAGGGAAAATTAATTGGCACGCTCTTTTGCTGAAGTGGTTTTGTGGCGGCTGGAGTGATTACCGCTCCGCCGGGGAGGGATGGCATCTGCATCACGGGAGATGAATTCTTTTATTTTCCTCTTCCCCATGTGGCACAGGACGGCAGCTGGGTACGCATACCTTGGGGCCCAGGGAAGGGCTCGCACCTGTTGGGGCAAGTGGGACTAGACCGCAGACTGGGAGTCCTGGCAGGTCCCTCATGGTCTGGACCTCGGGCTCCGCAGGGAGGAGGCGCCTGGCTTTCCTCCCAGGGGAACACACTGTGGACAAGTTTTTGAAGTCCATGGGTCAGAGCCCCGAGGGGCGGCCCCTGGGGTGGGCGGAGACGCAGGGCAATCAGAAACCCACTCAACTGAGTCAGGACTTTGTGGAGGGAAATCCTGCGGGAAGAGAGTCTGTGAGCCTGGCTTGGAGTGCCCCCATGCTGTTGGAAGCAGGTTACCTGTATTAATGTTACAAACTTTCCCACCAACCCTCCGAGGGACAAAGTTTCAAATCTCCATGGATCAGACCAGAAAACCGAGACCCTGAGAGCTTCAGGAATTGGAGCAGGAGCCATGGTGAGTGGCAGAGGGAGGCGTCAGCCCCGAGCCATGTGCTGCTAATGACCAGGCAGCACCGTGTGGCACCGTCTCCCGGCCAGCTCGCCGAACGCACAATCCCGGGTGCAAAGACGAGGCCAGGAGAGCTGCAGGTATGCACTGAAGCTTGTTTCATTGAGCGTTTTGTGGACTCGGGATGGAGGAGGCTGCTCTAGTATCTGTGAGACACCGAAGGAAGGAGGGAGGACGCCTGGGGTTCACGCAGCGGGGGCAGCGCACCGCGGCTGCATTGGCCTGCTGCTTCGGGCTCTGGGATGCGGCAAGGGCTGCCGCGGTGACTGGTGAATACAGCGTCCTCCCAGGAAGGGGCTGGGACCATCTCCCAAACACAGGTCAGACAGCATAGTGCTCCTGGAGGTACCTGGGCATCCTTGGAGGGAGACGGGGCCTGGGACTCTGGCCCCACTGGGGATGACTCTGGGGGGGGTCACTTGTCTCCAGGCTCCTGGTGGGCCTTTGCTGTAGCTGCCGTCCTCCTCCATGAGCACAACTGAGCCCTTCAGGGAGCTTCTCTGTCCCCAAGGCCACTCTTAACACCCAGCATGTGACAGGGGCCGAGACTGGAATATTGGGCTCTCTTTCAATCCTTATGGGGAGTCTAAGAAGGGAGTTAAGGATGAGGGTCGGAGGCTTGAGTCTAGAAGGTTCCGGTCCTGCCCCCACTCCCGCATATGTCAGGTCGTGGGGCTCCTGGCTCCGGAGCTCTGGGATGACCATCTGCATTTCCAGTTTCTCCATGACTAGGGGAGTATGAGCTTTGAAAAACACTCTCTGATGAGTCACATTCGCCAATTGCTTGAAAAAATGAGGAAATATTTTTGGGTCCCCAATGTTGGGTCCCCCAATAATGGGTCCGTGATTAAAGGAGCAAGACTGAGACAAAGCGAAGGTCAAGCAAAGCTTGATTTCAGGCCAAGCATCGAGAATCAAACCTACCGGCCGGGGCCACACCTCTTACAGAGAGCGCGACCCCTCCCTGCCTCACAGACTGACTTTTATAGAGCAAAGGCCAAGCAGTTGGGCCTGGCCACACACAGGTGGCGAATGAGATTACAACACGCAGAGAAAGCCGCCCAGTCATGCTAGGTCACACACGGGTGGCCAACTGAACTACGATTCACCCCATAGTAGCTATTTGAATTAGCCTATCACCTTGGTCAGAATGGGTGCCCAAAAGGCACCCCAAGGACAGGTCCCATACCCCTTGGTAGGTAGGAGACAGTATGCGCCCCCACTGTTTGAATGTCTCCACCTGGCCTGACCCACCCTTGTATTTGGGCTTTGTTACCTGGCACTGGTTTCCCAGGCTTGCTTTTAATTAGGTTCCCCTGGGGGTGGATGCAGGGTCAATTTAAGTTTTACTGCATGCGTGCTGCGGTCCCCTCGTGGGTCCACATGCTGTGCATGTGATGCACTGACCTGCCTGCTCCCACGTTTGACCTCGCTGCACACGTGGGGAAGATGACACTATTTCCACGGCTCACTGGGACAGCAGCAGGGGGTGACGTTTGGTAGGTTGTATTCTTGCGGTGGGAAGATGAAACATAAGTTCTTCCTTTTCAAAAGCAATCTCTAAGGAGAAGCTTGAGCCTATGTTTGCAGGCTTACTTCCCAACATCAGCTTTCTAATTACAATGGCTGGGCAGAAATCTTATTTGAGATTTTCATGGTTAGCCTGGGATCACTTGCGTGGCTGCGAACGGTATCACCGTGTCTCTTACTCCTCGTCTGGCTGAAATGCCCTCAATACCAGCCAAGATTCACAGAATTTGATCTCTTTAAATCATGCTTTCATGGTAAAAGGATTCAAATCCAGCAGCTTTTCCTTTCCTCCGTCAACAGATAGGGTATTATGATAATATGACTGGATTTGGAATGCCGTCCAACTTGATCACGTTGGGTCTAAACAAAAGCGAACAGCCTGCACAGGTATTTCTCTACCGGTCTTCAGTTGTTTTTAGGATTCGACTGTAGGTCCTGATTAATATCATTGGCACATCACACAAACCCCAGTTATCTAAAGTTAAATTGTTGCTCTGAGTTCATAAACTTGGGTCATACACATTTGTATGTCTTCACACAATTCTTGTACTTTTTAACTAATTTCTATTGGAGTCTCAAAAACTGTGAAACGATTTAAAAAGCCATTAACTATTTTTTGCTATATACTGCATCATGTAAATGATTCACAAATTAGTTTTTAAAAGGATTTAAAAAGTTTTAAAAAGAGGGAGAAGCAGGCTCTGCAGGGCTTGATCCCAGGACCCCAAGATTATGACCTGAGCCGGAATCAAGAGTTGGATGCTTAACTGACTGAGCCACTTGGGCACTCCTCATAAATTAATTTTTAGTTCTTCCCTTTTTCATAAATTCCTATACAATCTGATGGATTTCACTGTGAGCCCCAGAAATGGGTATCATTGCACCATTTGTTTTGATAAACGGATGGGACCAGGCAGCTTAGATTTTGCTTTTGATTTTTATGGTCTCACTCCACAAATAATTCCGAATTATAGGTAAACTTGCCCAAATGAGGGCTTCCCTGGGAAGGAAACAGGTGTTCCTTGCGCCTCCTGGTAAGGGGGCCTTACCAGGTAAGGCGCCTCCTGCGCCTCAGGGTAAGTGCGTGAGTCACAATCTCCCCCTTCCTGTCTCAGCAGCGCACACACTGACGCTTGTAGTCTTTCCTCGCCTGGGGTTGTTCCTGTCCCTGTTTGCACAGCAGAGAACATTCTTCTGAGCCCCATCTTTGGGGATTCTAACGGGATTGGTGACTGAACTCAACCGTGTTATTAAAAAATGTTCCCTGTTCCAAACATGGGGTGTGTGCGTCCCAGCCGCCGGGTCAAATGAGCCGTTCTGCAAACATGAGAAGCGTCTGGGCTTTTAGGTACTAATGGCCTGACTTCACGCTTGCTCCTCTGGTTTGATCTGATAACGATATAGCTGATCTTTGATTTGATTCTTGGAGATACCGAGAACATTAGTTTGTTTTTCTCTGGTTCAGGTGGATGTTTTGCTATAACATGCTTTCATAGTTTGCTGGGGTTTATTCCTTCCTTTCCTTCCTTCCTTTTTTTCCTTCCTTCCCCCTCCCCGCCCCCCCTCTTCCTTCTCTCTCTTCCTCTCTCCCTCCCTTCCTTTCTTCCTTTCTCATGTTTAACTGTGATAAAACACACATAACATAAATCTCACCATCTTAACCATACCTTCCTTCCTTCCTTCCTTCCTTCCACCAAGAGCTATTTACTGGCAAGATTAAGGACACAAGGAAATACAGGTGCATTTCATATTATTTAGTATATGGAAGTCACAGTTCAAGTTCTGAAGAAAAACACAAGTAATGAAAGCAAGCTAAGTTTTACTTAATAACATCTGTGAAGCTCCTATCTCTGTAATTCCTTCAGTTAAAAGCACAAATTTTCCAAATTCCTGAATGAGGGTCTTCAGGTTTGTATCTTTAACAATAACTGATCACCCGCTTTCTTTTTACCTGTTTATTGTTTACTATTGAGGTACAATGAACAAAAACAATCATATAAACTTGTAATAACAATGTGTTAACATATATACATCCACTGTGAAATGAGAACACAAGTATGATAATTTACAACTGTTACCTTATACAATTGTGTTTTACGTTTTTAATTATTTATTTGACAGAGAGAGACACAGCGAGAGAGAGAGAACATAAGGAGGGGAAATAGGTGAAGGAGCCTGCCTCCTCCTCCTCTCTCTCTCTGCCTACTTGTGATCTGTCTGTCAAATAAATAAATAAAATCTTAAAAAAAAAAAACTTGACGGTAGGATAACAAAAGGGGAAATGGGAAAACAATTAGGTAAGTTGTTAGACAGCATTCTTTTATTAAAGGTTTTTCCAATTTATTTTAAAAATTTCTTATTTTTAAAAACGTGGTTAAGCATGCATAACCTAAAATTTACCATTTTTATGTGTACTGCTCAGTGACGTCAAATCCATTCACATTGTTGTGCAATCACTATCCATCTCCAAAACTTTTTCATCTTATAAAACTGAATCTCATTAAGTACCCATTAAATAACTCATTTCCCCCTTCATTTAGCTGCTGGCAACCACCTTCTACTTCCTGTCTCTATGAATTTGACTACTTTATTTTTTTAACTTTAATTTATTTACTTTTAAGAATACAAGAGTATTTGTACTTTTTCATTTTGATGGTGCAAAACACAAATGCTGACTTGACATCCATTCACATATCACTTTTTCTGTCACATTTATGACCCAGCACATTGGTGGATCCAAAGGAAATGGTATAATCACTATTTGGAGCATATCACATTAGTATTTCAATTGTTTATTCCAACCATTTCTTCTCTGATAAACTAAAACATCTTCATCATGTTGTTTGATTAGAGAGACCCACAAGAAGATGGAGGTGGCCAAGATCAGTCCAACTCTCAGCCAGTCAGGTCTATCATGTGGTAGCTTTTGAATGTAGAATTGATCTGGCTGAAGAGCCTCTCGGGAGCCCAGCCAGAGTCAGCAGCTTGCAGAACAGGAGCAACAATGCAGTTAGTGCCATCTTGCTGGGCCAGGCTCTGAAATTTGACATTTTAGATACCTCATCTAAGTACAATCGTACAGTTTTTGTCTTTTTGTGATTTATTTCTGTTAACATAATGTCTTCAAGGTTCATCTGTGTTGCAGAATGTGCCAGAATTTCCTTCCTTTTTTTAAAGATTATTTATTTATTTATTTTTGCCCGTGTGTGTGTGTGTGTGTGTGTGTGTGTGCACATGTGAGAGAGAAAGAGAGAGTATGAGCCAAGGAGGGAGAAGCAGACTCCCTGCTGAGCAGGGAGCAGAATTTCCTTCCTTTTACTAAAGAATAATATTCCATGGTATGTATATAGTATATTCTGTTTATCCATTCACCCATCAATGGACACTTGGGTTGCTTCCACCTTTTGGTTATTGTGAATAACGCTACTATGAACATGAATGTACAAATAGCTCTTCAAATGTTCCTGGGTATGCAGTAGATGCCTCAATTCTTTGGGGGGTATATACTCAGAAGTGGAATTACCCGACCATATGGGGTGTACTTCTATTTAAAAGTTTTTTTGAGAAACCACACACATCCTACCAGTGATGCACAAGAGTCCAATTTCTTCACATCCTTGTCAACACTTGTTATTTTCTTTTTCTTTTTTGGTAATGGTCATCTTAATGGGTAGGAGGTGGTATCTTACTGTGGTTTTGACTTGTATTTCTGTAATGATTAGTGATGTGTATCTTTTTATGTGATTATTGGCCATTTCTATATTTTCTTTGGAGAAATTTCTATTCAAGTCCTTTGCTTATTTTTAAATTGGGCTGTTAGTTTTTGTTGTTGTTGAGTTTTGGGAGTTCTGTTTTTACTCTGGATATTAATCCCTTATCAGATATGTGTTTTGCAAATATTCTCTACCATTTTGTGAATTGCCTTTTTACTCTGTTTATGTGTCCTTTGATGCCCAAAAGTTTATAGTTTTGATGAAGTCAAATTTGCCTATTTTTTCTTTTAAAACCTGTGTCATATTCAACAAATCGTCACAAAATCCATGAAGCGTCCCCCTATATTTTCTTTTTTTGATAGTTTTAGCTCTTATGTTTAAGTCTTTGATCCATTTTATAATTTTCTTGTGTATGGTAATAGGTAAGGGTCCAGCTTCAATCATTTGCATTTGGATATCCAGTTTTCCCAGAACTATTTGTTCAAAACGTTCCTTTTCCCGTAAATAGTTTTGGCACCCTCATCAAAAGTTATTAGAACATATATGTGAGAGTTTATTTCTGGGTTCTCTATTCTACTTCATTAGTCTATCTATCTAACTCTATGCCAAGATTATATTGTTTTGATTACTATGTGTTGTAGTAAGTTTTGAAATCAGGAAGTAACGTTCCTCTAACTTTGTTCTTTTTCAAGACTGTTTTGACTATTTGGGAGTCCCTTTAGATTTCATATAAATTTTAAGATTAGACTTTTCTATGTCTGAGAAAAACATCATTATGATTTTGAAAGAGATTGTATTGCATTTGTAGATTGATTTGGGTAGTATTGATGTCTTAATAATATTAAATCTTCCAAACCGTGAACATGGAATATCTTTCCATTTTTTTATGTCTTCTTTAATTACTTTCAGCAATGTTTTGTAGTTTTCAGTGTATAAGTCTTTCGTCTCCTTAGCTAATTCCCAAGTCTTGTTTTTACTTATTCTTCTTGATGTTATTGTAATTAGAACTGTTTAAAATTTCCTTTCAAATTGTCCATTGTTAGTATATAGAGATGCAACTGATTTTTGTGTGTTAATTTTGTATCCTGCAACTGATGAATTTGTTTATTAGTTCCAACAGTTTTTTTGTGTGTGTGGAATCTTTAGGGTTTTATACATAAAAGATTACATCATCTGTAAACAGACATAGTTTTCCTTCTTTCTTTCCAATTTGGATGTCTCTTAGCTCTTGCTTAATGTTACTGCAACATTCTGTCCAAGACATGATGAAGAAGATTTTAAAGGGGATTAAATCTTGTAATTTATTTCTCTTAGCATAAGAGAAATTCTCTTATGCATTTCTCTTTAGGATTTAGGACACATTTTGCAGGTAGAATAAATAGAGTTGGTTGGTTTGGATATTGGTTGTGGGAGAAAGAAAGGAGTTAAGAATGACTTCTAGGCTTGGGGCGCCTGGGTGGTTCAGTGGGTTAAGCTGCTGCCTTCGGCTCGGGTCATGATCTCAGGGTCCTGGGATCGATTCCCACGTCGGGCGCTCTGCTCAGCGGGGAGCCTGCTTCCTTCTCTCTCTCTCTCTGCCTGCCTCTCAGTATACTTGTAATTTCTCTCTGTCAAATAAATAAATAAAATCTTTAAAAAAAAAAAAAAAAAAGAATGACCTCTAGGCTTGCAGATAGAATGACTGGCTGAATCACTGTGGTGCCATTTGATTAGATGGGGTAGATGGAGGAGTGTATGCTTGGGAGGGGCCATGTTAAATGTATCCATGGAAGCGGACAATATAAATAAAAGCAAGAGAAGATGGTAGGAAGAGGTGAGAAGACAGGCTTCTGGGGCAAACTCACCTTTAGAAAAGGAGTAGAAGAAAAACATAAGGAAGGTAAGAAGCAGCAGCCCAAGGGGTACAAAAAGAATGAGAAGAGTCAGAGAAACAAAACAGAGAAAGTTTCAAGAAAGTGGCCGTAATTGCACAATGAGCTTGGGAAGGAAGATGAAGACTGAGCAAGGACCTTTTACGTGAGCAGTGAGGTTATGGGTGACCTCCAACAGAGCATTTGCAGCAGAATGGAGGAAGGCCTCTGCCCAGGAACAAGTAAGCTGGAAAAGCAAGAAGGGGTGGGAAGTGCTCTAAACAGCTCTGTAGAGCTGTACCTATAAGGTGGATAAGGCAGCTTTGCTGTTACTATTGTCATGGAAACAAAAAACATTTAGGAGATCTAATAGCTATTTAACAGCCCTGCGTCTAGCCCATCACATTCCCTTGATCTATTATGAAAGATGCTAATAAAAACAGGCATCAGGGCGACAGGGTTAATCCAGGCGTCTTCCTTTTAGATGTGTAGTCTCTAACTGGAAGAATTCCCCTTCTAAGAAGGAAGCCAGACCAACCCCCACACCAAGTGCTATAAAGCCCTGAGAGACCAGCTGACCCAAGTTCCTTATTCTCGAGATGTTAGCTGAAATTTTTATAAAATAAATTTGCTGTTTTCACTTTTAAGTCAGCAAGCTGAATTACTTGGAGAAGGAAAGCAGGAGGAGTAGAGGAGACCAGAGAGAAGACAGCGGGAACACAGGAACCTTCGGGTGAGCATTTTTAATCTTTGTTTTGTTAATTCATTACTGAGTATTAGAAGTTGCTGATAGCAACTTTCTGAAAAGTACGTTAATTTTGTTCCATTGTAAATTTTTTTTTCCTACCATATACATAGCCGATTAAAAGATACTGGGAAAGTACAAAAAAGGAGAAGAAAGTAAAACCACCACTGAGCTAGTGTTTATTGACATCTGGGCAGTATTTCTTTCCATTCTTTTTTTGCATGTCTGCATATAATTTCAGGTTGATTTCCACAGTTGTGGCCATACAGCATGGATTACTTGATGCTCATTTTTTTCCCCCTTAGAGCATGAACTGTTTCTGCATTGCTGTAAATTCTTCATAATCATAATTTTAAACTGCTGGGTACTGTTGCATTGAGACTTGCCACACCTCACTCAAGGATTCCCCTGATTTTGACCAGATAGCATCTTTCCTGTCTTTCATAGACTGGGTTATTTTATTTTAAAAAATGTATTTTTTCCCATTCGGAGGATAGGAGGTGTTTTTTTTGGCCAGCGGGGAGAGGAGGTTAAATTTGAGAATGTGTCAGTGGCTTTACTCGGGGGTTAAATGAGAGGTAAGGCATGTGTGAGACTGTATGTGTTTATCTGCTTATTACCCCTTTGGACCCTGAATCTGGTTTAGCTACACATTCAGCCAGAATCACCTGATTCTGAGGAATTAAAAAAGTATCCCTAGAATAATTGAAACTTGGCTTTTGGCGGTAAGCCAATCATCTGTAGTAGTTTTTGTTCTGGTTTTGTTTGTTTGTTTGTTTCTTAAAAATTTCCCAGGTCATTCTAATGGGTGGCCAGCATTATGAGACCTGTCATTTATACCTAGGTCATTTGAAATATTTTCCTGTCTCTGTCACATACCTGAGATCAATACATATTAAGGGAAGGAGAGGTACAATTTTAGGCAGGCCACCCAAGTCTCTCTTTGAATACTGTATTAATAATGCAGAAGTAATTTGTGGGAAACCTAAAATGAAGGAAACCTCTAGAAATACTTCTAAAGATTTTGTTTATTTATTTGAGAGAGAGAAAGTGAGAGAGAGCATACGTGCGCACAGGAGGCAGGGGGAGAGGCAGACCCTTGGCTGAGCAGGGAGTGCAACACAGGGCTCTATCCCAGGACCCCAAGGCTCCGTCCCAGGACCCCAGGGTCATGACCTGAGCTGAAGGGAGACAGATGCTTAATTGATTGAGCCACCCAGGCACCCCCAAACCTCTAGAAATTTCTATCATCCACCTTAACCACATAAACCCTTGTGATGAGAATCTACTTATGAATTCCAATTTACTAATGCTTTAAAGAGATGGATTTGTTTCCAGTCCATTGGTTAAAAGTTAGAGAGGCTGGGGCTCCAGAATGCTCCAAATGAATTAAAATTATGCCCAGCATCTGTTAGTATTCCGACTTCCTACCGGCCTGGGGTCATAAGGGATACAACACAACATAAACAACACCTGTTCTGGAAGAAAATAACATCTTTTTGCAACGTGCTCATTGTGATATGTCAGGATCACCTTGGGCATTTTTAGTATCTCATACGTATTCCAGACTCAGGGACTCCCATTTTCCAAGTTTGTCTTACACACCAGAAATCTGTGGCACACTAATCCTCCCAGGATTAAGCCTGGAAGATAAAAGCCAAGCAAGGGCCCATACTGTTACCCAGGGGGCTCTCCTTAATACAAGTGGGATGCTGCAGAGAAAGGCAAGCATTCTGGGTTGCTCAGCTTTGTCATAGCGCCTTATCAAATGATCAGAACCTCCAGCCCTGTGTCTGTGATTTTTCTCGGGGCACTGACCACTGCCTTCCTTGTCCCGGAGTTCCTTATGTGCAGGTCTTGGTCCCTCTGCTGACCAAGAATGCTTGAGGATGGAGTCCTTGCAGGCAACTAGCACATGCGCTCCACTCAGAATAGATGGAAAGGGGGTGCCTGAGTGGCTCAGTGGGTTAAAGCCTCTGCCTTCGGCTCAGATCATGATCCCAGGGTCCTGGGATCGAGCCCCGCATCAGGCTCTCTGCTCAGCAGGGAACCTGCTTCCTCCTCTCTCTCTCTCTTCCTGCCTCTTGGCCTACTTGTGATCTCTCTGTCAAATAAATAAATAAATAAAATCTTAAAAAAAAAAAAAAGAAAGAATAGATGGAAAGGTATAAATAAACTAAGTCACCGATGAATGTGCAAGTTAGATAACACCTTATGTTTATCTCTGTTGAACCTATTAACTTTTTTATAGTAACTCCTCCGTGGAGAAGATGGTGCAATGTCTGGCCATATTTGAAGGAAAACTTCTCCCATTGGACTGATGACTTGGTGGTGGTGTGGGCTGATGCGTCTCACAAAGCAAGTAATGGAACCTGGAGTAGTGAGTTGGAACCAAAGAATCCCAAAGGTGGAAGCGTCCTTAGGAAGAGCCAGGGTCAGGAAAGGAAGCTTTTTGAATCGCTAGTGTTTTGAAGAGAGTTTTGAGGAAAGGGGGGAGCCAATTTGAAGGAGAACAAGAAGGAAGAGAAGAGGAGAAGGGAGGGAGGACAGGCCAGGGACGGGACGGAGAGAAGAAGAAGTGGAGGGAAAGCGGGAAGAGCGGGGAGCGGAGCCTCTTTGCTCTAGAGGCTTCAAGGTTAAGCTGGAAGAATTTAAAAGGATCCAGTCCACATACCTTTATTGTGCGTTGTAGAAATAAGAATTTTTTTTTATCACTAAAGAAAAACTGAGTCCCACACAAGGGTCCTCCTCTGAGGCAGTGGAATAGCATTTTACCTTGTTTGCGATTCCAGGATAGGAGATGGGATTGTCTGCAGGGGACGTGGGGGCATCGCAGATTCTTTAAAGGAAGTCGGTTTCTTTTTATTTTGTGTTTTACCATGACAATCATTTTGTTCTCTTATAAATTCTCTGAGAGAATTGAAGGCAGTTTTCCTTGTTAACGTGTAGCAGACAAATCCCTACCAGGAACTCATTTGGCACAGAGTGAGAAAAACAACCATCAACCTTCAGATATATCAATAGAGTCCCTTTCTACAGTGTTCAGCACAGAGTACCACTTGGGTCCTTTCTGTCGAAACCCCATTACCCTCAATGCCATTGATTCCGTATTCTTGTCCCTAGAACCTATATTTGACTTTTAGAAACAGTAAGTGTGTGAGGGAAAATATGCAAACATCATTTTGCTGCAAAAGACTACTGGGCATTTTTTTTCTCCCTCGGAAGACATTTATTGTGAGACATAAAATGGGGGAGGTGAATAATACCATCCGTAGCTCACTCAGGGATCATTCACTGGAGCACATTTATGGGCCACAAGCTGTGCCAGAGCCTGAGGATACAGTAGTAGACAGGTGAGACCCCATGCCTGCTATCAGTGGTGAACAGCCTGGGGGGGGGGGGAGGATACACAGGAACTATGGTGGCCCTGAGGAGGAAGTGCTGGGACAGGAAGCCCATGGCCCTGCAAGGCCAGGTGGGGCTGGGGCAGCAGCCGGCCAAGACCTGGAGGGGTCAGAAAAGTCTTTTTCTGGAAGAAGTGATGTCTAGAAAGAAATCTGAGGTTGGGTCAGAGATGGCCAGAGGAGCTGGAGCTCAGAGTGAATAAGCAAGAGAGAGCCAGTGTGTTTAGGGCATTGAAATAAGTTCCGTGAAGCTAGAATGGGTTTTAGTGAGGCAAGTTGTGGGGAGAGAATATGCTGGTTGACAAGTCCACATTGTGATATTCTTGGAGTTGAACTTCATTCTGATGTGATAGTGGGTTTTAAGCAGAAGTCATATGGTCAGGTATGCATTTTGGAAAGGTCACTCTAGCCACCGTGTAGAGAATGGGCTGAGCATAGCTGGAGTGAAACAGGAGACTGTGTGTCCTTTGTGCAGGTGGAAGACGACAACCTGTACTGGGCCCACCATCATCTGGTCCCTGGGACAGAAGAGAGAGGTGCGGGTGGAGATGGGCGGGTAATGAGGCCAGGTCTGCCCCGGGGAAGGAGGAAAGCCCTTGGTTTGCTTTTGTTCCATACTCTCTCCTCTTTAGGTTACAGATGCTCACAGGCCCATGCTACTGGCAGCTTCCTAGGGCACCATTCAGGACAATTCCCCTGGCTTTCCATTTTTCCAGAGATACTGAAACATTCTCTCCTTCTCCTTTTGTTTCTTACTCTCCTAGGCAGGTGTCCTAGAGCTGGCATACCCAGAAGTTCTCAGGCTCTGCTTCCCTCGGCTACAGACAGGGTGGCATCTAGCATGCTAACGCATGGACCGTGTGTGAGTGCCAGGCTCAGTGCAGCTGTGCTGGAGGCTTCTGCCTGTGTCGCCTCCTTTGTCTTCTGGAGAAGTCCCAGAAGTTGAGTACTTGCTAATGACCATGCAGTTAGCAAGGGGGTAGAGCTAGGATTTGGCTCCTGTTGTGATGTACAGATTTTCTATGATATCATTATGTCTCTGTATCATTTCAGGAAAAACAAGGGATGCTTAACAAGTGATCTCTGTAAATAATTTCTTGGCTCTACAATGTGAATTTAATGGCAGAATATGAAGTGCCTTGGTAGGAGGGAAGGGAGAGAGAGACAGTTTTAATTTGATTAAACTTTGTCACTTTGATTGTGAACAAGGATATCCTGATGCTGGCAGTTCCTAGGAACTTATTGGACTGTGTTGCCTGATGGCTTCTGAGATGATACTTGCTGACCTTCCATCTTTTTTCTGTCTTTGCAATGAGAAGACTGGAGGGGATCAGAGGCAGACGCAGAGTGGCCCTGCGGCCTTCCTGAGGTCAGCGACTGGGTTAGTCCCAGATATGGTCGGTCTTCCCAGATACACTGGTGAAGAACACTAGGGGACTAGGGGACAAAAAAAAAAAAAAAAAAAATCATTGAGATGGTTTTATAAAATTAAATCCATAATCAGTGTCATGGGTTGATATGTTTTATTAACAAACAAGAGCTGAAAAGTGATAAGAGCCAGAGAAAAGACAGTATTTAGTCAAAATAATGCCCAAAGAAAATGAAGTCATATCTTTAAGGAGCTCAGAGCAGTCTTTACTCTCTAAGTTCCCTGCGTTCAGCTTGTCTTTGTTTGTTGTTGTGGCTGAGTGTTGCTGGTTAGGAAGAAATTGGGAGAAAAGCTAGATTTGGAGAACATTAGAGAATGAAACAAGGAGATTAAGAAGACAGAGGTGGGAAGTAGGATGTCAGAGATAATGCCGTGCATCTGACTCTTGGGGGCTGAAGAGAGATCCCTCACGTGCGTGGATGCCGACCTTCTGCTAAGGTTCAGCGCCTGCTTCTTCCCCTGGGGGTAAATGGTTCTTTGGAAGCATTTGTACCCTCAAAATACACAAGAAAGGATGAAATTGTGGAAAAAAAGCCCAATTTTAAGGGGGCATTTATCCCCAAATATGCCCCAAATCCATCAGCACCTTTTTGCACAGAAAAATTATCCAGAAAGAAGCTTCACAGGGAGAATGAACAAACAAGAGGAGAAAAGCAAACAAGCCAACAGTGGAGAAAAACTTGTTAGCAAAGGGTAGAAAGAAGGCAAATATTGCTAACCCATAAATCTGATGCTGATACCTGACCTCTGATGCTTTTGAAAAGCCACTTTTCATCCCTGCAGATCTTTGCCCTAACAGCAGCTCTGGCAATAAACATGTTCTCAAGGTGCCTCTTCTTCCATCTGTACATGTGCATTTGTGGTGGTGGATGTCATTTTACTACGCATTCTGGGGTCTGAGCTAAGTTCTCCTTTTGGGGGAAGAAGTGGGTGCTGCGTGTCCAGTCCCGTCCCCAAACTGGGCTCAACTGTCAATATTTCAAGAAGACCCAACTTAAGGCAGAGCCCAGGCCAGGAAGGCTCTGGTGGCTTCCTTGAGCTCCCAGGAGTTGGGAAAAGTGCTAGAACGCGAGAAAGGCAGGTGTAAACTGAGGGGCTCATGGGGATCGGCAGCTGGGCAAAATCACCGGAAAGCTGACAACCCAACTGCTGTGACTTTAAGAAAATGTTCTAATTAGCAAACTTAATGCAATAAGGTATCTGGTCTTTAGAGATAAAACAAGAAACCAAATTAACGAAATGCAGAATTTATTCTTGGGGTTTCTGAACTTTCTCGGGATATCCTGGAATTTAGTCAGCAGGTGGGTCAGGGAGATGGACTGATGGGCTGTCTCCTCCTTGCCGATCCTGGCGGTTGGCTGAAGGATCTGAGGAGAGATGGCGATGGGGCTGGAAAGTCTGGTTACAAAAGAAACCACTTGCATCAGACGATTACAGGGGAGAATGTGCTCAGCGCACTGGGGAGCCCACAGAGATCCTCTTTGGCCCTATAGCAACGAATGCTGGTGAAAGCCTTCCCACCCTCGCAGTAAGGGCTTATTCAGGTCTTCCCCTAGATGGGAAATGGGCCAGATCCGGGGTTCAAGCTCAGGGGTTTCAAGCTACTCCAGAAGCCGGCAGCAATGCTATGAACAACCACACGTTGAATTTTGGGGCTGCCGAGCTCCAGGGCGAGCCAGGCACAGGTTGGTGGAATCTGGGAGGACAGGGCTCTGTGAGCTTTGCGGCTTCCAAACGTGGAGTCCTAACTAGAAGATGGAAACTAGACAGTGAAACTCTGCATTGGCCACGAAGCAGAAACTCCCTTCAGGGTGAGTTACCAAGTCCTAGGACTCCGGCTGAAAAATCCCTCTGGCCCCTGAGCTGTTAAGGAGACTTTCTGCAGTAGAGAGAAAACGAATTAGAGAATTTCCTCTTCAGGGAATTGCAGAGCCATAAATACTATTCAGCATTTACTGGTTTACAGCAGCAGATCGGGGCCAAAGTGTTGACTTCTGGGCTATGAGGCCTGGGGAAGTGAGTGGCTTTTGGAAGGCAAAGCGGCGTAGCCTGGTGCTTCGGGAAGTGGCTTGCGCTGTGGGGCACTCTGAGGCACTTCCGGAGAGACAGGGCCAAACAAGGATGGGAGCAGCAGAATGCTCCAGCGTGCTGACTCCATGGGAACGGGGCCCTGTGTGGGTCACTCCTCCTCCCCGTCCCCCATTTATTCTGGAGGCCTGGGGACCAGCTCAGCGCTTCATTCAAAAGATGTCATAATCGCAGTTCTTTTTGTTCTCAGTTCTGTTTTGGTCTCTAAAACTTAATTTACTTGATCCCTTTGGGAAAAAATTGGAAAGTACAAGACTGTTCTGAGGAGGCAAGAAAGTGTACGAAGCTTTACGTGTCTGCCATGGCATTTGGGGCCAGTTTCAAGAAAGGGCTAGGCTAGCAGTCTCGCATTCCCAGAATCAGCACTCGATGATACTTTCCTGTTTGGGGGGATGTGTCAGTTCAGCATTCTGGGGCCTTTGGGGTTTTGAGGGTCAAACATGCAGAATCTTCTGATCCAGAGGATTGCATCCTCTCCGCCCAATTTCAGGGGCTCTCAGTCTGTGATCCTTCGAAGCAACAACGACTCCCACATGGTGCTGTCTCTCATCCCAGCCCTGGTCTGCGTGCCATTCATGTGTCATCGCCCGTCATCCTTACAGCAGCCCTGTGAGGGAGCGACTAGTATCATCCCTGCCCCCATTTTAATGGGGGAGTGGAGGCTCAAGGGCATGAAGTGACTTGCCCAAGATCACAACCCTTGTGAGTAAAAGAGCCGGCGCTCACACCTGGGATCTCTGCCCACACCCGCCGCTCTCTGCTGTTTTCCCGCAGCACAGACACCATATTTATTTATTTTTGGAATCAAATCATCTCTCAGCCTTGCTTTTATATTTCTACTAATGCCCTTTTAAATCATTTCTCTAGACCCCAATTTTGAAGTTTAATCATAATAGTTAACATCGTGGAGGGCTCAGACAGTGTGAAATACCTCACACTCATTGTGCCGTTTACAGACAAGGAAAGAGAGGCACAGAGAAGTTACATCACTTGCAAAGAATCCCCGAGCTGGTAAAGGCCAGATCTGGCTCCATGATCTTAGCCCAACTCCCTCCTCTGAATATTTCTGTGAGATATAAAAAGAATGTCCTATTTGCCACTCCACAGTATGCAGTAGCTCTGGGGGCTCAAATCGAAGTTTTTAACTAAAGTTGTTGGAGAAAACGAAGAGCATTATTGTTAGGGGAGAGTAGTGAACAGCAGCGTGGTTATTAAAGCAGAAACCTCACACTGTGGAGAACTTAGGGGGAGAATAGAGACATCAGTGGGGAGGAGAAGGAGAGGTCTGATGGGGCCGAGAATTCACCTGGACCATCAAATCCCACGGGTCTGCAATGTTTTGACTGGTTTAATCTCGCAGTGGTTTACAGGTCAGGAGAGGCTAATGGTTTCTAGGCATCAGCTATCAAAACTCAGGGTTACAGTGGTGACTTGACATGAAGAGGAGGGATAGAATTCAAGGCATGTCATACAAAAATGATGGTGATAACCTTGTCAACTGATTGGATGTGAGATATTAAAGAAAGAGAAAAATGAAAGAAAACATCCCTCAAATGGTCACCAGCCATCTAGCTCCACTCCAGCTGTCATAACAAAATACCACAGACTGAGAGGTTTAAAGAACAGAAATTTATTTCTCACAGTTCTAGAGGCTGGAAGTCCAAGATCAAGATGCTGACAAGATGGGTTTTATTCTGAGACCTTTCCTCTTGGCTTGTAGGTGGCCACCATCTGGCTATGTCCTCTCACATGGCAGAATGTGTTTCTTCTCCTAGGACACTAGTCCTATTGGATAAAAACTCTACGGTATCACCTCATTTAACCTTAATCACCCCCATGAAATCCTTATCTCCAAATACAGTCCCATTGGAGGTTGAAGCTTCACGATGTAAATGTCAGGGGCTCATGTTCAGTCCCTAACACCAGCTGAGTGGGATTGATTTGAGAGGAAGGATGGACCCAAGTAAGATCTGAGGTAGTGGCAGAATCTCCAAATAAGACTATCCTCTAGACAACTAGGAATACTGGACCAAGGCTTAGGTTAGAATTCAGGAAAAACCACTTAAATTTTCTAGGTCTCAGAGCTCTTTTTCTTTATTTTTAGAACTGAGATAAAAATGCCAACTCAGCCTATCTCAAAAGGTAGCCAAGTGGAGCAAATGAGGTAATGGAGAAAAAAAAATCTTTGTAAATTATAAGATGAGGGTGCCTGGGTGGTTCAGTGGGTTAAAGCCTCTACCTTCGGCTCAGGTCATGATCCCAGAGTCCTGGGATCGAGCCCTGCATCGGGCTCTCTGCTCAGCAGGGAGCCTGCTTCCTCCTCTCTCTCTGCCTGCCTCTCTACCTACTTGGGATCTCTGTCTGTCAAATAAATAAATAAAATATTTTTAAAAAATTATAAGATGAAAATATGGTATTTTCATAGGTAAGCGACATCTGGGAGTCGGGGGCAGAGATGGGGTAAGGTCTCCATGTTGGGTGAGTTTTTGGGGGGTTATAGAGAGAGGTGAACTGAGGACCCTGGTGGGGGTTCAGTGGGGTCCACAATTGGGTAAAGAAGAACTAACAGTGGATTCAGAAGGGCTGAACAGTCACAAAATGGAAAACCACAAGGACTCGGGACCACAGAAGAAAGAGAAGAATGGAGGTTTCACTGATAAGACCTGAGGATCAAATCCTAGAGTAGCTGAGAAGGAAGCAATAGACTTCTCAATAGAGAACTTTCTCAATAGAGAAAGGGCAATAGAACCAACTGTTGAATAGAAACAGATGACCTTATCCTAGTCCCCTGTGATGCACAGGTGGCTCTAATGAGGTGGTGGGGATGGGGCAGGGCAGGACGATGAGGGGCACCTGGGTGGCTCAGTGGGTTAAGCCGCTGCCTTCGGCTCAGGTCATGATCTCAGGGTCCCGCATCGGGCTCTCTGCTCAGCGGGGAGCCTGCTTCTCTCTCTCTCTCTCTCTCTGCCAGCCTCTCTACCTACCTGTGATCTCTCTCTGTCAAATGAATAAATAAAATCTTAAAAAAAAAAAAAAAAAAAAGAGGACGATGAGAAGAAATGACAACAGTTGAGCCCGGAGTTCAAGAATTTAAGAGTGAGAGGACAAGCAAAAACAAAAATTCCAGTAGGTCGCAGAATTAGGTAGAAGAGAACGCTGGCATTGGGTTGACCACTCGCTGTGTGGAGTAAGCATATTCTTTCCTTTACAACTCAGAACAACCCTACAGGCTTTCTTGTTTAGCCTCACTTTGAGGGTGAGGAAGCTGAAGGGCAGAGAGAAGAGTTATGCAGCTGGAAAAGCGGGAAGGTTGGGAGTCGCTTGGGCCCGCTAGCCTTCAGGTACAGAGTACATTCTAGCCTAGAGGTTCAGGTGGATGAAGCTGGAAGAGAGAAGGAGAAATGAAGAGAGGAGGAGACCCAAGTCACAGGAGGGAGTGTGGCTAAGGGTCCCAGTCAAAGTGTCTCCAGAGAAGAGAATACTTGCAGCTTCCCTCCCAGACTCAGAATGTTCCTCCAGCAACATGCCCTTCACAGCCGCAGAACTGGAAAGGGTCCTCTCCCAGCTCAGCAGTCACTGCTGCCCCTGGCCTTGGGCTTTCACCCGACCCCTCTGGTCACTGATAAACTTCTTATTGCCGAGTCCCCTGAGTCTTTTAATTCCCACCGACCTCCTGCTCCTTCCACCAGTCTTTCTCCTGGTCTCCTTGACACTGCATTCTTGATTCATCTCTTTTGGTTTGGGTTTGGCCAACCTTTCTCAGCCATCTTTCCAGGCTCCTGTTCTCTGCCTGGCTCTTAATTGGTGATTCCCCCACCCCCACCCCTCACCCCAAGGTCTTATCTCTGGTCCTCTTTCCTTCTCTGTTCTCATGCCCCTGTGGGAGGTCATTCAGCTTTTCTGGCTTTAGTCACCATAAGTGCTGATGAACCACAAACTCAGCAAGCTCTCTTAACCCCTCCACCCCAGCTCTAGACTGCAAGGGGACAGTTTATTTACATGTGTCACAAAAGCCTCATATTCAAAATGTCCCTAGTTGAACTCATCCTCTCTGCCCCTCCCCTGCCCCAACCCGAAAACAGCATCTTCTTTTTTTTTTTTTTTAATTTTTTCAATTTATAAAACAGCATCTTCTTATGTCCTTTTTATTAGTGGAAGGCACCCTTCTCCCAGCAAAGACCTGAGAAGATTCCCCTCCCCGCTCCCACTTTCCTTGACATTCCATAACTGGTCCATCCACAACTCTGGCCACCTCTCATTTTTCTTCATGTCTCTCAGTCCCATCCAGATGTCCACCCCCTCCGCCCCGGACAATCCCTTGCAGTCTCTCTGAACCTAGGCTTGCCTCCTTCCCAGCTGTCCTCCACCTGCTGCCAATATCACCCTTCTAAAAATACGCATCGGCTTTCTGCAATTCAGTGGCTCGTATGGCCCCCAGAATAAAACCCCAACTCCTTTGTGTGGATGTAGGTCACTCTCAAACCACCCTCTGCCCAACTCATCCTCCCTTTCATGCTTCCCCTAGGTTGTTATCAATTGCCGTTCCCCAGACTTACCCTGCGCTCACAGCAACCAGTCTTCACACAGCCTGGTCCTCTGTCTGGAACCCCTGGCCCCTCTCCTTAGCCAGCCTTTCCCCTTAGTACCTTAAAAACGCTCTTGTTCCCCAAGGCTTTTCCCTACAGCATTTCATTCTGATGGCCCTTCTCACCTGGCTTTGTCTACTACGTTTCTGGTTTATTCACCACTCTGGGGGGTCCTTCAGCTCTAAGGTTGTATTTTCTTCCTTGTCAGGTACACAGGACCCAGTATTTGTGGTGCAGAGAGAGGCAGAAGAGCTTTGTGACAGAGAGCTGGGAGCGGGGTTAAGCCCCATCCCACCACTAAGCGACAAGTGAACTTGGGCACACAAGCTATTCCATATCTTTGCACTTTAATTTTCCTCATCTATAAAATAACCAATTCAGACTATCTAGGGATATCTGGGGACTACCTGAGTTAACACACAGAAGGAGCTCTGCAGAGTGCGGACCACAGAGCAAACACAGTACGGGCTGTCTGCTGCTTATTTTGAATGCTGCTCATTTGTCACTGATGGAGGACGTGAGCTTTTTCAGAACCCTCAGGAAGGTCTGGCAAAGGCGGGTATCTTTAAGTGAGGGCAGTGAGGGTAGCTGACGAAATCAGACAACCAAGGGCCTGATGTTAACTTGAGGAAAGGATTTTCACTGTGGGAGTTAGAAGTTCCAGAGAGAGTGGCCAAACAGAGGACCCAGAACGTCACCTAGTGGTAATGTAGGAGGCTGCTGGCAGGCGGTTCTATAGCTCTCCTGTCTTGGTGCTGATGGCTTAGAAAAATCTGATCATGACTTCTTCGTAAAGATGATGCCTGGGGCACTGACCTTTATTCTCCAGAAGATTCTTGATTCTTCACCGGTTTATCTCAATTTCACAGCCTCCGGTTGCGGTTGCGTAATTTTATCTCTCTCTCTGCTCCCTGGGGCATGTGTCTGTCGGTGTGTCTGAGTGCCTCAGTCTTCAGGTTCTGAGACAAGTCCCGGGCCCATATGTCAGCACTGAAGTTGAGTACACCTGTGGGCGCACAGTCCCTATTGCTAGGGTCTGGCTTTGGTTCCCTCACACCCCTCAACTTCCTGGTGGGAACACCTGTTACCATCTTTTTTGATGACCTCTTGTCTGTGGTCACACCTGCTAGATTCCATGCCCTGCCTATGATGAGGGACTTTTTTCAGCATACGTAGCTGACAGTGTCTCTGAATGCTTGCCACACCCTAGTCAGGGAGGAGGGCAGGCTGCTTCCAAACCTTCCCCAGCTGCCATTATTTTTTTTTCTTTTTAAGATTTTATTTATTTATTTGACAGACAGAGATCACAAGTAGGCAGAGAGGCAGGCAGAGAGGGGGAAGCAGTCTCCCCGCTGAGCAGAGAGCCCGATGCAGGGTTCGATCCCAGAGCCCCAGTATTATGACCCAAGCCAAAGGCAGAGGCTTTAACCCACTGAGCCACTCAGGCGCCCCCCACCCCCCCAGCCCCGCTGCCATTCTCATAGCAATTCACAAGTCCTGTTGGTCCTGAGGCAGGAGCTGTGGTCTTCATGGTCAAAAAGTCTAAAGATTGCTCATTTTTAGGTCCATTTCTACTTTTTTCAGATTCTTCCCTGGTCTGTTAGATATGAGCTTTCCCTAAGATTCTATCAGAATCCTGGCTCCAAAGTTAGGGTCTTTAAGACTAGAATAGATTCTGTATGGTTATATGGATAAGACTCCATCCTTCCCCCACCCCCCACCAAAAAAAAAAAAAAAAAGCCATTTGTAATGAAACCCCTGGGAATATGGGAATTCCTCTGGCTGGGTGTATACCAGTCTTATTTCTCATGCCTTGTCTCTTTGTCCCCAAGGCTCTATTTGTTGATCCTGGTTTTAGTGCTCCACCCTTCCAGACACAGAATTGTGACATTGAATCCAGCTCCAGGCTTGCTTCATGGACTTGGGTTGTGCTGCCTATACCAGTTCTAGCATTTTGGGATTTGGGGTTTGATCCTTCTGTCCTAGTCCTGCCAACCAATAGAAATTTTAATTCCCTGTAAGATGAGTTCAAACACTGTCTCCAACTTCCTCATTTTGCTGTATTCCCTTTCCTCAGTTAGGCTTACAGAATTCCTTCTCTACCTTGAGCTGTCTCCTAAGCTCTAGAGCATGCTCTCCTCATCCCAGCTGATGGCCTCACCATTCTCCCTATAACTCAAGCAAGAAACCTCAGACTTGCTGTTGAGACAGATCAAAAACAGAGAGCCATGATTCATGTCATCACAATGAAGGTCCTATGGTCCTCTCCAAAATAAGAGGTGGCCCTCAGCTCTGCATATGAGAATTCTCATCTTGCCAGTCTACTCCTAGGCCTAAAGAAATCAATTTACACAAGTCCAGTTCACAGGGAAATAATTTTTAGCCCAGAATTCTTGTTATTCTGGTTTGAATGTTTATAATGGGAGGTTCTATGTTCCCTTTATTATAACCTTTCAGCTCACGTTTCAAAGTCCACCCTTCCAGAGAGGCCTGATGGAGCAGATGGGTTGTTAGAAGGCTGCCTGATAGAAATGGACTGAAAGCATAAGAGTGGAGCTGTTTGAGATATTTTCATCATAAACTTGTCAGAAAAATCCAAGAGTTGTCAGTATTTCTGTACAGTATGCCCTTCTAGCAAACATGAAGAGGAGTCTACTTTTTACACTTCATACGAACATGAGAACTGAGGTCATCACCCTCATGGTCAGTGGAATGACAGATGTCGAAGCAAGATCATTCCTACATACATTCCTGAGGGTGGAAGAGCAAGGGGGCATTTATCCAGTACCAAGTACTGTGTGAAGCACTCCCTCTCTCTCTCTCTTACTCATTTAATGGTTACAACAACCCCATGAAATCAATGTTATATATCCTTGTTGTGGGTTGAATTATATCTCCCCAAAAAGACAGATCCAAGTCCTAATCCCAGGTACCTGTGAATGTGACCTTATTTGGAAATAGGATTTTTGTAGATGGATTTAATTAAGATGAGGTCCTACTGGAGTAAGATGGGTCCTAAGCCAAAAGACCTGGGTTCTTGTAAGAAGAGGAGAAGACACAGGAACATAGAATATGTAGTAGAAAGATGATGTGAAGACACAGAGGAAAATACCATGGGAAAGTCAAGAGATTGGAGTGACACATCCACAAGCCAAGGAAAGCCAAAGATTGCTGGTAGCCACTAGAAGCTAGAAAAGGCAAGGAAGATGTCTTCCCTAGAGGCTTCTAAGGGAGTATGGCCCAACTGACACCTGGATTTCAGATGTCTAGCCTCCAGAACTGTGAGATAATACAGTTGTTTAAGCCTCCAGGTTTGTGGTACTTTGTGAAGGCAGCCTTAGGAAATTAATACAATCTCCATGTTACACATGAAGTAATGGATGCTCAGAAATGCTGGTTTGCCCAGAAGTAAGTGCTTAGAACTCTTTAACTCCAAACACTTGAACACTTGCTGGTTGGACTGGTCCATTGGGTGGGGGTTCTCTTTCTCTTCTATCAAAAATTCCTGTTCCAGAAAAATTATATACTAACATCAGCATTTCCCTGTAAGATTATGTAGAACATTAGTTCTGTGGAGTATTAAAATATGTTAATGTGCACAAGAGTTCTTAGGATCAAAAAAAGGGAAGGTTACTGTGTGTAAATCAAGCTGTCTTCTTTCTGTCTTTCTGCAGGACCCCCATAGAACCTTTAACGTGCATTATGAATCTCCAAGAGAAGAATACTAGAGGTTACAAGATTTCTCAAGCTGATTTAAACATGGAAAGCTTGTCTTTTACAGAGCATCCTATGGAATTCATATTCTGTGGAAGATACTTTGGGAAATGCTGAATTAAAGAAAAAAGCTTCTTTTTTTTTTTTTTGGTACATCATTTCCATGTCAACCATGTTTTCTGAGTTATACCTTCACATAAGTGTCTGAAGGAGAATTGAAAAACATCCTTGCTGCATTAAAATATATTAACAAACCATCTCTTTGGGTAGGTTAACTTAACTAATGTTTTACCATAACTTTTTTATTCTTTAGATCTTTATGTGGATTCTCAGAGTCAATGTCTTCTAGCCAAGGCCATTGGGAACATACCGGTTGTTGAACAAAGTTAGGTCTATTGACTTGTGTCAAGGTGGAATGCACATGAAGGGAAACTGGGGCATTTCAGAAAGAGGATGTTAGGAATTATAATAGGATTTATGCTTGCATTGGATACTTTGGGGGTAATATTCAAGGAAGCAGGACTTTTCAGGAACAAGAATGGTTAGTTCGTGTAACAGACTGAAAAACAGGGACCCATACTATCATACTCCGATAATGAAAACATGTCCCCTGATCCTCCTGTTCTTTTCTAGACATACAGCAAGGTTCCCTATACCCATACCTTAAGTCTTAGGCTGTTATGTAATATTTATACAGGTGCAGTAGTAAGTGTTTACTCTAGTAGAAAATTCTCTTTGGCTAGTTAAGGAGAAAGTAAGGACTGTGTTATTATCTATGACAACTCTCTCTAACGAATTTACATTTAAACCTGGGCTTTGTCAAAGATAAACAAAGCCAGATGTTAGTTAAAGGAAGGACAGATTTTAATCAGTAATATACTCTTATAGTAGAGAAAAGAGCCCAACATTAACTGAACTCAACTTCATTTTTTACAGAGGTGAATGGATGTTTTTAAGGAAGAATGAAGGCTTAGGGAGGGGGTAAACAGGTGTTCAGCAGAGTCAGGGAAGTGAAAAACTACCAAAAATGGGAAGGGGAGGTTGGCGTATGTGAACTGCATCTGGGTTTGCTAACTGACATTTCTGAAGCTTAGGATGCTACCCCCCCCCCCCACCAAGGGAGGGAGACAGGAGGCCTATCTTCAGGTGTTGGCTGGAACAAACAGTAAGTTCTTTCGTTTGCCTTGAGTTTTTTCAGGCTCTATAAGAAGGGGAGGTTATGGTCATCCTAGAGATGTAGCCCTAAACTGTTAAAAAAAAACAAAACTCTTAGTCTTTTGTTTTTTAAAAAGATTTTATTTATTTATTTGACAGAGAGATAGAGAACACAAGTAGGCAGAGAGGCAGGCAGAGGGAAAGGGAGAACAAGGCTCTCCACTGAGCAGGGAGCCCAATGCGAGGCTCAATCCCAGGACTCTGGGATCGTGACCTGAGCCAAAGGCAGTCACTTAACCGACTGAGCCACCCAGGCGCCCCTCTTAGTCCTTCATTAAGGAGGGCACGTGATGTAATGAGCACTGGGTATAAGACTGAAGAATCACAGGCCTGCACCTCTAAAATCAATAATATATTGTATGTTAATTTAATTTAAATAAAAAATATTTTTTAAAAAAGAAAGAGTGTGGCAAACATAGGTTGAGAAACCCTCATAAACTGTATGAACAGTTGTTGCATATTTATGTGGTTAGGCTAGGCCGTCTACCCCTTCAGAAATGTTTTCTCCTCCATCCTACCACTAATTCTTATGTGTTTGGGCATGAGGCAAAGTTGTCTGGCTTAGAGTCATGTTATATCCTTACTGTTTACACAAGCAAATATTTTTTCGTGTTGTAGTAGTAAATCTATCAAATGGGAAAACGACTGTGACATTTTGTTTATAGGAAAATTGTTTAAAGCATTTACAACCTACTGTCGTTTTTGTAATTTAAAAAAAAAATGTTAACAGAAAAAACAAAAACCAAAAAACTGTTAGTCCTTTATTCAAGTGGGAAGCCTAGCAAGAAGAGGACTCCGAGGAGCCTGGCTAGCATTTGAGAGCGAGTTTTTGTCAGGTTCCAGAGCAGAAGTTGTATACTCTAAATACATAATGCTCTCGTCAGGGTCAGAAACAAGTTATGAGTGATTCTTTCCGATTGCATTATTCCAGCTCTGGTGGTTGGTTGCTCATTATGTACACCGGGCAGTCTGTTATCTCTCCTGAGAGAGACTTCTCTCAATTAGCGTGTGCCTGACTCTCTCAGATGTCTCTCTGTAACTTTTTAGGGAAATGTAATTCCTGGAGGGGTGGTAATTTTAGACATCTGATGTCCTCTAACGATGATATTGAATACACAGGGTGAGTTAGTGTGTGGCAGGTGGGTATAAGCTCGATGTCTCCATAAGAATTAGACAAGTGGTAACCGGGAATTTAAACATTTATTTATTTATTCATTTGACAGAGAGATCACAAGTAGACAGAGAGGCAGGCAGAGAGAGAAAGAGAGAGAGAAGCAGGCTCCCCGCTGAGCAGAGAGCCCGACGCGGGACCCGATCCCAGGACCCCGAGATCATGACCTGAGCCAAAGGCAGTGGCTTAACCCACTGAGCCACCCAGGCGCCTGGTAACCGGGAATTTAAGATTCATTTCTCACAATAGGAATGAGACTTTTTCATTATTGAGTATCTGTGGTGTAGAGTCCTTGGAGGTGGACAGATACCTTCAGTGGAATCAAACAGGTCCTGCAAAACAGGCTGGAAGGTTGTTGAGGAAAATAAAGTAATGATTTCTACCCAGGTTAGACTCAATCTTTGTTCCCACTCCCGAAGGGTTAGGTTTTGCTGATAGGGTTGTAAGGACTTCGGCAGAAGCATTTTGTTGATATGGAGTCAATATATAATTTTGATAAGACTGAAATTAGGGTTAATTATGTGAGGAGAAACTTAACTATCAGAAGGGATAGAGAGAAGATAATTTACATCTTGAAGTATTTTTCATTTGTTTTTTGGTTGGTTTTATTTATTAAGTTTTGTCAGTAATCTGTTAAATTCAGAACAGTAGCTATGATCTAAGAAAAAAACAACCCAGAGGGGTGCCTGGGTGGCTTAATTACGTGTCCCTAACTCTTGAGCTCAGGTCATGGTCTCAGGGTTGTGAGTTCAAGCCCCACATTGGGCTCCATGCTGGATGTGAAATCTACTTTAAAAAAAAAAAAAAAAGTAGGAGGATGAGGAGGAGAGGGAAGGGTTTACAAATTAAGTAAACAAATTAAGCAATTACAAACAAATTAAGAGGAGTTTGTAATATGAGTTTGTAAACTCAGGTAATTTGTGGGTTCTAGGAGGGGCTGATCTCATTGCCTGCAATCAAGGCCAGTGGAAATACTTCAATCATGAGAAGGTTGAGGATGTGAGAATGCCATTCGTTCTTGTTACTTTCTCTGTGGTCTATGGATAAGGACAGTGACGTTACTAAGTAAAAGTTAAAGCTTTATGGTTCTTTGATGACTCTATCAGTGAAATGTATGTCTTACAGAAGAGACAAGTTGGGATTCCCAAATTAAGCAATTATTTTTTCTACAGAGCTCTGTAGCAAAGAAAAGCCTTGACACACTCTGAGAATGAACAATAACCAGAACACATTCATAGACTTTCTGGAGATGTCCAAAGGAGCCTTGGGACTGTGCATGTCCATGTTCTACCTTTACAGACTTGCTAGAATTGTGCTGATGGCAGATGGGGCATACATGGGAGCATCCTTAGCGATAGCCTTCAAGTTACCCTGCCAGTGTTGGTTTAATACCATCACCAGTTTATCTCTGCTGTTACAGGTAATATCATGAAGCAGCCTTGCTAAACTCTACTTTTATTATGGCTATATCTTGGGGTAATAAATACCAAAGCATCTCAGGGTTCTTTGATCCATTGTTTACCTTTGATCCATTGTTTACTTTGATCCTTTTTTTTTTTTTTTGCATTTTCTAAAACTTTATTGCCGACTCTTAAAGGTGGCTGAATTTTAGAGGAGTAATTAAGAAAATAATTAAGAACCTATGGGGTATTATGCTAAGTAAAATAATTCAGACAGAGGAAAAACAAATACCATGTTATTTCACTTATATATGGAGTCTGAAAAACAAATGAACAAACAAAATAAAACTCATAAAGAGAGACCGGATTGGGGGCTGCCAGAGTAGGGGGGTGAAGGACATCCGGAGGTACAAACTTCTGATTATTAAAATAAGTCAGGGAGATGTACAGTGTGGTACCTATAGTCAATAATATTTCCTGCATATTTGAAAGTTGCTAAGAAAGTAGATCTTGGAAGTTCTCATCACAAGAGAAAAAAATCTGTTGATTATGTGTGGTGGTCATGGTAACTAGATTCATTTGGTGATCCTTTCCCAAAGTCATGTTGTACATTTAAAATTTAACATAATGTTATATGTCAGTTATGCTTTAATAATCTTTAATAGAAATCTCTATTTCTTTTTTTTAATTTATTTTTTATTTTCAGCATAACAGTATTCATTAGTTTTGCACCACACCCAGTGCTCCATGCAATACGCGCCCTCCCCAATACCCACCACCTGGTACCCTGACCTCCCACTCCCTGCCCCTTCAAAACCCTCAGATTGTTTTTCAGAGTCCATAGTCTCTCATGGTTCATCTCCCCTTCCAATTTCCCCCAACTCCCTTCTCCTCTCTTTCTCCCCATGTCCTCCATGCTATTTGTTATGCTCCACAAATAAGTGAAACCATATGATAATTGACTCTCTCTGCTTGACTTATTTCACTCAGCATAATCTCTTCCAGTCCTGTCCATGTTGCTACAAAAGTTTGGTATTCGTCCTTTCTGATGGAGGCATAATACTCCATAGTGTATATGGACCACATCTTCCTTATCCAGTCGTCCGTTGAAGGGCATCTTGGTTCTTTCCACAGTTTGGCGACCGTGGCCATTGCTGCTATAAACATTGGGGTACAGATGGCCCTTCTTTTCATTACATCTGTATCTTTGGGGTAAATACCCAGTAGTGCAATGGCAGGACCATAGAGAAGCTCTATTTTTAATTTCTTGAGGAATCTCCACACTGTTCTCCAAAGAGGCTGCACCAACTTGCATTCCCACCAACAGTGGAAGAGGGTTCCCCTTTCTCCACATCCCCTCCAACACATGTTGTTTCCTGTCTTGCTAATTTTGGCCATTCTAACTGGTGTAAGGTGGTATCTCAATGTGGTTTTAATTTGAATCTCCCTGATGGCTAGTGATAATGAACATTTTTTCATGTTTCTGATAGCCATTTGTATGTCTTCATTGGAGAAGTGTCTGTCCATATCTTCTGCCCATTTTTTGATATGATTGTCTGTTTTGTGTGTGTTGAGTTTGAGAAGTTCATTATAGATCCTGGATATCAGCCTTTTGTCTGTACTGTCATTTGCAAATATCTTCTCCCATTCCATGGGTTGCCTCTTTGTTTCCTTCACTGCTTCCTTTGCTGTGCAGAAGCTTTTGATCTTGATGAAGTCCCAAAAGTTTATTTTGGCTTTTGTTTCCTTTGCCTTTGGAGACATATCTTGAAAGAAGTTGCTGTGGCTGATATCGAAGAGATTACTGCCTATGTTCTCCTCTAGGATTCTGATGGATTCCTGTCTCACATTGAGGTCTTTTATCCATTTTGAGAAATCTCTATTTCTAAAGTATTTTGAATTCATGAATGAATCCAAAATCATATTCTATGTATCAGTATAAATATTTGTTCTTTTATCCATTTGTCAGCAAGTGTGGGTAAAGGCAATTAACTTAGCCATCTGAATATTTTATTTCAAGGTAAAGCTTATATTTCAAGGATAAATTCATGTCACCAACAGCATAGCCTGTTTGACAATTTTATTTTTCTTTCTAAGTATGAGCCACCCAACTAACAAAATTAAATCAGGGATATGCAAGGGAGAATCGAGAAGGTCCATGCAAGGTATGGACGCCTCGGTTACTAAGATAACCAATCATGTGCTTTTATATAAATATATATACATATATATGTGTATATATATATATATGTGTGTGTGTGTGTGTGTGTGTGTGTGTGTGTATACACATACATATATAGATGAGGAAAGAAGGGTAGCTTGGTTTAATGTTACAGCAATGGATGGTAATGTTTTAAGGGAAACCAACAAAATTGTATAGCAGGTTATGCGATTGGCTGAAAAGTCCCAAGTCATTTCTATCAATAGGAAGTTCTGTACAACCCCGGGAAACTATTTATTTATTTTAAGTAATCCCTACACCCAATGTGGGGCTTGAACTCAGGACCCAGAGATCAAGAGTTCCATTCCCAGCCTACTGAGCTACCCAGGTGCCCCCAACAGGGAGATTATTAAGATAGTGGAGACCATAGAACTAAGTAGCAAAGTTGACTTAAGGCCTCTAGAAGCCTTGCTGGAGCTCCTGGAGCTCTTAAACAATATGGTTACATAGTGGCTGCTAGTTAAAACATTAAATTCTTATGATTTGTCCCAAAGTAAGAATGTCATAAAATTAAGCTTTTAAAAAGGACTCATGGTCACCATCCCTTTTAGTTAAATACAAATTTATATGTATAATTTTAAATTTTAAACAACTTAATGGAAATGATGAAATATTGCTTAATTCACAAATTCCATGGAGGAAATTCAGTTTAGCCAATGGAAAATCAACCCTGGCCTTGTTCAAATCAAAATATTGTGCTGACACTAGTTGTTATATACTAAATTAATTTTTTAAAGACTGAAACATGCCAAAATTGGTATCTTCTTTTAACTTGTATATAATGCCCTTTCTTTTTTTCCTTACAACTGTAATAATAAAAGCTATTAATATAAATACATGTTTAGTTTCCGCAAAATGAAATACATCTTAATAAATTTGTCTCCTTTTATTTCAGACATTTTGCCTGTTTATCTAGACCATATGATCCTAGAAATGTGCACAAAAAGAGTGAGGGATTCTTGATCAGGTAATCATTCATTTCCTAAGAGAGGAAAAAAAGAGAAAGAGGAATTGAAAGAAGAAAAAAAGGCAATGAATCATGGAACACTTCATCAAAAACCAATGATGTACTGTATGGTGACTAACATAACAATTAAAAAAAAAAAAGAAGAGGAACACTTTAGATGAATATGACATTAACACTAAAAAAATACAATTTTTACATGAATTATATTGAATATTGAACGAGACTTGAATGCATGAAATAAATCCTGCTTGGTTGTGGTGCATAATTCTTTTTGTAATATTGCTAAATTTTATTTGCTAATATTTTGCTAAGATATTGTGTCGGTATTCATAGGAAATATTGATTTGTAGTCTTTTGTATTCTAGTGTGTCTGGTTTTGATATCAAGGTAATAGTAGCTTCATAAAATAAATTGAGAAGTGTATCCTCCTCTCCCATTTTCTGGAAGAGATTTTATGGAATTGGTGTTAATTCTTATTTAAATAAGGTAGAATTTGGTAGAATTCTCCAGTGATACTACCTGGACTTGGAGATTCTTTTTGAGAGTTTAAATTGTAATTTTCTCAGTAGTTCTAATTATCATTTTATATTTGGTGAGTTGAAGTAGGTTTTTTTTATTTTTAAGGAATTAGTTCATTTCACCTAAATTATCAAATTTATGCATGTAGAGGTATTCATAGTATTTCCTTATACTTTTGATGTTTGTAGTGTCTATAATTATGTCCCCTGTTTCATTCTTGATAATGGCAATTTGTGTCTGCTCTATTTTTACCTTTGTCTACCTTGCTATAAGTTTGTTGATTGTATTGATCTTTTCAAAGAACAAGCTCTTTCTTTCATTGATTTTTCTCTATTTTTTTCTGTTTTTAATTTCCTTGATTTCTGCTTTTACCTTTATTATTTCCTTTATTTTGCTTGCTTTGGGCTTATTTCACTTTTTTTTTTTTTTTAAGTAGGTTTCATGCTCGGCTTGGAGCCCCATGCAGGGCTTGAATTCATGACCCTGAGATTAAGACCTGAGCTGAGATTAAGAGTTGGACACCTAAACAACCGAGCCACCCAGGTTCCCTGAGTTTATTCCACCTTTAAAGGGTTTTTGGGTTTTTTTGTTTGTTTGTTTGTTTTGTTTTGTTTTTTTAACCTTCTTGAGAAGGTTAGCCTAGATGACTGATTTAAAACTTTTTCTTTGGTCCTTTATGCATTTAGTGTTATACAGTTTTCTGTCAGCTTTGCTTTGGCTATACTCCACAAATTTTGATATGGTGCATTGTCATTTTTATTCAGTTCAGTACATTATTGGTTTCCCTTGAGACTTCCTCTTTGACCCATGGAGTATTTAGAAGTGTGTTGTTAGTTTCCAAAAATTGGGGGATTTTCTATATTTCTGCTATTGCTTTCTAGTTTGATTCCATAGTAGTTATAGAGCACACTCTATATGATTTCAGTTCTTTTAAATCTGTTGAGGTTTGTTTTATGGCCCAGGATATGGTGTTTTTGGCTATATGTTCTGTGAGCACTTGAAAAAATGTGTTTTCTGCTGTTGCTGAATAGAGTATTTTATAAATGACAGTTGGTTCCTGTTGGTTGATCTTGTATTTGAGGTGTTCCATATTCTTGCTGAGGTTTTGCCTATTTGCTCTATCTGTTATTGAGACAGGGTTTTGAAATTACCAACTATAACAGTGGACTTGTGTATTTCTCCTTTCAATTCTATCAGTTTTCCTTCACATAGTTTGCAACTCTGTTGTTTGGTGTATAGACATTTTGAACTGGTATGTCCTTTTGGCAGATAAACACTTTAATCATAATATAATGTCCCTCTGCCAGAATTTTCTCTGTTCTGAAGTTTACATTATCTGATATTAAAAACCAACCCTTATTTCCTTTCCTTTGATTAATGTTTGCATGGCATGTGTGTTTCATCCTTTTACTTTCAACCTGCCAATACTATTATTTGAAGTGAATTTCTTATATAAGCATATTATATATATATATATATATATATATATATATATATATATATATATAATCTGTATTTTAATTGGCATCTTTAGACTATTTATGTTAAATGTAATTATTTTTTTGTTAGAGATAAGTCTGCCATTTTATTTTATTTTTCTATTTGCATTATTTACTTTCTTTTTCCTATCTTCCTGGTGATTATTTGAAGACTTTTCAGAATTCTGTTTTGATTTAGCTCTTGTGTATTTGAGCATATCTCTTGGTATAGCTTTTATTATTATTATTTTTTAATTTCTTTTCAGCATAACAGTATTCATTGTTTTTGCACCACACCCAGTGCTCCATGCAATACACGCCCTCCCTAATACCCACCACCTGGTTCCCCCAACCTGCCACCCACCCCCCGCCTGTTCAAAACCCTCAGGTTGTTTTCCAGAGTCCATAGTCTCTCATGGTTCATCTCCCCCTCCAATTTCCCTCGGCTCCCTTCTCCTCTCCATCTCCCCATGTCCTCCCTGTTATTTGTTATGCTCCACAAATAAGTGAGAGCATATAATAACTGACTCTCCCTGCTTGACTTATTTCACTCAGCATAATCTCTTCCAGTCCTGTCCATGTTGCTACAAAAGTTGGGTATTCGTCCTTTCTGATGGAGGCATAATCTACATAGTGTATATGGACCACATCTTCCCTATCCATTCATCCGTTGAAGGGCATCTTGGTTCTTTCCACAGTTTGGCGACTGTGGTTGTTGCTGCTATAAACATTGGGGTACAGATGGCCCTTCTTTTCACTACATCTGTATCTTTGGGGTAAATACCCAGTAGTGCAATGGCAGGGTAATAGGGAAGCTCTATTTTTAATTTCTTGAGGAATCTCCACACTTTACTCCAAAGAGGCTGCACCAACTTGCTTTCCCACCAACAGTGGAAGAGGGTTCCCCTTTCTCCACATCCCCTCCAACACATGTTGTTTCCTGTCTTGCTAATTTTGGCCATTCTAACTGGTGTAAGGTGGTATCTCAATGTGGTTTTAATTTGAATCTCCGTGATGGCTAGTGATGATGAACATTTTTTCATGTTTCTGATAGCCATTTGTAGGTCTTCATTGGAGAAGTGTCTGTCCATATCTTCTGCCCATTATTTGATATGATTATCTGTTTTGTGTGTTGAGTTTGAGGAGTTCATTATAGATCCTGCATGTCAGCCTTTTGTCTGTACTGCCATTTGCAAATATCTTCTCCCATTCTGTGGGTTGCCTCTTCATTTTTTTGACTGTCTCCTTTGCTGTACAGAAGCTTTTGATCTTGATGAAGTCCCAAAAGTTCATTTTCTCTTTTGTTTCCTTTGCCTTTGGGGACATATCTTGAAAGAAGTTGCTGTGGCTGATATTGAAGAGGTTACTGCCTATATTCTCCTCTAAGGTTCTGATGGATTCCTGTCTCACGTTGAGGTCTTTTATCCATTTCGAGTTTATCTTTGTGTATGGTGTAAGAGAATGGTCGAGTTTCATTCTTCTACATATAGCTGTCCAGTTTTCCCAGCACCATTTATTGAAGAGACTGTCTTTTTTCCACTGTATGTTTTTTCCTGTTTTGTCAAAGATTATTTGCCCACAGAGTTGAGGGTCCATATCTGGGCTCTCTACTCTGTTCCACTGTTCTTTGTGTCTGTTTTTATGCCAATACCATGCTGTCTTGGTGATCACAGTTTTGTAGTAAAGCTTGAAATCACGTAACATGATGCCGCCAGTTTTATTTTTGTTTTTTAACATTTCCGTAGCAATTTGGGGTCTCTTCTCATAATGGTTGCTCTAGGTGTTACATTATAGATATGTCACTAACCACAGTCTATTGACATCATCATTTTACCAACTCAAGCAAAGTGTGGAAAACTTACCTCTTTTATATCCCTTTACCCTCCCCCAATTACAATAAATTATCTTTAAAAATTCCCCTACATCATATCAAATCCCATCAATGTTAGAGTTTTTGTTTCAATCATTAAACATAACTTAGACTCAAAAAGAGAAGAAAATCCTCTTGTACTTATTTATATATTTTTGATTTTCATGTCTTACCTTTTTTTTTTTTTATGTTCTTAGGTTTTTTCTTTTATTGATTCCTTTCTGTCTAGAGGACTTCTTTTAGCCATTCACTTAGGGTAGGTCTGCTGGCAACAAATTCTCTTGATTTCCATCATCTAAGAATGTCTTGACTTCTCCTTCATATTTGAAGGGTATTTTTGCAGCATATAGAACCTCTGGGTTGGTAGAGTTTTCTTTTAGCACTTGAAAATTTGTGCCATTTCCTTTTGTTTTCCATACATTCTGATGAGCCAACTGCTCTTTGGTAGATTTAGCTGCAGTATTAGCATAGGCACTTGGCCAAAGGTCTCCCAAGTTTGAAGCTTTGGCTTTAACCAAATAAATTAATGTTTATTTTGCATTCTAGAAATTTATAATTGAGCATACAGTAAAGACTTTTCAGATATTTTTTGACTCAAGTAGCAAAGTATTTCTGTTTCATTAAAATCTGAAAAGCTGGGGCGCCTGGGTGGCTCAGTGGGTTAAGCTGCTGCCTTTGGCTCAGGTCATGATCTCAGGTTCCTGGGATCGAGTCCCACATCGGGCTCTCTGCTCAGCAGGGAGCCTGCTTCCTTCTCTCTCTCTCTGCCTGCCTCTCAGTGTACTTGTAATTTCTCTCTGTCAAATAAATAAATAAAATCTTTAAAAAAAAAATCTGAAAAGCTATAAGTAGTGAACAAGAAGTAACTTTGTGTGTGTGTGTGTTTTTCATCTAGGATGAAGAGAAAATTTATGTTCTTGCCTCCATCCACCGCCATACCAGAAATGGAATCCAATGGCACCTTCACCAGTAACAACAGCAATGGAAACTGTACAATTGAAAACTTCAAAAAGGATTTTTACCCTACCGTGTACCTGATAATATTTATCTGGGGAACCTTGGGAAATGGCTTTTCCATATATGTTTTCCTGAAGTCTTATAAGAAGTCCACGTCTGTGAATATTTTCATGCTAAACCTGGCCATTTCAGATTTCTTATTCACAAGTACACTACCCTTCAGAGCTGACTATTACCTCAGAGGCTCCAATTGGATATTTGGGGACTTGGCCTGCAGGATTATGTCTTATTCTCTGTATGTCAACATGTACAGCAGCATTTATTTCCTGACCGTGCTGAGCATCGTGCGTTTCCTGGCAACCGTTCACCCCTTCAGGCGCCTCCATGTCACCAGCACCAGGAGTGCCTGGACTCTGTGTGGGATCATATGGTTCCTTATCATGGCTTCCTCAGCAGTGCTTCTGAACAATGGCTCTGAGCGGAATGGCAGTAAAATTTAGAAATTAGAGCTGAATATGCGTAAAATTTTTAATCTGAAGACCATGAATTACATTGCCTTGGTGATGGCTTCCTGCTGCCATTCTGCATGCTCAACATTTGTTACCTGCTGATCATCCGAGCTCTGTTAAAGGTGAAGGTCCCAGAACTGGGTGTGCGGGTTTCTCACAAGAAGGCTCTTATCACCATCATCATTGCCTTGATCATCTTCCTCCTGTGTTTCCTGCCCTATCATGTACTGAGAACCCTCCACCTGCTTGCATGGGAAGTGGGTGTATGCAGAGACAAGCTGCATAAATCTGTGGTCATCACACTGGCCTTGGCAGCAGCCAATACGTGCCTCAATCCTTTGCTCTATTACTTTGCTGGGGAAAATTTTAAGGACAGGCTAAGGGCTACACTCAGAAAAGATCACCTACAAAAGACAAAGTGCAGTATTCCTGTCTGCATCTGGTTGAAAAAGGAAACACAAGTTTAAGGGTTTTGTAGATAAGGCCTGTTCTTGTATCCTTGTGCTCACATTCATTCACATGCAGTCTCAAATGACCATATATTTACACCATTTCCAACAAAGGTCAATCAAGTCCTACTTCAAACATTTTATTAGGTGTGTTTTCAGTGGTTGAGTCTAGATGAGAAATGTAGCAGGCAAAGTCTCTACTAGTCTTGCAACCTAAAAGGTCAGACTGGGGAAAAAGTGCTTAGCATATTGTGTGCTTCTTTTTGTCAGATCCTGTACCAGATCTTGGTCCCACCAGGCATTCTAGATTAAGGTTAGGACAATCTCAACTTGTCCAGCTTCTCCAGCCCCTCTTACACCTTCAATCCTTTAAGATATAGCCAGTTAACAAAGCTAAAGGAGGTTCCAGAGCAGATAAGAAAAGCATCCTAGGAATTCACTGAAAAGACTTTGTGAAGAAGGTTGCCCTTTAACAGGTCCCAAACAAGAACAGTGAGAGAGAAAGGGAGAGGAGGTCTGGGGCAAGAAAGAGCTGGGTGAAAAGTAGGGAGAAGGAGATATTTCATTTTGGACTGAGATAGAGGCTCTAGCACACTGAAGGCAAGAAAGTTCTCTTTGCCTCTTTCTTGCCAGGAGGCTAGAAAGGATGGGAAGAGTAGGAGGAAGAACTAGGCCATTGCCTAGGATTAGAAAGATTATGGGTAAAAATACAGAGAAGAGGGAGTCAGTTTTACTCTTGGGATTTGGGTTTGGACTGACTTCACTTCAGTTCTCAGTCTTGCACATTAATCCAATGGGGTGGGAGCCAGAACAGAGGAGGTTGCTCTAAGTGTTTGGGTGGGCACTGAGAGAGAGTGTGGGGTAGAGGATAAATCGCAAAGGTTGTTGTACCTCTGAAATTCTACTAATATGCTGGCAAAACATGAATAGGGTGGCTTTCCTTTTGAGAGAGTATAGAAAAGAACTGGATATTGGGAAGGGGTTCTTTTGTCCACTGAAACAAACCTAGTGAGACTACCAACTGCTACCTCCCAGACCACTGTACCATGAACAATTGAATGCCCTCTCCATGCTGGGCAGACTGTGCCAGACATTTCGCATTCAGCAACCCCATTTAACCCTCACACCAAAGCCTTGTGTTTCTACTTCACGAATGAAAAAATTGAAGCTCAGAGTAATTAAGAAGCTTGTTCAAGTTCACAAGCTTGTAAGTGTTTAAAAAATATCTGTGGAGAAGAGATAGCTGGGTGTTTACTCCACTGCTTTCCCTACAAAACTCCAGGAAGATTGGTTGAAGGTCTGAATAAAAGTTCCCTTTCCCCATCAAGCACCTACCCCTTCTCATTTTCACAAGATACTCTCTCTGGAGTTACTGACCTCTGGTAGAGTGTGGGAGGGAGGTGGTGGTCTCAAGCTAGGGAGAAAGGAAATGTCTTCGTAGTAAACAGGAGTCCCGGGGGGGGGGGGGTATCAGAATGCTGAGAGACTCATATCCCATCAAAACAGTTGCGTATATGATTCCACTGTGGGGAAACTGTCCAACCCAAGAAAAAGACTAACCGACCGTTGAGGATTTCCTAACAAAAAAGCCAGAACCTCCCTTATTACCTACCTGACAGGGAAGCCCACACTGCAAATAATCCCTCACATTCAGAGAGCACCTAGTCAGCCTGTTAGAGCCTCACTCTTAATTATGAGTAGTCAATGACCACTGTACTTGGGGGCCAGCAAGGCCAGGGGGTGGGGGCATGGGGCACAAAGGCCCAAACATGAAAAACACCTACAAATAAATGAGAGGGTAGATAGACATTTTTAGTACAGAAGGTCTCAACACTCTTTATCACCCTTGCACTTTTTATCAGAAACCCGCTGGAGGATGTGTTCCTCCAAAATAAATGATTAAGCCAAGATAGGGGAAAACATGGGATCTAGGAAACAAAGAATCCAACACAGGAGAAAGGTGAAGAAAATAAGATGTTGGTGATAGCAGAAAATAAAAAAGAAACTAATTGATTTGCACGCATTGGAGGGATTTATATTTTTCTTGAAGAATTTGGGATGAACTAGTGAAAATACATAGAAAAATAAACAAGGGAAAAGACACTGTGATCCTTGAATGCTCGCAGAAAGAAACAGTTGTTTAAGAACAGAAATTTAATCGTAGTACACTATGTGGCTCAGCTGTAAATAATGTTCACACAGAGAATAATGTAAATAACAAAATACTGTGATACAACTTTTTTAAGAAATGAGAGGGTATATATGCGGGGGAGAGGTGTAAGATGTCTAGATCTCCATCTTCTGTCACAGAAAATGCATAATAACTAAAGCTAGGGAATGACAAAAGCTGTAGAAAAATGTTATTTAGCAACAGGAGCTGTAGTCCAGAAGAAACAATGAAAAGGAGAGACAGGGATGGCCTCTGGAGAGTTAGGGGTAGAACAATAGGGTGGAGATTTCTCTTTTCCTGTTAAAAACTTTTCAGCCATCTAACTTGTAAATATGTATTGTTGAAATAAAAATTAAGTTTAAATTAAACTTTAAAAGTCAAATGGATTCTGTGGGTTTTGTTTGTTCGTTTTCAAAGAAATGAGACAGAAAAGAAAGGTTGCCAGAAATGGGCACTGAACACAGACAGGAGAAAGGAAAGCAGGAAATGGCTAAACTTGGACTTGGGCCTCTGAGGGAGACCCACCCAGCCCCAGCAGCTCAGGAGTGTGAAGGAATGATGGGTTAGAAGAAAGACAAAAGCTAAAATAGGAGTTTATATTGTAAAGTCATAAGGATTTTCAAAAGGTGATTAGAAATCTGAACAACTCTCCAAGGGGAGGCCCAGGTAAAGCTGGGGTACCTGAGAGCAACCGACATCCTTGGAATCAACAGTAATGGAGGGGTTGTGAGTCATTGTGTCTTTAAACTTATGGTGCCTGCGTATGTGTGTATGTGGGTGTGTGAGAGAATACATGCTTAATGACTTATTTTTCCTTTTTCCAAGACTTTCCCTTTCTCCAGTCAGAGTGAAGCATCTCATCTAGTAAAGAATGTTGTCCTTGAGGAAGAAAACAAAATTGATTTCTTTATTTACCACAGTGAAAGCCAAGAGTGTCCCAAAGTTTTAGATACAGTTCTTTTTGTTTGAAAGATTAGATAGCCCCTCAAGCAAGTACACAAATTGTTCAACTGGGAGAAAGGGTGTTTGTTGTGTCAGCTTTAGAGGAATTATGATACTGCAACTTGTTTTCAGTGGGGACCTAAGAAGCAAATACCATTAAGTTTTGTAACTATTTTGAATGACCAGTTCTCTGCGTTGGATTTAATTAAGATGACTTATAATTGATTCTGCAACAAAAATGTCAAACTGACCAAAAACAGGTTTACGAGGAGAGATGGACAAGGGAGATGGCTTTCTACAGAGCTTTCATTTTTCTTTCTGGAAAAGGGCTTGAAAATAGAGACCCTGTTGGGGAGAATGGAGGTAGGTGGGAGGGGGTAATCCAGAGAATATGGTGATAGGAGATCCTTCCTCTAAGATATTTTTGTCCCCAAGTAGATAGGGGCAGCTACTCATGGCTAATAAAAGCCGCAAGGAGAGTTTTAACAATAGAGAACTTGTTAAAAAGTGGTGAATCATGAGAGACTATGGACTCTGAGAAACAATCTGAGGGGTTTGAAGTGGCGGCGGGGGGTGGGAGGTCGGGGTACCAGGTGGTGGGTATTATAGAGGGCACGGATTGCATGGAGCACTGGATGTGGTGAAAAAATAATGATACTGTTATGCTGAAAATAAACAAATGGAAAAAAAAGTTAGTGTGAATTTCAAAGATACATAGACAGGAACGGAGGTTAATTTACATGGGGAGTTGGAAAGGTCTCAGAAGTTTCAGCTGCTTGAAAATTCTAAGCCCAGGGACCCATGGTCCTTCCCCTGCTTCCTTGTCCCCAAAGATCCTTGCATGCCAAGCATGGGACAGACATAGCAGGGCCTGTGGGACATGGAAGGAAGCTACTACAGCCTGTGTTGGCTCATGTAGAACATCAGGACCTTTGCATAACCCTCAAGTCAGGGAAAAACAAACTCTTGTATAACTATCAAATTGGGGAACCTGTATAACGGCCAAGATGGAATTTCCTATTAGCCTTGTGGGATAGGTGCTTCAAGTCTTCTGTAAATTAATTTTCTTAAAATGAAGATGATGCTTTCTTTATTCACAAGATCCTTCAAACAAACAAAAATGTTTGAATTAAGGAAGAATAAAACTGTTACTTCTGTTCTTACTCCCTACTCTAAGAATTAGAATCTTCTTTTTTTTAGGTTTTCTTTCTTTTTTTTTTTTTAAGATTTTATTTATTTATTTGAGAAAGAGTGTGTGAGCCGGGGTGGGGGGGTGGGGGGCAGTTGCAGAGGGAGACGAAGAAGCAGACTACCGTACCCCCCTCCCCCGGCAAGGAGCCTAATACAGGACTCGATCCCAGAACCCCGGAATCATGACCCAAGTGTCTGAGTTCACAGACCTTAACCCACTGAGCCACCCAGACACCCCCATGAAATGGTGTAAGCCTTTGAGCACAGGAGCCACTCACTTTGCAAATCAGTGACTCTCCTCACCAGTTCTCAGATTGCCTAATATCCACATTTAAACTTGTGCTTTTTAGTTTGGGCTGAAATCAACTCTTCAGCTTTTAAAATAAACAAACAAATAAACTAACCCACACCTGGAAATTTTTATTGAATGTACTTGTAGTCATACTTGATTAACTGTGTTTTTTAAAAGCTTTGCTAATGCTCCTCATGGTGTATAAATTCAGATACTCTTTTCAGAATGTTGCCGACCCCCAACTGCCCTCTTTGGGAAAAGTTGAATCATTTTTTTAGAAATGGTTCTCCATTTCAGATTTGAATATATGCCAAAGCAGCTCCTGAGTCTGTAAGTTCTACGTCAAAGGAAAATACAAATCTGAAGAAGAAACATGCTTATAAAGGATAAAGTGTTGTAACACTGAGTCAAATGAGCTGAAACCCAGCCTCAGTTCTGATACTTTCCATCCACGTGACCTTGGGCAAAGGACTTTGATGTCTTTGCCTTAGTTTTCTCATCTGTAACATGGAAGTGACATACGTGCCCCATCTTGCAAAGTAGTGGTGAGGACAAAATAAAATATGAAAGCGCATGTCAGTCCTCTCGGAATCTATAAAACCCTGCAGAAATGCAAGTTGTCATGAACTACTAGATGCTTTGTGTAAGCTGATCTTTTATTAATTATTTACTTTTAATTAATTATGAGTCGGTCTCTAATTAGTTCTTCATAGTTGAATTTTGTTATTTTGAGGGTTCTGAAAACACATACTCAAGTTCCTACTTAAAAGAACACAGTGGGGACGCCTGGGTGGCTCAGTTGGTTAAGCAGCTGCCTTCGGCTCAGGTCATGATCCCAGCGTCCTGGGATCGAGTCCCGCATTGGGCTCCTTGCTTGGCAGGGAGCCTGCTTCTCCCTCTGCCTCTGCTTGCCATTCTGTCTGCCTGTGCTTGCTCTCTTGCCCTCTCTCTCTCTGATAAATAAATAAAAATTCTTAAAAAAAAAAAAAAAAAAAGAACGCAGTGATTATGCTGGGCGTAATGCAGCTCTGGGCAGAAGGGAGTCCAGAAGACGGCGCTGGCCCTTGTGATGAGGGAGAAGCAAGCCTCCTGGACCTGCTCTAGGCGGGTCCCCCAGATCCTGTCAGATAAAAGAACTTTTGTCCTTTGCGTAAGAAGTGAGGTCATGGAAGCCAAATTCATCGTAAATCAAAGCAAGTCTGGGTCTCCTTCACCTCTCAAATGTAGACATCTATAAACAGTTTCTTACGTAAATATACTTTGTTACTTCCAGAAATATGGGAACAAAGCCAGAATCTCAAAAGATAAAGGTTAGACGATCAGAGATGTGTGCTAGAAATCAAAAATAACCCAAAACCTGGTTGAACTCAGTCCTGACCGCCTGTTCTTTAGGGGAGGGTTGACATTCACAAGCTTAAACTGAAGGTTAGGGGTTTTACCTAACCTTTGTGGTGGTTTGTTCCATTTTGCCACAAGGCCGCAAGAAATGCAGCCCCCACAGCATGGTGGGTCACAAACAAGACTCAAGGCTGTGGTTTGGGGAAGCAGTTTGGAGCAACAGGGAGGCTGGGGGCTCGCAGCCTGGGAGCCTGTGTCTGAACTCTCGGTCGGGAGTCCTCAGGCACGGAAGGCACTCCCTCGAAGCTTTTATTTGCTAGTCGGTAAGCCTGAAAATATTGAGCTCTGTCTCGGGGGGCTGTGAAGATGACATAGGACAATGTATGTAAAAGTACCTAGCAAAGTACTCATATAGGGTAGGCCTCCCTGAGATGTTCTTCCCTAAACACCACCATCCTCCATCTGCAGGTTACTTTGGACAACTTGGACTTGGACAAGTCACTTTGCAGACATCTTAAGTTTAGTCGATTTGTACTTACCAGAAGGGAAGCCTTTGGGCTATTTGGATAATACTCCAGAGAAAACTGCTTCATTTGAATAATTCCGTGCATTTCCCGTGCACATTCATTCCTGTAACCTATGTGGAGTCAGGGGCTTGTGTGGTCCGGCTCCAGCAGGGAAGGCACACTCACATAAACACCGGCAGGAGTAATGAAGCAATTAGAATCGTTATTACATCCCTTCACGAAAGTGCCCAAGAGGATTTATTTTCTTTGGCTACAGCAAGGCTCCCCCTATCCTTCCCTCTGTCATTATCTCTCAGATGTCTGGCAGCTGCTTCGGGGTCTCTCTGCACACCCCCTACTCCACACTGTTAACAGCCCCCCCCCAACTTCTTCCCATTGTTTTGTTACCTTGGGGCAGTGCATAGTGCTGTAATCTTATATATACATTTATTAAGCTTATTAGCATTGCCTTGGACATCAAATAATCAACAGCCTCCCAAATAGTCCTAGACTATGTACATAACTAATAAATCAAAATATATAAATATAATAATATATAATAAGGTATAACAAATATATAAGTATAATAAGTAATATATATGCTAAGGTATTTTTTTCTTAATACTTAAACATTGCAAACCTATTTCAATACTTCTAAATGTTTAATTAAATTCACAAATGTATTAGAGTCTTGTAAATATTTTACCACTTTAAGAGACAATACTTAGAAGGCAGTAATGATTACAAAAATCAGTGCATTTACATTCAACAAATAACAAGATTATTAACTTTATAGGAAAAAAGCCCTCCTCATCTAAAAATCTGACACTCCCAAATGCTTTCACAACTATTTTCTACACATACATTATTACTGAGAAAAATTTCCTATAATAGATCGTACATGTGTATCCTTATATTCTTGCCAATACAACACTTTGCATGAATAATGTCAGCAACTATTTATTCAGTTGAATTTTGTACCTACGATTTCCCCCACGGCATTGGTAGGATCATCTCCATTTTACAGATGAAGATACAAAAGCAGAAACAAGTTAGGGCATTTTGGATTCCGAATTATCCCCTCCTCAGCTCTTCTGCAAGCAAAACTGCCTTTCCTGGGAGTCAGAGGGAATGCCCCTCTCGAATCTGATGGTGAGGTAGGCCGTGGCCTGGCTTGCTTGAGGTCCAGTGATGCGAAAGAAAACAGAACTCATTGGGGTATACGTTAGTCTGCTCAGACTCCCATAACAAAATACTACAGACTGTGTAGCTTCAAACGTAGACATTTATTTTTTCACAGTTTTGGAGGCTAGAAGTCCAAGATCAAGGTGCCTTTGGGGTTGGTTACTGAGGAGGCCTCTCTTCCAGACTTGCAGAGAACTACTGCCCCCCTGTGTCCTGCAATGGCCTTTCAGAAAGATAGTGAGACAGAGACAGAGAACTCTCTCTGGTGCCTCTTCTTCTTGTTGTGAGGATACCAGTCCTATCAGATTAGGGCCCTACCCTTATGACCTTAATCCCCTCCCCAAAGGCCCCATCTCCAAATATAGTCCCACTGGGGATTAGGGCCTCAGCAGAAATTTCGAGGGTGACACAGTTCTTTCTGCAGATGCAGCAATACATCTGAGGCGAACTGCTCCTCCTTGGCCCAGCGGTCCTGGGCTCTCCTTACAGCAGACTCCTCTCTCCTCATAGGCTTTGTGAACTCAGAACCTGGGGAAACTCTACGGGAAGAATAAGGGAGATGTCAGGACGTTTGTCCTTTGTATTCATGATCTTGTACATGACCTTCCCTCTGGTTGTTGGTTGGCTTGCCAGCGACCTGAAGGAAAGCAAATATCAAGACAGTCCAAACGATCACTTTTGCTGACCTTCAACCCGGACTATCTCTTAGGAAAACTCTTCAAGAAGCAGTGTGGTACAACGTAGAGAGCTCTATATCTGGAATCAGAAGTCCTGGGTTCGAATCCCAACAGCTTATCATGGCCTGTGAGCTCCCTCATGACTGAAGCTCCGGCTGTCTCCACCTCACCCCTTACACTCTTCCTCTCTCACTCCTTCCACCAATGCTGGCTTCCTGCTTCTACTCAAAACCCACAAGCACACGCCCATCTTAGGGCCTTTGCAAAGCTGTTTCCTCTGTCTGGAAATCTGTCCCTCAGGTATTGGCTTGGACCATTCTCTTACTTCATTTATTACTTCACTTAAATGCTGCCCCTCCCAGAAGGCTCTTCTCTAACTATTCGATCTAAAATGGCACCTACTCCTCCCTTCCATCAGGCCCATCCCCGACACTGCTTGATTCCTCTTTCCAATACTTATCACCACGTGATGTTACCATACACATTTATTTGTGTGTGGCTTGTCTTTCCCAATATATTGCTGACTCCACTAGGGCAAGTTCATTGGTTTCATTCAGGGCTGCGGCCCATGCCAAGAAGAGCCCCAGAAGCAAAGAAGCCACTCCAAACAGATTTTGAATGAATGACTGGGAATGAATGAGGCACCTAATCTTGGTTTCGGCTTCCCTAACGTGGCTCATCCTTACTCAGGACTAGTCCTCGGGGGGGCCTCTGGCCTGTCCTTGGCCTCACGGGCGAGGGCATCTCAGTGGACTCTAGGGTGCCATCACCCTGCAGCTCCTAGAGCCATCCCCACTGTGGCAGCTTTCAGCTTGCTGCAGACAGTGGGAAGCCAGGCTTCCTATGAGCACAGGGGAGGTTCCAGAAAGGACAGGTGCCCCGAAGTGGTACAGAGGGTAGGAGTGAGGAAAAGCAAAGTGGTTGAAGGATAGCCAACCACCCTTAAAGGGTGGGAACTAAATAGTGCACTGCATGCAGAGTGACCTTTGCAAGAAGAAAGCCTGGGAGGGGTTTGCTAAACTTTGTGCCTAAGATGAAAGTGTTTCTGGGCTAAAGGCAGAAGCAAAGGATCCTGACCGAGACCTACTGTCAGTGCAGAAAGGAGAGAGTGACAGCTCCATGAGACAACGCTTGCTCACTTCCCTTTCCCTGGGGATGAGAGCGGTCCCTGGTGCATCACTGGTACCTGGTGAATTTGTAGTCTCCTTGAAGATGTGTCCAGAAGGCACCTCATAGAGGGTGTGTGTGCAGAGACCTAGCAAAGGTGGTGCATGGGAAAGAGAGTGAACATGGACCACGTCAAATGAAGAAGCTTCTTAGAAGAGACATCAGTGATGTGATGGAAAGCTGGGCAGCCACAAGGTGACTCCCTGGTCCCAGCAGTAACTGGCTATAGGAACCTGGGCAAGCTTCTTCTCTGCCTTATTTTTCTCATCAGGAAAGTGAGTCCAAATGCCACTGACTTTGTAGATTGTTTCTGAATCATGTGCTGAGAATCCAGCATGGCCCTGGCATGGGAAGCTGCAATGTGCAATGCATGAAGGAGAGAGGAGGGAAGCAGGGTCTAGATGGATGGGGAGCGAGCAGTCGGAGTATGGAGGATTCGGGTAGGGCAGACGGAGGAAACTCCGGAGAAATGAAGGCCACAAAGAGGGCTGAGCCTCTAAAGGTTCAAGAAGAGGGGGCTCTGAAATGGATGGCCAGGAGGGAGTGGCTGAGGAGGAGAGTGGAAGGGGAGGAAGAAGGAATCTGACAGAGACCCATGGACACTGTCGCAGCTCTGGCCCTGCTGGCTGGTAGCACCCCCCACCCCGAAGACAACGGGGAAGCCCTGTGCCAACCTGGACAGATGTGGGGAAATTAAGGCCCAGGGAAGTCTCATAGGTCTCTGCAGGAAGCAGCAGTTTGTTAACAGGGACTCATCAGGCTTGGATGCCTGCTGGGGAGGAGATGGAAACACAGTTAATGCGTCTCATCATCAAAAGCAGGAAGGAAACGAAACAGTTTGGAAGTCACTGCAAGAGAGACTTTATGTAAATTTGAAATAAAGGGTTTGGTTAACCAGGTGCACTCAGGGACTTCTTGATTTTGTATGTTTAAGACAGATAATCACCTTGGCATGCATTAGAAGGCCGGTGAGCTCAGGCTTGTCCAACGGGCCAACATGTGACTCATCTCATGGATTAGTCCAGCTCTTGTTGGGTTCTTTGCATGCTGAGTGATAAGCCTCGTAGCCTCTTGTCAGATCCTTTCTCCAAGGACCAAGTCACCTCCTGGAGCATCCCATGTTACAGGCTGGTGTGGCTGCCCAGAAATTTGGAAAGAACTCACTCAGATAACAATGTAATCACTACCACTTACTGAGTTTGAGATCAAAAGGATTTTCATAGAACACTAAGATGTTATTTGCATTTTTCACTCTCGTTCTTTCATGATTGTACGGAAGAGCTTTCTAGAAGCTACATGAGGTGTGAGTGTGATACCACAACAGTCTGAATGAGGACATATAAGTAAATGTCAGATATTAAAGAGATTTGCAAAAATGGGAAACAATGTCACTCATCTAGGCTTTTTTTTATTTTGAAATACAGCTTTTTTCATAAAAACATAGTTTGTAAAATTTATTTTTTTAAAACATGTTTTTAAAGTGTGTGGTGGGCTTATTTCCTAATGAAATGAATATTTTAATGAGAATTTTAATTGAAAAGTAAATTTTAGTTTTTAATGTGGTAAATATTGATTGATAGAATCTGCATAAACAAAGCTTTTTGAGTCTTCAATAACTTGTAAGAGTGTAAAGGGTGTAAAGAGTGTAAGACCAAAATGAATGCAAAGGGCATAAGATCGTGGACTTACCTTTTCTGTACACTATCTTGAGTCTTCAGAACAGACCCCTCAGAGAAAGCCTTTGATTTCCAGCACACAGAAAACAAAAAGGAGCCTCAGAAGAAACAAAACCTATGCCTCTAATAAGAGATCCGGGATTGCCCATACTCACGTTTCCCCCCTGCCTCCTGACATCTGCTGTAGCGGAAGGACATTTTAAGTCAGAGCAAGAAAACCACAATTAGTGATTTGCAAGAGGCAAACCTCATTCTCCACTGCTTTCCGAAAAATAGTATCTGTGTTACTTTGTCTCAAGAGAAGGAAACCAGTTGAGTTCAAAAAGACATTTCTCCATCCCTGGCTTCACGCTGAGCACCTGCTCTGGGCATTGCTAGGTCTGTGTGGGCGGCGGGGCGGGGCGGGGCGAGGGGGGCGGGGTGTGGTGGAGTAGGGTGTTGGGGGATGGGAGTAGGCCCGGCAAGACCTGGGCTACCACGTCTGCACAGTGCCCTCTGCTGGCCGCTCGCGGCTCCAGCACTGCTTGGGGGTCACATTGCGAAAAGATTCACTGTCACTGAGGGGGTGCGGGGGCGGGGCGAAACTTCAGGACCACCGGCTCACCCTCTGGTCCTTATTCATGGGTTTAGCTCCCACCCCGGGCAGGCATTAGTGCTGCTCCCGAGATAGAAAGTCGAATTGTCAGGTCTCCTCTCCCAAGGAGCTAACAGTTAAATGCAAATAAACCCTTACAGGAACATTGCTCAGATAATTTTTTCCTTACAAGACTTAATTCACTTATTTTTATTTATTTAAAGCAGCTTTAGGTTCACAGCAAAATTGAGCAGAATGTACAGAGATTTCCCATTTATTCCCTTAGCTCAGATATGCATAGCTTCCCCCACTACCACACCTTGCCCCAGGCTGGTACGTTTGTGACCATTGATGAAGCTACACTGGCACGTCATAATCACGCACGGTCTGTGCTTTATCCTCGGGTTTGCTCCTACTGTTGGGCTTCCTGTGGGTTTGAGCAGATATGTGTACCCTCGATGTGCGTGGTCTAAACTGGAAGCAGGGGTCAGAGTTAGTGAGAGATTTGAAGCTGTTAAGTTGCTGGCTTTGAAAACAGAGGGGGGAGGGGGGGACAGGAACCAGAAATGTAGATGGCTTCTAGAAGCTGGAAGACACCAGGAAACGATTTTCCCCCAAGGTTTCCAAAAGGAGCATAGCTTTGCCTTGATTTTAGCCCAGTGAGGCTCGTAATCAGGACTTCTGATCTCAGAAGCAAAAGAGAGCAAAAATCGGTGTGGGTAATAGGTTTATAGTAATTTGTTACTGCCGCAACAGGAACTGACTACTCAGAGAAGTATAAACCTCTGGGGACCCAAACACCCCAGCTGGCTGGGATGTGAGAACAAGCCCAGTGTCCAGAAGAGGGAGTCTCACCCAAGGGGTCTTCAGTGCAGCACTTTACTTTCATGAACGCCATTTGCATCAAAAACTCATTTCAGCCTTCCTTGAAATAAGGCATCTGTAGCACTGAAATGATTCCTTTCCTTATGTAAGGGGTTATTTATCGCATTATCCTATTTGAAGTGATTACTGTCATTCGTCCAATTGAATTTAATTAATTTTCATTTTTCAAGGACCCGATAGCTGCTAACTATATCCACTCGGCCAGTTGCTCGGTAAAACAATCTGGGTTTTCCCCTCTTGCATTTATTTGCATTCTAAAACACTATATTGACTTCTCTCGGGTGAAACTGTTCTGTATGCCAGGCCATACTGGCAAAGTATGGTGCGAAGAGAATCCTCTAGTAAAACACGATGGAGAATGTGCGGCAAACAGATGACCGGTAAGAACGCCGTGTTAGCTGATGGAAGCGGGTGGAAGGGCGAAGGCATCCTTCGGAGGGAACAGGCTCTGCGAGGCTCCCCTCCAGGTGGAGCTGGGCTACCAGACCACCCATCAGAGACGGTTGCCACCAGCAGCTGCCAACAACCTCAAAGGTGCTTTCTGCTCTGCGGGGCCTATTCCTGACCTGATTTGTCTGGGGAAATTTGCAAATGGCTTTTTCATATTTGTCTTCCATTTATCTCAGAGGGAGCTCATGTTTGTGAATGCGTTCCTACCAATCATGGCGATTGGAGGTCTCCTGTTCAGGGGCATGCTGCCTTCGGGGCTAGCTGTGACCTTGGGGCTCCATCTGGGTGTCTGGTGAACCAGCTTACAGTGTCATGGTTTATTTTTGTCAATCAGCATAGACAGCAGGACTTACTCCCAGACGGGCCTGAGGGCAGTGCTCGAAAGGGCTTCAAAACAAAAGAACAAGCCTCTTGCTGGATTTACGTGATGTATAATTAGACTGATATCATCATAGAATGTATTATTATACTCACCTAGAAAATTTACATGTCTATTTACATATATACACACACGACTAGATGTAGAATTTAAGGCAAAATTTCTTTTTTTTTTTTAGATTTTATTTATTTATTTGACAGACAGAGATCACAAGTAGGCAGAGAGGCAGACAGAGAGAGAGGAGGAAGCAGGGTCCCTGCTGAGCAGAGAGCCTGATGTGGGACTCGATCCCAGGACTCTGGCAACATGACCTGAACTGAAGGCAGAGGCTTTAACCCACTGAGCCACCAAGGCACCCAAGGCAAAGTTTCTTTACAGCTCCAGCAAGATTCTGCCATGCGCTTTCTAGAACCTGTGATTAGTACTCTGATCAATAGTGTTGGAGCTGTGAACTGCTATAGGCTCCAGACTGACCCCGCACTTCCAAATATCCCCCACAGCTGCACATCGAGGCAGGCTTTCCCACGTGACATGGCACTCTCACGTGCATCAGCTCACTGATCCTCGCACAACAGTCTGGTTTTAAAGTGAGGAACTTAAAGGCTAAGCGTGTAAGTAACGTGGCCGAGTTTACAGACCTCCCTAAGGCTGGGGCTGAAGTCAGCAAATAAGATTTGCTATTTCTTCCGTATGGTTACACCTTTTGGGAACTCAAAAATATCAAGAGGTCGTGAAGGTCCTAAAAAGAATGATTATCATTGACTCAGCATATTACTGTCCCCTGGGCTTTGCATTGGGCCATTCTGTGCACTTCCTGCTCACTTTATAGATGAGGCATCTCAGGCTCAGAGAGGTGTACTAACAAGCCTGAGGCCACACAGCTCACATCTGGTGGAGCCAAGGCTGAACTCTGTTCTGACTCCAAAGCCCACGCTCTTTCCTTTTGACTGTGTAAACCGTTTGCATGATGTCTAGGGACATCACACTCAGAACACCTGAGCCTGAGTGGCCCTGCTCTTTAGGAGCTGTGTGGCCTTGATGCCTCTCGAGGACTGTGCGGAAAATAGGGATTAAACTAGATAATGTAGGGGCGGGTGGGGAGGAGGGGAGTTGCAAGGCAAAAATGGGGACTATTCTTAAGACTCCCTTCTGGTGAGTCAAGGCTCCCTTGGCCGTCTCTGAGGGAGCACTCAGAGCTGCTTTCATACGTGGCCATCTGGAGGGCTTGTGCTCTGCTGAGACATGTCCCTTCCCACAGGAGTTTCCAAATCTCTTCACCAAGAAGCTACCTTACAGGAAATAGCTGCTGTTTGTGTTAAGAAACAATTTGGCTAATCTCAGGAGCAGCTCCTGAGATTAGCCAGCCTATAGGCCCTAAGGGCACGGAGAAGGAAGGCTGCACACGGATTTTCATGAGGGACTGGAGGCTACAAAATGTGAACTTCCAAGGTGGGTGGAGCCCAGCTCTGTAGTTTCCCAGCCGAAATACCAGCCCCGCTGGCCTCGCCTTTCTAAGCTTTAGTGTCGTTCTTTAACATAATGAACGAACAGTTGACCACCCTTCAGGACACCTGTAGGAACCACAGATAATGTGAATGAGCTGCCTAACAAAAAGTGGTGAGTGAGAGTTGTTTGGAGGCCCCCCTGGCTCAGTCAGTCAGTGAAGCACGCGACTCTTGACTTGGGCTCAGGTCATGATCTCAGGGTTGTGAGATGGAGCCCTGCATGGCTCGGCAGAGGGCTCCACGCCCAGTGGGGAGTCGGCTTAGAATTCTCTTTCCTCTTCTTCTCCCCCGCACCCCCACCCCGGCATGCTCTCTTTCTAATGCCCACATTTAGAGATAGGCAACTACAACAGACACAAGGGCAAAAGTGCAGCCATTAAAGAATGGCTGTGTGAGAGGCTCCTTACTGGGCTCTGTCCACTCTGGAAGAGTTGCCTGGGTCCACCCTGTTCAAATATTCCACCCAGACTGGAAATTAATGAAGGTCACAAAGGGATTGGCCAAAGATAGCCAAACTCACCTGTATTAATGAGAACAATATTCAGACTCCGCCATGTGGCAATCCCTACTGGGTTCCGGCATCGAACCCCCTTTATCCTCAGGACGGGGGGACTGCTCTGGTGTGTCAGAGGCCATCAAGGGGCCCTCATCCTAGTTTTTCTCTACCACATCCTAGGGATGCTCCTGTGTTTGATGTCGGATTTTCCCTCATTGCCTCTGCTCAAGTGTCTACTTCCTGCTTCGGAGCTGGTAATGTTGACTTCTTAGCATTTGTTTACTCAGCCACTGAAGTGCAATTTTTAAGCCCTACGTCTTCATCAAACTGATTCCTGTAAAAGGCTTTGCTTTCCTTGCCAAGGTTGTGCGAACGCTGGTTGCCACTGCTCGGGCTGGACAGATGTAGACCCCATTTGGCCAAACCGTGGCACTTCTTGAGAAGCAGAGTTTAAATAATTGCTGGGAAGCAGCCTCATCAACATCAGTGTTCATCACTTCTAATCCAGTTTTTTGTGGTTTCATTAGACTCTATGAATTTGGCTTCAAGTTTAAGGGAAAAAAAATGAAACAGGAGGTAGGCATATGCCCCAGGCACTCAGGGGAGTGAGAGCTATGTCCCCGAGTCCTGGCTACATGCAGAGAGCTCTGCTAGGCAGGTTGGGAACTATGTATCTGTATGGTGTGGTCCCTGAGCTCAGGAACCTGTGACAGGGTTTGGACGCAGATGTGACATGCTGACGTGGAGAAGACAAACCTGATCAGTGTTTGCAGTGTGCGAACCTAGAGATAACTTGACACACATGCAGGTTCGGGGACGGTATCTGGATACTAAGAATAAAGTGAGGAGTGTTCAAAGACCTACAGGAATCGTCAACCTGGGGAAGCATTCTGGGTGGAAGAAACAGTTCAAGTGAAGGCACCCAAGTGAGAACTTGCCCATTGTGTTTAGGGCACGGAGAGTGTGCCTGCATATTTACTTCATTTCTTCTAGAATAGTGGGAATCGAGTTGGTAAAGTTTTTGTTTCCTAAACACTAATGGTTCAAAGATGCTGCAGGGGATCCAAGCTCCCCGACCCCAATTACCCAATAACCCAATAAAACAGATCTTTCTGTTTTACTTATCGAGTGTTGTGGTAAGATTTAATCTGAAAAGAAATTTCCACTACTAACATAAAGTTTGAAAATCACTGGTGGGGGATCCGGCCTTCCTGAAATAAAAGCAGAGGCATTACAATTGCTAGAGACAGAAAACTCAAGACAACCTCAAAGTCAATCAATAAAAGAACAATTGAATAACCAGTGGCTTAGCTATGGTGCCCAAAACACTGCAGCCATTAAGCATCATCAGTCAGACCTATGTTTACAAGTGGACCTGACATCAGAGCCATGTCCAGGGAATATCCATAAGGGCTAGAAACAAGTTTCAAAATAATGCATGTGTTATGTATACTTGTAAACAAATAAACAAAAAGCAACAAGACAGCTTCCCCCTTCAGTCCAAAGAAACATAAACCCATATGTTTTGGTTTGTGTTGATAGAAAAGATAAGGAAGCTTCACACAGTAGACTTTGGCTCCTTCAGAAACTGGAACTGAAAGGACAGAAGGAATTACCCGTTTTAAGAGATACTTTTATAGTACATAAGTGGCTCCTCTGAGCTAGTATTTTTATTTTTATACTTATTTCAAAATAACTCTAGATTCACCAGAAGTTGCAAAAATAGTACAGAGAATCTTGTGTTCCCTTCATCTACTTTCCCCAATAGTAACATCTTACATAATGATAGTACAATATCAGAGCCAGGAAATTTACATTGGCACATTCCATAGACGATGTTCAGTTCTCACGAGTTCTTTTTTTTTTTTTTTAAGATTTTATTTATTTGACAAAGAGAGATCACAAGCAGGCAGAGAGGCAAACAGAGAGAGAGAGAGAGGAGGAGGAGGAAGCAGGCTCCCTGCCGAGCAGAGAGCCTAATGCATGACTCCATCCCAGGAGTGAGACCATGACCTGAGCTGAAGGCAGAGGCTTAACCCACTGAGCCACCCAGATGCCCTAGTTCTCACGAGTTTTATATGCACTTGTGTATGTGTGCGTGCATGTATCTAGTTCTATATAATTTTATCACATGTGTAGATTTGTGTAATCACCGTCATAATCAAGATACATCACGGTTCCTTCACCACAAAGATCCCTCGTGCTACCCTTCTCTAGCCATACCCATTTCCTGCCCTTCCTCCCACTGCCTGATACCAGGCAACTAGTAATCTGTTCTATAATTTTGTCATTTCAGGAATGTTACATAAATGGGACCACATAATATGTCACCTCTTGAGCCTGGCTTTTTTGGTTATTGTTTGGCATAACTTCCTTGAGATTCATTCAAGTTGTTGCATGTACCACTAGTTAATTCTTTTCTGAGTAGTGGTCCTAGGTATGAATGAACCATCGTTCGCCCACCAAAGGATATATGGGCTGTTTCCAAGGTGAGGTTATTACAAATAAAATGTTTATGAACATTTGTGTACACATTTTTGTGTGGACATAATTTTTCATTTCTCTGGGATAAATGTCCAGGTTTGTCATTGCTGTGTTATTAGGTAAGTATATATGTAGCTTTATAAGAAACTGTCAAACTATTTTCCAGAGTGACTGTATCATTTGCATTCCCACCAGCAATGTTCAAGTAATCCAGCTGCTAGGCATCCTTGCCAACATTTGATATCACTACTATTTTTTCTTTTTAGCTATTCTAATAGGTGTGTAGCGATATTTAATTTGTATTTCCCTAATGGTTAATTATAGTGAACAGATTTTCATGTTCTTATTTGCCATCGGTATATATTCTTTAGTGAAATGTCTGTTCATGTCTTTTGCTCATTTTCTAATTGGATTTTTTGTATTTTTTTAATTCTCCAGTTTTGAGATTATTTATTCTAGATGTAAATCTTTTGTCAGATATGTGGTTTGCAAATATTTCCTTCTAGAAGGGATCTTTGGTTTTCATCATTTTTTTAATTTTAAAGATTTTATTTATTTATTTGACAGACAGCAATCACAAGTAGGCAGAGAGGCAGGCAGAGAGAGAGGAAGGGAAGCAGGCTCCCTGCTGAACAGAGAGCCTGATGTTGGGCTCCATCCCAGGACCCTGGGATCACGACCCGAGCTGAAGGCAGAGATTTTAACCCACTGAGGCACCCAGGCACCCCGGTTTTTATCATTTCAATGGAGTCTTTTGCAGAGAAAAAGTTTTTCACGTCGATGAAGTTTAATTTATCAATTTTTTTTTCTTTTATGAATTGTGCTTTTTGGAATCACATCTAAGAATTTCACATCTAGCCCTGCATTCCAAAGATTTTTCCCTATGTTTTCCTCTAAATATTTTATACTTTTATGTCTCATATTTAAATCTATGATCTATTTTAAGCTTATTTTCTTTTAAAGGATGGGGTTTGGGTCAAGTTTCCTCCCTTGCGCCGTTCCTCCCTCTCTTCCTTCCTTCCTTCCTGTCTTTCTTCTTTTTTTGCTTATAGGTGTCTGGTTATTCTACTAGTACTATTTGTTGAAAAGACTATCCTTCCTCCATTGAGTGCTTTTGCATCTTTGTAAAAAAATCAGATGAGCATGTGTGTAGGTCTTTTTCTTGATTCTCTGTTCTGCTCCATTGTTCTGTTTCTGCCTTTTCACCAGTACTACACAGTCTCAATTACTACAGTATGTAGTAAGTTTTGGAATTGAGGAGAGTGACTCCCACCTTATTCTTCTGCAAAATTGTTCAAGCTATTCTAATTTTTTTGTCTTTCCATATAAACTTTAGGACAAACTTGTCTATATCTACAAAAAATTTCTTGCTGTGATTTTGATAGGAATTGTGTTAATAGATCAGTTTGGGCAGAACTAACATCTTTATTATGTTGAATCTTCCATTCCATGAACATGATGTGTCTTTCCACTTGTTTAAATATTCTTTGATTTCATTCATCAGTATTTTGTAGTTTTCAGCCACAAGTCCTGTACATATTTTCTTTTATTGGAAAAATCCAGTAAGTAATTTTAAAATCAGTGATAGAGATGGTAAGTCCTGTGACAAAGGGTTTTGAAATGGAACTGGGTGTCAAAAGCAAATATTCCATACTTATCTTTTCTCCCCAAGGTAGCAAGAAAGAAAGGAAAGAAGCAAAAGCTGCCAAGGGTGAGGTCTAACAACAAAAGGTTTGCACACCCCCCAGCTCCACAAGAGTAGGGAGCCCAGAGTGGAGTGAAAGCCCCTGAGAGGGATGTAGAGAAGTATGGCCTCCACCTACTGCATAGTGTTGTCAAGGAGCACCCATGGCCCCCACCAGCTCAGGGTGAGGCACGGAGCCCTTTTGCCAATGTGGCCCTATTTGAGATTCCCTAGTTTCCATCCAATGATGGAAAGCTAGTGTTATGAATTTGAAACCACCCAATGACAAGGGGACTCAACCCTAAGAAGTGCACCCATGGCAAACTGCTCAGGAATCACATCCACTGTGCTAATCGGCTCCTCTTCACAGCTCAGAGAATTTCTCCTTGTTGCCAAACAGCTGTGGCAGTGAACAAAGATGCCATTACTTACTCTTACCATATCTTAGCTGCAAAGTCACCAGGACATGAACTCCAGTTAAGTCTATGGTGGTCCCCTCCACAGGGTGGGGGAGCTAGTAACAGGAAAAGCCATTTTCTCTCTCACACTTTTGCAAAGGTAAAAGTAAAGCTGAACTCCAGTATTGAGAGTTTTGCCTTCAATTCTCATCTCCTCCACGGTAAGCAGAGAGAATCAGAAATTTAGAATTCAGAAAAACAAAGATGAAAATTCAATATCCATAAAGAAAATGACAAATGAAACTGTATTATATCTGAAAGAAATAGAATTTTGTTTTTAAAGGCAAATATTATCTTTCTACAGCAGGATATAATTTTTGGCTCTTTTGTCACAAATAAATCACTAAAAAACAATAGCATTTTATTATTGCACACAGCCACTCCTGAAGAGAAGGAAATGATGGGTGTACAGTGCTATGTCGGGTTTTTGTTTAGGTTCATGGAAATATATGGAAAACACCAACAGAGACATCTATCCCAATTCCATTCAGAAACCCACAAATGAATGCAGCAGACCTCAAGACCAAAGAGTGGAAAATGGCGCACTCGAATATTGGTCTCCACGAGCATAAATTACAAATTTTAATTAATTTAAATTTAATTTAAAGAAAGCTTTCTAAGATAAACTGGTTACACCTACTATTTGAGGGTACTTGAGAGAGCTCAGAACTAACGTTAAAGATGAAATGGGCACAAGAACTAAAATAGTCTTCAGCTGGGCCTTTGGAAGGCAGCTCTGGAGAAACTAGAGTATAATTTTGTCAAGTAGGGGGAATGAGTGAGGAGTGGACACACTGTCCTATGGGCTTTCTTGAGTCTGGGGGAAGTCACTGCGAAGGAATGTGAAGGAATGCCATTTCCCAAATGAAAACCACCAACCCTTTGGCAACGCACTTCTGTACGCAAATGTTATCTAAGTAAGACGCGGGGGAAATAACTGATGATTTGTTCATGTTTGGAGGAAGCACAGGAAGGAGTCAGACAAGAGTGCAGCGCTGACTCCACAGCGCTGACTCGGGGCCTGGCGCTGTCCTTGTGCTGTGCAGCTGTAGCTCGCTAGTTTTCAGGACAACCTCTCATGGAGGGGAAGGACTTGGACTTGGAAGGTCCCAAGTGCCGTTAGGACAAGAGTTCACAGATGAAGAAAACGAGGCACAGAGAGGTTAAGGAGCTAGGATTATTCAAGTAAGACAGTGGCAGAGCTAGGTTCCATGTTGTTAGCCAGTACACTAGGAACGTGGTTTAGCAGGATGCTAAATATGAGTCAGAAATTTTAAAAAATGGTGTCACGTCCTCCCACATTCCATTGCCAGATGCCACATCCAGGTCCCCTGTTTTGGACCTATGACATGTCTTCCGCCACTAATGGGAGACTCCTGGGCTACTACAATGACTTAAAGGAATGTGATCTCTGAGAGAGAATTTCCTTATGAGGAAAGAAAGGGCGTGGGAGGGGAGATTGGGTTAAGAGACAGAGATAAGTGCTAACAAAACACCAGGTTGAGATTCAGGAGGCTACAGAACTACCATTCATCCTGAACCAGAGCAAAGTCTGGAATGTCTAATGAGAAAGTCCAAAGTGTCTCCCTGGGGCCCATGGGAAGTGACCTAATGAGGCAGGTAGCAAACAGAAGAGACCAAAATGCCACAGAACATCATTGCCAGGCTTCTCAGAACTTCCCAGAGAGCCCAGGACAGCATTTATGTGTCCATTTCAGGCCACAGAGTAGGGGCTGGGGAGGGGAGCTTTCTTCTTAACTCTCGCAGAGCTCCTTTGCAAGGCGGTGTTCTTTTCAGGACGAGGTAGCCAGCACTTTGCTGGACACAGAAGACAAAAGTCACCCCCCAAATGAGCCAACCCTAAAACTCTCCAGTCATGATAGTGTTTCCCCCTCTCAGCACCCGCCCGGCACCTCTGGTTCCTCACCTCTTGCTTATTCTGCCTGAAATGTCCTTCTCTAATTCCCTCCTTCCTTAGCACCTGCCTAATTCACACCCATTTTATAGGAATTACCTTGGTCCCCTTCTCCAGGAATTCCACCCCGACTGTCCCAAGGCTCCACCATAAACCCGTTTTATTTATGGCCCCTTAAACCCTGTGCTCACAATAGCATTTATCAAGCTATATTGAAATTCCTTATTTACTTTTCCTTTTCCTCCCAATAGACTATAATCTCTATGAAGGAAGGGTCTGTCTGGATCATGGCTCAACCTGTACTTAACAGAGTGCACATTCTGGGTCCTGACAGACATTTGCAGGATGAGCAAATGGAATGGATCCAACAGGTGTAGAAAAGTGAAGCCATTATTCCAGGGTAGAGTGGACAAAACACAGCCTGGACAAAACACAGGACAAGCCTGGGTTAGAATACCAGTTACCAGAAGCTAAGTGATACTAGAACTTCCTGAACCTTAATTCCCTCATGTATAAAACAACAACCACAACAATGGCAATAAATCACAATTATTGCTCTTGTTTTTATTACAGTATCTACCTCAGTTTAAGGGAGATAGATATTCCTAGTGCCTTCAACAGAACTTGACATATTCTAAAGTCTTGGCAAATATTAGCAGCATACCCTCACCTCTCCTGACAAGAGCCAGCCCTTTCTCTCCCAGGGTGGGTTTTGGAAAAAAAAAAAAAAAAGTCATTAATATGTTTAGACAACCCTGAAATTTATACTTGAAGAAAACAAAATGGAATTGTTTTCCAAAGACAGCCTCCAATCGGTCACAAACACTTAGTCATCTCTTACAAAGAAGAGTAAATATCACACTCTCATCCGGTTTGACTCATACCAGCTGAGGGTCTCATCTCCGAGGAGGATGCGTTTCCAGGGTTTCTCAAGAGCTGTTTTTTACTCATAAAATTCGCCATTAGGTGGCATCTGAGCCAGGGTCGCTCAGCAAGAAGAGCGGCCTGACCCTTAAAGCAGGGCTGTCTGCAGAGGCCGCGCTTAGAAGCGTCTCTGACTCATCCAGAGTGTTAGCCCAGAAAATGACAAGGGCTTATTTCAACAGCTTGTAAAACAGAACATCTTTGGGCCCAGAGTTGTATGACAGACATGGTAAGCCTGAATGTAATCTCCCCGGAAATAAAAAATTAAAATGGTTGACAAATGAAGACGTCAGAGCTCAAAAACTATCTTGGACCCATGTTGTAAGTTTGATCCCAAGATAATGAAATCATATTGCAAACGGCCTCATCTAGTCCTGTGTCTTCTCTGTTTAAAACCCTGCAATGATCCCATGGGGCTTCTCAACCACTGGGGCAGGGCAGGGGTAGGGTGGTGGGGGCAGGAGACCGATATCAGGATTTCCAGAGGGGCAGACATGGCTTGGGAAAGAACATTTAATAAGTCTATTTTTTTCATAATCCAAACTCAGGAAGGCTAGCTTGATGAAATCTAACTGGTAGCTGAACAAGGAAGATAGAACAAAAAAGCATTGCAAGGGCATGAATGTTTTAAAAAGCTATCAGATGTAAATATAATGACGAGTATCTATTACTTGATGGGCACAGTGTGATCTGCCTTAATGCTTTATTTCATTTAGCTCTTACAAGCACCCCATGAGCTAGGGATGACTAATATTCCCACTTGACAAATAAGAAAATTTGAAGGAAAGAGAATTTACCCCATTTGTCTCAGGGCACACAGCTAGAATCCAGAAACAGGGTGCACATCACAGCATTCTGAATCCATCAGGTACAGAAAATCTGAGGTGGTGCGCAGGTCTGGGAGTGTTCTTTCCTGCCTTCCCTCCTCCCAAGTGCACCCAGACCTCTTAGGGAACTATGCCTTCTGAGCTGGCTGGACATTCCAGGATCTGAGGTGTCTCTGAAGGTTACACTGAGGTTGCGGGGGACTAACAGATAAACAGATCCTTCAAATAGGTGTTTGTTGTTGGGCTGCCATGGCTGGGTGCAAATCAAGGTATTCACTGGTCCGAGATGGAAGCCTTCAAATTTAGAAATCTCCAGCCCAAACAGTCTTCAACTCATGGTTGTTAAAATACAGTACTGCTTGCCTTGAAAGTGTTAGGAATCTCTCTTTACCATCTTTCTTGGTTTAAGGGCAGAACCTTGAGCTCACCGTGCTCTCTCACATGCCAGGCTTCACATGTGTGCTCTTGACCACTTGTCATCTGCTCAAACCCCCGCTTCCTGGGCAGAAGCGCACCCATCTCCACCACGTTCCATGCCCCCGCCTCTCTGCTCCTGCTCCAGGTGGGGGAGGGGGGTTGTGTAACCATCAGCACCAGAACACTTCTCTTACTGGGTCCTACCCATTTGTCTGCCTCCCACATCAGACTATGAGCTTCCGTAGAGCCCAGACTTGTCCTCAGTCATCCTCAGCTGCCCAGTCCAGCCCGTTGCCTGGCACACAAGAGACACTCTCCATTCTGAGTGTTTACCGAATGAATGAACTCTTAAATACCCTGTTTGTTCACAGGCTAGAGAGTGGGACATCTTAAATCGTGAAACTGGTTCCTATTTAAAATCAGGAACAGGGGCGCCTGGGTGGCTCAGTGGGTTAAAGGCTCTGCCTTCGGCTCAGGTCATGATCCCAGGGTCCTGCGATCAAGCCCCGCATCGGGCTCTCTGCTCAGCGGGAAGCTTGCTTCCCCCTCTCTCTCTGCCTGCCTCTCTGCCTACTTGTGATCTGTCAAATAAATAAATAAATAATCTTTAAAAAAATAAATAAATAAAATAAAATCAGGAACAAGCTGTATGCACCCACAGTTCTTGGCTCCAAGATCCATTCTAAGATAGGACACAATGGATATTGCTGAGGCTTTTGGTTTATTTTATTATTATTTTAAATTTTAATTTAAATTCTAGTTAGTTAACATAACAGTGCAATATTGGTTTCAGGGGAATTAAGTGATTCATCATTTACATACAACACCCAGTGCTCAGCACAACAAGTGCCCTCCTTAATGCCCCATCAGCCATCTAGCCCATTCCCCACCCACTTCTCTCCATCACCCTTCAGTTTGTTCTCTCTCCTTAGGAGTCCCTTATAGTTTGTTTTCCTCTCTCTTTTTCCCCATTTTCCATATAACCATGTTTTGTTTCTTAAATTCCACATGTGAGTGAAATCATATGGTATTTGCCTTCCTCTGACTGATTTATTTTGCTTAACATAATACACTTTAGTTCCATCCACGTCACTGCAAATGGCAAGATTTCATTTTTTGATGCTGAATAATATTCCATTGTATATAGATACCACATCTTCTTTATTCATTTGTCATTTGATGGATATTTGGGCTCTTTCCACAGTTTGGCCGTTGTTGATAATGCTCTATAAACATCAGGGTGCCTGTACCCCTTCGAATCTGTATTTTTGTATACTTTGAGTAAATATCTAGTAGTGCAATTGCTGGGTCAGAAGGTGGTTCTATTTTTAACATTTTGAGGAACCTCCCTACTGCTCTCCAGAGTGGCTGCACCAGTTTGCATTCCCACCAACAGTGCATGAGGGTTCCCTGTCTTCGTGTCCTTGCCAACACCTGTTGTTTCTTGTGTTGTTAATTTTAGCCATTCTGACAAGTATGATTTGTATTTTGATTTTGATTTGTATTTCCCTGATGATGAGTGATGTTGAACATCTTTTCATGTGTCCATTAGCCATCTGGATGTTTTCCTTGGATAAGCGTTTATTCATGTCTTCTGCCCATTTCTTAACTGGGTTAATTTGTTTCTGGAATGTTAAGTTGGTAAGTTCTTCATAGATACTGGACACTAAGCCTTCATCAGATACGTCATTTACAAATATCTCCCCCCATTCTGTAGGCTGTCTTTTCATTTTGTTGTTTCCTTCCTGAGCAGAAGCTTTTTATCTTGATGAAGTCCCAAGAGTTCATGTTTGCTTTTGTTTTCCTTGCCTCCGGCAACATGTCTAGTAGGAAGTTGCTACAGCTGAGGTCAAAGAGGTTGCTGCCTGTGTTCTCCTTTAGGATTTTGATGGTTTCCTGTCGCACATTTAGGTCTTGCTAAGGTTTTTAAAGGGAAATCTGGTACGTCACCCACAGGGCTTCCTCAAAAGCCTGTGGGTGCTTAACTAGAGCACCTTGATTGTAGCAAGGTGTTGGGGGAGGTAGTCCCACTGGCTCCCATCTTGATGATCTCCCTGATTCTCAGTTATAGCTGAGGGTTCTTTCTGAGGAAAACCCAGCTGTAAGCAGGTCTGTTTTGTTCACAATTAATTTTCAGGCCATTTGTCTTTCTTTAACCATGTGGTTCTACAGGGCTGTAGCTCACACCCACTGTTCTTAGTCTTTGGAAGATACAGATGCACACATTTTTAAACCATACAGATGTAGCATTTTAGTTTCAGTTCATTGCTCATAGTGTCAGTTTAGTGCTTTCCATGGACACAAACCACCCCAGCAATCTTGTTGCCCTGAAAGAAATATCTTCTGAAATTAACCTCTCCTGAGAGCTCCATCTCCTGAGTTTAGAGCAAGTTTCTAGCATGCTTCGTATAGAAGCAAAATAAAATACATATTTTCAGTCCTATTTTGCCAAAGATTTCAAAAATATATTATGACTATTTTATGCTTACAGTAAAGAGTGAAATAAAAAAATCCTGTTCTCTACCACCCAGATTTGTGATGTATTAATATTTTGCTATATTACCCACAAATTATTTTTTTAAGAATTACAGATACAGTGGAAGAGTCTCATTTGGGGAGGGAGGGCAGCCACAAGCACATTTCCTCTCTTTCTTTCTCTCTACTATCTTGAATTTCAATGTTTATCATCTAATCCTAATATTTTTAAACACTGACTACCTATGTATGGATCCATAAATAAGATTTAGTATTATTTTGAATTATTTTAACAATATGGAAATGATATACTACTGCACTGACCCTTCCATAAATTTCTTTCTTCATTCAATATTATTTTTGAGATTTTTAAAATATTGATATACATAGGACAAGTTCATTCATGTTTCTTAATACTGAATTGTAGGAATTGATGTTTTCTTTATCCTGTGGTTGGTAAACATCTAATTCTTCTCCACTTTTTTTTCTGTAAAAACAACACCACAGTAAACTATCTTACACACATCTATTTGTGCAATTTGAGAAAATTATCTTGAGTAGAATTGACGGGTCATAGGATGAGGAATCTTTAACTTTACTAGATTTTGTCTAATTGTTCTTCAAAAGTGATTATATCAATTTACATGACCATAACAAAGACAGAGTTTCCAGTTTTTTCATGCCCTTGCCTCCTCTTCATGGGAAAAATTTCAAATTTACAGAAAAGTTGCCAAGATGATACAATGAACACATGTATATACTTTAATTCCACAGTTACTAACATTTTTGCTCTCTTTTGTTTTTTCTTTCTCTCACTTCAAAATTTCTCCATCATTTTTTCCCATATTTCAACATGTATACATGTATTGAATATATACATAGTAGAATGACCTCATTCTCCTATGTAACATATAGTAATTATTACAATTAAGAAATTAAAATTTGATACAATTCTATTATATACTCCTGATTCAAATTTCCCATGAATACCCCTCTTTAAATTTTCCCGCAGTCCAGTTAATTAGGGATTGAATATTGCATTTAATTATCATGAATCTTCAGTCTTCTTTAATCCTCTTTAATTTAGAAAAAATTTTCAACCTTTTTTTTTAAATTTTGTGACACTGACATTTTTTATCCTTGCCAACTCTCGATAATGTCAGATTTTTTTATTCTTTACCACATTGATGGGGGTGAAATAATATCTCGTTGTGATTTTACTTTGTTTTTCCTTGATTCCTAGCCAAGCTGAGGACTTTTTCATATGAATATTGGCAATTTAAACATCTATTTTTATTTGCTTCTTAATACTTAACCTATTTCAGTACTATGTTGTTTACCACTTTTTAAAGATCTATAAAAGAGAACTTTTAGGTATATTCTGGATACTCAGTGACTGTCAGCTAAAGGCAATGTTAGCTATGAGGCTTGCCTATGTTGTCAAAGGTTTTAAATTTTAATATTTAAATATGTGTATCTTTCCTTTAATGATTTGTGACTCTACAATAAATCATTCTCTATCCCAAAGTCATAAGACATTTTCATAATAGATACAGATAATTTTAGGTATTTCATCCACTTGAAATCTATTTTGTTTTAATGTATGATGCAGATCTAACTTCAACTTTCTATGTTGTGTAATATTAGTGTCATTTATTGAAAAGTCCTTCCTTTTTCCACTGATCCATAATGTCACCTCATGTATCAGGTTTCCCTATATTGGCATTCTGGTCTTTCCACTCAAGGGTAGAGTTGATGGGTCGTAGGTTATGGACATTTTAACTTCACTAGATATTGCCAAATTGTTCTTTAAAATGGTTGTATTGGTTTATGTGGCCAATAACAATGACAAAGATTCCATTTCTTCATTCCTCACCAAATATTTTTTTGGAAAAAAATCCATTTGCTTATTTTCCTATCCATAAATCAATATCACACTATCTTAGATTAAATACATCTTGACAGTAAGGGTTCTTATCTGCTTAGGAAGTTCTTTTTCACCGGCTGGTTGCAAGATGAGAGACAACGTGGGACAGAGTCTGACTTCCTCAGTTGTGCCTTAGCTCACCTCTATTCCCCACTCACAGACACACATGGGCTAAATAACGGCTTATTGGTGAATGCTACTGAGATTTTGTGGTCATCTGTCTTGTAGCAATATAAGGACACTGTGAAGATTAAATGAGCAAGTCCCTGGAAGTGCTTGGTACAAAGTAAGTGCCTCTATAAATGTAAGCTATTATTACAATTTCAGTTAATGGCATTGAATTAGCTGAGTCATTCAAATTGGAGACCTGGGGCTCATCACTGATTTCTATATTGTCCCTCCACACACTGTTACCAAGTCCACTGATTCTACTTCTGTGATATTTCTCATACCAGTTACTATTCCCCTGCCCTGCTGCCTATGTCCTGGTTCAGGTCTTCAGAGCTGCTTATCTTTAAAACTGACCTTCCTGAAGCCACTCTTATTCTTCTAATCCTTTCTCCATGCTACTGCCAGAATGACATTTCTAAAATAAATTCGATCATAACAGTCCTCACTGCCTTCAGAATAATATACTTATTTACTACCTGTGTGATTTTGAGTAAGCTACTTAACATCTCATACCTATATTTCCTGGTCTATAAAATGGGGATAATTTAGTACCTCTTATAGCTATTGTGAACATAAAATTTAACTTATGCATAGTGCATGGTGCATGATGAATACTTGGGAAATATTACCACCAGTTATTAGTTTCTCATTTTCATTGTTTGATAATACCTGTAGTGGTTCTGTGGTGCTGATTGTGTCTCCAGCATCCTCATCATTTTCTTTTCTTTTTATCTTAAGTCTCAGCCATGTGGTTTGGGTCGGATTGATTCCGTCTCAACTCAAAGGTCAGTCTCAACTGACTTAAGTCAGTCAGAGTATCCCATTGACTTAAGCCAAGTCAGACCAATGAGAACCAAAAACTGTTCAATTCTAGGGCTTCAGTTTGCATCATTGAAAAGTGGACTCTCCTTCCCTGAAGATCCTAAGCAAGAATATTTGCAGCCCCAGGAGCTAAGGCTAATCCTGTAGGACCACAAGTGAAGTCAGCTTTACGAGGAAACAACTCTACGAAGGGCAAAATGGAGGCTTGGAATGAAACGTGAGTCAGCTACTTGTTCAAGCCTCACCTAGAGGTAGCCCTATATCTTGACTTTCCATGAATCCATTAATTTGCTTTACTGTTTAGGCCAGTTTTAGATGGGTTTTCTGCTATTTGCAATATAGAGTCTAACATATAGTGCCCTGAAAATGAGTTCTGGAACACCTCCTCTTCTTCAAACCATGCTGTTCTAGGTGAAGCTGACAAGTTCCTTGCCTACTGTAGTGTGTTGAATGGTGGCTTCCCAAAAGATATGTCTACCTGGAACCTGTGAGTGTGACCTTGTTTGGAAAAAGGGTCTTTGCAGATGCTATTAGGTTAAAGACCTCAAAAGGAGATATAGTGAATTAACTGGTTGGGCTCCATATCCGGGGACCACTGTTCTTATAAGAGACAGAAGGGGATAAGACACAGGCAGAAAAGAAGGCCATGTGAAGCAGAAACAATGTTGGAGTTTTGCATCCAAAGGCAAGGAATGCCTGGACTCAGCAGAAGCTTCAAATGGCCAGGAAGGATCCTCCCTTTCAGTCTTCAACACTAGAGCCTAGGGACACTGTGATTTTGGACTTCTAGCCTCCAGAACTGTGACAGAATTCACTTCTATTGTTTTAAGCTTGTGGTGATTTGTTATGGAAGCTCTAGGAAATTAATATACCTGTCTTGGGCAGACAGTTTGTATATCTAGAACTACCAGAATGAGGGGACCCGCATCTCCAGGAATTTCCACCCTACCTAGTAGAAGTTGCCAGAACATGTTTGTCACAACCCCTTCTTCACTCTGGTGCTTTTGTATGTGTCTATAACACATGGTTATTCTCCAGATCCATATCCTGAAATTCTATCTAGGTCCTTTTATTCTCCTCTTATATCACAATTCAAGCTAAACAAGGATAGCTGTAAGTGAAAACCAAGCTGGTTTACACTTTCTGTGCCAATGTTATTCTTAATAACACCCTTTCATTCTCAGAAATATCTCATTTGGTCAGTAAATTCTATGGTCACCCAAGGTTCAAGCCTTGTTAATGAAATCTGTCAGCCTCTGCTAAACTCATTGTGTTTAAGATACCAGCTATTTTTTTTCCTTCAAAAAAGAGAGAAATTATCACCTTCCTACTCGTACTTCCTGAGGAAAGGTGCCTATGCCCGCAGCTCTAGTTCAGGGCTGCGTGTTTCCACATCCATGATGGACTGAGGCAGCCATCTGGCTCAGGGGTGCCTCATGGGTAGACTGGTCAGAAGCAGGTGACTTTTGCCATCTGCCTGGAAAAAAAAAAAAAATGAGCTGAATATGTTAAATTTATCTCTCAGGAATTTGAAATTGGGAAATTGAGAGGCTTGGGTGACTAGGAACAAAGCTGTAGGGAAAGGACATGGGGAAGCATTCAAAACTTGAGTAACAATCTCCCATGAAAGGGATGGGGCCTTGCTTGTCTGGAGCTGCGCTCCAGGGGGCGCCATTCACACAGACCGCGTATCCATTGGTGCTCCCCGAAGCTGTGTAGTGAGGGAGACCTGATTGTTCCACTTCCCGGCACCTTTCTGTTCCACTTCCAGTTGTTACATTCTCTATCGTTGGTTCACATACTCTACTGTACATTAGAATTACCTGAGGAGTTGAAAAAAATCCTGATTTCCCAAGTCGCGCTCCAGACTGAATAAATGAGAATTTCTGAAGAATCTCTATAGTTTTAAAAACTCTTCAGACAAGGTGAATATGTAGCCAATTTTGAAAATCACCGATAACTCCCTGGATCCCCTTTTCTGAGGTCATTTGGGTGGGTCTTTGTTCCAGCCTAAAGACTCCTATACATTACTTCCCCCAGGATCTCTGAGGGATTTTGACACTTCCCTGATATTTTGAAGGGAAGGGCAGGGTCTATGATGGTTTTCTTATTGCCCAGCTGTCAACATCTTTATCTGGAAAAATCTCGAGCGCTTTCCCTGACACTCTATATAGTGAGGTAGTTAAATTGCCGGCTAATTTCATGAGCTGTTTGAATAGCTCTTTGCATGAAAATGAGAATTATGTAAAACAGAATCTTGTTTTTTGTTCATTCCTCTTGGTGCTTCTGTAGACAGGATGAATCATCTCTTGGCTACAAATGGGCTGGAATTTCTCTTAAAATACACTGCAAAAGTTGATTGTGCATTTTTTCTTCCGGTATTTCTTCTTATTGGTTTCAGCCCTCTCATTTTCTACCATGTTTCTGTCCTTCTGCCTGGATATAAACATTCTTCTCTCAGCGGCAGCAGCTGGCAGATGCCTGTGGCTTATAAAAGAGTATAGAGACAGAAGAACTATATCTGGGAATGGCCCCTCTTAATAACAAACTGATTTATGTTCTAGAATTTTCTTTATTAAATGGACATGGAGGAACAGACCTTTCTGCCCACTAGTGACTTTTTCCTGTATTTGCCAGAAAATCGTTGGCAATTTGTTGTTATTAACAACACCCACCCACCCAGCACCTGAGCATGGCTGTTAGGAATGAGGTTAAATGATCTGATTCCAGAAAGAAAAATCTTTTATGACCCATGGTGACAGGTAGGACCCATTTATACTCAGATACCACCACTGTGACTTGCTTAGTTCAGGTAACAGAGAAAAGTAGAAGCTAAGCATTTTCCAGGTAGACTTATAGGTCTAGGCTCATATATGCAATAGTCATGAGGAATTCTTGGTTTCTCTATTGACTGCAATGCCCAGAGATTTGACATGGATGCCAGGCAAAGGAGAGACTGTGAAAATTCTGGGCAGGGCATTCTATAAAATAAAGAGAAATGCTCATCAGCTTTGGAGCATTCCATGCTCATTGTCTTTGCTTTTGTACCTGCTCTTTTTGGCTGCCTGGTGAGCTCTTTGATCCAGCTAAAGCAACATCTCTGTCAAGGTCTTTCTTTCATGTCCTATGCTAAGATACGGGGACCCTGGACATAATGTAATGATTGTACTTAGTCTCTTGAGTTCACTTAGCCATGGCCTGCCTTTCTCACTAGTTAAAAACCTCTTGAGGCTGAGACCGTCTCTCTGATGCCTCCCTTTATCCCGCAGCCTATAAAAGTGTCTGAGGACACATAACTGGTACTCAATACAAAGGTGGTGAATTCAGAAGGCTTTGTAAATGGCACTAAAAGGGTAGGGGGGCTTAAACATTATTTAAGGATGTCCTAGGTACCCAGCACTTACATTATCTCATCAAATCATCTTAACAACCTTATTAGGTAAATACAAATGTAAGAATACTGAGGTTCGGAAATATTAAGGATATTTCACTGCTGATAAGGGACGAGGATGGAAGTCAACCCTGGAACTTCCAGACTCTGTCACATTCTCTCTCCACTCCATGAGAGCCTGAGTCACCCTCAAAGCCCCTTTTAAAATGGAGCCATGTATTTCTTTTTCTTAAATAGAACACACTAACAAGCACAATTCCCCTCATTTGAAAATTATCATTCTAAAGATATTAATTTAGCCTCTCCTAGGCAAAACCTTTGAAAAGTAGGTGTCCTCGAGTGCACAAGGGAGTAGTTCTTCAGGAAAAATGTGAGTGTGACTCATACCCATATTTGGTATATTAAATTCAGAGCATCACGTGGTTTCATGAGATAGAAGTTCACAACATGGTGGGTTTATTTCAAAGGGTGCATTTAGAAATAGAGCACAGTGTGTTAGCCTCCCTCAAAAGCAAACACACTCTGTAGTAATAGCAAGCAAGCTCCATCCCACAAGGACTGTAATAAAGTAACACCATGTACAGATGAGCTTAGAGAAGCACAGTAGTAGTAGTAAGAGCCACCCGTCATCATCACTTGTGTGTCAGTATTACAGGCTCACTGATACTCTGCAAGCAGGGTGTTGAAGAGATTATTTGTACACTCATGCTCAGAGCAACATTGTTCACAGTTGCTAAAACATGGAAGCCACCAAGTGTCCAATGGTGGATGAACGGACAGGCAAAATGCGGTCTGTGCGTAAGATGGGCTACTATTCAGCCTTAAAGGGATATTAAATTCAGCCTGAGTCACCTGTTACCACGTGGATGAACCTGGAGGACATTGTGCTGCATGAAATAAGCCAGTCATGAAAAGGCTAACACTGAATGGATTCCACTTACATAAGGTACTTAGAGTTGTCAAATTCTTAGAGGTAGAAAGTGGAATGGTGGTGGCCAGGAGCTGTGGGGAGTAGGGGATGGGGAGTTAATGTTTAACAGGTATGGAGTTTCAGTTGGGAAAGATGAGAAGAGCAGTATGTGTGGATGGTGGTGACCACTGCACAACATTATGAAAGGACCTATTAGCACTGAATTGTACACTCCAATGGTGAAGGCAATACATTTTATGTTATATGTATTTTACCACCATAAAAAAATTGGAGAAACAAAACAAAAGTAGAATGTATGTTTATAGGCATATCCGGAAAACAGAGAGAAAGGGGAATGGGAGCATACACACCAATCTGACAAGAGTGATTCCCTTTGGGACTGGGGTGGGGAAGGGACCCAGCCTGGGGAGGTGGGCAGATAGATCTTGAGCATTACTGGTCATGCCACACAGAAGCCTGCTTCTTCCCCTGCTCTCCCCTTCCTCCTGGTTCTGTTCTAAACCCTGTTCCACATGAGCACATCTGATTGGCAGCCTCTAAACCACATCCTGAAGCCTACTACAAAGAAGATTGGCAAATGTCGACTGTAGCTTCCAACCTCCCTGGGCTATGATAGGAAAGGGCTGGGCCGCATGTCAAGCTTGTCAGTACACACAAGAATATTCTGGGCCATGAAGGCTGTGGTCAAATTGCCAAATAAAATCAAGCTACCCTGAAGAGGATGGGAGTGTGAATCACAGGGATTTTTATAGGATTTCTTATGCCACGAGGCCAACTACGGTCTGAAACTGCGACAGTACAGTAAGCACACAAGGGAAAGAGGTTGCACAAGAGATAGTGACCTCAATGAACGCCGACATTTCTGTCATTCTCCCAGGGTGCCCCTTCTCCACCCCACCTGCTGGAAGACAGCCACTCTTACCTCCTTTTGAGATGTTTTCATTCTGTCATGGAGAAAGGCACCACCAGTATGAAATAACTTAGAGAAGGATTTGAGGCCAAAGATGTTCATCACCAAGTTAATTGTCATTGTAAAATCGAAAATGTTTTAAATATTCCAAAACAGGAGGTGAGTTTTATTTATGCAGTTACAGACTGAGAAGAAAGTCAAAAGCAACATTTCAAGTTACCTACAATTCTTGTGGGTATTTTCTTCATAGTTCCTTTCTCGTTTTCCAAATTCTCCACAGTGAGTTTGTATCATTTTTATAATCAGAAATAGAGTAATATGCATTTTTTTTAAAAAAAGAAACATACACCAACTTCCCTTTCTCATCACCCGCATTTTCCACCACTCTTGCTGCCTGTCGTGGGGAGTTTCATTTCTTCACGACGCTCCTTTTCCAAGGACTAATCTGCAGCCAGCAAGCATTTCTAATTACTCTGGCAGAGGCTGAGGAAAATGAGAAAAAGCACACACCAACTGTTAAGGGTTTCACCTGAAAAATGGCACAAGTTTTATTTGCTCACATATCACTGGCCAAAATGAGTCACCCAGTCACACCTGATTTAAAAGGGACATGAAAGAGCAACCCTTCCTGTCTTCCTGAGAGGAGAGAGAACCCAACATATGAGAATAGCCCTCATCAGTGCTACACATGGTCAAGGGGGGCCTCTCTGATAAAGGGATACTTAAACAGAAACCTCAAGAAACTGAGCAAATAAGGAGCTAGCTGGCAGATCTTGGGGGTGGGAGCATCCTCCTTTTGGCTTCTCATGCCAAGCAGCTGAAGCCATCCTTGACTCTTTCTCTCTTCCTTTCCCAGCCTACATCAGACCTATCAGCAAATCTCGGCAGCCTTACCTTCAGCATACATCCAGATTCGACCGCTGCTGACTGCCTCCTCCTTGTCCTCTCTCCTCTGGGTTGTTGCCATAATTCTCGCTGCTTCTCCTTGTGGCCCCTGCAGTCTGTTCTCCCAGCAGCAACCCTCTGCCCAAAGTCATCTTTTTTTTTTTTTTAAAGATTTATTTATTTATATATTTTAGCAAAAGAGAGAGAGGGAGAGAGGATGAGTGGGGGGATGGGCAGAATGAAAGAATCCCAAGCAGGCTCCACGTTCCAGGCTCCAACTGGGCTCAACACAGTGCTCAGTCCCATGACCCATGAGATCATGGCCTGAGCAGAAACTAAAAGTTGGACGCTCCATTGACTGAGCCACCTTCTCTGCACCTTCTCTGCCCAAAGTCTTCTATGGGTTCTTTCTTGGAGTAAAAGCAAAGTCCTTACAGGGCCCCACACTGCCCAGACCCCACCCTGGATGCTCTCCACCCTCATCCATGGTTTGCCTGCTCACTCTCACTCCTCCAACCGCATTAGCTAGCCCCTGTGATTTTTTCATCCAGTTTGGTCAATGAGGACTGGAGTCCCTTGTCTGTGCTAGGCACCATTCTCAGTACCATAAATGTAAGGGTGAAAACACTTAAAAAACACAGGTCCCCTCTGTATCGTAATTAGTCTGTTTACCTGTCCATCCCTTTGATTACACTATTACCTCTGTTTCTGTTTTACTCTTCTATGTAGCTTTGTGCCCAACACTGTGCTCGGCAAGCTTTGGTGAATGATCAAAATTTATTTGAGTGGAGGATGGAAAGATGGGTGGACAAACGGAAGTAGATCGATGGCAGAGAGACAGACACAGACAGACTTCAACGTTATGGGAACCGTGGCACGAGCTAGATGGAATATACCACCCTCTAAAAGCTGAGGTCATCTGCAAGAAAAGCCTGGCCCTATCTGAAATTGATCAGCATTTTTAGGGAGACCATAAAATGAACAGATTTTCTTGTATGAAAAAGCAGTTCCCAGATCTGAAACGATTTAGTCTTGCTAGATGAGTCAACTCTAGGAAAGAAACACAGGCTCAAGTGGTAAACCACAACGCATTTACATACCCGATGGTTTGACTTGAACTTTGAGGAGTGGAAAAAGATGGCTTGATGAGGTCAGAAATTAAAGTAATTTATTACCCATAATATTGGAGGAGAATATATTAGGGTCCTTCAGGCTCTGTTTAAACTAATACGTTTTTTTTTAATCTAAAGTTTGTAGTTAAAAATTCTCAAACATGAACATATAATCTTTCCATTTTACCCATGTTAATTTCAGAGCTCAAAAGTATTAGTGTATACCAGCAGCAAGTTTATCCAAACTGCAGGTTGAAGCTTTTGTGTTAGGGAGAAGCACTAATATTTAATGAACATGTAGAAAAAGAAAATTAAAGAAGATACCAAAAAAAGATTCTTAATGGATTCCCCTACAAAGATGAGTCCTTTCCTTTTTTATTTTTATTTTTAAATTTTTATTTATTTATTTGAGAGAGAGACAGAAATAGTGACAGGGCATGAGTAGGGAGGAGAGGGAGAAGCAGGCTCTCCACTGAGCAGGGAGCCTGATGTGGGGGTCAATCCTAGGACCCTGGGATCATGACCTGAGCCAAAGGCAGAGGCTTAACCGACTGAGCCACCCAGACGCCCCAAGTCCCTTCCTTTTGAGAAGGAAGAAATTTACTCCCCGTGGATTGGAAGAAAGGCAACCATGTGGTTTTGCTGCATTCAATGCCACTAACGTTCTATGGTGTGCTCTCTTTCCGTCACCTTCCACCAAATGATTGGGAGTCCACTTTCCTAGTGCCGGGTGAAAGGAGAGAGTCAGGGCAGTTCGCAGCAATGTGGGGGCACCAGAGGCTGAGTTAGACAGTCCTGGGCCCCCAGACCTGTTAGCAGAGAACTTATCAGGCTAACGCATGATAACAACTGTTGTTAGCAGTTAGTAAGTAGTCGAAACAACTGAGCCTATTCTAGATCTTCAAGAATTCAGTCAAGTGAGGAAATTCTGCATCTTTCTCAAAAATTAAAAGGATGTACCCTTTATATTATGTAACAACATGCACAATTCATATTCCTCAGAACACATATGGATGCATTTATATAATTACATTATATTCTATAATAACATGGGTTGTTCCACAGCCCAGCTAGGTGGTAAGATCCTAATTAGGAGAGGTCATGTCAGGGTGCCTGGGTGGCTCAGTTAAGTATCCAGCTCTTGATTTCGGCTCAGGTTCAGGATCTCAAGGTTGGGAGATCAAGCTCCGTGTCAGACTCCCCACTTAGCATGGGTCTGCTTGAGATTCTCCCTCCCCCTGTCCCTCCGGCTTGTGCTCTCTCTCTCAAATAGATAAATAACCCACTGAGCCACCCATGCGCCGTGGTCATGTTTAGTTTTAAAACACATTTAATGGTATTTATATAAAGGGCTGAGGAGATTAATATATGCCAATTAAATGAATGAATGAATGAATGAATGAATAGCACTGCCATGGAGAGGGAGCAGTAAGGGTAAAAACCTGCCACAATACCTTGATTTGTTCTTCTTAGGGAATGAATAATAGTTCATGTACCATAGAAGCTTAATTATTTGGGTTTTGGGGTAGAAACAATGTAAAAAGCCTAGATTCGTACTTGCTATGCAAACAGCAAAATAAGAAAAGAAACATTTTGGGTTTCTAAGTACCCGAAGGAGTAATGTAAGCAGTAGGACCTGTTGGTGAACCTCAGAGGACATGGCAATGTAAATTAATTAAGTTCAGGTTGAAAGACTGAGGTGGGCCCTAGAACAAAGTCACATGGTGGGAGTTGAAAGCAAACTTAAAAGAGATGAAACCGTGGATATGCACAGCATGTAACTGAACAGTCTAGAAGGTTTCGATCCCTTTTCTGCAGTCTCAGAAAAGGGCCCTTTCTGTGAAAAGTTTATATTCATGAAAATTTTGTTCCTGTGGTGATCTGTATAATTTGTGCGTATCTACTTGGCATTAAGTCATCCATGAAGAGATGAAAACGTCTCTCACTAGCCAACACAGAACTCCTTTGGACCAGCTTGCCTCTGTGCTTCCCTGTTTCACTTTCTGGAAAGAGCGAATTCTCCCACATTACATACGGGCTCAATGTTCACGACAGTCCCAGGGGGCTGGTGAACACTACATTCACATTTCTGTGAATCTACCTGTAGGAAAGGCAATTGTGAAGTTACATGAGAATGAGGAAAAAAAAAAAAAAAAAAAAAGAACGAACAAACGAAAAAAAGAATGAGAGGCAGAGACACTGGACCCCACAGCAAGACAACGTAGGAGCTCAAAGTAACACATATACAAACAAAACAAAACAAACAGAAAGCACAAGGCGTAGAAACGCTCAGACCACCTAGAAATGAATTACACTCCCTTGGGTCCCTCCCACGATCTCCATGGGTATTTGTTGAAGGGCGTGGATGGCATTAGCTGCTACAGGGGTGTCCCTCTACCTCATGGCTTCTCTGGATAAGGTAAAAGGGGCGGAGCACTCTGCAGTAGGCTGGTCTAGGAGTCCAAAGACCTGAGTTCTGGTTCTTACTAGCTAGTTCAATGTAACTTCTCTTAACTTTAGGGTTTTGTTTTTTTTTTTAATCTTTAGCTGGTTAAATTTTTCCCTTAACTTTAATTTTTTTTTTTAAACTCTAAAGATAAAAATGTGTACCTGCCCTGTTAAGGGGCAATGAATGAGGAAATGTGTGTGAACATACTATAGAGATGTGAGCTCTAGGAGGTGGATGGTTGCAGAATTTCTGAGTTGAGAGGGAAAGAGAGAGTGATCAGAGGGATCCATGGTAACCACTAAGACAAAACCCCATGGTTGGCAGCCGCAAAGTTGCTGGATCTTATCAGTGTGTCTGGAGGAGATGAAGCTCAGCAGGGATGGACTCGTGCTAACCAAACTTACAAGAAACCAATGTTTAAATCAGAATGTCAATTGTTAAATATATAATGGGGGAGGGGTTATTTCTTTACAGTGACAGGAATGCTCCTATCCACTACCTAGGGAATCCTCTTGCTTTACTGTGGTGGCTGGAAGGACGTTTTATCGAGAGCACTGTTTAGGGTTCTTAGATGCAGTAGAAGATTATTATAGTGGATTTGAGTAGAAAAGGTATTTATAAAATTATATAGGATAACCTTAGGAATCATGAATGGCTACAGAATCAAATGTGAATACACAGCCAAGTGCAAGGCCCCAAGTCATGTCTCAAAACAGGTATGGTAAGGACACTCCACTTCAGCCGCTGGAGAGTAGGTGCTGTGCTTTGCACAGAGAAGCACTAAGGAGTCTGTGCTACTGTGAGTAGGAATAAATGCCCATCACAGTCCACCACTTTGACTATCTCACATTAACAGTCTTCTTCACCCTGAATGCTCCCGCCTAGCAAAATGAAACCATCCCTCCTGTAGTTACACTATTTCTCACTCCTTTCCTCAAAACTCCTCAGTTACTGCACCCAGCCCATGCCCTGGATCTCTGAATGAGATCTTTGTTTTTGTTTTATTCTTCCTTTATTTCTAGAAAAGAAATATCTGTACAAATATTCTTCAACATCCATATATTCTATGGACTTGACTGTAGAGGAAACTTCTACCAGCTCATCCCATACAAAACAATGGGGAAAAGAGAGAGAGAAGAGGAAAAATGGTTAAAATATAAACCTGATACTGTATGGAAGGCAGTAGAATCTGGAAGAACAATATGGTTTCCCACAGTCCCACCACTGGTCTCTGATAGGGCCTACAAGCAAGCCCACAGATATTATTCAAAGGTGAATAGCTCCTTTACTTGCTCTAACACCTTAGGAATCACCTCCTTGATAATCCCTTTGGGACTTTCTATGGGCTTCATTTGACATCACAATATGTCACGAATACTTTGAGTATTGTTGCTCTGTCACTATAACCTTGACCAGCTGGAAACAATTCTCTTCCTCTGGGCTCAACACAAAGCTGCTTGCCTTTCAACTGGTAGAAGCAGAATACCCAAAGTTGGTGTTTATATATGTATATATATAATATACATATAATCTTTTTCTATAAAATCCAAACACTTCCATTGGGCATTTTCTTCTTTCCTAGTGGTAGGGGTTGAAAAACACCACAACAAGTCTTTGGTTTGTGAGGTTATCCCAATGTGTCTCAGACTGGACCCTCAAAACACTTCCCTGGGATACTGGGCCTACTATTTGCATGGTGTTCATCTTCTGATATCTGGCGTGCTCAGGCATAGAAATGCATATCAAGTTCCAGCAATGTTCTGCTCCCAGGTATTTATCTAATGAACATGGTCTTCTGTGAGATGATGAGATAATCAAGGTCCCTGCATACGGTCTTGTGGCACAAGGACAGCGAGGTAACATAAACATGAGGCAGCATACTGAAGGTATACTGCTCTTCCCATTAGATGAAAGCAAACTACTTCAGGTATTTTCTATGTTGAGGGATAAAGATCAACAGCTGTGTGCCAATGCCAAGGGTTGTGTGTTACTTACTCTCATAAAACACACACACACACACACACCTAGTTGCCATTATAATTACTCTCTGATTAAGCTTACAACAAATTACTGTCATGATCCAAAATCCATCCATTTTTAAAATTTTTATTTATTTATTTGTTTGTTTGTTTTTAGTCCTAGAAACTTGTATTTATTTATTTATTTTATATATATATGTGTGTGTGTGTGTGTGTGTGTGTGTGTGTGTGTAGTGTTATGTTAGTCACTATATAGTACATCATTAGTTTTTGATACAGTCTTCCAAGATTCATTGTTTATGCACCACACCCAGTGCTCCATGCAATACATGCCCTCCACAATACCCACCACCAGGCTCAGCCATTCCCACACCCCCTCCCCTCCAAAACCCTCAGTTTGTTTCTGAGTCCACAGTCTCTCATGGTTTGTCTTCCTCTCTGATTTCCTTCCCTTCACTTTTCCTTTCCTTCTTCTAATGTCTTCCATGCTATTCCTATGTTCCACAAGTAAGTGAAACCATATGATGATTGACTCTCTCTGCTGGACTTATTTCACTCAGCATAATCTCCATAATCTCCTCCAGTCCCATCCATGTTGAAACAAAATTTGGGTATTCATCCTTTCTGATGGAGGCATAATACTCCATAGTATATATGGACCATATCTTCTTCTTTTTTTTTTTAAATTTATTTCTTTTCAGCATAACAGAATTCATTGTTTAGGCACCACACCCAGGGCTCCATGCAATACGTGCCCTCCATAATACCCACCACCTGGCTCCCCCAACCTCCCACCCCCTCAAAACCCTCAGATTGCTTTTCAGAGTCTATAGTCTCTCATGGTTCATCTCCCCTTCCAATTTCCCTCAATTTCCTTCTCTCCATCTCCCTATGTCCTCCATGTTATTTGTTACTGGCCAAAATGGCATTCAAATGGGGATGTGAAAGTATTCCTGTACCTGTATCTTTTTGGGTCCATAATGATCATATTTATGTCTTCAGTTTTACCAAGGATGGGACTTTGCTTTGGATTTACTGGGTTTTTTTTTGAAAGATTTTATTTATTTATTTGACAGATAGAGATCACAAGTAGGCAGAGATGCAGGCAGATAGAGAGGAGGAAGCAGGCTCCCCACTGAGCAGAGAGCCCGATACAGGGCTCAATCCCAGGACCCCAGGACCACAACCTGAGCCAAAGGCAGAGGATTTAACCCACTGAGCCACCCAGGTGCCCCTGGATTTACTGTTTTAGTAGGCAAGTGGAGAGTTTCTAAATTGATACTTCCAACTAGAATGAAAATTGTTCCGTGGGTCAAGGACCCAACGGGGGAATTCTGAAGATTGCTGAGTAAATCTATACCAATGACATACTAATACACTAGGGAAATAATTGTGGGGTCTCATTGAGCCTTCTATGAGGTAGAACTTAGGTCAAATCTCCACTATCACATGGCCCTGAGAAGCCTCCATGCTGTCTGTGCATTAGAATGGCATCTGGGTCCCTGAAAATCAGTGTTGCTCAGAGACAATATCTAATATCCTGAATAGAATAGGTATTTCTTCTCCAAGTAAGTGACCACAGGACCCTTTGGAGAAGCCACAAGATGAGATACAGTTAACATTAACTGTGTAACTGCTGATGGAGCCTTCATGTCCCCCACCCCCTCCGAAACACAGCCTTCCCATGTCTTTGAGATTCTTCATGGGTGTCTTCTTCACATCTAGCCAGATGCTCAGGAACAGGTACCTCCATGCTGTTCAACCCCAGCCTGTTCAGCAGGGCGTGTTGCCTGTAATGGGGCCCCTTTACCCAGTCACAGCTGCTGGCCCCGTGCAGAGAATAGAACGCAGTGCCCAGTGGTCCCCACTGCCCCCACCTTCCCCATTCATGATGGCTGCACTGAGCTTCAGGATAACAGAATTTGGGGCCATGGGTGCCGCCCTTCCCTACTCTGTTGTGCCTTTTCACCTAAACTCTGGAACGGAACTGCTTGGGCCCAGAGTCTAGTGAAATTCCTTCCTCTAAGTCTCATGGTTTCTGCCTAAAGACCCTCCTTCAGAGGATTAAACATGGTCCCCTATCATGGGCTGGCCTGGGAACTGGACACTGACTCTTCTTTTGTGGTCTCTTCTCTCCATCTCTCTCCCATATTCCTGCTCATACCCTGGCCTCTTCTTTGTTCCTTCATTAAAAAGATGTCTTCATCCCTATCAATTATGACTGGCTGGGGATCTAGGGGGAGGCATTCTGTTTCCCAAGGTCCACCTTCTACCATAAGTATAGCCAAGATCACCCTGCTACATTTGATTTAGTAAAGTTATAGCGGAGATTTAAAATTTTGGAACCATCATAGCCAACAGTGACTTTGAGTATGGGAGGGCGAGTGTTTCAATATATCTTGTTACAGTGGTTTGTCATCATGACTCACACTTAGAAAGCCTCCGTTTAGCACTGCATCAGCATAATATTTGAATCCAACAAGCAAGTGGACTTTAGTCATTGTCCCAGTGCTACGTAAATAGTTCTCACTCGCTCAGAGACAGCTTTTCCTGTTGTCATCAATCTTAGGAGTTCATCTCAAGGATGACATAGGGCCCTCCCCCAATGCACACATTCCTTGCCCCGTCACTGTCTCCTCCCTTCCAAAAAGTTCTGTTCAGGGGCCTGGCTCCAAAGTCTCACATCCAGCTTAATGCAAGAACATGTCTCCTAATTATCCCTGAGAATGAGTCCCAGGATAGGCCTGAGTCCCCGCAACAATGTCATGACCCACTTCTCCACACTGAACTTGTGCTTCCTTTATAGGACTTAGCGGTCTCTTGAAGGACCAGTGGCACTTCTGTTAATGAGAATACATTCTGGCAATGCACTTTGTGATCAGGAACTTTATTTCCAGAAGTAAAATTGGACACATAAGGATGTACCCGGGAAATCAGGGAGGGTCTCACTAACTTCATAATATTTGGTAGATGCTTTTAATCATCCTACCTGAGCTCTCTTCTACCTGACAGGGCTAAATCAGAGAAGCAGGAGACAATAGTAGAAATGCATAAACTGGGTTGAAATCCTTGCTCTTGCCTTACTAGTCATGGGACTTCAGGCAGGCCATGTGACTTCTCTGAGGTTAATTTTCCTTTATCTGTAAAATAAATAAGATGATATATGAGGAATTTCCGAGGAAGAATATAATGCAGGCCTCTGATAACTGGTAGTTATTAATGCTATTATGGAGCAATTTTCATTCTTATATTCTATCTTTATATATGGTGATAAATCTATATATCATGGTTCTTCTATTTCATTTTCCTTTCCTTATCCACTCACTCAACAATATTTGTTAAATGTCTACTAAGTGCCAATAATGAATAACACACAGTCTCTATCATGGAGAAGTTCATATTCTAATGTTGGGAGAGACCTACAATTATGACTCAATGACTATAACTGCTATCCTAGATGTCCACTCACAGTGGACTGGATACAGTGATCTGATATGCAGACAGGAGCCCAGGAAGACTTCAAGCTTGAGCTGCCTTGAAGGATGGGTCTAAATTTACCAGGCAAATAAAGAAGGGAAGTATGTCCTGATCAGAAGGAACAGTGTCATCAGTGAAAATCACCTAGCTAATAGTAAAATCAAAAGCCTCAAACAGGAAAAAAAAAAAAAATGCTGGACAATACCATTTATTTTAGTTGCAGACAAAACATCATTTTTGCCCACAAACTTTTGGATATTTAAGCAGGCTCACACATGTTCAAAGTAAACATCACTTGAGAATACTGATACTTTCTCAAAATGGCGAACAGTGTTGTCCTGGGTCCAGGAGGTACATGGTATGAGAAATGCTCTACAACTCTAAAACCACAATATGCAGGAGCAAAATGTTCACATTAGAAGAGGCACATTAAAATTCAGACCAACTGAGGAAAAGCAGGTCCAAATTTCCATCTCAAAGTCATGCACATTCATTAAGTGGAATGGTCAGAAAGAATCACTGTAAACCTAAATATAGTTTCTCTTTCTCTCTTTCTCTCCTCCTTCTCCTTCTCACCTTCTAGAGGGTGAGATTCAACTTTTCTCAAGTTGAATTCATGTATGATAAGACTTTACCACTTTGAAACCCTTGTATCAGAGTTTGCTAATAATTTGCAATTATCTCCCTTTTATAGCCTGGAACATAAGCAATGTAGTCCATGTTTTTATTATGAAACCTATATAAAATTCATTACAGTGTTGTTTAAGAGACGTTTTTAAAAAGTGACTGAGTTTGATTGGCAAAGAGGTGTTTACATGGCATCCTTGCAAGTTGCATTCAGGTTGATCCCCTTTTGAAAAGCAACCTGGCAACTTACCAAGAGTCAGACAGTGATAATGATGATGGTAGTAAGGATATTAACTGACTGTATTAACATTATTAACCACTGTGTATTAATCACTGTGTAAGTAAATGACATGTGTTAATATACCTCATTCTCCTCTGTAATAATACTACTATCACCCCTATTTGACAGATGAGGAAACTGGAACACAGAGAGTTTAAGAAAGTTGCCCAAGGTCACACAGCTAGTAACTGGCAGAGCAGGGATCCAAATGAAAGCACTCTGACGCATACTCCAGAGGCTGCTCTGAACCATTCACCATACTGCTTTTATTGTATCAAATGCTAATATCTCTTAACCCAATTATTGAATTTCTGGGAATCAATCCAGAGCAAAAAATCCTAATCATGGACAATGTTATATGCAAGATTTATAGCATAGTATTACATGTCATTGGAAGCAGCCCAAGTGTCCAAACATTGTGGAACAGTTAAATAAATGATGTATATCCAAACATTTGACAACTTCACGCTATTAAAAATAGTGGTCATGACTTCCAGGCAAAGAAGATGGATTGGACACATACATCTACTATTACTCCTTCCCTAAATGACAGTGAAAGGATCTCTTTAAAAGGCTTAAATCCACAAGGAGTAGAGTAAAATAAGAGGAAACAATAGCAATTTTATTTGCAAAGCTTGAAAGTTGTAAATTATTCAGTAGTAAATGACTTAGCACATCTGAGAAGGTTGGCTTTGAAACAGGCAGTAAAGGAAAGGTATGAATCAATGTAATTGATATCATGGGATTCTTTATAGGCTCAGAAATTGGTGGCATCAATTTAAAAGTAGAGTGAAGGAAGGGAGTGCTAGGATAAGGCAGAGTGGTTGCAAGTCTAAGAAGCAATTATCTAAATCTAAGAAGCATTATCTCCTCTTCTGTTCCACACAACCAGGAGACTCTCTCTCCTCCAACCTCAGCAAAAGGCTCATTTGCTCTTGGAGGTTGTGACACAAGCTCTCTGGACCAGATGATCAAAAGACCTCTGAACCACAGTGCTCTTTCAGCAGGGCTTGACACGAATCACTACTCTCGCTCTTGAAACATAGCTTCCATTGACTTCCAGATAATTCTCTCTCCTGATTTTCTAACTTTCTTGCTGTTCCTTGCTTCTCATCTCCTTGACCTCTGAATGTGAAGTGTTGCAGGCTCTATCCTTGATCCACTTCTCAATCTACAATACTCTCTAGGCAAGCTCACCCGATCTCATGACCTTAAGTACCATCTCCTGCATTTCTATCTCCACTGTCTCTTCTGAACACCAGATTCATATATCTACCAACTCTGGGATACATTCCACAGGTGTCTCAAACACATGCAAAATCAAACTCATGATGTTTCTCCAACCTGCTTCCCCATATTCTCCTCCGTCTCGGTAAATGGCAATTCTATTCTTCCAGGTGATCAGACCAAGAGCCTTGGAATCAGCTCACTTCTTCTCTTTCTTTGTCACTTCACAATGAACCCATTAATAAATCCAAAAAACATATCCAGAATCTAACCACTTCCCCTAACAAGTTGGTCACCATTTTCGTCCAAGACACTGCCATGACTTCACTGGGTTGGTGCTACAGGCTTCTAATGGTGCCTCCTACTTCTGCTCTTGACCCCTACAGTATATTTTCCATACAGCATTAGCGTGGCTATTCTCCCCTTTACTCAATAGCTCACTATGCTACAACCATAGCTTTTTGCTCTCCTCCAGAGATATCAGGTACATTCCTGCCCTAGGGACTATGCCTGTTCCCTCTGCCTAAAAAACTCTTCTTCACTAGCTACCCTATATTCTTCAGGTCTCTGCTCAATGGATCTTCTCAGAAAGGTCTTCTCTGACCACTCTATTTAGAGTAGTCATAAAATGGGCCATTTACCCTAGTTCTGTCTTTCCTTTTCCCACATTTTCTTTTTACTTATAGCATTTATCACTCTTTGACAAATTGTATTTTTTTAATTAATTGATTGATTGTCTGCCTTCCTACATGCATTACAGAGGAAGAAATTTTTATGTTTTATTCACTGCTGCTCACCCAGTACTTAGTGCCTGATACATGGCAGGAACTCTGTAAATAAAGAATGGGAAAAACCAGATGCAGCTGAAGTGAGAACTAGAGGATACTTTCGTGTGGGAAGCTGAGAATCCCTGCTGCATTCCCTCAACCAGAGCCCAAGAATGTTTGCAAGCAGGACTTTGACCTCCATGCAGGAAATGGGAATTGCATTCACTGGGGAATCTGCCAGCTTGAGAGAAAACAACTGATGGCACTGGACTCCCAATGAACATTTCCAGACAGTTCACCCCATAAAGATTGTCCCCAAGAGGGTGACCTCAGCCAGAACTGAAGAGTTTCCTGGCATATGGGAGTTCCAGTGCTAACACTGGGGCAGTCCCCTGCAAACCAATGTAGCTGGTCATGCTACTGTAATCAGTGAGTCTCACCCACATGCTCAGACTTCCCAATCCCCCAGTTATAATCAAACTTTATAAAATATTATCTATATTACCAGCCATCTAAGCACTCAATAGCTTGGAAGATTGGGACAAAAATAAATGACAAGTAAAAAAAGTAAGCTGGAGAAAATAAAGACTATGAATGGAGGAAAAAAAAAAGAATCATTGATATCTTTAGATAGAGAAGAGACTATTCCAAGCATGAAAAGGGACAGTAAATTGGAAATTAAACATAAAAAAAACCTAGGGAATTAATCCAGGAGATCTAATAGTAGGATTCTAGTAAGGGATAAAAGAGAAGAGAGGAATCATTCATAACATAGTTCAAGAACATGTCCCAGAATATAAAGATCTGAATTTTCAGATTAAAATGGGTCCACTTCAAGGGCACCTGGGTGGCTCAGTTGGTTAAGTATCTGACTCTTGATTTCAGCTCAGATCATGATCTCAGGGTTGTGAGATCAAACCCTGATTCAGGCTCTGTGCTGGGCATGGAGTCTGCTTAAGATTACGCCCTCCTCTCACTAACCCTCTCTTAAAAAAAAAAAAAAATCTGGTCTTTGACCAGAATAGCAGGTGAAATTACATTCATACACAGCAAGACACAACAATAGAAATTTCAGATCATTAAGCACAAAGAGAAACTCTTGCAGAAGAAGAAAAACAGGAAACATACACACACAAAAGGAAGAATGACCACAGACTTCTGAATCTTAACACAGAAAGTTATGTCAATAGAGCAATGTCTTCAAAATTGTATAAGAAAATTATTTTTAACATAGAATTCTATATAAAACAAAATCATCAATCCAGTGGGAGAGCAGAAGAAAAACATTTTCCTACATATAAGACCTTAACATTTTTATGTCCCACCTACCTTTTTCTCATTTAATTTCTTTTCAGTGTAACAGAATTCATTTTTTATGCACCACACCCAGTGCTCCATGCAATACGTGCCCTCTGTAATACCTACCACCAGGCTCCCCCAACCTCCCACCTCCTGCCCCTTCAGAATCCTCAGATTGTTTTTCAGAGTCCATAGTCCCTCATGGTTCATCCCCCCCTCCAATTTCCCTCAAGTCCCTTCTCCTCTCCATCTCCCCATGTCCTCCATATTATTTCTTATACTCCACAAATAAGTGAAACCATATGATAATTGACTCTCTCTGCTGGACTTATTTCACTCAGCATAATCTCTTCCAGTCCCGCCCATGTTGATACAAAAGTTGGGTATTCATCCTTTCTGATGGAGGCATAATACTCCAGAGTCTACATGGACCATATCTTCCTTATCTATTTGTCTGTTGAAGGGCATCTTGATTCTTTCCACAGTTTGGCGAATGTGGCTATTGCTGCTATGAACAGTAGGGTACAAATGGCCCTTCTTTTCACTACTCCTGCAAAGATACAAACTTTCAATTAAAAACAAAGAAAAAGAAGGCAATATGGAATACAAGAAACAGCAGATCAACCCAGGAGAGGGTAAGTAAATACCTAGAATAATTTTGGAGGCATGTTTCAGGATAAGGGTATAGAGGGCAACTAGTCCAAAGCAGAGCAAATCTTAAGACTCTAGGGCATTTCTTCAAAATGAAATTGATATTTTAACAAGTACGTCTGATTGCCTTAGAGGAATATTTAAGCAACTGGTAGAACATTAGGGATCAGAATTCTCTGAATACTAATAAGCAAGCAAAGCAAAGATAACAGAGAAAACAAGAAATGCAGCAAAAGGCAAGAGATCATAATTTATTACATGTCTCAACTGAAGTAGCACACGGAAAATATTATATAAATAAACATTGAATATTAATCAAATCAAAATTATAAATCACCCCCACTGGAAGGATATAGATGTGGGAAGGATGTACCAAGGCACAAGAAAGGATAAGAAAAAGAACTATGTCCCCATCTTCCACATTGGGAAGTCAATAGATAACACTTAAAACCGAGACAATCAGACTTGTTATTTAGATCCATGGAGGTCAAAAGCAAAAGAATCAATTAGAAAAAAGTTGAAAGAGGTTATCTCTGGGGAAATGAACATTGCAGGGTGAGGAAATGGGAAGCAAAGAAATGCTATTTTTAAACCTTGTAGAACTATTCCCCTCTTTAAAAGATGTGCATGTACCCTGGGGATAAAAATATATGTTTATAAAAGATGTGCATGTAAAATTTATTAATTTTTTATTTTTAAATAAACATTTTGTTCAAGTGCTACGTAAGTAAAGTATACACATTGTAAGTTCAGTGCACTTTCTAACTGGAAGAAAATACATGAAAATAATTATTACCCCACCAAGGATAACCAGTATACTTACTTGGGACATCATAAGTCAATATTTCCTGCTTTTGAAATTGATATGAATGAAATCATATATGTGTCCCCTTTTGTTTCTGGCTTCATTCTCTAGTTTGTAGGATTCATCTATGTTGTATGTAGCAAGATGTACAATATTGCTGTGTAATATTCCATTTAATGAAAACACTGCAGTTTATTTAACCATTCTCCTGTTGATGGACGTTTGGGTTATTTCCAATTTGAATATTCTTATTCAAGGGTGGGTATCATTTTGATGAAAGTAAAAATTATAATGCAACAACATGGAGATGGGGTTTTGGTATGAGAAAGCAGGGTATAAAATTGTATGTATACCATGACCACAACTATTCCTAAGTCCACTCACCCACAACAAAAATTCTTAGCAACTATTATGTGCCAGGCAATGATCTAGGTGCTCAGGCTTTATTGTTGAAGACAAGTATGGCTTCTGCCTCCCAGGGACGTAGAGGGTGAGACAGAAAGAGAGAGAGGAATCCCATAATTACATGTCTGAGGACTATTTTGAAGCAGAAATTCAATGATTTAATTTAACTTTGTGATCTTTATGCTGCGATCTGAAAGAAGAGAAGAGGTTAAGTGGGTGAAAGAGAAACTGAGAGGTAGAGTCTTCCAAGGAGGAAGTACAGAACATACTAGAAGCCCAGGGCCAAAGAACAGAATGTGCACAATAAATGAGTCAAGCCCAGAGTGTCTGGAACAAGAAGAGTGAAGAGGCCTCTACTGTGTTGAGTGTCACTGATGGGCCAAGCAGGCTAAGGACTGAAGAGAAACCATTGGGTTCCTTGGTGACTTTAACTTTAACTTGAATTTCAGTGGCATGGTGGGGGGGTTAGAATCCAGACTAATGTGGGCTTGGAAGGGGTAGAAGCTAAGAGCATGGACATATAAATAATTGGAAGTTGGGGCACCTGGGTGGCTCAGTGGATTAAGCCTCTGCCTTCAGCTCAGGTCATGATCTCAGGGCCCTGGGATCGAGCCCTAGATCTGGCTCTCTGCTCAGTGGGGAGCCTGCTTCCCCCTCTGCCTCTGCCTGTCTCTCTGCCTACTTGTGATCTCTCTCTCTCTCTGTGTCAAATAAATAAATAAAATCTTTTAAAAAATTAAAAATAATAAAAAATAATTGGAAGGAAATATATGGGAAGAAAAGGTTGTGTATTAAGTTAGAATGTGATTATGTATGTCCTTTTTCTTCAAACTTTCTAGATCTATCATCTATCTTTTTTTTTTTTAAGGAAAATTAAACATATTCAAATTTAAAGATTTATTTTATTTATTTTTAAGTATTTTATTTGACTATAGTTGACACAGTTTTCCATGACTTTCCCATGTACAACACAGTGATTTGACTTCTCTTTATTTTGCTGTGCTCCGTGTAACTACTGTCTGTCAACACACAACGCGATTACAATACTATTGGCTATATTCCCTATGCTGTGCCTTTTATTCCTGTGATTTATTCCCTCCATAACTAGAAGCCTCTAACTCCCGCTGCCCTTCACCCATTTTGCTTACTCCCCTTCCCCTTTCTCTCTGGCAACCTTCGGTTTGTTCTCTGTGTTTTTAGGTCAAATTTAAAGATTTACATGAAGGTCAAAAGTTACTGTTGTTTGTAGGTGGTTATACAGACCAACCGTGTACTTACTTAGTCTTTCTGGGTTATATTATTATTCTACATTACAAAAGTGAGGTACTTTAAATATATCAGAAACACATTGTTTTCAAGGTATTGTAAAAACATTGGTATAAGTATGAATAATAAAGAATGTAGGACCTGGTGAGTCCTCACTTTCATTTGCTACACACACACACACACACACACAATTTTAATACAAAACACATGGTGTGGTGAGGTCAGCAATCTAATGATTCAACTTTGGCCCAGAATCAGAGACAGCTCTGCAACTTCAAGCACCATCATGCCGTGGGACAGAAACAAAATGGAGCTGACTGCCACGGTCCAGAAGAGGTTTACGTTTATGGAAACGGCTTCCTTCTTTAGGGAATGCATGCCTTTGCCAGAAGCACTTTCTACGTATTTATTTATGCTAAAGGCTCTATGGAGAGGATGAGAGGTTTTATTTCATTTGAAAACCACGGCATAAGTAACCACAGTATCAGCAATATTTAGGGAAAGGTTATTCTCTTCCTCATGAATTCTGATACTACTTGAACACTATTTCTCTGGAGCCCTTTATGCTTTCCTTGTTATATGTATATGTCCTGTCTCCCCTGATTCAGTAACCCATCTCTAATTTCCTTTAGCACAAGACCTTGCACAGAAAAGCAACTTTGTATCCCATTGCATTTTTTCATCCCTACATTCATCCAGCCTGGCAGTAGATGAGTAGAAACCTTTCCCTTTGACAATGTTGTTTGCTTTTCCTCTTCAAACTTGCCTTGATTTTCAATGTCTCCTTTGGCTACTAGGTCATTGCTGTGACTAAATTTACAGAGATCCAACATCCCCTATATTGCATCAAACTTTGGTCTCAGGTCCTCTAAGTAATAAGTAATGGTTTTGTCTACCAGAATATTGGCCCAAGATTTGAACCAACTGCTCATATTTCATCACTTTTCTGGGCTAGTTTCATCAACAGTGGCTCTGTCTTATAATTAACATTATAATTATAATAACATAAGCCTTTATAATTAATTTGCTCATGCACCCTCTAGTCCCAAGAAACAGTGGTGACTCATTATCCTTAATTTGCAAAACACACTCTATTTTTTAATTTTATATTTAACATAATGAGATACAAAATTAATTTATTCAGGGTCTCACAAAAACAGAATCGCTGAGACAGGATTAGAACACAATTACCAAGTCTCAGGTCTTAGTGTTGCGTCAATCATTCTTCTAATAGTCAAATTCATCCATCCATCCATCCGTTCATCCATTTATTCATTTGGCATAACTCTATCAAGCTAAGCATTATACTAAACTCAATAGAGACAAAAATAATTGTCACTGTTCTTAAGAAGTTCACAACTTAGTTGACAAATGCACATAAGAAAACAGGCAGTTAAAAAAAAAAAGCAGGGGGAGGGATAAGTACAATGATTAGAAATGTGCCATGTGTTTTGTAAACAGATCTGTAGCCTTTTGATGTTTGAGCTGATAAAGGTTTCGTACTTTCCCAAAAACAGCTAGCGTGCTACCACCAGCTCTCAAGTAGGGATTTTACATGTAGGAATATTACAGTTATTTGAGAACAGTTTTAGGATTGTTATGTGACACTAATTTCTGAAGTTTTTTCTTCTTTCTCTCAAGCCATGGAACTTGTCCTCCAGTGGAAATTTTACGGACTTGCAAACAAATCAAATACAAACAAGTGTCCCTGGATAAAGGCAAAAATAACAGATTGGAGCCCCATCCAATTGGCTTGCTTGAGATTTCCATCAAACCCCAAAGTTTCCTTGGAATGCTGTTGAAAACTAATGAAGAAAAGTCACCATACTTTCAGGTTTGAGTATCAATGTGTCAGATTAGTCCAATTTTGGTCAATTGTGAAAATTAATTAAGGGTCTGCTATTTGAGCCAAACTTGGCTAATCTAAAAGTGGGTCAGCTTATGAGTAAGAATGTTCTACTCTATTAACAAGCCTCAGAACTACTTCCTGAGGTTCTTCAGGTTTATTGGTGGCAAATTTGTCCCCCTTACTTGTAAAATCTGAATACCTTAATTCACATTGCTCTCCTTTTCGTAAAAACTGCACAATTACTTATGAAATGTAACCATATATCAGGATTGGAGATGTCCTGGTTGGCAAGGCAGAATTACCTCTTCCCTAAAAGGAGCCATACATAGATATAAATACTTCCAGGAAAGACCTCATCAAGTCTAGGCAAGAATCAGATAACACAGGATGCCGGGGGAGCTCCACTGGTTTAAGTGTCTGACTTCAGCTTAGGTCATGATCCCTGGGTCCTGCTTCTCCCTCTCCCTCTGCCTGCTGCTCCCCCTGCTTGTGCTCGCTCGCTCTCTCTCTCTCTCTGACCAAAAAATAAAAAATAAAAAGGAATCAGATAACACAAGCTCATTGTAGCCAGATCATACAACTCTCTTATAATTCTCAATTCAACAAATAATTATTGTTACCTTCTAAATGTCATGCACTGTGTTAGACTGAAGGATACAAAAGATGAGTGCTACCTTCACCCCCAGGAAGCTCACAGTACAATGTAGAACAAGGAAAAGACAAGCATACAAATGGAAGGCCATTAAATGTTGACATGGTACCATCATGATTCCTTAAATAGAGTGACATTAGAATGTCCATTACAATCATGTGTGGAAAAACCTGCCCCAGAGACTTTTGCTGAACCCATCTGCACGGCTCATAAAATGGTAACTTTCTTTGGGGGAACCAAAAGACTTTGAGAAATTCACTTTTCTTTGGGAGGTGGGGAAGAGACACCGCAGGAGAGGGAGGAGAAAGAGAGAGGGAGGAAGAAAGAGATCAATTTATGGCATCTTCACTCAGATGCTTCCCTTGGATTTCGCTTATTGACCTGTTCCTCCTTGGTCTTCCCCCCTGGTAGGTTACCAGCCAACCAACTAATTATCCAGTCATGTCCTTGACTCCTTGCTCACCTTCACTACTGCTCACACCCACATCTAATACATCACCAGGCCTATTGATTCAGCTCAAATATATCTTAAATATATCCATTTCTGTCTTCCATACTCAATCACCCTATATTTCTACACCGCACTTGTAAACATAGTTAATTGTCTGCGTAATTAGTGGTTTGCTATTTCAAATTCCTCCATCCACCACACTCTGCCCATCTCAACTACAAACACCCTGAGACCAAGAACTACATCTGCAGTATTCACTACTATATTCCCAATATCTAGAGCAGGCTCACTTAGCACATGTGCTCCATGAGGGGAGGGAGGGAGGAAATCCATCAATTAAAATTTAGTAATTATTGGTTCTTCCACTAAACTCCCTGTGATTACGTGAAAGCAAAATGTAGATAGAAATCTAGGTGCAAGGGATGCCTGGGTGGCTCAGTCATTAAGCATCTGCTTTCAGCTCAGGTCATGATCCCAGGGTCCTGGGATGGAGCCCTGTGTCGGGCTCCCTGCTCAGCGCAAAGCCTGCTTCTCCCTCTCCCACTCCCCCTGCTTGTCTTCCCTCTCTTGCTATCTCTCTCTCTCTCTGTGTCAAATAAATAAATAAAATCTTTTTTAAAAATAAATTTAAAAAAAGAAAGCTATCTAGGTATATTGACTCTAAGACAGTATCATTATTTCACAGAAATAGTCAGCTCCTGACAATGTCAAGTATTCAAGCTTATTCTATTTCATAATAGATAAAGGTTAAGATACAATACAATATATATCTGTATACCAAATCACACTATGCACTCATTAATTATCTTACAATTTGATTTATCAATTATACCTCAATAATGCTGAAATTTTTTTTCTAAAAAAAGAAAAGAAATAGAACCCCATATCCCTTTAGGAGTTGATACAGTGCGGCACTATAACCCGGTTGTTCATAATGTGAGTCTTTTCATTAATCTACTGGTCTATAAATATTGTGTAACTTGTGCAACTGCATTTGCTATGCTCCTATGGCAGCCCTAGACGCATGTGTGAGTGAATCTAAACTTGACATCTGTGATGTGCATTACGTACTTGGTTTATTCTCATGTGTATTTCATTCACCAGGAAATACAATAGGCTCTTGTGTCCACTGATTTGGGAACATGTCCTCTGCTTGTCAAGGTTGTCTCATAACATAGTCACAAGGTCTATGTGACTAGAGCCAACATTTCCCAGATCAACACACTTTGAAGTAGAACTCATTTTCAACAAGCTTTTTCAAAGAGGGAGGAGTCTCCGTCTCACCTTTCAAAGAATAGAACGTTTGCTTTGATTTGGTAAACAGTCGTGTTTCATCTCCTGTCTGCCTGCTGCAGGGACCACGTATCTCAAATCCCAAAATGCCCCTGGAGGAGTCAGCCTCCAGGCTGGATGCTCTTTATCCAGTCCAACCCAGCAATTCCCACCAAGCAAAGTCAACCTCATTATGGCTGGTTCCATCTGCCTCTAGTCTTGGAAAAGGTTAGAAACTTTGCAGAGGCTTAATGAACCATGTCCTGCCCTGAGAAACACAGATTTGTTATTGCTTTGCACAGAAATGAAACAAATGGAATAAAAACAGGAGTGGATCCTCTGAGTCACAGGATGTGGGTGAAAAGCTCTTACAAAATTGAGAACTTAAATACTAATTCACTGAAGTGACAGCAAGGATATTTGAGGTCAAGGTTCTGTTCTGTGCTAATGAACTATGTGACCTTGAGTAAATTATTGAACTCTTCTGGACCTCTGTTTCCATACCTCTAAAATCAGAATAATAATTCTTATTCTCACCTCCTTTCAAGACTGAAAAAAGGATGAGACGACAGGTGGGAAAGCACTTTATAACTCTAAAGAAAACCAAAAGATATTCCAAAATAGAGGTAACCCCCCCAAATCACTCCTCTTGAGAACTTGAAACAAGTAGATAGTTTCCTTTGCAGCTATCTGTTCTTCTAGATGAATATTAAATTTACATTTCCCGAGTGTGCTTCTGTGTTTCAAGAGCAAGTTTCTAGAACTGGAAAAAAAACAGAGGAGGGAAGACAGCTCATGATTCCAATTTTCCAACAAACACTCCAAAAAAGCATTTAATCGGATTTGTTCATTCATTCATACACTCATGCGTTCATGCTAGAAGCAGCCATTCAATTCCACAACTGTTTATCAAACACCTACTGTGCTCTAAGTACTCTGCCAGGCACCGTGGACGCAATAAGGATGAAAGGCATTCAAATCCCTGCCCCTGTGGATCTGACATCAAAGCATTTTTTTGAAATGCAAGAATGAATCAGACATGATTTCTACCCTGAAGCAGTTATAAACTAGTAGAAACGAAAGTGACCATAAAACAAAATTGAATCATTCTCAGAGGACTCTGCTTTTAGGGACAAGAGGTGATGAATGGGTCATATCGATTCTCTCTTTTTCCTGGATCAGCAAACAGCATTAATACCAACATAAGACATGCTTTAGTAGCTTCTGTCCTCAACCCTCCCTTGACCCCACTCCCTTTCGTAGCACAACATCTTCCAAGACTTGCCTATGGTCGGAGTCCCCTTTTCTTTTCTTTACTTGTTCTTCTTGAACTGGTTCATTAGGGAGTCTCTCCCCACCATTCTATTGAGACCACTCTTGGCAAGACCACCAATGGCCTGCAACTTGGCAAGTTAGGGGATCACTGAATTCAGTGGTCGATATATTGCACTGAGATTTTCGTTACATTTGCTTCCAGATTTCGAAGTCTGTAATTGAATCTTAAATACATCTCTCTTCTCATGGAGTCAGTCTTACTCAATTTATTGAACGTTATCCTCAACACAGTATAGAGAATGTCCACCGTCAGAGAAGGGCAGGAACACAACCTGGAAGGGGAGAGGGATGGGGAGGAGGGTGGAGGAAAATTCAGAGATGAAACAACACAGGGAAATGCTGCCTTCCGTCCGAGTGAGGGATGGGCACATGCCGTTCTCAGTCCACTCCAGTAAAACGGTTCTGTGAATCATAGATGGGGTGACGGGAGGTGGGTGGTAATTTTAGATTCTGTTTTTTTTTCATTTTATTCAAAGTCATGGGGAATGGTGAGCCTGAACCTCTCCTCCAAGCTGGAGGGTATGGAAGTGGCACAGTTTGCTGTCCTCACCACTTCCACCTCCTGGACAACACCCCTCACTCATGGGGACACCATTGAAAGGTAGACCTCGCTTCCCGGGGAGCCTGTGGGAGAGCACTCTGACAGAAGACAAAATAGCAGTGTTCTCTGCCTTCTGGAACAGCCAGGAGATGCTGTTGTGGTGGGAGGGGAGATCTCAGGGTGATAATGAAAGACTCGGGTTTGCGTCATTTAGAGCCACGAGGTCTCTGTCGGTCTGATGCAGCTATTATGGAAAAACACATGGGCTCCTGCCCAGACTGTCCTAATCCCAGTCTTGGCTTTCCCCATCTGTAGGGACCAAAGCTTGCTTGCATTCTCGGTAGCAACATGTTTATAACGGAAACGTTAAGTAAGCCGAGATGATAAGAGAATTTTACCCACTTTTCCGGAAACACACTGGGAAACATGCCACAGGAACAATTCTTCCTTTTGTGTGACAGATACCAACAAATCTCAGAGGCTATGATTTAGAAATGACATCCTTCCCAGAAGAAAGAAAGCTCGTGAGATTCCATGGATGACCTGGGTTGGAAATGGAGATTTTTCTGCCTCCACAGAAGCCTACTCTTGCTCCTTATAACAGGCTATACACAGCCCAGAGTGACTATACCAAAGAACACATTCAGAATCAGGATCCCTGGACTTTGATCATGTCCACTCTGGCAAGGCCTTCACAGGTGAGTGGGAGTATCGAGGGCCAGGGCTGAGTCCAACGAGGCAGCCACACAGGAGAGCGTGCCTGGTCTGAATCAACTCAAGGAACCGTATTTCTCCTTGTAGTTCTCACGGCTCTGAGCAGGGAGGTCTATCATTTTTCTGAGGGTTACATTCACCAGCTTGACCCAAGAACGTAAAAATGAAAAGCTAAATGGGAAAGACCTGGACAGGCATTGATGTTTTACAAGCACCAGGACCCTGGGCTTAAAAAATATTTTTCAAATCATGAAGCCATAGATCTGGTAGGAACGTGGAGTAAAGGTTAGCCTCCAGAGAATGCACAGCAACCCCCCAGCCTGGTCTGTATTTCCCTCGCTGTAAGAGGTTCTACGCCAGCCTTCAGAGCGTATTCTAGGGCTTAACAGCTTCTCAATCAAAAGGCACCAAATCCTGTCTAATTTCAGTCTCCCTTTCCACACACAGTCAAAACCTACTGGTTTAGGTTCACACAATGTGAATGCAAAAGGGCTGCTTGCTGTCCTCCATAGAAATGTATCGCACCTATTAGAAGGCATTACACAAATAGCGTGGAGGACATGGGGAGATAGAGAGAAGGGAGTTGGGGGAAATTGGAAGGGGAGGTGAACCATGAGAGACTATGGACTCTGAAAAACAATCTGAGGGTTTTGAAGGGGCGGGGGGTGGGAGGTCGGGGTACCAGGTGGTGGGTATTATAGAGGGCACAGATTGCATGGAGCACTGGGTGTGGTGCAAAAATAATGAATACTGTTATGCTGAAAAAAAAAAAAAAACCTTGGGGGGGAAAAGAAGGCATTTATTTTCTTTTACTTTTTTTAAAAAGATTTTTATTTTTTTAAAGGATTTTATTTATTTATTTGTCAGAGAGAGACACAGCGAGAGGAGGAACACAAGCAGGGGGCGTGGGAGAGGGAGAAGCAGACTCCCCACTGAGCAGGGTGCCTGATTCGGGGCTCGATCCCAGGACCCTGGGATCATGACGTGAGCAGAAGGCAGACGGTTAAGGACTGACCTACCCAGGTGCCCCAGATTTGTAGCTCCCGCTTATTAATATGATCAAGATGTCTGCAGAAAATTAGTCACCATACTTTCTCTCCTCTAGCCAATAAAGCGTTTTTCCATTTCCGTAATAACTCCATGGTTTTACAGAGGCCAATCAGTTCTGAGCTGCCCGCCCTGACCTGTGACACCCACCACTGCTTGGCTTCAGCGTACCTGTAAAAATCTGCCACCTTCCCCTTCGGCTCTTCCCCCTTCCTACCAGTTCATGAGCAGACTATCTTCCGTTCCCTTTTTACTCATGTTAATGGTCTCATCTGTAATGTGCTCATTTTCCCAACCAGTGTCCCAGGGCACTTCCCACCTCAGCCCTTACCAGGCTCTGTTGCTCTGGCCTCCTGGGGATACTCAGCACACACCCCACAAATTAACAGCTCATAATCCCATCACCATCCGGGGTGCTCCCCTTGTGATTCTGCCCCCTCTCCCATGCCCTATTTTTTAAATAAACCTTTTACTTTAGAACAATATCATATTTGGAAGAAAGTTACAAAAATAGGACCAAAAGTTCCCATGTACCCCTCACCCATTTCTTTTCTCCTGAAGTTACCATCAAACACTATGATAGTACCTAGATCAGTCCAAATTAAGAAGGGGAGATGGAGAGGAGAAGGGAGTTGAGAGAAATTGGAAGGGGAGGTGAACCATGAGAGACTATGGACTCTGAAAAACAACCTGAGGGTTTTGAAGGGGCGGGGGGGGGGGGTTGGGAGAACCAGGTGGTGGGTATTAGGGAGGGCACGGATTGCATAGGGCACTGGGTGTGGTGCAAAAACAAGGAATACTGTTACGCTGAAAAGAAATAAAAAATTAAAAAAAAAAAAAAAGAAACTGCTACTGATACACTGCTAGTCACTGAACTCTAGATCTTATTTTAATTCTACCAGATTTTTTTCTTTTCTTTTTCCTTTATTTATTATTTTTTTTAATATCAGGTTTTCCTTCAAGTTCTTTTCGGGGTCCCGGATCCAGACTGGAACAATGTTGCATTTAGTTGCCATGTTTCCTCTTGTCTTCTTGTCTTCCAGCGAGAGTGTCTGTGTCTCCTTGTTTTTCATCACCTTGACCTTAACAGTTCTGAGAAATATTGCCCAGGTATTTTGTAGCATTTCCCTCATCTGGGTTGATCTGTTGCTTTTCATATGACAAAACTGTGGTTATAGGTTTTTGGAAAGAATGCCACAGAGGTGAAGTACCTTTTTCATTATCTCCTAACTGGGGGTACGTGACAGCGACAGGACATCACTAGGAATGTTAGCCTTGGTCATCTGGTTAAGGTAATGTTTGCGTGCTTTCTCCAATATAAAATTTCTATTTTTCCCTTTCCATACTCTGTTCTCTGGAAACACGTCTAGCTCAGATTCAAAGCACCCTCGCACTCCTTTTTAACCCCCTAATTATTTTGGCTGCCATTTGGGGTAGCTTTCTAAATTCTCCATATTTCTTCCCTGAGTTCATCCCTAAAAAGAATATATTTTTAAATGGATTCAATCAACAGAATAAACATTTTTATAACTTCTGAACATCACACAGTGATCAATTGTTTTTATTCTTGTTACACTGCTCTACCCCATTCTTTTGCAGCTATTAGAAATTCACATAGTAAGATTTCTTTAATCTCTCTCTTTCAAAGTATATTTAAAAATAGAAAGGAAATGATCCTAGGTCTTTTAAGAAAAAGTTTCAGAAAACAAAACAAAACAAAAAACAAGAGCCAGGCTGTGAAATACAAAGCTTATCAATAGAATATTTTCAGCAATATAGCAGCCATGGAAAAATAAAAACAGAATTAAGAGTTTCGGGTGAGTGAGTTTGGGAGAACAAATACACTGCAGTCTCAGGGAAGTTGTTAGAAGCGCCACAAGGGAGACAAATGCAAACCCAGGGCTGCTTCCAGAAGCAGAGCCCACCCCACCCCCTATAGAAGCACAAATGAAGAAAAAAGTCAGATATTCTTATCGATTGGATCAACACTTGGGTAGAAGGTTGGGACTGAAGGGCCAATAAAATCAATTCAATCTTTAATAATTTTATGACTCCATAGCATTCAAATTATTTGGAATTTTTTTAAAAGATTTTATTTATTTATTTGAGAGAGGAAATGAGAGACACAGAGCACAAGCCAGAGGAGCAGCAGAGGCAGGGGGAGAAGCAAGTACACTGAGCAGGGAGCCTGAGGCGGGACTCAATCCCAGGACCCTGAGATCATGACCTGAGCTGAAGGCAAATGCTTCACTGACTGAGCCACCCAGGTGCCCCCAAATTATTTGGAAAATCGCCAGACTTTTGGCTTTTGTTCATACCATGGTGATCCAGCCCAGGTCAGTGTTTCCTGGTATTTGTGTAGTGGGATGCTAATGCCAGGAGATTGTCCTCTACCGAAGGGTTCTGGGATCAGCCTATTTTGGATACTTTGCATACAATAGGTTAGGGATTGGCTAACTTTTTCTGTAGAGAACCAGATAGTAAATATTTTAGGATTTGTGGGTCCCATAGGGTCCCTGTTACTACTCTTCCTCACCCTCCTTCTCCTCCATCTCCTGCTTCTTCTCCTTCTTCTTTACAACCCTCTAAAATGTAAGGAACATTCTTAGCTTGCAGGCTGCACCGAAAGGGGCTTTGGGCTACATTTGGTCCATGGACTCCTGTGGACTCTTCCTAAGGATTCAAAATGTATATTAGCCCATTGAAAACTCTGTAGGAGGGAAATGTGTTTATTATTTAATAACCAGATTATTCCCAAATTTATTTAACCATAGAAATCTTTTTTTTTTTTTCCTGTTACCCACTTAACATCTCACATAATTTCTAGTCTTCTTTGGAAAATGCTTTGGGAAATTCTGGCATTCTTCCCATATGGAGAATAATAAAGCTTATCCTTAACCGCCCCCCCCCCATACACAAAGAAACACTCTGGATGGCTTAAAAACATAAATAGAAAAAGTGTCAGAGACTGCATCTGTGACCTTGGAATACAAGTAGATTCTCAAGCAAGACTTCAAAAGTTTAAGCATAAGGTAAAAATTATTCATTTGATTAGATCAAAATTAAGGATTTCTGCTCAACAAATAGCACAGTAGAAAAACTTAACAATTGAGTAAAACATTGGGTGAAAATATTTGCAATGTCAGAGACCACAAGCCCAGTATTCCGAGAAACTTTTACCAATTAATAAGAAAAAGATTGGAATCCCAATAGGAAAAAAATGGGCCAATCACATTAATGAGCAGTGTATAATAGGGAACATCAGAATGGTTAACCCATTTATGAATATGATGTTCAACCCCACTAGTAATCAGAGGAATGCAAATTGAAAGAATAAAATACTCCTTTACCCTATGCATAGTTTGGCAAAAATTTAAAAATTGGGTAATAGTCAATGTTGGTAAGAATGTGGGGCAATGGATTTTCTCACACATCGCTGGTGGAGGCATCAGACCACGGCGACTGTTCTGGAGAAAAAATTGGCAGAACTTAATAAATTCAGTATGTGCATACTTACTGTTGGGTGTAAAACCAGAGAAAAGTATTCACAGGTCCTAGGGTCTCAAAAACAAAGAAGCTCATCACAGCATTTTATTTTGTGGTAGGCAGGAGAGCAACAAAGTAGCCATCCATCCCCTAGGGAAATGGATAAATAAGATATGGTAGAAGCTCATTCTGGAATGCAGTAGAGGAGTCAGAACCAATAAGCTGGAGGTACATAAAACAACATGGATAGAGCTTTTTAAAAATAGTGTTAAATAAAGTAAACAGAGCAAGAGTTATAGCATAACATCAATCATACAAACTTAATGCACATATATATATTTAAATATATGACATATATTGGGTGTATGTATGGACAGACAGACAGACACACACACACACACACACACACATTTCAAAGATTTTTATCAAAGTACATATACCAAACACAGAGGTGGGGTATCAAGGCTGAAGGGGAAAAAGAATAAGAAAATAAAACTAGAGAGACCTTTGCACAGATACATGATGTTATTGTATTATAAATGGAAAAGTGCAATCAACTCAACTCTTGGCAACTAACATTAAACTAGAAGTCTTAGTTATAAAAATGTAAATGCCTATTATCATTCTGTTTTCCTCATGATTCATCTTCTATCAAAGAGAAAAATTAAATTAATGTTATGTTCTTTCTCCCCACACTGATCTGCGGATTGATATTCAGTAGAAAATAACCTGGTTTGAGCATTTTAAGAAGATTAGATTTTTTACGTGGCAAAATATGCCATTATAACAATTTTTAAGTGTACATTTCAGGGGCATTAATTTCATTCACATTCTTGTGCAGCCAACACCAACACACATAACTCTTTTTATCCTCACAACCTGCAACTCCATCCTCATTAAACAGTTAACTCCCCAGTCTTTCCCACCCCACCCCCGTGGTTCCTGGCAACTACCATCCTATTTTCTATGTCTATGAATTTCATTACATTAGGTATCTCGTATAAGCAGAAACACACAATATTCGTCCCTTCATGACTGCCTTATTTCACTTAGAATAATGTCTTCAAGATTGATCCGTGTTGTAACACGTGTCAGAATTTACTTCCTTCTAATCTTCCACTGTATGTACACGTCACATTTTTTATCCATTCATCCACTGAGGGACACTCGGATCATTTCCACCTTTGACTATTGTGAACAATGCTGCTATGAACGTTGGTGTACAAATACCGATTTGAGTCTCTGCTTTCAATTCGAGTGTATACCCAAAAGTGGAATTGATGGATCATGTGGTATTTCTACGTTTAATTTTTTGAGGAGCTACCCACCATGGCTGTACCATTTTACATTCCAGCAGCAAGGCACAAGGGTTCCAATTTCACCATATCTTCCCAACATTTATTTTCTGTTTCATTTTGTTTTTTTATAACAAGGATGCCTAGAATTGGCAGCCAGTTAATCAGCATTCACAATCACTTTTTTTTGGACAGGTATCCAATGTCTTAACTGGGGTAGGTTAACTGCAGTAAGGACCCCAAAATCTTAGTGGTTTAATAAATAGATATTTTCATTGTTCACACCACACCCAGTGAGTGTTAGTTGGAAGCTCTGTTCCACACAGTGACTCAAGCACCCAGGCTTTTTCAAGCTAGTGTTTTTGCATCTCAGGAGAGCCCTGGAGTCTACCACTGGATCCTCTATGATCTCCCTGCTGTTGAAGAAAAGAGAGTATACAGAAAAGGCACCCCAACTCTTCTACTTTTTAAGTGAACTCTGTTTGACATGGAGCTTGAGCTCACGACCCCGAGATCAAGAGTCACATGCTCTACCAAAAAGGCACCTCAACTCTTAGCTGCCCACCTGGGGGTGACACCCATTACTTCTCCTCATTGCCACAAGTCATATGACCCCACTCAGATACAAAGGGACTAGAAAATGTAGCCAAGGAGTAAGAGAATGTGAGTTTTATTGAAAAGTTGCCCAGTCTTTGCCACAGCTAATAACAACAGGTTAGAGGAGAATTTTAGGTTTCAGAAGAATTTTTTAAATTACAGAGTTCCTTTTCTGTCTGCAAATTATTTTTTAGACTGCAAATTATTTACTGGTTGAAATTCTTAAATTTCATATTGAAAGTATAGGGCTTTCCCAAAGAATACACTATCCTAATTACTTGGAGTGATAATTTTGTTAGTGTGGCTTTTGAACTATTCAAGGCCCATAGGAAAACACAAAAACTCTTTTTGAAAAAGTAGTTCATTTGGGGATGTACTATAATATACGTGAGAGTATCTTGAGTGTGTGGAAATAATGTGGTTTAATTTTCCCAGATGGAGAAAGGATGAAGCAAATGCACCTAAGACCTAATCATTCATTCCCCCGTTTGCATATTTTCTATCAATTTCAAGTGAGATAGCAAACTACAACCCGGCTATCACAGGACCCTAAAGTCAAAGTAAATTCTCTACCACAAATTAAGGCAAAATGAGATAAGACAAAGACACCCATGAGGAACTAAGCAAAATAGGCTGAATTAAAGCTTTTCAGCAAACACTCTGAAAAACATAAACACAAAGTGACCGCAGACAGGCAACAAATGGTCCTGAGTTCCTCAATAGAGTGATAAGACAGGTGACCTGGAAAATGGGGTTGGCAAGGCTGTCTGAGATTGATTAGTTCACTGCCCTAATGCTCAGGTAATAGGATGCCTTTCAGTTCCATTCTGCCTGTTCTAGTCCAGATTCATTTTCCCTGCTACCTCAAAAATGAGAAGAGATCCTGTCACTTCAGCCCTGCCCTCCTGCGGAAGCCTGCTCCCCTAGCTGTCCTCCAAAATACACAAATGCAATCCTTGTTTGCTCTGCAACACAAAACACAGTTCGTGTTCACCTAATGCCATCAACACACAATCTCAGAAAGTACTTCCCAAGAGACTGATTCCAAAACGAAGCAATATGCCAGGAATTGGACCTAAGGGGGGGTGGGGAGGGCAATCTCATAAATGCAAAGAGGGCAGCCAGGAGCAAACTATAGGACTGAAGAAACAGATGCGAAAGCGAATCCGTCTCTATGCTGCAGGCTTCATGGGAAACCTGAAATGCAAACAATCATTGCAAACCCACAAAGTGCAGGCACCACAAGGTCTGTCGGAGAGGCAGAAGTGGGAGGGACGTTCTGCACCAAGTTTGGAAGTAGCCCCCAAACCAGTGAACTAAATCGTTTGGAGGGATAGCTCTGGAACAACTTGCTGGGGGTGGTGGTGACAGTGCTGAAGATGAAGGATGAGCTTGGGAGTAGATATGTGATTTGCAGGGTGTCGAAAGTCTCCGACATAAAAAGTTATGCATTAGGCAGCCTTCTCGCAACCTCCATCTATGTAATCCTAGCTAAATTGCTTTCTGCTGGGGAGAACTCCAACCTAATCCAGCCTGGAGCTTTCACAGAGAGCTCTGCGAGCTGTTGATGTCAGGAGTCTGCTCTCTGAGGGGGAAAGGTGTGCACAGAAAATACTATTTATAGTTATTAAGTTTAGAATTAAACTGGTTGATCAAATAACAAATTTGAAATATTGTTTACTTGAAGGCTTGAGGTTTCACTTAAAAACTTTAACAGGCTATGTATATATCTGATAAATTTTATACAATAAAAACAAAAAGGCCTTTGATTGCTACGTCATCTGCTCATATTGAACACACCATGCAACTATTACACTGAATCCTGAGTGCCTGGGTGGCTCAGTTGGTTGAGCAACTACCTCGTGGTTCAGGCCAAGATCCTTGAATCCTGGGATCAGGCTCTTTGCTCAGCAGGGGGTCTGCTTCTCCCTCTAACTTTCCCCCTCACTCTCTCTCTCTCTCAACTAAATAAATAAAATCTGAGAAAAACCCCACTTAATCCCATTTACAAATTTAATCAGATCCTTTTTTATCCTTTAAACTTCATTAATAAAAATAATGTATTCAGGTTCTTTTTAAGCCCTCCAAACGCCCAACTGGGCAGGCTTACAACCAGAAGAAGTACTACTTCCTTCAGGCAGTTAGGTACTTTGGTAAATCTAGTGAATTAAAATTTTAAGTTCTTTTAAACAGTATAATGCAGTTTACAGGCTAGGTCCATTTTTCTTATGCTCTTTCTGCTTACATGACAAGCCTAAAATCAATGACACATTTTAAAGTGAATGCATGAGACTAATCTGTCAGTTTCTCTAACATACTAAATTCTCTAAGACACAACATACTCCTTTAACTATCAAGCGTTCGTGAAATATTCATACACTAAACACACGTGCACTAACCCTGCGACTTTGTTATCTTCATCATTTCTATATTTATTCTTCTTACCTATAGTTTCCTATCTTAGGTGAGTTGAGGTTATTGCCTTGACAGTGACCACAATAGGATCATTATCTCAGGCAGCCTGAGATTGCTTATTGATCAGAGATCTGAGGCCAGCATGCAGGCCTAGGGGATGAATATATTTGAAGGGATTCTTTCTGAGTCATTAAAGGACATTCTGAGCCTTTTGGAGATAATCTCTATGACAATAAAAAATACCAAATCCCATATCCTTCAGATAGGGTGAGCTGCTCCTGGTTTAAAGTTATACTTTATGTAATTCTTTCATTTTATAATCTCAAGTTTTCAACCCTTTATCCAGTACAAAATAAATATACCTCTTGAATTTTAGATTCTTTTATTATCCTTCAGGTCTGTAGACCACCACACTTCCAGGCTTTTTAGTGAAATACACTTGAATTCTGCCTTCTTACACCTTTTTCATGCTGTGTCTCGACAACTCCCAGCTGAGCCAGAGACAAGAGGGAAGGCAGAAAAGGGTGTGGGTTTGCACATGGATTCTGTGATGCTGGATGGGATGACCCTGTTTACAGGCACCAATGGGAATGTTTTGTCCATAATACCTCCCTCTGAGAGTCCCATTCAAATTGCTTTCCCTTTTGTGATGCCAACCCCGCAGCAGTCTGGCATACATTCAATGGGCAACATATTCCATTTCACTAAGAGAAAATAGGATCGCCAGACACAAGCTGTAAATTAGCTGCCCATTCCCAGTCCCACGCAACACCTGGCAGTTTGACTCAACTCCTCCTCTTTCTATGCAGTAGGCTCCTGAAGATGTTCATGTCCTAATACCCAGGACCTGTAAATATGTTGTCTTATTGGCAAGAGGCACTGGTCAGATAGGATTACATTAAGGATCTTAAAATGGGGAGATTATCCCAGATTATCCAGATGGGCTCAATGTCATTACAAGGAGTCTCTCTAACAGGGAGGCAGAAGTTATGAGAGGAAGGAGATGTGATAATGGAAGCAAGAGGCTGAAGTGATTTGAGGACAGGGCCACAAGCCAAGGAATGCAGGCGGCCTCTAGAAGCTGAAAAGAGCAAGGAAATAGGTTCTTCCTTGAAGCCTCCAGAAGAAACCAGCCCTGACGACACCCTGCCTTTAGGCCAGTGAAACTGATTTGAGACTTCTGACCCCCAGAACTGGACTCTTGTTTCCAGCCCAATACATGTGTGATAATTTATTACAGCAGCATTAGGACCTAACAGAATCAGTCTTCTCCAGATGACTGTGGTTATGTTCATGCCATTTGATGTCTCTTCAGATCTGACCTTTGACTATCAGTGTCTCTCCTGGTTAGGCTGTCCCATCTCCACTCAATGGGGTCATTGCCTATTTGCTCTTATATGCAATCCTCTGCAAGCTGCATTTTCTAGACTCCTACCACCTGTTTTTCAGTGGGGTCCAGTCAATGGGTAGAGACTGGCGGGCAGGAGAGATGGAGAAGCCAGTGTATGTCTTACCCTCTCTCTATGCCATGGAGTCCATACCTCCAGGAGTCACTGTGTCTCCTCTGTGATTCCTGCTCCCACCAGTCCTACCCTCTACAATGCAGAAACCCCGTCCCCAAATACCACTATCACTCTACCAACTCCTCCCTCCATCCCTCCAGCCAGGGGTGAGAAGTAGCGATTTCTATGTTGGCTTCTCTCTGTGGTACCTCAACTTCCCTTGCTCGCTTTTTCTCCTAAACAAAATGTATCTCATCTTTCATATTAAATTTCCACTCTGAAAACCCTTAAGTCATTTCCGAATCCCAGCCAGGGTGATGGTCCTTTTCTCAGTGTCCTTGATCATTGCAGTAGGGGGAGGTAATGATTCTGGTACCTCAGAACATGGGAAGTCCCACACCTTGCATTTCTCTCAGCCTCCCGGAATTCTGTCCCAGAAACATTCTCTGACTCTGGCCCAGAAATTCCCAAGCCCTGCCTTTTCCTGAGGGTATGCCCTTGAGTGTTTTTTAATTTCATACCATCTCAATAGTCTTCTTCATATCAATTTATTGTTTGTATATTAGTTGCCAACCTGGCTGTCTTAAGTCAAAGGCATTTATTTGCTGGAAGGGCACAAGGGCTCAGAGAATCCACAAGCAGCTAGAGGCATTCAACCATTAAAACGCATAGGAACCAAAGGAACCCAGAAGACAGGATGCAGTAACAACCACAGGCACAGAGTGCAGTGGGTTGATCAGCCAGCTCCAATGGTCCACTTCTCAAGTCCTTTTAGTACTTGCCCGGGATCCCGGTTCCTGACCCAGTGACTGGTTGAGCCCAGATCATGTCCTATCTCCCAGGGAGACAGAGGACGGATTCCTTTCAGTTTCCTTAGAGGAAGGCAGGTGCTCCCTGTGCTGTCAGGATGACACACATGGGGGAAGGACAAGTCTTTCCAAGCAAATCAGGCTCCTATGAAAGGGCTCAAGGTTGGACAGCCAAAAACAACGAATGACGATTTTCTATTTATCATCTTGTGTGTCAAAATCCACAAATGATTCTTTTGAGATGAAAATTCTCACACCTCCACATTTCTATTGTATCTCATAAACCCTCATTTACCTTGGTCTACATTTTAATCCAGCTCTTTTGAAAGGGCTTTAATCTTGGGCTGAATCCTTACTGATTTGGTATTTTTTGAAGTGTGTTTTGTTTTATTTTGTTTTGTTTTAAGTAGGCTTCACACTCAGCATGGAGTTTGAATGCATGGCAGATTTGGGATTTTTTAAAACTATTTTTAAAGTGAATTTCACAATCTGAAAAATACTTAATGAATGGGAAATGTCAGGACACATTCTATTACCATGCTCTGTAAAGCAAGTCCAAATGAGACATTCCTTGTCCAGGCACTGAATGGGCTCCCCAGTTTAGGTCATTGGGTTTCCAGTGGACATCTGGGATAAATAAGAGTGTTTTTTCTTCTTAAGCTTCTGGTTTAACAGTCAACAAAACAACAGCATGTTCTCCACAAAAATGTTCTTAAGATGCATAATATTTCTCCAGTGAGGCACACATACCATACAACAACCATCAAATATTTATAAAGCAAATCCTTATTTCACTATTGCTCCATTACCCATCAGGAAAGGCCTCCAGGCTCAGCCTTCATGCCTGGCTCTTCTGCACCAGCCAAACCTCCCTCCCAGGAGCCCTTCCCAAGGTCCCTCTGCACACTGCCTGCTGGGACAGACAAAACCCTGTTGTTGCACATGGCACACATCCGTGATTTGGTGTTCGGACCAAAGTTAACATTTGGTAAACAAGCCTGCTGCCTAATTCCCCTTGAATCACTTTTCCTGTTGCACAACCATTCGGTAAATGAAATGCAGTCCACAGAGCTGAGTGATGAAATCAGGGGCATCTCTCTAAGCCAGCATCAGTCTACAGAATAGGAGTGGGACTCCCACCTCTTCTGTTTTCTGCTACAGGCCTGCAGAGGCTGACCCTCCCCAGGACCCTGCTGGAGAGCAACTTCGCTCCCTCTCTCCTGGAGACAGAAACTGACACCAGCTCGAGCCAGCTGCCTGCGATGTATTATGTAATGCTGACTCGGAACTACCTGGGGTGACTCACCAGGTCCGATTGCACTTGTCTAGAAAAGAGGAATCCTTCAAAATGCACCAAGTCGCTGAAGGAAGAGGAAGCCATCAATATGCTTCCATAATTCGGAGCTACAATACTAACTTGTCTTCTGTGTTATTTTTTGGAAGTTATTTATTCCTTGCGTGTCGGTCTCTAGTTACTTATCTTAAAATGTTTCATAAAGAAAGTGAAAAAGATCATCCCCTTTGTTATGCCTTATTTTTCTTCCTTGAAATCACAGCACAACGTTCACATATCATATACAGTGGGACTATCAAAATATATAGACAGACAATCGTACTTTCCACCTCCTACAAGTTCAATAAATACTGTTGACCAGCTGGCCAGCCCCATCCAAAAAAAGACAAGATGTCAGTTATACAATGATTCGTCTTTGTAACAAATACAAGGCCTTTCATCAATTCATTCACTACATTCATTGAGCACCAACTACAATCAAGTGCTGGGCCAGGCACAGGGGGAAAAATGATAAGCAAAACAAGGCATTGTCCTGGCTCTCATGGGACACAGATAGTAATCCAATATTTACACAGATATGAAACTACCATGATAACCCATGTTAGGAAGAGATACAAAATGCTATAAAAACCTACAGGGATGGGAACGATTCACTAGACAGGTCAGGAAAGTCTTCTCTGAAGAAGTCGTGCTTGAGCTGAGATCAGGGAGATGAGTGGAAGTTACTAAGCGGAGAAGATAAGGGAAGAGCATCCCAGGCTAAGAGAACAGCTCTGGGGCAGGAGGAAATATTGGTGGCAAATACGAAAACCTAGAAAGTCATGGTGTCTGGGCAAAGTGAGGGGAAGCCGAGCAGGACAGGGGCCACACTGAGGAGTTTGGCTTATTATAAGAACTATGGAAGTCACTGTAAGAGAAGCCTGGAACAGGAAGAACCAAGACGGGTCTTGAGGATGGGGAAAATGAAACCCGTTGGCGCCAATCAGTTCTGCTCACAAGATTTTTGAAGCATCAAAGTGAGTATAAGAACAGCGTGGAAGAAAGATACCTCTCAGACCCTCATGTTTTTCAAGGTGTCAGTTGTGACCAGCAGCTGGTCAGAGTAGCTTGTCCTCTAAATGTGAAAGGCCTGAACCACGGGATTTCCAGTATTTATTTAATCACCATTGTAAGGCAATAATTCTTGCCTACTCAGCCATCCATACTACATAGGCCTAAAATCCCAGGTCTGAGTGATGAAATTCTTGCTGGACTGCCTTTAAGAATTTTCTCTGTGTGTGTGTGTGTGTGTGTGTGTGTGTGTGTGTGTGTGTGTGTGTTTTCTTTTTGCAGAACCTGGGAAATTTCTGTTTATGTCTGTGTAGGGGCTTTCCATTGGCAAAGGCCTGGCTCTTGTTGACCACAGGGTTTCGAAAGAGGATTAGTAATATAGAGATTTTTGTTCTGAAATTTTCTTCAGGGTGTGGAACGGTCACAGGGGGCCCTCAGTGGGAGATAGTGGAAGAGGTGGGAGGTGATGGTGGTTTGGGCCAGTGTGGAGACTACAGAAGAGATAAAGTGAACAGAGTCGTGGGATATTTAGGAGATAAGCGTCAACAAGGCTCAGTAGTTGATGTAGGGATGAGATTCTAGGTTTATGAGTCACACAACTAGATGGACTCCCAAATGCATTAAAAACTCATAACAAGAGGACTTTGTGTTTCTAGTTCTGCATGTAAAGAGCTTGGAAGTCACCACTCTGTTCTAACAAGTAAAAAGCTGAACAGACTGAAAAATCGGCAACTCTCCTTGGATCCATAAGAGAGGGAAAGACACAGGGCAAACTTCTGCCCCTAAGATTAAAGAGACAGAAAGAAGAATACAGAGAAATTCAGATTATCGGAGCAGAGATTCATGAGCAGAAACCACCACTGGAGCCAAGGCCAGAGTAGGAAAACCTGGACCTTAGTCAGGGACAATCCTGAGAGTTAAAAATGCCCAAGGGACCCAGTCAAGAGCACTCTCACCCCTACATCAACCACCACGGGAGAGCAAATACTGGAAGATTTACCTCCAGGAGCTCAACCGGGTTTTCACAGTACATACTAGGCGGGGGGTGGGAGGGTGGGGTGGGGGAAATCCCCCTGTGTTTCAGGCAGGAGGAGGGGGAAAAGAATCATTTTGAACTATGGCTGAGTACTTGGCTCTTCTTAACTAGGCCTGCCTTTATGGGGAACTAGTTAACCAGAGCCTATCCTACTAGGATATTAGCAGAACCTAACTAACCAGAAGAAAGGAAACAACCAACTCAAGTTCACTCTGGCCATCCTGTCCCACCTAAGAGGGGAGAAAAGACCCTAAGAAACACTTGGAAAGCTCACAGTCCAGAGGTGTAGGCTCACTGAAAGACTGAGACCTGATCACGCACTGTAGAATGCTTCCCCTCCCCCATAGCTCATGATCACATTACTAACAGCCTATTTACAGCTCTTCCTTTTACCCTGTACATCACGTCCATCCACCAAGAAAAAATTACAAGGCACACTAAAAGGCAAAAAAAAACACAGTCTGAACAGACGGAGCAAGTATCAGACCATGCTAACATCCCAGACATGTTAGGGATGTTAGAATTATCAGAGAGGAAGTTTAGAACAACTATGATTAATATCTTATAAGATATTATAATATCTTACAACGGTCTGATGGATAAAGTAGACAGCACATTTAGAACAGAAGGGCAATGTAAGCAGAGGGATGGAAAGCCTCAGAAAGAACCAAAAAGAAATGCCAGAGATAAAAACACTAACAGAAATGAAGATTGCCTCTGATGGACTTATTAGAAGACTGGACATGGCTGAAGAAATCATCTGTGAGCTAAAAGCTCATTATAATGCCATCAGCTAAGATAGGGAACATGAAAGGATGGCCATATGTGTTATGTATATCAGCAAAAGGAAAAACTTCTCAAGAAGAAATGTTTTTCTCCATGCTAAGAAGGGATTGTGGTGGTTTTCTCCATGAGAAAGCGTGTAGAAACTGTGTGGGTAAGCAAGTTGGGAAAAAGTTGGGCCAATAAGGAAAGACATAGCTTCGAATGAAAGTGCAGGGAGCTGCTATTTTCCACACAATTTTATTAAGACTACAGAAAAAAAGTGCATAAAGAAGCTTTGCAGATAAACATGGGAGAGGTCCTGGGGTGCCTGGTTAGCTCAGTCGGTTAAGCATCTGCCTTCAGTTCAAGTCATGATCTCAGGGTCCGGGGATCCGGTCTGGCATTGGGCTCCCTGCTCAGAGAGAGTGTGCTTCTCCCTCTCCCTCTGCCTCTCTCCCCAGCTTCTGCGTTCTCTGTCTCTTTCTCTGAAATAAATAAATAAAATCTTTAAAAATATAACAATAAGTAAAAAAAAAAAGAAACATGGGAGAGTTGCTAAGATGGAAAGGACTTTCCAATTATTCATCATTGATCAATGAAAAATGTTCTTTTCTGAAGTCAAGTAAGGCTGAGAAGTTAGAAGACTCTTAACGGGTGGTAGCCGGCATTCAGAGGTCAGGCTCTGTTGAATGTCAGCTCTGCTCCAGGCATGGTTGATTAAGTTCTTATTCTGCAGGAACGTACCAAATCCCTGCCATATCTCTGGGGTTTAGTCCATCCTTAAACTTTGGTGACGCTGAATACACCCCAAACAGGACTCAAAACACAGGCCATCATGTCTTTGATGGTTTGGTATGCTTTTGATCTAGCACGTGTGTATCACGTCTTCCTGCTTAAAGCCACTAGCTTAAGTTGACATAGAATTCTAATACTAGGCACATCCAGCTGGAAAACTCCTAATAAGCCTGGGAAGTCAAGAGCTAATAATGGAGCCCAAGGATGGGAGAAGCCAGGGACGCTGCAGATGCACAGAGCACAGCAGAATCCACTGAACAGGTCCCAGTACAAGACTGTCCTCCTGGCCCAATCGTTCAGTCAGCACTGCCATTATGTTAGGCAGCAAAAACATACAGAAATGTAAGGTAATTTGGAGTGCTAATTTCAGTTATATCTAGCACATACTATCAGCCCCCTCATTTCTACTGAAATCAATCAGAGTTGAACTATTTTTATTCAGTAATTGTATTCTGATCCTAAATAGTTACTAGAAGCTAAAACATGGCTTTTAGTTTCACAGTGATGTTGCATTGTTAATTTTTAATTAGCCTGCTACATTAGTGTATCCATTTACGGATGACAGATAATTAAAACGGTAACACATTTGCTTATATGTTCCTATCTGCAGATGTATATCTACAAATGAGAAGGCACAAAGGGAGCTCATTCACTGAGAAGCAGAATAGCTGGGCCTTTTTTTCCATTTAGAGACGGGTGGACAAGGTTTTGACACCTGCTGGAAAATAGAGAAGACAGACATCGGACTAAGTACAGTTCCAAGCATGCCAGTGCTAACCGCCATTTTTGCTTTATTCATTGCAATGCACTGATGTGAGGGGCAATCCTGTAAATGTTACTTGCACCGTAGGGAACCATAACCATGCTGTTAAGCAGCAGACTGAGCACTCTAGGTTCGTTTTAGCAGAAAAAAAAATTATTTATATATGTGTGTGTGTGTGTGTGTGTGTGTATACACATATATATATAAATATTTTTTTCTGCTAAAACATTATATATATATATATATATATACACATATATATATGTATATATATATATATATATATAGTGTTTTATTCCTTAACACCAGTATCAAAACATGAAATTACACCAAACTAAAGCCATAGCTGGCATGGTGCTCAAAATATGGATCACTGGACATCAACAGGAGCAAGCAAGAGAGTGGATGGCAAACCAGAAAACAAAAAGATCTTAGAAAACTGGAAAGATAGATTATATCTATCAAGTTGATGTTGAATAAGGATAAGTATAAAGAATTTCCCTTGTATCCAGAAACCAAATCTACAAGGATAGGTTGGAGGATATGTGGGAACACAGGAAGAAAGTTTTAAGGTTTTAGCTTATTTTAATAAATGTGATTAATCATATTTAATTCATGTGACTCCACAAGAATAATTCGTATTAAATTCCATTCATAAAATGATAGTCTCTGACAAAAGAGAGTTAAGTGTTCTGCTCTAGTGAAGCCACAACACAGCCTGATCACTGGACCCATTTCTCAGAAACACTTTGAGAGGACCTGTTCTGGTTAGTGTAAGCCCAGGCTTCTGATACAATGAGATCCACTGAAACAGTGGCTTAAAAAACAGAGGCTTGCTTCCGTTTTATGGAACAGTCCCAGCTGAATCTTCTGGGATGTTATGCAGCTCTGTTCCATGCAGTCTTACAAGGACAAGATTCCTTCATCTTCCATCAGGCTGTTATTAACTCCCACAGGGTTGAAAGGGTCACCTCTCTGACCAGGTTGCAGTTGAAGGAATAGAGGAAGGGCATGAGGGAGACATATAGACTCTCCTAAGGTGCTGGCCAAGAACTGGCACTCACCATTTCTGCTCAGCTCCCACTGCCACCCAGCCTGCCCACACCTAACTGCATGAAAGGCTGGGAATGGCAGTTCATCCAATCATCCCATTTGCCCCACTGTAATTCAGTAGTAGCAAAGGACAAACAGAATGGATTTGAGTGGCTGGACCCCAGTCTCTGCTAGGAACTCTTGGAGAAACAGCCATCTGAATAATGAAGGAGAGTTGCATATCATGTTAGGAAGATAACACATCAGAAGAAAACAAGAACTGTGTTTCCTGTGGGAATGATTAGACTAGTTTATCCTGTGTGGCTCCAGCGGCTCAATCTAAGATAAATAGGTAAAGGACTTCCTAAAATATTTATCAGAAGATTAGAGGACTTCCTTCTGGAGGTGGAAAGTCCCTCTTACTGGAGGTGTTTAGGCACAAGCTGGAAGAAGACCTTTGGACATCTTTAGAGGGGGTGAAATTTCTTCACACATTCTGAGTGGCCAAGTGAGATCATTAATGCTTCTTTCCAGTTTGTGGATTCCATGCTTCTATCTAAACTTGTGTTCATAGGGCATCAGATAAGGGAACAGAATTCCAGAATTTCTCAGGGGGCTTGTCACGTGTGTGTCCTCACAACAACCTTGTGAGATAGGCATGGTTCATAGACTACAGATGTTCACAAAGGTTAAGGACCCAGAGCTATTAGGTGGTATTACTGGGATTGCAATGAACATGTATCTGATTACTAAACCCGTGATATTTCCATTATGCAGCTGCCTCCCAGAATGACAGTCAAAACTAAATCCTGTTCCTCTTGTCTCCCCCAGTCCCAACACAAATCCTTTACCTTTTCAGGGTCGGCTGCGTGGGTGGGACTGGCTGTCCTACAGGATTTAGCACAAAATAGTATCACTTGAACATCCGGTCCTTTCTCCGGCTCCTCTTACTGGGCCAAATGATTGGTTTGTCACCCACGCTTTTCCTCAGCCTAAAGCAAGATGAGCTTCCCTTCATTCAGAAGCTTCTGCCTCTCTCCTTCCTTCCCTAAGAAGACTGCAGGGATTCTCCTGCAACCCCAGACCAAACCACGGTGAATCATTTTCTGCTTTCACCTGCCAGTGCTGTGGAAAATGCAAGGTTTAATTTGAAGTTAATTCTTCAGCCCTTGTGCATTGAAATGGATGTCAAAAGTGAATTAATCACCACTGAAGCTTCCACCATAGAAAATTTACCCAAATTCCCTCCAAAGAGAGGCTGACTCATGCGAGCACCTGTTTTGTCTCCTTAGTAACTGGTCTTAGATTTCCCTCTTGCATTTGCATGCAGGCAAGCACAGCAAATTGGAGGAAGGGAAGGTTCGCAGCATACAGAGTGTGCTCTGGGCAGAATGTCACCTGTAATATTGTTTGCAGATCATCTGGAGCTTTATGTGTTCACTTTGCGTTTCTGTAATAACCCCAGCATTGATTCAACCTCGGACTCAGTGTGGACATAAGTCTGGAAAATTACTAACGGCCACAAGGAGGGTTTGGTGACACACAATGAAATTGGTACTAGCCCAATCTCTGTATAGGGAAATAGATTCATCTCCGTATTAGAAATGTACTTTTCTTGCCTTTAGCCTTCGCTGTAATTAGAATTAGGCACATAACCCTCTCAAGAAAGAGGTGGGGCGGGGGAAGGGAGAGGTTCACTCAAACCACTTTTCTGGCTTAACCACAAGAAATAATATCTCAGAATTGGTTTTATGTAGTTTGTAGTTCTGTTTGGTTTTGTCTCTCTCTTTCACAAAGCCTTCTCTTGCTGGCACTGTGGTAAAATAAAAAGAATATTTGGATTAAGAGCTGGACATCTGTGTCCCAGTGTGTTCTCAGTCACTAATGAGCTTGGCTTCTCTGGATTTCCTTTCTGGAAACTGAGGAATCCAGCGAGACACCATTATCCCTTCTGATTCTAAAATTTGGACTCCATTTCCTAGGATCTTATTGAGTCTTAGAGTTAAAACTAAGTAGTTTAACACTTAAATTTTGGGGACCAGAAATCATCCAAAATTGAATACTACCTGTCCTACCCATTTATTTCACCTATTATGTCCAGAGAGGTTAAGTTACTCATCTAAGACTGCATAAAATTCAAATTTTTTCATAGTTTGACTTTTTCGTTTCTATGCTTATCATAATTCGACATGCTTATTTTTACAGTCCAATGGTTCCACAAAACTTGTTATAAAACATAGTCGTCCTCTTGCCCTTTCTTTCCCTACTCCCCAAAGGCAGTTATTTTAAAAATGTTTTTAACCGTTGCTTTTGGTTATTTACTTCAATATCTCTAAATATTACGTTTCAGCTTTAGATATTGCTTCAATCACAAGACACGAATTTCTCATCCCTCTCTTCTCCCTGAGTAGTTATACCATAATTTTGTTCAGATCAGTGATCAGTATTAATTCGGTGACATAAACATTGTTCTCATTTGAGCTATGATGCATGTTATAATTACTTTTCCTTTCTGTTTTCTTTTCCCTGAATTTAATAACAATCATGTTTTTGTTTTGCTTTATTTTCTATGAATAATCTCACATTCAACCCAAACTCCCTATAGTTGTGTCAAGCTTATATTTTAAAACTCATTTAGACATTGTACAAACTTCATGTCCTTGAAGACTTAGGTCCCTGAACTTTCAGATCTGCTTCAGTTTGGACCAACTGCTCTCAAGCCCTACCACACAGTGCTCTCAACATGTGCCATCTTGTTGCAAATTCTCTTTACCTCCCTCTTATGTGAGATCTTCAGTATTCTGGATTCTATGTCTTCCTCTTTCGGAGTTTCCTTTCCGATTTTAGCAGGACATTTCCTCTAGGAAATTCTTAAGGAAAGGCACATGGGAGGTAAATTTTTTGAGACCTTTCCTGTTGATAATATTTTTATTCTACCCTCACAGATGACTGATAGTTTTTCTGGGTGTAGAACCCTAAAGAGAAAATTATTTCTGTCTACAGAATTTTGAAGGCATTTTTGCATGTTAATATAATCCAGCGTTTCTATTGAGATGGGTAGGGCTCTTTATTTGTGAAGGAATGCTCTCTGGTTTTCATGCAGAGTTTATAGGATCTCTGAGAGATCACTAGTCTTCTCTGCATTTGTCACCCTGAGTCATCTCCATCTTTTTCTGTACTTGCCACTAACTACTTGTTTGCTGTAGGGCTTGGTCCATAAATCCTTTTTTTCCCCCTTCAGTTTCATTTATAACGAAAACATGGCTGACACATGGACTTAATACTTTGACAATGATATGAGTTTGAATGAAATAACAAGCATGCCCTATGAAAGTATTTGCTTGATAAATAGTATCTGGATGCTTAAAAAAATCTCACAGGAATTTTCTCTTTCCCTAATGTCCATTAGTTTTCGATACATGAGCATTAATAATAAAATTGTAAATAATCAGTGGTAACTCTTTCCAAAAGAGAGTTTTTATTGACAATATATTAATAGTACTAAACTACTATTGGTTTGTACCTTTAAACATTGTCTTAAAATATGTAAATAAGAGATACCCTCCAAAAAGATGTTTATTGAGGGAATATTAGATAAAGAAGACAAATGTCTATGTTCCTGTCTTCCCCAAATCTCTTGAAATGGCAAAAAATTCTTTTAGGAGAATATAAGAGGAATAAATTTATAATGTCATTGGAAGACAGGAGAGGGGAGTACCATCAATGGCCCAGAGTACTGAGGAACTTTTGGAGGAGAAAAATCAGATGGAAATTTCAGGGATAATAGCAACTCTAAAAACCTTAAAAGATCACTATAATTCATTTTATGCCAATAAAGTTGAAAATATAAATAATTTTTAAAAAACATGTAAATTATCAAAATTTATAGAAGAAGAAATACTAAACCTGAATATATCAGCTATTTTAAAGAAATGTCATCAGTTTACAGTAATTTTCCCTAACTCTTTTGTTTCTGGCTTTTTTTGCTTGATGTTATGTTTAAAAGACTTATCCATGTTGCCCATAGGAATAAGTTATATTTTCACTGCTGTGTAATGTTTTTTTATAAATATACCAAAGTTCTTTGTCCAAATTGAGTATTGAGAGTATTGGAGTTGTTTCCAGCTTGGGACTACTATAAATATCTCTGAATGAACAATTTTGTACTAATATCCAACAGCTTAAATGGTATATGTATGAATTTCTATTAGATAGCTAGATAGTAGCAGGACTGCTACTTCCAGTACTGAAATTAAAATATACATATGTTTAATTTTAGTAGATATTGCCTAATACTTTTCTAAAAGGGTATGCCAAATTATATTTTTACTAATAGTATATATGAATCCTTTGCTCTGCATCTTTATCAGCACTTGGTATTATAAGTTGTTAAAATTTTAGCCATTCTAATGAGTACATAATGCTATCTTACCATGATTTTACTTTGCATTTATCTCATAACTAGTGATGTTGAGTAAAATTTAATATGTTTGTTGACCATTTCCATATCCTCTTTGGTGCAGTGTCAGCTCAAAATTTTTGCCCATTTTTTGGGAAGGAAGGGTGAGTAATATCTATTTTTTTCTGGCTGATTTATAAGAGTTACTGTATATACATATATATCCGATAACTGATATACCAGATATATGTAACCCACATATCCTTATCTTCATTCACATCTCTTTTGATAAAGAAAAGTTCTTAATTTTAACCAAGTCTAATTTATAAATTTTTTCTTTATGTTTAATGCTTCTGGTAGCCTATGAAAGATATCTTGCATCTTCCAATGTTGCATTTCTATGTTACCGTCACATTTAAGTGCACAATGAATTTTAAATTGATTTTAACAACTGGCACAAAGTATAAATCAATATTTTTTTTTATGGATATCCAACTGACAAAATCATTTATCAAAAAGACTATGCTTTTCCACTGCTTTGCAGGAGTAATCTTTGTCATGAATCAAATGACATTACATGTGTTGGTCTATTTCTGAATTCTGTTTTTCTTCCATTGATCTATTTGTCTCTTTCTGCACAATATCTTTACTGTTTTTATTATGGTGGCATTATATAAGTCCTGATCTCTGACAGAGGGAGTCTCCAGCTTTGTTTTTCAAGATTATATTATTCTTTTTTAAAAAAAGATTTTATTTATTTATTTGATAGAGAGAGAAAGTTCACAGATAGACAGAGAGGTAGGAGGCATGGGGGGGGGGGGCGACAGGCTTCCAGCTGAACAGGGAGCCTGATGTGGGGCTTGATCCCAGGCCCCTGAGATCATGACCTGAGCCAAAAGCAGAGGCTTAACGCATTGAGCCTCCCAGGTGCCCCCAAATTTTCTTATCCTTGGCCCTTAGTTGTTCCATATAAAATCTACAATCAAGCTGTCAATTTATACACACCCATGCACATGTATACACACACACACGCACACACACATATACACACACACAAACTCTGTGGGATTTTAATTGGAAAGGCATTCAATTTATAAGTCAATTTGGAGGAAGTTGACAGCTTTTCAGTACTAAGTCTTCCAATCCGTAAGTATTGTGTATTAGTCCATTATTTAAGATTTTATTAATTTCTCTCCATAATGTTCTGTTGTTTTCAGTGTAGAGGTCTTACACGTATTTTAAAAGGTAACTATTTAATTTCTTATGCTAATCTAAATTGTGTAATTATAAAAATGTATTTCAGTTGTTTGTTTCTAATATAGAAATATACAGCTGATTTTTGTGTATTGACCTTTTATCCAGAGGCCCTGTGAAATTCACCTTTTAATTTTAATAGTTTATGGGTTTTTTATGTACTCAATCATATGGTCCACAAATTATGATGGTTTTATGTTTTCCTTTCCAAGTTTTATGACATCCTTTTGTGGTTCTAATTTTTTTTTTCTTATTTCATGGCCTGGGATCTCCAGTACAATGTCTTATCATTGTCTCTGGAGAAAAGCTTTTAATATTTCCCATTAAGTACAATGTTTGCTGTAAGTTTTTCCAAAAACATTTTCAATTTTAGAGAAGTCCCTTCTACTTTTAGCTTTCTACAAGTCCATAAGGTACCAAACTTGATCAAATAATTATTCTGCATCTATTGAGATGATCATAAAATTTTTTTGCCTCCATTCTGTTAAGGTAGAAAATTGCATTGATTGGAGTTTCTAATGTTAAATAACCATGTATTCTTGGAGTAAACTCAGTTGGGTCATGATGGCTTATTCATTTTACATGTGATACTGAATTCTGTTCGTAAGCATTTCATAAATAATTTTTGCAACTATACCAAGACAAGTGACTAGCCTGTAATATTCTTTTCTTGTTTTATTCTTATCAGGTTATTATATCAAGGACTATCTCTGGAATCTTGGCCCCTAAAGTTTTGGCTGTCTTGGTTGTTATTTGAGGTCTTCAAATAACTGCATGCTTTTAAAAATACTATTCAGCTTTTATAATTGTTCTCAGGGGAGGGTTTGTCTGATAAAAGTTACTCATGGATGGCCACAAACAAAAGTTTTGCCTTTTACAAATTAGGTAAACCAAAAAAACTTCAAACAAATTTCTAACCTTTAGTTAACCTTTTGACCTGTTTCAGTTCCTGAAAAATTCTTTGGTTCCCAAAAGTATAGTTTTGACTTACAGTGTCAATTAGTGCCCTCATCTGTTAAAACAGAGTTGTAGGAAAATAAGTGAAATTTAATTATGGTCATAATATTTTGCTCCATCAAGGAGGAAAAAAAACAGTTTAGTTGGAAAATATTATGTGGCTAGCTGTGATATTTTTCAAATATTAATCATTATAGGAAGGGGCATTATAACACCCTCAGAGAGGGAACACAACAATTTCCTGGACAAAACAGAAGGAAGCCTTCACAATTCATATTCTATAACAACTACTAACAAGAGAAAGACATTATCTGGGCAGCAAGGTAAACAAATTAGATCCTTCCATTTTAAATGGAACTTAAATCTACTTAGTAGATTTCTTGGATCTGGCTAAGGAATATGGAATACATCCTATAGCAATGAAATATGTGGTAAGGTCAGTCTGAAATAGATGTAAACATTTAAGAAGGGGTGGGTGAGGAAAGAGTGGAGATATGAGAGTGGAGATAGCTCTACCATCTCTTGAACTCCTACTACGGGAGTGCTAGGTGTTTTGCTGGCATTATCTCACTTAATCCCTGCAAACATAATGACAGATTTTTATCTCCATTTTATCAAAAAAGGAAATTGAAGCTCAGCTAGAATTAATAACTTTCCAAAAGTCATAGAGATCGTAAGTGGGATTCAAATCTAGATCTCTTCAGCTCTAGTGCCATACTCTTTCCACTAAAATAGGCTGAGACTGTACAGGAGAGAAACCAGGTTTCCTTATCAGTAAAGACTAGATTCCTTGTGAGTAAGCCCTGTAAATGGTACTGGAAGGAAGAATTTAGTTACTTGTTTATGGTTTGTTGGGCGAAGATTTTATTTTGGGTGTGTATTTCCTTTGTCTCTGGAGTTCTTGGTATATTCTCAAATAAAAACATTTCCTGTTTATTACAGACTGGGCTAACGTCCAATAATCAAGCAATATAAACATATTCTAACATTTTTCTATCCTATGTGGAGTTGCGACCTGTGTATGTACGGTTGACTGGCTCAGTGGTCTAGGAAATGGTGCCAACTGAGTCAAAGTCATGAGTGGAATCTACATTTTCCAAATGTGTTTTATAGAATATAACAGTTCTATATGACGTTGACAGATATTATTCAAGAAGAAAAGTAAATGTCTAGGAATGCTTCATGTCCATTAATAAAGTCTGGATTAAGCCAAGTTAAACAAATTTATTTCAGGTTTTTCTAAACCTTAAGATATTAATATATATGACATATGTAATCTTCAAGGGGAGGTATAGTATACATGTTTTCAAAATGTATTTTGCCCCAAGCTGCTTTATATGAGGAACATCTTCTAGAATGGGTGTTATGGAGAACATATTATGGGGAAAGATGCATTAGACACCTTATAGGCCAATTAGTTTTACAGCAGCACACTGCACTGTTGGTCATAGGAGGGATGGTATGAAAGTATAGACAAAGCAGCCCATGGTCTGGCCATCCTAGTGAGTGGCCGAGAAGAGCTGGTACAGAGCCTGGGTGACCTTCTGAAGGGACATTGTAGAGGGGATTTCTGCATGGGAAGGAAGTTGAACATGATGGTCTTTAGCTTTTTCTACATTCCAAGGTATTTTGTTTCCATGAACATCACACTCTCTTTTAGAAAAACCAACAAAAAGTCACATCTGTAATTATGTATATTAATTAGGAGAAGTCTCAACAGCCATAACAAAGAGACCCACAATACAATGCTCAAAATAAAGTAGAAATCTATTTCTTTTGCAAAAGTCCCAAGGTGAGGGGCAACTGAGTGGTGCAGTTGCTTAAGTGTCTGACTCTTAGTTTCAACCCAGGCCTTATCTCAGGGTTGTGAGATCAAGCCCCGCATCAGACTCCATGTTTAGCATGGAGTCTGCTTGAGTTTCTCTCTTTCTCTCCCTCTATCCCTCCCCACTGCATGTGTTCTTGCTCTCTCTCTCACTGAAATAAATAAATAAATATTAAGGGAAAAAAAGTTCCAAGGTGAGTACTCCAGGTTGGCAGGTAGGCTTGACTCCAGAAGATGCCCCAGAGTCCCAATTTCCTTCGATCTCATTGCTCTGCTCCCCTAGGGCACTAGCCTCCTCCATGTGGCTGCAGCTGACTCCTTGGTCTGCATACTTTCCACTTCACAAGAAAAGAGAATCCTGGGCAAGAGATTTTCTTTCAGTTTGATTAGGCTGAAGTTACCTACATCAATTTGTTTACATTTCACTGGGGATAATCTAATCACGTGGCCACACCCCGCTGCAAAGCAGGCTGGGAAATCCAGTCTCTAAGTACGCAGGCCCAGGAAGAAGGGAAGAAGAGATCTGGGAAGGACAACTAAGGCTCCTCTCTACAATAGTTGAGATAAACACCAATCGGTTTTCTAATTGGTAATCACTTCTTAGGCATTACTACCATTTACTCATGAATAGCCAGTTCAGACTGATCAAATCCTTCCAAGAAAAATATTGAGTTCCTGTCAATGTGATACTCAAGTACTCCACTTTATGAAGCAAGGAATTTCTCAGAAGAGTTTTGATTATCTGTCAGGGCTGGAGGATCAGTGCAGCAAGTCTGAAGGAGCTTTAAGGGTCAGTAAACAATTTATCATCAATTTCCTTGCAGGTTCATTCCTTATTGTCCTTTTGGTTCCTTAGCTGGTTTTTAAAAATGGCTCAAGAGAGAAGAATTGGAAAATCTTCTAGATTTTCTAGACTTTACACACCCTCAGCAATGTACAACACTATAGGGACGAGCCCGTAGGATATAGTAAATTATTATTATTATTATTATAGGAAAATAATAATAGAGAAATAATTTCTCCTATAGGAAAATAATTATATGGTAAACATTTTAAATTTTCTGTATTTATGCTGTTTTGACATTAAAAAACAAACAAAACAAAACCAAAAAACTTTCTGGTTGTGGATAGATTACCCCTCCCTGGGCTAGCCAACTCTTAGAGAGATATAAAAAAGGACACTGCTGGGGCACCTGGGTGGCTCAGTGGGTTAAGCCTTTGCCTTTGGCTCAGGTCATGATCCCAGGGTCCTGGGATCCAGCCCCACATCGGGCTCTCTGCTCAGCAGGAAGCCTACTTCCCCCTCTTTCTCTGCCTGCTGCTCTGCCTACTTGTGATCTCTCTCAAATAAATAAATAAAATCTTTAAAAAAAAAAAAAGGACACTGTTAAGAACATACCCTTGATGTACAAACAAACCAATCCAGAGCCTTACTTTCTCTATATAGCCAACATACCTCAGGGGGCAATATTCTTCTGCCTTAGTCAACCCAAGGCCAGGTGCCAGGCAACTAGGGACTACCCCTACAACCTGCAGAAATCATCCGAAATTGCTAATCCCAAACTCTTTACCCTGACATGCCTTGCCCTTCCCGTGGAAACTCCAATAAAAGGCTCTGGTCTAAGCCTTCCCCTCATTCTTGTCTTTTGCTGCCTAACTACCCTGGTGACTTTCCCATGTGTAAAAAGGGCAGGCTGCATGGCATGTAATATCCTTGTGGACCTGTGAGTCTAATAAACTTAATTTTTTCCTGAGCCTCTCCACTGTCTTGTGGCTGCACCTGACTGACCATCTCATAAAAGAATGGAAAACACCAGTCAAAAGCCAGTTTTACAGTCAACCAGAGAGCCCAGAAAGTGGATCTGCTGGTCTTCCAGCCTTGTGTTTCACTTCACCCCTCCCTAAGGACACTACCATGCATCCTTAAGTATTTTTTCTTAGAGTCACTCCCATGCAATAGAGACCGTTCCCTTTGCAAAACTAAGGTCACTATAAAGTCTTAAGAGTCGGCGGATTCCATATGGAAAAACTCAGGGGACAAAATGCCCCAAATTACTTCTCTGACCATGTGCATCAGAAATTTCACCACCTCTTGGGGTTCCTTGGTGGTTCAATTGGTTAAGCAACCAACTCTTGATTTCAGCTCAGGTCATGATCTTAGGGACGTGGGATCAAACCCCATGTCAGGCTCTGCCCTCAGCAGGGAGCCTGCTTGAGATTCTCTCTCTCCCTCTTCTGCTGCCTTCCCCCGCCTTAAATTAATCTTAAAAAAAAAAAGAAAAGAAAAGAAAAGAAAAGAAAGAAATTTCACTCTTCTTAGATTTGCCAGGGATTTGAAAATTTCAGCAGGTCTTCAAAAAGTCCCTAAGTTATAAGTGAGAAATAACTCTGGGAGAGAAAAATATCATAAGTGAATTGTCCTCAAACTTGGGCATTGGGACCATCTGGAGAATATGTAGGTCCCACTTTTGGGACTTGGGCTTTTTCATTTTGTTTTCAACTTTCCAGATGATTCTATACTCAGTTTTTGAAACCAAGAACTTATGCCAATCTCAGCTAATAAAGTAGAGATTCATTAATACCTGAGTATTGTATTGAGGGATAATAACTTGGGAGGAAAAGGAAAGAGTGGGAATATGAAGGGACTGGAAATTCCACAGAAAGTCTTGTGAACATGCATGCACATGTTTCCCTCTCAGTCTCTTGCCTGAAAAATAGCCATTTGTCAAACAATATACTTCATTAGCTTTTTCAATTCTGAAATTCTCACATCTTATGGAAATGTCTGATCCCATTCTCTTTCTAATTGCCGGGAAATATCATGTCACATTTTATTTTTGTCTTTTTGTTTTCTCCTAATCTGTAAGATCAGTCGAGCATGGGTATTAGGGTTGAGAGGAAAAGGTCTTTCACTGCATTCCAGGCAGATCTAAGGGACTTCTGGGAGAAGCATTGGTTTGCAGGTATAAAAACTGAAAGGGAAAGGCAACTCACAGCTTTCTGCAGTATCCTGTCTGTGTGCATTACACCTTCAGATCAGGGACCTTTACCTTACATACAACTTCATCTTTTCTGCTTGATATTCAAGTCTATTTTCTCTGGTTTTCTGCCTTCTGGAGCAATGGAGAACAGCTGGTTGGGGACCTCCTACTCCCTGGAGGCCAAAGAATTCCCCATTAATATTCGTTTTGTTTTTTTTTCCCCCCACACTAAAGAACTCTGATTTCCATAGCCTTTCTTATGGACTCCTTTCCTATTCCCTTATTTTCATAGCTCTCCTTTGGATGTAGTTTTTTATACCCGGATATGAATCAATGCCAAATATAACCAAAGAGTTCATTCCCATCTTTTTGAAGACAGTCTCCAATTTATATGGGTGTCTTAATTTTTAAAAAACGATTTTGTTGTCTATTGCTCATTGAGTTTCAATTTGTGGTCCACATGTCCTTGGGTTATTGTGGAAGGCTACTTGGGAGAGATAAAATAGCTCCAGGCTAGAAATCCAGACACTTGTGCTCTAGACCAATTTTGTCACAAGTAAACTACCTATCTTCTTGTTTGCTTTTTAAAATGCATTTGGGTCTGTTTATTTCATCTATAAAGTGAATCAGATGGACTAGTTGAACTTTTTAATTCATTTCCCCTGTAGGTTCTTATTCCTGCTTTCTCTTATTTTGATCCATTTCTGATTTCTCAGTAACCAAGTAATCTGAACTCCCATGGCGCTTTCTTTGTACTTTTCTTAGAGACATAACATTCTCTACCTAGAATGTAATCTTTTATATCATATAAGGCATGCCACAGCTTTCCTACCAGACTGAAAAAACCCTTACAGGCAGGACCCAAATAACTCTATGACTGGCTTTAGCACAGTGCTTTACCACAGTACATTCAACATTTGTTGAATGAGTCTATGCATAAATATTTAATGTTCTATCAAGTCAAAAGTAACAGTTTTTGGAGTGGGGAAATGGTGCTGGCAAATTTGTCCTCTGTATCTGGTAGCTCTGTCTCTGCCCCCTCTGTAGTGAGATGCCTCTGCTATCTGTGGGGCCCCTTGCAGATGATCTCTTGCCCATAGATATGTCAATGACAGGACAGATAAGCGTGGATAAACAAGGCTGTTTTCCCCAGAAGAAACTCAGAGACTAAAACATTTGCAGAACAAAAAGAAAAAAAGACTCCAGACTCCAGGTTAGAAAGAAGAAAAGACTAGAAAAGTACAGAAGAGTTTGAGTTGAAAAAGAAGTACCCAAAGTAGGTGAATAGATCTGAGTGGCCCCAAACCAAGAGATTAAGCTCTGCCCAGAAGACTGGAGATAGAAGTGCAATATTTGGGCTCAGGGAGCTGGCAAGAAGAATCTCTAAAAACTGGACCCTTATTAGCTCTGGCCACCTGTGATTTCCTAACTTGTAAATACTTTGCACTTCTATTGACCCACCTGCTAGAGAGAGCCCAAATTACCACAGGCCAGAGACCCAAAAGGTGTGGAGTGTTGCCATGGTGACAGCTTACCATGAAAAGTGACACAAAGTAGAGCCACAGGTCAATGGGAGAGATTGGAGGGTTTGGAGGCTGAAAGCACAACAGAGAGCCCAAGCTCTGGGGTACTAATGATGAGATAACTGTTGCTTCTATTTCCTTCCCAGAAGGCCAGCTTTAGGCATAGCTAATCTACTATTGACCATTCCTATGCTCTTTTCTTAGAAGGAAGCCAGTAGGCCTAATAAAAGGTAGTTTGGAGTTTATTTTATCTTCCTTAGGTCTTTGACTAAAGGGAATAGAGTCTGATGTGGGCCAAGTCACCAGAATTCAATAGAGACACCATAGATATTTCTGTTCAGGCAGAGATTGCTCCCTAGTACCTTCCATTACCCAGGGACTCTGGAGTGACCTGGCCAATCCAATAAAATGCTGTGTATGAAATATGGATATGTTCTGAGCACCAGAGTCACACTCCCCATCCCCCTTGCTTTTAACTCATATTGAAACAATTTGACACCACTCCCGGATGAGCTGGAGGACAAGGACTTGAGAATAGAACAAGAAGTACTCTCTTATCTGATGATGGTATGATTTTTTTTATTCCAGCCCAAAAGTGGCTTTCCAAGGAAATTGTTCTTGTGATTTGGTTACTTGCAGGAGGAATGGCAACAAATTTACTAGCCTAAGATTAGGGCACCAACCCTAGCAACCATCTCCTACCTTCTTCCGGGCTCATAGCTAGGTAAGGAGTCAGTGAAGCACCTGCTGGAAGTATGGTCTCTAGGGTTGCTCTGCCAGAGTTTGAAGCTTGGTTCTACCTTTTAGTAGTTGGAGAGATATTTATTTAACAGCTCTTGGCCTCAGTTTGTTCATCAATAAAATGGGGATGTAGTATTGGTGTTGTAATTATTATTATCTTGTAAGGTTGTGAGGATTGAATGTATTTATATGCAAAATGCTTAAAATAGTGCTTAAAAAATTAACTATTTATATATGGCTACTAATCCCTTTCACCAGATGATGTCATCTATCACCAATTTGTAGTTGTTAATCTTTCAAGAAATCAAAAAAAGCTCAGTTACTCAAAGCTAAGCATTCTGTTGTTTTATTACCTCTGTAGTTTTTGTTTAGAGTTTTTGGTTGTTGTTTAATGGTCCAGATGAACCTTGGTTATATCCATTTTCCAGTGCTCCTGGGTTTGAATTATTGTGGCAGTGCTCAGTGGTGTAAAACGTGGAAATCTCTCTCACACATTTGTCTGTGAGTTAGTGAGTGGTCCAAAAATAACTTCCTAAGGACACCCTTGGCCCTGGGCTCCCTTGGCCCAACTTAGAGAGACAGTGGGGTGGCTTCCCATTTAGGCAAGGTTCTTTTCTGGTTCCTAAATTTTTATAATACTGTATCAGTTCCTCCCCCAGATTGACTGATTTTTAAAACATATGGTTTTGTATTAAACTTGTAGCTTTGGAGAGCTGCGTTCCAGATATTTGTCAGAGAGTATAATTTCTAGCATACTGCTGTAAGTTATAAAGATATCAAAAGACCTGCTGAGAAAAATAATACTCATGGAAGATTGTATGTCTTTCCATACTCTGAGGTCAATGGTTTCCCAGATTTTTATATTTCACAGACCAATTTGAAAAAATATGATGATGGTTATTGACATAGGTTCCTAACTTCCTTTACCAAGTAAGGATGTAACAAAAGGATCGTCTTTTAAATTGAGCTTTTACAGTAATTTAGTGCTATGGAAAATTCACAACTTGCTACATGGTTTTTCATTTTCATCAGGAACCCATGGAAATTTCATCACCAACTGCCAGACTGGTACCTGAGCACAACTAGATAATTTATAACTGATCCCTGGATGAAACCAGATCACCAGTGACTTCACACCTGGGATGCGTCCTTGTAGGTATCTGCAAAAGTGCTTCTACTGAACTGCGTGCTTTAATATAATACCCTTGGCTAAACAAAGAGTATTATTAAAAGGGTTCCTTTGAAGCATTTCACTTCATTTAGTTCAAAGATGTTGCAACGACATGACTGTTTACATTACACAATGATTTCTTTTGGAAGACCTACTGAAGAAACCTCGCTCTGGTCTCAATGACAGAAGTACTTGGACTTGTCTAAGCAACGGATTGATTTTTTAATCTTCTATATTATTGGACTTATTTTACTCCACTTCACACATCCTGCTAGAAGTTTTTAATTCAAATACATGGCTCGCCTCTACAAGCACACAGAATTTCAAGAAATGTAATTGCATGTTCATCTTGCTCCTGGCTCTGGCTATTCTCTTACTATCATTTTCCTTTCACCACATTTTTTTTTTTTTACCCCTTTGACATTGCTGTACTATATATTTGTTAGTACACCAGCCTAAATCTTTCCAGAGCTGGAAGGGATATACTTAAGTACATAAATTAGTCTTTGGAGGCCCACCCACAACCTAGATAGAGCTTCACAAGGACCCCTAGCTGCCCAGGGGCCCCAATAATACATCCAGAACTTGTCTGCACAGATTTCTCAGTGCTGATTGGACAGAAAGTCTGTTTGTGTAGCCCATTAAGATGTCAACAGCTGGGGCATCTAGGTGGCTCAGTTGATTAAGCGTCTGCCTTCAGCTCGGGTCATGATCCCAGGGTCCTGGGATGAAGCCCTGTGCAGGGCTCCCTGCTCCATTTTCCTCTGCCCCTCCCCCATGCTCAGGCTTTGTGTCTCGCTCTCTCTTGAATAAATAAATAAAATCTTTTTTAAAAATGCTAACATCTGGGGAACCTGGATGGCTCAATGGGTTAAGCCTCTGCCTTCAGCTGAGGTCATGAGCTCAGGGTTCTGGGATGGAGCCCCACATCCAGCTCTCGACTCGGCTGAGAGCCTGCTTCCCCCTCTTTCTCTGTCTTCTGTTCTGCCTACTTGTGATCTCTCTTTCTCTCTGTCAAATAAATAAATAAAATCTTAAAAAAATAAAAATGCTAACATCTGATGGTGGCCCGATTCTTGTCCTGCTCTGTGTTTTAACAGGAACCATCAAGGACTTACCTTGTGTGAGTGACGTGGGGATTTCAAGGGCTATAGAAAAGTCAGCAGGGAGATGCTTGGGAAAGAAGGGACCTCACATTAGTGTTTGTCCAACTGCAAAGCTTGACATATGAAAAGGTTGTAAAATTAGGGTTATGACTAAGAGTTTTTTAAATAAAGAATTTTAAAGTTTTGTGGTAACAGTTTTATGGAAAATAAACAAAACCAACTGAGTGCATGTGTGTGTGCGTGTGTGTGCGTGTGTGTGCATGCACACACACATGCACACACATAGACGTGTAGGAAGAGAGAGGTGGGGGGGATTTATTTTAAGGAATTAGCTTACATGTTTGTGGAGGCTTGGTAAGTCCAAAATTTGCAGTAAGGTGGGCAGGCTAGAGACCCAGGGAAAAGTTGATCTTGCAGTTTGAGTCCAAATGCAGACTGCTGGCAGAATTTCCTTTCCCTGGTAGAAGTTATTCCTCCTTCTATTAATGTCTTCAGCTGATTGGATGAGGCCCACCCAAAGAGGAGGGCAGTCTACTTTACTCAAAGTCCACCGACTTAAATGTTAATCTCATCCAAAAATATTCTCACTGAAAACACCTAGAATAATGTTGGAACACACATCTGACACAATCAAATTGACACATAATATTAACCATTGCTTGTACCTTAGTTCAGATTCACAGATCCGAAAGAAAATAGCACGTTTTGCCTAAATTGTACAAGTTATTGAGCCATTAAGACTAGATTCTAAATGAGCCATATCAATGGTGTGTTGGAGCCAGCTCCTACTGGCTTTTTAAAAAAAATTTTTATTTAAATTCAATTTAATTAACATATACTCTATTTGAGTTCCATAGGTAGAATTCAGTGATTTTCCATTTGCATACAACACCCAGTGCTCATTACTTCAAGTGCCCTCCTTAATGCCCATCACCCAGTTACCCCATCCCCCCACTACCTCCCCTCCAGCAACCCTCAGTTTGTTCCTTATAGTTAAGAGCCTACTGGCTCTTGATCGCTGACTGTGCCCTTGTCTTCCCAAGTCACAGTTTGGTGACATACACTGGTAGCCCGAAATCAGTCATGGGGGAGTGATTACACCACAGAGATACCATAAACTAACCCCCCCACTAAATTGCTGGCTTACTCTCATGCCACTGGAAGTGTCAGCTTTTTAACGATCTGTTAGGAAGGCTGTTATTTGGTTTTGCGGACATGATATCAAGTCCAAACACACAATATTTTGGATTTTAATTTAAAAATAGTTCTAAAACATACACACATAAAGAATAGTTTAAAACATTTCCTAGTCACACTTTCAAACTGACAGAACAAATAGTAACCTAATATTGTCAATTGATAGTAACTCCTAATATTGATGTTCAAATACCTAAATAAGGTGATTTATATAAAGTAAGCTTATGTACCACTTATTTTGTTTAAATATAAAGAATCGTTGAATTACTATAAGAATGTAATCAGCAGGGACGCCTGGGTGGCTCAGTTGGTTAAGCGGCTGCCTTTGGCTCAGGTCATGATCCCAGCTTCCTGGGATCGAGTCCCACATCGGGCTCCTTGCTCGGCAGGGAGCCTGCTTCTCCCTCTGCCTTTAGCCTGCCACTCTGTCTGCCTGTGCTTGTGCTCTGTCTCTCTCTCTCTCTCTCTAACAAATTAAAAAAAAAAAAAAAAAAAAGAATGTAATCAGCAAGATCCAGTCTATGGGGAACTGTATAGGACATGCGATCATTTTCTTAAACAAAAATATTAAGAAGCAGAGAGAAAGAACCTAAAGGTTAGAGCAGAGCTTCTCAAATTTCAGTATATATCAGAATCACCTAGAAGGCAGCTTGTGAAGATCCACCCCCAAGGGTTTCTGATCCAAAGAGCCTTGGCAAGAAGACCCCAGGTGATACTGATGCTGATGGTCTAGGGTCCATACTTTGAGAACCACTAGATTAGAGACTTACAACACAAACTTACCAACTGCAATATATGGACCTTATTTGAACCCTAAATCAATTGTGGGGGGGAAAAAGTTAGATAATTAAAAACATTTGACTCCTATTTGCTGATATTAAGGAATTATTCTCTTTGTTTGAGGTATGGTAATTATATTCTGGCTCTGTTTTTCTTAGAAGGTATTTACATTCAGAAATACACAGTAAAAAATTACAAATGAAAGGATATGATGGTGTGATTTGTTGCAATATAGTCTGTGGTGAGGTTGTGAGTAGTGGGGATCCTGCAAAGGAAACAAGACCGGTCAGACCGATCCCTGTTAAAATGGGCGATGGGCACATCGGACCTTATGGTGCTGTTCTCCCCGCTTTTGTGTACTCCATAACAAAGCGTTTTAAAAAGAAAGAATTGGACTCCTATCCTTTTAAATGTCCCTTTCACTTCTGTAAAAACAAGTTATCTTTTAAAATCGTTTCTCATTATAAAAAGAAAGGCAGGGAGGTCGTTCGTAAAAAGGGCAAAGATTTATTAATTATTTTTTAACCAGGAAAGACTAAATTCAGTGGAATCCCATGATAACTCAAGGACATAGAATGGTTTCGGCACTTCCGTCCGCTGGAATGCATGTGGGGGCATCACCTGCCTGGTGCAGACTTTGCCCTTTCCCTGCTCACCTCTTCTCTTTGCTTCACGGCAAATCTCTCCTCCTCCATGATAACACCCAGAGCCAAACAGAGCCAGGAGGTTGCTACGCCTCAATTTTCAAAGGCTAGGAGAAGAGAGGGCCCCAATTTTGATGCTTCCTCCTGCTATGAGATCACAGCTAGATTTGGTCAGTTATAATACCTACCAATTTTATTGCAAATACTCAGAAGAAAAAAAAGGAATTGAAAGATGTAATGAGAAGAAATTCTAGCTGAACAGACAGTGGCTTTTCTTTGTATGGGTGTGTTTCTTCTTGCCCCAGGAAGTAACCCCTGAGAGCTGCATTTTAGAACAGGAAGAAATCCTTAGAATCTCTGTAATCTATCCTTTCCCTTTAATAAATGAGGACATTGATACCCAGTTAAGTCACATAAATTAGCCAGAGTGAAAAAAACTAGCCATTGGCAGAAACCTACCAGCATTTAAAGAGCCTTTTGGTTAAGTGAAAGTAAAGGAGGAAGGAAGATTGGACTCACAGAAGAGCTGTGTGTCAGCCAGGCGTCCACAGAGTGAAATTTCCAAGTGAAATTCTATGTAGCTGTTGATTTTTGTTCCAAAATTGGAAATAGAGTTGGGGGTATAGTCTATGAATGAATTCAGTTGAACATATTTATAGTTTAAGCATTTAAAGAGGGAGTGTTGCTGCTCTTATACACAGTACTGTAAACAATGGTGCTCGTGACACTTTTCAGCCAACAATTGCCCATATCTTGGAGCCCTATGCACTAGAGGCTTTAAATGCCCCATTTTTCATGCGACCCTTCGTTCCCATGCCAACTCTGCAAGGTCAGTCTTACTATTCTCACAGTGCAGAAGTGGAAACAGAGGCTCAGAGAAGTTAGTAAGTCGCCCAAGCTCATCTGTAGGTGTGGACTTAGCTATCCTTCCCAGCCCTTATCACCAGTCCCTTCCCTAAGACCACTGTTCTTAGGAATGTTCCACAGGTCGTGTCTGCAAAAGAGTCCCAAGCTAGGGGTGGGGGTGGTGACAGAAAGTGAAGATGAAAATGCAACCCAGGCTCTGTCTGAAGGAGGCACGCTTTTAAAAATCCATACCAAGGGCACCTGGGTGGCTCAGTCGGTTAGGCATCTGCCTTAGGCTCAGTTCATGACCCCCTCTCGGCCTCTCCCTCTACCCCACTCCCATACTGGCGCTCTATGCTCACTCTCTCTCTGTCTCTCTTGCAAATAAATAAATAAAATATAAAATAATAAAATAAAATAAAATGCACACAAAGGCAAATCTTTTTCCATTCAGTTCCCATGCTTTAGGAATCCTTACTCCAAAAAGCCACAGTTCCTGGAATTTCTCCTTTGTGTCTAATGGAACCAGAACCATTGCAGTGCATTTTGTCCATTACGAGTTGCTGCACAAATGTCATGACCAGCGGTGTGGCCTGGGTTGGAGTGGGAATGCGCATTAACTGCAAGCGGGCACCGGGGAACTTTATGGTGGGGGAGTTGGTGGAGTGCCCTAAAACTGGATTGTGGTGATGGGTGCACAACTGGATACATTTACTAAAAATAATCAAACTGTTCATTTGCAGTGAGTGAATTTTATGTATGTAAATTGTACTTCAATGATGCTGATTTTTTTTTTTAATGTCATGATCTGATTGGAAATTCCTTAAGCTGGAGTCACTCTAAAAGGTCGCTCAATAAAGATTTAAAAAAAGTAAATGCCCAAGAATGAATTGTGTCTTGCTGCAGTTAGATCATTCCATGGGATCCAGAAATTTAAAGATCAGGGCAAGCTTCGTGGACCCAGGAGACCTGCGCTGTCCCACACAGTCCTGTACTCAGATGGATGCCACCCTAGGGTTAATGATATGCAGTTGCCATCCATCTTGAAACACTTAATGATTTTATCTTTGAACTTGTCTTTTGTATGTGGAGGGGACAAGGCCGCATGCATGTGAGCAGGGAAGAGGCGTGCACCATGTGTGTCCGGAGTTCTTTGCCCCTCATTGGCTTATAGCATGTAGCACTCCTGATATCCGTGAGCAGAGAATTCCAGAGTGTGGAAGTTCACTGCCATGCGTGGTGGCTCAGCCAGGCTCTGAGGGAGCACGAGGCAAGCCTGTCACTCGTACATTGAATAGGTGGAGGAAAGGGAAATGGCAGCCCCCAAGAGGCTTGTTGAGATAGAACGTGCTTCCAGTGCAGAAAGAAGGCAATTGCATTCTAAGAAGTGGGAACAACCAAGGAACTCTGTCATATCCTTTCTGACTTGTCTTAGCTCCTTCTCTGTGAGAGCCAAGCACTTCTGCTGGAGGGAAAGAGAGCAGTCCCCAGGACCTCTTCCTTGCAGTCCTTTCTCAGCCATCAGGAACTGAAGGTAAGAAGTGTTGACAGAATGTACATGTACCAACAAGTGAAATGAAAACCGTGCGGTTAGTCCTGTGTGGTGTTTCTGCTAGTCTAAGGAAATACATACGCACGTAAGAGCTACAAAACACTAATTGTGTTTCTGTGATTCCCCGCAAGGTAAAAGCTCTTACATTTGCACTTAGAACTGGCATTGCAAAATATAAAGATGAACGGTAAAATTCATACTGATGATTTCCCATTTTAATGCTTCTTTACTTAGAAGGACGTTAAATTAAGTGGCAAATTAAAAGACATCATGACAAGCTGAAACACTGTGGAGGAAAGATACCGCTGTGATGTTAGAGCACCTTACAGCACTCTTTTCCTGCTTTTTTGGAACAAGGGGTCCCCATTTTCATTTCACACGGGGCCTTACAAATGTGAAACCAGCCATATGAAAAATAACCGTTCAACCTCACCATTTTATGTATGAAAAATCTGAGACTGGAAAAGATTGTGACTGGCCCAAGGTCACAGTTAGAGCAGACCTGGTTCTATAGCCCAAGGCCATGAGTTCTAGGCCAGGGTGTTTTCTGTCATTCTTGCAGCTGTCAGGGGGAAAAAAAAAAAAAGTTGGCTTAAAACTGGGGATTTCTATACAGTATTTCAATCCAGCAAGTTCAAAGAATGCCCAAATTAGACACATTTGCTTCAAATGGATCTCAGAGGCTTTGAAGATGGCATTGTGGCATTTTGTTTAAAGCAAGTAAGCGTATTTTCTGAGCCTTGAATTTTTCCCTGTCACCAAAGAGCTTAAATAGATGATAAGTACAGCATAGAGCGTATTCGTGGCAAACCATTAAGGCTAAATGTCTATTTGTAAAGCCGGCTGGTTTCCAGTTGAAAGTTTTTTTAAAAGAGAAAAAGGCATATGCTGCATTTAAATGTGGACAGAGGAGGGCCTAAGCCCTGCCCCCTGGAGTATTTAAAGGTGGGTACCCATCAGGGAAACAAAAATCAGCTGACCACAGGGACAGCAAGAGACAAGACTTGCTTCTCCTTTGATGTGAGTCAGAGAGAGAGGAGAAAATAGGACCTGCCCTCTATTTTTTGAATTCAAAAATAGTAATTATAGGAAACAAGTTCTTAACCATCTTCAGGCTAACCTTTATTTAGAATCACTAGATGTGATATGCCAAAATAAATAAAATAATAACCCAAGTCCATCTACTTTGAGTTTAAAAGACTCTCCTTGGTTCAAGGCGTGTTGCTGATCAAATCTCCATGTAGACTTTAATGTAGACTTTTACGCTTTGAGTCCCCTCCCGATGTGGTTTGTTCATTCCTCATCCTCTAGCTTCCCTTCTTCCTCTCTGTCCTTTTCCTCTCAGTGTCACAGAACTCATTGTCAGCTTCTACAAAGTGGCCGGGAAAGTAAACGCTGAGGGTCACAGTCTGGGATTGGAAAAGGGAAGTGACGAGCATAATGACCATAGCTAATATTTACTGAAGGCCTGCTATTTGCTGAGGCACTGCACCAAGAGCTCTACAGTCATTATCTCAGTGATCTGCACAACAGTTCTACGGCGTAGGATTATATGATTTTAAGATGAGGATACAAAACCACAGAGAGATAAGTATCTTGCCCTCTAGGTCACACAAAATCTGGAATCCAAAGCCAAGTTGACATCAGTTAAGATACTAATATGTCTGTGCGTTTATTTTCCCCTTGACCCCCAGCTTCTATCTTCTTATTCTCCGCACCTCCCCCCACCCCCCGCAATAATGCCCATCATGATAGCTGTTCATCCAGGAGCACAAGTTTGGATAGTGGTATCAGGACAACAATTTCCCCACAGTCACTGCAGGCATGGGAATTAGAAAAAAACACCCTCCTATGAGCTGACACAGAATGAGCTGAATTGACTCTTAATCTGCTGGTCCATCTTAGTCAGGCCACGACTTCCACAGTGCACATGGAGCTTGCCCCCATCATTCTGAAGGGAGGTCATTTGAATACCCGGTCATTTTGAAGGACAGTGACATGATGACACTTCATGTGATTACACACGGACTCTCCTACGTTCCAGCAAGGACAAACACGTCCTTAAAAGGAAACAGAAAGTCATTCAACAAATTAGTAGGCTTCTTTCTGCAGTCCTTTCTCTGAGCTCTAATTCCCAGGAGATGGTCTGAATAAAGACCAGGGAGTTGGGTGCTTTGGAAAAGACTCATTAAACTCAATGGCACTTAATAGGCAGACATGTAGGGGAAAGCTCCACGTGTCTTCTACACTAGAACTCCTGAGCGGGCACAGAGCACAACCATTAGGGAAATAAATCAAATCAATAACAAGTTGGTCTGAACACAATTGAAGCCAGTGGGTAAAGAGAACTGGGTCTCTTTTCAAAACAATGGTCTCATGATCACTCTCCTTCCCTCTGACCACAAACCATGATGCATTCAACTTGTCTGCATCTCCATGCAGCCATTAATGTAGAAAACTGAGTCATTACCTTTTTGTGGGAGAAGTCCTCATTACTGAGTCTCTAGAAATTACAGCAGGGAATCAAACCTTCTGTTGCATTGATAGGACCAAAAATAAAAAAAAGAAGAAGAAGAAGAAAAGAAAAAGAAAAAGAAAAAAAAACCCTAGTCATTTGGTATGGCTCAGAATTCTAACATTTCCAAACATGTACAATACACATTTTCATTTCAAAGGCAGATTGTCAAGATTCATTATATTACATTATATTAGAATCTTGATTTTTTAAGAAATATTAAATCAAGGTAGGTTATCATGCCGTGAAAATTTGGCTGAGTGTAAATTCAGCACTCCAGATCTACCATGGGCTTTAGAAGTTTTCCTAACAGAATTATCTTTATCAAACCAGCTCTAGGAGGCTGAGTTTTAGGGGTCCACCTAATAACAATAGCTGCCATTTTGAACCACATGAACTTGGACTGTGGGCCTCAAATCAGAGTTCACTCCAGTGAATTCTGTCTTGCTAGTCTTCAAGAACAGGATACTAGAGCTATGATTTAGTTCGAAGTGCATGTGGGGAGAACCCATGGCGGGAATCCGAGCCTCAGATAATGCAAAGTCAACCCTGCTACTAATAGGAAGTCACCGCAGTGGCAGCAAATCCCCTGAAGTAGCAAGTTTCTTTGAGGAGATACTGTGCTAAGATTAGAGAAAAAAACGTTTGTAAGAAAAGGAAGCAAATGTCAAACAGATAGCAGATTTGTTTTCAGGATTATGTAAAGCACAAAAATGAAAGGACTTCCACTGTGCAGTGTTGTCATGGCTACCTGATCTCTTATCAAAAAGAAGAATCGAGCAGAGAAGGGAAACCTAGAAGGGGCAGTAACCAGAGAGACCTGCGCGGCCACAAGCCCTTTTCATCCAATTGAGCTTGTTTATGAGGGTATAAAATAGGGGATGACATTTTGCTGCTCTAGATAGTTTTTAAAGGACCTTATTTCGCTACGCAGAAGAAGGTCTGCATTCTGCTGTGCTTTCAGAAACATGAAAGCACGAGAGTTAAAACATCATCGTTCACAAGGATTTCTAAATGAATGGGGGGGAGAGGTGGGGGAAGCACATATCTTTAAAATTTCCTCTCAACGCACCTCCCCCCAAAGAATCCCTTCCCAAACTGCAACGTGAGAGTGTAGGTTGAGTCATTTTCTTGAGAAAGTTGCCTTCTTCTCCTCCAAAATGTTTTAGAGGATTTTATTTGGAGGTCATCAGTTTAAAAAAGAAACGGGCAAATTATTTTTAGAGATTAAAAAGAAAATCCCTTTGGTGTCTCCTTCATAGTTAGCATAGAGTGCTAATAGTATAAATAGCATGGAGTGCTAGAACCATTTCCCACCAGCTCCACCTGCTTCTATAAATGCCTAACCCTCCCAAACCCTTGTCCTGGAAAAATAGAGACTGCAGATTGCTTTCTGAGTAACAGTCCAGTCCTCGACACTCCTAGCAACAGCTTGCAAAGTGCCCTTACCTGCAATGACAGGTAGTTGGAATGTGCATAAAGCCATGAGCCTGCAGAGACTCCGCTGAGAAGAACAAGAAATTTGACCCTTATTTATTCCATCTACTTGAAGAAGAAGGAACGCAGAGCAGTAAAAGTCAGCGTTTCTGTAACAGCTCGATCTTTGAACTACTCCCACTTGTCACTTGCCCCAGGAGACTGAACCTTGCACAGGGAGCAAAGAAGACTGGGACCCGTGGTCACTTGGCCTTCTCTGGCAAAGAAATGACAGGAATCAACTTTTTCGAGGTCCTAGTTTGAGCTGGACATTGTACCAGGCACTACATATGTAATACGGTATGAAATGTAAAGAACATTTCTGTGGAATCGTGTCCTCCTTTATATGAGGGCACTAAGGCTCAGCAGAAATAGGGAACTTGCTCTAAGTCACAGAGAGCTCACTTCTAAACTCGCTTATTACAACTCCCGACACCAGACAGGGCAGGGCACCCGAGCTTCTCCCCCAGATTAGTTCCACTTCCTGTGAAATGTTTTGGAAATTTGTACCATTCATTTAGCACTCTAGCCATTTACAAATGGACATGCAGATTGTTTTAAGTTACATTATTTATATTCCTCTTTTATAGGATAGTTGGGATCTCAAACTTAGTTTTTACTCTGTGTGTACTTAGGTTACACTATCTGAAAATTTCATTTCAGGAAAGGAAAGAGGCATCTCAAAATATGTGTTCTATAAAGAGAGGCTTTGAGTCTGAGAAGCCTGCGGAGCACGGCACTACCTCCTTGTGTCCAGATTAACAGAGAGTCGAGTCTCATTTTTCTCTAAAATTTGGGACATAGAAGCATTTCTCGAGTCTAAAGTGAAGTTATTATTATTGGAGCACAACTGTAAAGTTTCTTGAAATAAACTAAATGTATTTCTCAACAGTCAGTGACAGGGGAGAAGAAAGGAAAATCCAAATTCATTTGTAAGGATAAGTTAGTTTCCTTTTCACTGGAAAGTCCATTGTTTTTACACTAACTACTCACCCCTCAAATACTTCTTTGGGGTCAGTAGCAAGCGTAGGAGTGAGAGGGCAGACTGCTCGGGGAAGTGGCATTACAGTGCTGGTGCTATGCCTGAGCTGGAGAGAAGAGATGATTTCTAGGGCTTAGTAGTTGATAATTGGAAGTTTGAACCTCTTTATCCCCTTTATTAGCTATTTCACCCACCCTCCCCATCCCACATCCCTGCTGGTAACTACAAGTTTGTTCTCTATATTTAAGGGTCTATTTGGTTTTTTGTTTGTTTGTTTTTGTTATTCCACATATAAGTGAAATTTCTCTGTCTGACTTATTTCACTTAGCATCATACCCTCTAGGTCTTCCCATGTTGTGCCAAATGGCAAGATTCCATTCTTCTTTTCATGGCTCAGTAATTCTCCATCACACACACACACACACACACACACACACTCCACCTCTTCTTTATCATGGATATGAAAAGTACAGTGTTGAGAATATAGTCAGTATTATTGTGATAATGTTGTATGGTGCCAGATGGTGACTTATTGTGGTGGGTTTTGAGCAATGTATGGAATTGTCCAATAATTGTTGTGTACCTGGAACTAATATAACATTCTATGTCAACTATACTTCAGTAATTAAAAACGAGAGATCCATAAGCTTTCATATAGCCACTGGAAAAATGGGACAAGAAGCAGCTGCTTATTCTTGTATCTAAGAATCTATCTTATGTGACTAAAGCCATGAGAAGTAAATCTCCAAGTTATTTTACTTGAAAAGTCTCTAGAATTCTAGCATATTCTCTGGGATATACCTCCTCCAGAAAAATGCAGACTTTGGGCTACTTTCAAGGAGCAATTGGGGCAGTTGGCCCAGTCGATTAAACACCTTCTTTTGGGCACCTGGGTGGCTCAGTGGGTTAAAGCATCTGCCTTCAGCTCAGGTCATGATCCCAGTGTCCTGGGCTAACTCACCTATTTGATACTGCCCCTGCCTCCCACTCTTGCAAAGAAGAGTGAAGAGAATGCCAGAAATAATGAATTCTTTTCTGTTTTTCTTTTGTCATTTTGTATCTAATACCTTTCAACAAGTGCCCTTACTCAACATGTATACAATATAAAAAGAAACCACTGGATTTCTCTAGAACCAACTGACTTCTCAAAGTTTATTTCTTTTGATAAGAAACCATGTTTTAATGGAGAGAAGAAACTTTATGGTAGGAAGCTGAGGTTTCAAATTTTATTCAGGCTGTATTTTTACTAAAAACACTTTTTTCTTTATAGAATACTAAAAGATTAAATTTCATATTTCAAATCCTATGAAGACTCTAAGATCCAAGTCCAACATTAAATGTGTGTTTGACCCCATCTCCTCCTTACATTAATAACACAGCTTATGCATAAATATGAGGGAACTAAGAACAGCTACATAGAGGCACCCACCAGCAGTAGGAATGCATGGAACTTACAGCTACATGCTGTCGAATGAATTCTAATATTTTGAGCACATACAAATAAGAAAAAATATTAGAAATAAAACATGGACCACAATTCGTCATGCAAATGACATTAATCTTCAGCATGTCTCTGTTTTATACAATTACAGATGACAAACCATTGTTCTGGATTCTATCCTTATAGAGTAAAATCTAAGTACTTAAAACTGAAATACACAAGATGTACAATCCTTTATACTGAGGAGTTTTTAAAATAAACTTCTCATTTTCCATAAGAGAAGCAATAGGAAAATGTAGGTTACATAAAAGCCCTGACCTCTTACATTTTTAAGGTATTTAATTAGGATAGCCACATTTTACTGTCAGTAGAAAAATCTTCTTAGGTTCCCCAGGCAGATTTTGGATAAGCAAGTAGCAATTGCAGGGTGCTCTGATGACGTTGCTGGAATCTAAAGACTAATGAAACTTGTCTTATCTAAATGACGCTTATGAAGGCACTTCTTCTGCTAAGAATTCTCTTCTCTGAAACTGAGAAGCCTAACGGTTAAAATCTATTTGGCCTCAAAAACTACTAGAGTGGACCCCAAACCAGGTCTATGAAAAAGTTCTTTAATATAGATCCCTGTGGTACATGAATGAAATACAGTGAAGATTGTAGAACTTGGATGTTGTATAATTCAGTTCTCTCCAATTTAAACCTGGGTACCTATCAGTATCTCTTATTTTATTTTACCACCATTCCTTCTCACATTCATATTATCCTTAGTTGTTACTCCTATGTTCGAACAAACTGAGGCATAAAGTGGTCAAAATGATCTACCCTAAATGACAAAACAAGCCATTCACTGCAGAAACCTGCTAAATAGTAATCTTCTGATTAATTAAGGAGGATCTCTTGAACTTCATGAATCCCTTGAAGTTCATGAGTTCACAACCATGAAAAACCATGTTTGTCTTTGCTTTCCTGCAAATGCTCCCTCTATTTTCTGGTTGCAAAACTATGCAGATTCAAGAATATGAAGATTTAGGTACAAAATAATGAAACCAAGTATCCCATGTGGCTCATGTACACTTAGTTCTTATAGAATGTTCATGTTATATTTAGATAAAACTAATAAACAAGACTAATCTGGCAATCAGCATTATGACCAGTACCCATGCCCCCAAGTACAGCCAAACTTTTCTATATTCTTACCTATTCCCCTCATTATCCAGTCTACTTCCTGGTCTTTTCTTCTTCCATTTTTGCCACATCTTACCCCTGTACTTGTCCTTGAGCAGTTAATGAAATTACCCACTTTGCCCAGGTTAAGCATTAAGGATGTAAAGCTGAGGAAAATCTGTGACTTGGGGTCTGAGATTATTTGCTGGGATGACCAGCAGAATTTTCATGCTGAAGAGGAAGAGAGGGTCCTCAAGGAAGAGTTCGGCAACATTGGCTTTGGACACTTAGGATATGATGAGTGTCGGGTCCAAGGGATGGAAGAAGACACAACAGGACTAGCATCACAGCCAAGCAAGACGATACTACTACTCCTATTACAGCTACTAATACCATTATTGCTAATAATAATTTCATTTGATGCTTCAGAAATCATATGCCTTCAACAGCAAAGCATCATTATCTCAGGTGTAAGACAATTTCAAAGTCAAGAGAGGCTTCTGCACTTTCTGAGTAAATATCCACCAATGTTCTTGATATTACAGGCAATTCCTTTAACACAGGAAAAAAGTTTATTTTCCCTCACCACAATTAGAGATAAAAGCCTTGAAAATATAAATATGTAGGAAAGGTGACACACTGGTATTGATTTGCTTCAGTCAACATGCAAATGATGGTATCAGGAACTTTCTTGGTTCCCTACTCTGCCTTGCTTCCTAAAATAAGAATTTAGTATTTTTGGCATCTGTCCTTCCACATACTCCCTTCTGAACCTCGATCCATCAATAACCCCTCTGCTTTCTGGTATTGTCAACTGTCCTAGACACTGGGGATATCACAGTGGATAAAACAGACAAAAGTCCTTACCCCAGTAAGAGAGAGAAAGCACAGAATCAGAAGTGATGCCTCAAGCAAAAAATGCTATAATTTTAAATAGAATGGCTGTTGTCACACTTAGAAAATAACATTTAAACAAAAACTTGAAGGAGACAAGGGGATGAGGATTCCAGGCAGAAAAAACAAGTGAAAAGGCCCTGAGATGTGACATGCCTGGAGCAGCATATGTGTGCCCAAGGTATATCAAGGGCTCAATGAAAGGAGATCAGTGAGGTCTTATAGGCCATGGCAATGGGCTTTTATACTGAATGAGCTGCGAAGCTACTGGGGGATTTTGACCAGAGGAGTGATGTGATCTGGATTACATCCAGCATCTTGGTTGCTGTTCTGAGACTAGATTAAGGGCACAAGGGTAGAAGTACAGAGTAGTTAGGAGGTTGATGTAGAAAATCCAGGTAAAAGATGATGGTGGTCTGGAAAGGCCCTGGTCTCTAGGGAGTTGGCAGTGGAGGTGGTAGGAAGTAACCAGATTCTGGCTCTATGTTGAAGGTAGAGCCAACAGTTGTTGCTAAGAAATCAGATGTAGGGTAACAGAACAAGAGAAGAGTTGAGGGTAATTCTGAAGCACTGGACCTTGGCAACTATAAACTTGGAGTTATTTGTTGGGATGAAGAACATTTTTGGAAGGATCAGGTATTGGAGTGAACTATTAGGAGCTTGGTTTTGAATGCTAACTAGACATCCAAGCGGAGACATTGAATGTGCAGTTGGATATCCAGTCTGTAGTTCTGGGGAGAGGTCCAAGTCATGAGATAGGGTGAAATCTCTATATAAAAAAGACAAGAGGACTGATGATTGGAGGTCAAGTGAGGAAAGTACATCAAGAGATAGGGGTGATCATATGTGTCAAATGCTGCATTTACGTCACAGAAAATGAGGACTGTTCATTGACCTTAGTTTAGCCATCTAAGTTCTTTGAGAACTTTGACAGGGAACTTTCAATATAACAGGTGAGCATAGCCCTCCATCCTGCCACTCCTCACAGGAACTAATCAAGGAGAAAATGAGAGATGAGAAATTAGAGACAACTAATACGAAAACTTCTTTCAAGCTGTTTCATTGAGAATGGAAGGGGGAAACCAGGCAGTGGATTGAATGGGGGAAATGAGTTCAAAAGATTTTTGTTTGGTCAGTATTTTGTCTGTTTTTAAGATGAGAGAAATCTTAGTGGGTTTGTGTGCTGAAAGAAAAGATCCAGTAGAGAGGAAAAACTCATCAGATTAGAGAAAAAGAGAAAATGGCTGGAGCTATGTCCTTGAGGAGACAGAGTGACAGAATTGAATGGAAATAAAGGAATTAACTTTAGCCAGGAGTATGGGCAACAGCCCACATTTTCCACTGGCTCCTTCCCGTTAGCCTCCTTTAGCATCTATCAGCTCCTCTATTATAAAACCAAACAAACTCCAATTGTATCTACCTGTGCCCTCCATCTCTCCTTCCTCCCCATAAAGGTCTAGTATCTTTAAAACATTGTCTATACTTGCTCTCTTTCCTTAGCTCCCTCTCACTTAGCCTGAGACAGGCTGACTCTGCCACCAATAGCTCCTGAATTGCCTATTTTAATGGACTATTTTCTCTTTTACTGAACCCCTCTCACCATCATCTTCTTCCCTTTCAAAAATCCTTGCTCTCTACTATATGGTGTACCTCTATCCTTTGCCTACCATGTGGGCCCTCTCCCCAGGCTCCTGTTCCTCTACCGGAACAAGTGTTCTATTGGGATTTTTTGGCCATCTACCCATTTGAGAAGGGAATATCACTTAGCCAAATTCAGAATTTCTACACAAGGAAAACTAGATTTGTCTTGAAGCTGAGCTTACAGAGTAGACTAGCTATTTTTATTTGCGGTCTCTATTTAGAACAGCTTGTTGGGTGCAGAGGTAGGTTCTCAGAGGCCTTAATCTCCCCACCTCCAGCCATCCCTTGCTCTTCTGGGGTCAGGGCTTCAATTGCCACTGACATGAGGGATATTCTACCCAACAAGTACTAAAGGGGTACTATAAATTTGCTATCTTTTCAAAGGTCAAAGAAATATTTGAGAAGTAAAGGAAAGGATGAAGAGAAAGAATAAGGAAGAAAGGGAAATTGAACAAGGAAATGTTTGATAATCATGTCAAATAGTCATCTGCAATTTAACTCATATGATTATCCATGTAATAATATATTGCACACAAAATATTTTTTTTAAAGATTTTATTTATTTATTTGACAGAGAGAAATTACAAGTACACTGAGAGGCAAGCAGAGAGAGAGAGAAGGAAGCAGGCTCCCTGCTGAGCAGAGAGCCCGATGCGGGACTCGATCCCAGGACCCTGAGATCATGACCTGAGCCGAAGGCAGCGGCTCAACCCACTGAGCCACCCAGGCGCCCCGCACACAAAATATTTTGATATATGTTTATTTGATGTGGAGAGGAGCTTCTAAAAGTAAGAGTGTTTAGAAACTACCAAACAATTATTTACTGATAATCCAACCCAAAACTTCCTGAGCTCCATACTCTTCTTTCTAATTGCCTACTACACACAGTCACCTCAAAGTGACCATAGGGATCTCAAATACAATGCATTCCAAAATAAAATCCTCTTTCTTCCCAAATGTGCAGTAGAAATAACATGGGTTTGGGTATCAGCCAATTTTCTAGGTTCAAATTTCAACTCTGAGTTAGTCGTGTTGTGGAAAATAAGAATTTAAAATAGGACTTTGTCATTTACTAAGAATTGCAGTGCAGGAAGGCAAAGAAAAGAGTGCTCACCAGCCAGAGGTGTAAGCACATGAGTGCATCAAAGTCTGGGAAAGGGCTGTGATAGAATGATGTCAGGTTGTAGTGAAGAACCAGGAAAAGAAAGGTCAAGGTTGTCTTTGGGGAGGGAACAGGAGAGCCTTCTCAGGAAGGGTTAACGTTGGTGCTGCGTCTAGAACAGGAGATGCTGTGCATCCCAGGGCATGGCTAGGACAGAGCAAGGGAGAGAAGATTAGCATGAACTAACAGGGTCACCTGGGGCCACCAGCAGATTTCTGGGCACAACAGAGGAGGTAAGGAGAGGAACTTGGGTTGGATCAAGGATCCTTGTTTACCAGGAGCTACCGTTGCACTTCTGTGCTGAAGACAATGGAAAGTCACAGAGGGAATTTAAGCAGGGGACAAGTATAACCCGATTTACATTTGAGAAAAATAACTTTGGTAGCCATGAGGGGGATAAATTAGAACCAGATTGGAATGGAGAGAATCCTAATAGAGGATTGCAAAACATGTAGGCCAGAGATGATGATGTTGAATTAAGACAAAGCAGTGTGAAGGAAAGGGAGGGAACGTTAGGAAGGTGTGAAAGGGTAAACTCATCAATGGATGCTGGGCAGCAGGGGTGTAGGGAATTTCCCTGGCATTGTTGGGGACAGGGATCTCTCCCTTTGCGGCTCATTTGATTACTGAGAGAACTAAACGAAATCACGTATGCCTGGCACATAGTAGAAGTGCAAGAAATACTATTTCCCCTCATTATTCTCCCTTGTTACTGGCACCATTACCTATCCAGTGGCTGAAGCCAGAAATATGAGAGTAGTTCTAGTCTCCTCTGTCCTTTGCCCTTCACAACCATCCACCCAAAGCAGATGACACTGAGTGAGGAAAGGGGAAGATCAAAAGATCAAAAGTCGGGAAGTAATCCTCACAGTTTACAGTTTGCCTCTGACCTGGATTTACTTTTGGGAAAAGTAGGCGAACAGAAACCCAGGTGAAAGGTGTTCTAGGACTCACCCACCTTCAGGGCTTACAGCCAGATGAGTGCTTCTTAAAGCAATCTCCACCCTCCCTACCGCCACCTAAATGGCCATCCTGCCTAGTTCTCTTTCTTCTTTTCCCAGCTCACATCCATGGCTTCCATTATCAAGTGCTTGGCTGGCAGCTGAGCCTGGAAATGAGTCTGAAAGATTATAAATGCTCTCCCCAAGGGAAATGGCTATTAAACTAGATTGCAAACAGAAATCAATATAGTTTGGAACTCAATATTTTTTGAGGAGAGGGTCTTTTATTTTTGTAAATAGTAAGAGCTGGAAAAGGCAAACCTATAGGGACAGAAAACAAGTCCATGATGGCCAGGGCCTAGGGTTGGAGGATAAAGGCCTTCGTGTGTGTGATAAGGGTGACATCATACCCTTGGACGTGATAGAAATGCTCTATAGTTTGGTTGTGACATTGGTTACATGACCGCCATGTTTTTTCCAGTCATGGAACTGTATACTGCAAAGCATAAATTTAACCATATGTAAAGTATATCTCAGTAAACCCAACTTTAAATAACAGACAAATGAACAAATAAAGAAACAAACACATAAATACATAGGCCGTAAGGACTCAGTAAATGCTTTCACAGTGATAATAAGGGATGGTGGTAAGGTATTAGCTGAAAAATGCAGCAGATATTACTCCTTTCTTGAATGTTTGCATTTTAATAAGGAACTCTAAAACTAAAAAAGAAAGAAAGAAAGAAAAAAGAAAGACCTTCACAGCCCAAAGAAGTTAGTCTCCAATAGGATACATCTTTTTCAAATGCACAGTATTTTATTACAATCTTCCTTTCTAGATGAAAGGAAGAGCCAGTAGGTGAGCCAGGAGGCAGCAATGTGGAGACTATGACTGTCTCAAAATTTACAGACCACAGAAAGGAGGTATTTTCTCTAAGTAAAGGCACCTTCCCTCTACCATTTATCCATCACTTCCATCAGAGGCCTGACATATCCTGGGTGATCATCCTGGTCCAGGATATCAGATTCTTACTGAAAAAAAAAAAAAAAAACCAATTCATATTTACCAGAAATAGCAAGATACTACATCTAAATGTAGACTGGACAACAAGCATCAGTCCCAGGGAACTGCAAGAGAGGCTATTGAAAGTCAGTCTAGGCTGCCCTACCCCTCACAGGCCAAGCCAAATGGTGGCTTTGAACTAACCAACTTTCTCTTCTCAGGTGAGTTGCCAGTCAGGTGGCAGAGGATTGGAACTGATTTTAGCCTCATTCTGCCACTGGAGTCTCCTAAGAACCAGGGGAACCACCCAGAGGTCTTTGAAACGGAAATTCCATCTGTTTCTCTAGGAATCACTCACCAATGTGGTAATACAAAAGCAGCTTACTTTTCTTTTTAATTCAAATTTCCTCATCCAACAGGACAAAGATCCTCTCTTGTAAACCGTTCCCAGAATAACTGCTTTCTTTCTTTTTATTTATTTATTTATTTATTTATTTGACAGAGAGATCACAAGTAGGCTAAGAGGCAGGAAGAGAGAGAGAGGAGGAAGCAGGCTCCCTGCTGAGCAGAGAGCCTGACCCGGGGCTCCATCTCAAGACCCTGGGATCATGACCTGAGCCGAAGGCAGAGGCTTTAACCCACTGAGCCACCCAGGCGCCCCGAAGAACTGCTTTCTAAGTAACTTCCCAAAGTAACTTCTAAGTAATTCGAAGCCCCAAATGTCAAATTCTTGATTTTTCTGCCACCCCAGGTACTTCTCCCTGCCTCATTTTCCCTGAGTACATGTGAACCCCTGTTTGAACCAATGCAATAGTTTCTGTCACCCTTGGCAGCCAAAAATAGAGAAGTCAGAAGAGGAAGAAGTCTCACTTTCCACTGGCTGCCCCTGAGACTTGACACCGGTGACTGGCGGAGAAGGTGGGTACTGATTGTTCATCATAGTGATTGTTGAGTTGTTCATCAATGTGTCCAGAACTATCTATTCTTCTTTTTCCCTGGGTTGCAGGTTCAGGGGAAGGAGGCATTTGACCACTGTGCTGGAAGGGAGGTGACAGTGACAGGAGCCATGATGGCCTCCTCTCCTTGTCCACTGGGCTGAGGTGTCTGGGAGGTCCAGGAGCAACAGCAGCTCTCACACACCCCAATCGGCTGCTCCAAAGATAGTTATTAGCCAGGTCACTCCACTTCTGTCCCCAACCTACTCCTCCAAAATTAAAGTCTTAGATCTGCTGCCTCCAACTCTGTTTCCCTGATACAGCCCTTTTGGGGTTTTTGAATCCTCCCCTCCTCCTCATATCCAACAACAACAAAACACAAGACTCAGCCTGTTAATTGTTTCCTTCCTACCAAGAAGACAGCCAGTTGACTACACCTGCTGAGATTGTAACAACTTATGCCTGCAGAGTTGATGAAAGTGTTCTACCTCTTTTGAAGTTCAGTGAGAGGTAATTTTTACTGAGAGCTAACTGTGGGGCCAGGCATCACACTAACCTCAGTAATGTCAGTTAATCCATGTAAGGGAGCTAGCAGTTATTGATAGACCTGGCTGGGATCAAAATCCATGACTTGCTCATAACCATAACCATACTAGACTTTGCACCAAATGAGGTCATCAGTTCTTTCTGCCCCACCCCACCCACAACCCCAGCCCATTGTGCTTCAGCAGGATCCAGTGAAGGAGAACATCACAAAATACTTTATAGTCTGAAGGATTTCAGAAACTCTTCCAGAAAGTTCTGTTGTCTGCCCAGTCAAATGGACCTACAAAATCAAGGAAATAAACATGGGTAAGAAGGTTAAAAGCAGGTTAAAGACTATTGAACTCTGCAGCCCAAGTTCTTTATTTTTATTCTTTGAAGTCATTAGAAATATAATGCTTTCGATGTTTTATCATAGTATAAAAATTTGGCAGAGTAATAACATGAGTGTTATGTTAGGCATATTTAAAGTAATACATTTCCTGATTATAAAATTTAAATGTTCCCCTTGTCAAACCTTTGGAAAATAGAAAAGAATTAAAATAAAAATGAATCTCATGGGCGCCTGGGTGGCTCAGTGGTTAAGCCGCTGCCTTCGGCTCAGGTCATGATCTTAGGGTCCTGGGATCGAGTCCCGTATCGGGCTCTCTGCTCAGCAGGGAGCCTGCTTCCCTCTCTCTCTCTCTGCCTGCCTCTATGCCTGCTTGTGATCTCTCTCTGTCAAATAAATAAATAAAATCTTAATAAATAAATAAATAAATAAATAAATAAATGAATCTTATGTATATTTCCATCACCTATAGGTAACCTGGTAAATATATTGGTGAGTTTCCTCTCTCTATAAATATGAATATATTTTCAAAGTGGGATGCTTGGAATATTAAAATATGTATACCTGGGTGTTCACTGAATATTATGTTAGCCAACATCTTTCCATATATTTTTTAAATTACCATCTTTAATGACTGAAAATTATTCAATAAGTAATAATTTTTTTAACCATCTCCCTAAAGTTGGAACTTAGAGTTTTTCCCAGTTTTTCACTAATATAAGAAATACTGTCTCTCACATTACCTTCCCAAAACTGTTTACTGGAGGTGAAATGGTGAAGAGAACTTTTTTTTTTTTTTTAAGATTTTATCTATTTATTTGACACAGGGAGAGAGAGATCACAAGTAGGCAGAGAGGAAGGCAGAGAGAGAGGGAGAAGCAGGCTTTCCACTAAGCAGAGAGCCCGATGTGGGGCTCGATACCAGGACCCTGAGATCATGACCTGAGCTAAAGGTAGAGGCTTAACCCACTGAGCCACCGAGGCGCCCCTGAAGAGAACTTTTTAAAGCTCTTAAAACATTTATTCCTATAAACAATTTAATGATTCTAAGTAGTTCTTTATATAGATGGCTGAAAGAAAATGTTGAAATGAAACTGTATGAAATATGTCCTTGTTAGCATTGTATGGCTAAAACCGTTTTGGTAAAACTGTCACCTTGACTTGAATGAATAAATCTTAACAAAAAAAAAAAAAAAAAAAAAAAAAAAGAAGAAGAAGAAGAAAGAAGGAGGAGGAGGAGGAGGAGAGGAGGAGAAATGGGTGCCTGGGTGGGTCAGTCGTTAAGCATCTGGCTTCACCGCAAGTCATGATCCCAGGGTCCTGGGATCGAGCCCTGAGTGGGGCTCTCTGATTGACAGGATGCCTGCTTCTTCCTCACCGACTCCCCCTGCCTGTGTTCCCTCTCTCGCTGTGTCTCTCTCTGTCGAATAAATACATAAATAAAATCTTTTTTAAAAAAAAGAAGAAGAAGAAGAAAACAGCTGGAAATAATATCTACCTTTATGGAGTAGTAGATGTTTAAGGATTCAAAAATCTTGGGAGAATTTGTTATGACTGAAGATAAAGTATATAGAAATTTAAAAAAAGAGAGATCTTTCTCTAAAATTAAGAATTTGATAATAAGCAAGAGAATGTTGAATTTGAAGCGAATGTTAAATTTAAAGAGATTCTTGAATCTTTGATTCATTAGTTTCTAAAAGCTTTTTAAGATGTCAGCTTCATGAGGTCTTTATGTTCTCTGCTGCATAGAGCAAACCAGGTTAAATGTGGATGATAAAGACCCTTAAGAAGAACAGTGTGCTTTGATGAGTCACCACACTTAACCTTCAATAGCTGGGGAGCCAATTACCTGCAACCTCAGCTGTGTAGACCCTTACTTTCCTTCCTCTTCCTAATAGTTATCTAGATTTATGTTCATTTGACATCTCCTTAGGACCTGGAACAAACGTGGGCAGAAGACATGAAAGAATATAAACCTCAAATCCACCAATTTTGTTACAGTCAACTCTAAATGAAGCGGATTATCTTTTCGACATGGGCAATACTGATTAGTAACACCATCTACCCCAGACGAACACGGCTGGGTGCCGGGGAGACAAATGAGCTTAGGCAACTGTCAAACAGCCTAGGATGCTGCAAGGCTGAGGCAAAGCTCGCAGCAGAAACAGTAGAGGTACTCACAGTATACCTCACAGAGGCAGTGAGTTTTACAAATTTCAAAGGGTCTTCACATGCCTGTGGTCATTTAGACCTTCTAACACTACAAAAAAAAAAAAAAAAATCACCTGTATTCCGGAACCGGGGCACAGACCCTCAGAGAGGTTAAGTGTCGTGTCCAGTATCACAGAGTCTGCAGGTAGCAAGATTAAATATCAAAGGCAGATGTTCTGATGGCAACACTTATGTACTTCCACACTGCCTTCTTACAGTAAAATTTTATTGACTACTACTGGGTGCCAGAGCTTCCACTTAGATAATCCACTTAGATTTTTTTAAATGTAGGTCTTTCCTTCAAGGAGCTTAAGACATATCAAAAGGGACAGACACAAACTGAAGCTATAATACTAAATGGATGTAAGCCATAACTGGGATTCAAGGTAGAAAAGTTCTCTAAATTTCCAGTGTAGTCAAGCAGCCACTAATGGAGGGGTGAGAAAGGACTTCGGACATAGTACATGTCTCCTGCCTTCAAGCTCTTGCACTAAACTCCAAAACTCTAGATCAATTCCTTTGACAATACATAGTGGATGAAGAGCTTGGGCTTTGGGTCAGACAGGCTTGGGTTTAAAACTTGGCTCTGACACTTACTGGTTCTTGAGCAAGTTGACCTTGAAAAAAATCATTGACCATTCTAAGCCTCAGTACCCTCCTCAGTCCAACAATGATGGCAGTAGGATCTGGCATTTAAGGCGGTTGTGAGAGCCAAATGAGATCATGCATTAGAAGTTCTTAATACCTCATCAGGTGTACAGCAAGACCTTAATAAATATTAGGATGGTGGTGGTGGTGGTGGAAATGATGACAATCAGGTATGTGGATTGGAGTCGAGGAAGGGGATTGGAAAGGAAGAAGGATGATGGGGGATGAAGAGAATTTTTATCTAATTCATGACTCCAGCTAGAGGCCGAGGAATCTGTGATAAGCTGGGGAGCCACAGGTTGGGAGAAGAGGGTACAGCTTCAGCGTTCCTTAGAAGGCAGCAAAGCTGAATTCCTGAAGTGCAGTGGTTCCCAAGACAAGTTATGTCTCCTCATTGGGCAATAATGACGTTACCAAGCTGCCCAGTCACCCTGACTATCCACCGGAACAGACCAAAATTGAGCTCCTTTCCGAAACATTGGCCGTTTTCTGACTCACCAATGGCTTCTTACGGTTTCCTGCCACAGACTGAAGTCCTCAATTGTGTCTCAGGCCACGTCTCCTTCCCCAGAGCACCCAGTCTGAGACCTAAATTTCCAACTCTTGAACTCTAATTTTATTGCTAACATTATGCTGTGGTATAGTATATTAAATATTATAATTAAGTTATATATTATATATAATAAATAAATATATAAATAAAATTAAATAAATAATAAAATAATAAATTAAATATTATGATTAAATATAATGTATTAAATATATTAAAGAGGGTTGCCCTGGGTGTCCCAAGCTCAAATTCTGGCTCTGTCACTGACTAGGTATTTAACCATGGACAAGTTACTTATCCTCTGTACCTCAGTTGCCCCATCTGTAAAATGGGGACAAAATATTACCAATAACACAGGTTTTTGTGAATTAACTAGGAGCTTACAACTGTGGCTGATACAGAATTTAAGCGTTCAAAAAATATTAACTGTTATTAAGACTTTTCCCCTTACAAAAATGACAATTCTGGTAAATGCTAAGTGCAAGAAATATGTTACAACTATTATATGAATTGTGAGATTATTTGCATATTTCAATGATCAGTTTTTATTCCACCTTCTCTCAAGCATGGGATTGTTGAGAGTTCTGTTTGGGAATTTTTGTTTGTTTGGAATAGTTCCTAAAGATCAATCAAATGATGCCAGAATACCCATTAATAAAGAAAGGACACAATACCTATTAATGACATTTTAAATCTTATTGTCAGCCATCCTAAACATCTCCAAATGCCTAAAAACTAAAATTTTCAGCACAAGATGTTTGTGTGTGCCCGTGCCCACCCTTTATATTTGTCAGAGTTTCATACATGAGCATCTAGATGACATAAACATAGAGAAGGTTTTCCCTGGAGGAGCAGACGGGAATTGCTGAGATTTAAACCAAGGAATTCCTGCTCTATGTGCTCTTGTCCAAACAGCCCTGTAAGTAATTGCTTATGTACAGTAGAAACCTGAAGCTACTGTCTGCTACTGTGTTTTTTAAAATACCTTCCATATTGCTTAAAATTATAAAAGTTACCCTTGCTCACTTTAAGAAATGGGAAAACTAAAAATATGGTCAATATGTTCAAAGAAGAAAATAATCGTCTACAGTTAGGACTCCCACAGCAATCTAGGTTTAACCTATTTTCTAATCATCTAGTCTTTTTTGTTCTGTGTACATTAGACATATGAGAACTTTATAGAAAACAAGCACAATGGCAAGAAGCAATTCTAGAGTCATAGAAGGATATTTTATAGTGATCAAGGGGTCGGTCCACCAGAAAGGGAACACAATTCTAAATCTGTATGCACTCAATGACATAGCTTCAAAATACAGAGAGTAGAAATCAACAAAATTACAAGAGAGACTTTAAAATACGTGTCTCCATGGCTAGATAGTTTTTAAAGACAAAAATTAGTAAGAATATAGAAGATTTAAACAACACAGTTAAAAATATTGGCCTGCCATATATAGGACACCACATTCAACAGTGACAGAATACACATTCATTCCAAGTACACAGGGAACATGTCAAAATTGGTCATAAAAAATGTCAATTAATTTCAAAGGATTGGAATCATGAAGCATATAGTCTCTGACTAATATCACATTAAGATAAAAATTATTAACAAAATGAACTAGACAATCTCGACTGCTTGGCAAGTAAGACATACACTTATAAATAAGAGCAAACAAGAAATCCCACAAATAAGAATCCTAAAAGTTGGAAAATATCTTAATTTAATGAAAATTTGTATGACATCCTGACCATATCAAAACTTATAAGAAGTAACTAGAGTTGTGGTAGAGGGAAATATATTGCCATAGTTAAAATGTTTCATACATGTGTTAGAAGAGAAGAAAGACTAAAAGTCAGTGTTCCCTGTTTCTGTCTCAAAGAGCTAGGAAAACACACTAATCAAAGGCAAACAAATGAGAAGGCAGGAAATAAAATAATAATGATAAGAACAGAAATCAGTGAAATAGAAACAAAAGTGCAATAAAGAAAACCAGCCAGCAAAATTAGTTCTTTGAAAAGATTAATATAGTAAATGAACCTCTAGCAAACTGAGGAGGGGGAAAGAGTGAAAACACAAATTACTAAAATCAAGAATGAAAAAGGGGACATCGTTATAGACTTAATAGATGTCAAAAAGCATTAAAAATACATTATAAATATTATGAAACACTTAATGTCAATTAATTTGACAATTTGGGGACATACAGAAAAATCCTTTAAAAACATAATTACCGGGCGCCTGGGTGGCTCAGTGGGTTAAGCCGCTGCCTTCGGCTCGGGTAATGATCTCAGGGTCTTGGGATCGAGTCCCGCATCGGGCTCTCTGCTCAGCGGGGAGCCTGCTTCCCTCTCTCTGCCTGCCTCTCTGCCTACTTGTGATCTCTCTCTGTCAAATAAATAAGTAAAATCTTAAAAAATATATATATAATTACCAAAACTGACAAAACAACTAGAAAATCTTAACTAAATTTTTAAATACCTTCTGATAACAATTAAAAAACAAAAAGTTCTCAATGGCTTTGCCTGTGAATTCTTCTTAGCATTTCAGGAAGAAATAATACCAATTCTGTACTAACTTTTCTAGAAAGTAGAAAAGGAGATTTTTATAAGGCCCGCATAATTTGATTCTAAGACCTGATGAGTCATTGAACCCAACAACAAAAACTTATGATGTACTATACGCTGAGTAACTGAACATAATAATAAAAAAAATAAATAAAACCTGACCAGGACTGACAAACCACTTACTCTCAAGAATATAGATCCAAAAATCCTGAACAAAATATTAGTTAAGAGAATCCAGTGACACATAAAAGGGTACTATAGCACAAACAAATTGAGCTTATTCCTAGAATGCCAGGGTTGTTTAATATTTTAAAATCAATGTAGTTCATAATATTTACAGATTAAAACAAACAAAATTATGATCATCTTGATAGATGTAGAAAAGGCATTTGATACAACCAATACCTGTTTGGGATGAAAGTGGCAACAAACTAGGAATAAAATAAAGTTTCTTGGGGCGCCTGGGTGGCTCAGTGGGTTAAAGCCTCTGCCTTTGGCTCAGGTCATGATTCCAGGGTCCTGGGATCAAGTCCCGCATCGGGTTCTCTGTTCCGTGGGGAGCCTGCTTCCTCCTCTCTCCCTGCCTGCCTCTCTGCCTACTTGTGATCTCTGTCTGTCAAATAAATAAATAAATTCTTTAAAAAAAAATTAAAAAAATAAAGTTTCTTTAATCTGATAAAGAATATCTACAAAAATCCTACATCAACCATAATATTAAACAATAGATTATAGAAAGTTTTCCTCCTCTATTTGGAAATGAAAGAAAGGTGATTCAACATTTTTCTTGAGGTTATAGCCAGTAAAATACAAAAAATAAATAAAAGGCAAAAAAAATAAAAGGCAAAAAAACATAAAGACAGAAACACAACATTTCTGTTAGACGACATGAGTGTGCACGTGTAAAATCAAGAGAATCTACAAACTATTAGAAATAATACATTAATTAATTTAATTTTATTTTTTGAACTTATTTATTCTTTAAATGCCTTTATAATTAATGTACAGTGTTACATTAGTTTCAGGTTCAGGCTCCCCAGACCCTCATCTCAGCTAGGCCCCAACCATTGGACTTCTGTGTCTATCTGTGCATAACTCAGTCTCAGCAAAAATCTTGCTAGATCCATTTAGCAATATCTGGTCAAATTCCTCATCCCCCAACCTCCACATCTAATCACCCTGGCCTGCCTTCAGCAAGAATCTTATCAAGTGGGTCTAGCTAGAATGAGGCTTCCTCCTAGTGATTTTCCATTCTGACCCCCGACCCCAGCCTGCCCCTTGGCTGTTAATCCCCCCTTGTCCACACCGTACTCAGCACTGAGCTCAGTTCTGTATTGGAGAATCTTTCCCCCATTGCAATGGTTTTGGGTTGGGTTTGTTTTTTTTTTCAAATAATATTTTATCTTCACTGTTTAATGAGTATCCAGCTCCAGTTCTCTTTGACAGGGGTTCAAGGACCTGACACCCACCAGAATTCTAGAAATGTTTGGTCTGACAGCAAGAAAACAGTCCCTATGTGGTACTGAGCACCATTTATACCAAATTACCATTCAGTACAATTACAGTCATGCATTGTTTTTAAACAGGTGTCTAATTAACTCTGGTGATACCCCTAAAGTCAGCTGAGGTATAAGCCTTCATCATAGGCTTGCTCTCTCAGGTTGGTAATCCAATTGTAACCCAAAAAACTCAGAGGATATTGCTGTCAAGCTACAGTAAAGTAGGCTGTGTTACTATAGTGTCACAGTTCCCACACAGAGCTGGAAGTGACTCATTTTCTCGTTAATTTGTGCTATATATACTTCAGAAAAATGAACTGGCATTTCTAAGAATACCTGATAGGAAAGAACAGAAGCTTTTCTTTCTCTTCCTGTCATCTGAGACTCTTAAATCATAGACAGTGCAATGTGTAGGGATCTAAAATACGCATTCCTCAGAAGGAGTGAGTACCAGCAGGCTGCCCCACCCCCGGGATCAAACAGTTTCTCCAACTCTTTAGAGATCTTCTTTGTAAATATATAACAGTGGTTAGACATCCTTCATCGTGCAAACCAACAAAGAGCGATTAAATACCTAAAACAAACACGGCTCATTTCTTCTTTTCCCCAAGCTTTTTTTTTCGACCCTGTGATGTATGGAAAACTTGGGCTAGATTAAAAGGAAGCAGAGAACTAAAAGTCATCACTCACAAAACATTTCATTCTCACACCTCACAGCTCTAGATGCAGCTGGGGAAGATGAAGAAGAACAGACGAAAGTGTATTTGCAGGATCTATTCTTTTAAGTAATCGGAGATGAATAAAAAGAGTCGCCATTGTGAAAATGCAATTGGCATCTGCAAGTGTTACCTGTTTGGAAACTGGAATTATGGAAGAAGCAATGGGCAGAGCTGCTGGAGGTGAGGCTGGTTGGTGTATGTCTTGAGTACAGCTAGGTTACTGTGCTGAAACTGGATCCATTGAGGAGGTGAGAACAGTAGTTCTTGCTTCAGCTTCTCAGGACCCTTCTTTCTAGAATAGAGGCAAAAAACAAAACAAACAAACAAAAAACCAACCAGGAAGTAAAGAGGAAACATCAAAACAACAAAAATAGATTTTACAAAATATATTGACTTAAGCCCATTAACATACGCAAAAGAAATACATCCCCAGTCATTGCAAGGCTCTCTTAGAAGTTGTGTTTTAGGGTGCCTGGGTGGCTCAATGGGTTAAGCCTCTCTGCCTTCAGCTCAGGTCACGATCTCAGAGTCCTGGGATCAAGCCCCACATCAGGCTCTGCTCAGCAGGGAGCCTGCTTCCCCCTCTCTCTGCCTGCCTCTCTGCCTGCTTGTGATCTCTCGCTCTGTCAAATAAATAAATAAAATCTTCTTTTTAAAAATTAAAAAAAAAGAAGTTTGTATTTTAACCTGGATAAATTTGACACTGTAAATTTAAGGGGTACATCTTGTTACTTTCCTACACTTCATATTGTAATATGGTTGCCATCATAACCGTATTTATCATGTTACATACTTACAGTACAATATTATTGTCTATGTGCAAAAACTATATATTAATAGAAATTTATTTTTAATATATTTGGCAAGCTTGATGACTGTCTTCTTAGCCTGAAGAAGATTAAAAGAAGCCAAAGAGAGGACCAGGATGGCATAAACACAGAGGCACACTAGCTGTGTAAAAGGGAGAGCCTGATAACCCAACATAGAAGCAGTAGAAACACAAACACAGATTGAAAAAAGAAAAGAAAAAGACAGACAAGCTTAAACTTATAATCATCCAGATCATTTGGGTGTGGGGGAAAAGGACCCACCTATATCAATAGCTTCTCAACTGTGTCAAAGCAGAAGACAGTCACTATCAATAATCATGACCCTAGGATATCAATACATGTTGCATTTACTCTGTGGTAAAGTAAGTGTGAAAAATACTGAATTAAATTAAAATAGTTTCTTAACAGCTTTTCATACCCCTTAGGATGCTATGGTTTTCTAAAACATAGCATGGTTTTCTAAACTTTCTGACCACAAAATTTTTGTCTTATTTTTTATTTTTTTAAAAGATTTTATTTATTTATTTGACAGACAGAGATCACAAGTAAGCAGAGAGGCAGGCAGAGGAAAAGGGGAAGCAGGCTCCCTGCTGAGCAGAGAGCCCGATGCGATCCTTCGCTTACATCTCTTACTGAGATCATGACCCAAGCCGAAGGCAGAGGCTTAACCCACTGAGCCACCCAGGCGCCCCTTGTTTTTTTTTTTTTTTTTTTTTTAAGATTTTCTTTATTTATTTGTCAGAGAGAGAGAGAGAGGGAGCAAGCCAGGAGGGCAGCAGGCAGAGGGAGAAGCAAACTCCCCACTGAGCAGAGCCCAATGAGAAACTAGAACCCACGACTGGGATCATGACATGAGCAGAAGGCAGACGTTTAACCAACTGAGACATACAGGTGTCCCTTGCTTTTAAAAAACAAACAAACAAAACACCTCACAGAATTAGGTTAAGTGGGAATAAGCCCTAGGAGACATTGCACTAAGTTTTTAAGAAAAGATTATCTCAGAAACAGGAATCACAAATTTTAAGATTTCCATTTGTATCGACATAGCTATCTGTATGCTGAACATCGGTGCTCTTCTTTTCCTGTGTGTAAGCTCGTCACTGACAAGTGACCGTCCAGCTAAAGACTCTATTTCTGACCCACTTTTGCAGGTATATGCAGCCAGTAATTAAATCCTCAGCCAAAGGAAGGCGAGTGGAAGTAATGTTCACCAACTTGAGATTCCCAGTCACAATCCTTCATGGTCTTTACTCCTTTGTTGCTTGAGTGTTGACATTCATGGTGACCTTGGAGAGCTAGCATAGAAGATGATAGCGCCTCTGTCAGAACGCGTACCTCCTGCCTCCTGCTCCCAACACACACACACACACACACACACACACACACACACACATACACAGATAGACACACACTACTACTGCCTCCACCTGACCTACAACTGCACTGGATTATGATGAAGCATAAAATAAACAGCTATCATACCTGGTCATGTAAGGGCTAAAGTAAAAGGAGGCTAATGTTTTAAATGGCAAGTTCCAGTCAGACCCATCCCTTGCATAGAACAATGGACGCAACTATCCCAGCCTCCGTGATGGTGCTGCACCTCGCTCCTATTCTGGAATACTATTAAAATTCAATTCTAAAATTTCCTCCTTGAATAAAGATAACCCAAGGGGCCTCTGAAAGATGCTGACAGTGTCTCCTTTCAAGTGCGATTGATTATCTTAGGAACCCACACTGACTGGCTGCCCAAGGCTTTTCACCCTTTAGAAAGGCCTGGACTTTAGTTCCTTAATAAACCCATCTCATTATCTGGAGGAGCCAGACAAATGAACTTTTCAGTAGATATGCCTATTAATTCCGTATTTGTGCAGATTCCTTGATCTCTGGGAATTCTGTTTGAGCAACACTTGATTCAACAAATGTTGACTGAGATCCACTATGCTGGCAGCTAAGAGAGGTTTTGCTGCAGAGCTATAGTAAGCAAACACTAAATAAGACACGAGACTTTGCCAGGCTACGTTAGGAAGTGGGCCACATTCATCATAAGTACTAATCCTGATGCACAGCACCTTTATCCTGCCCCACTGCTATCTCTTCACTCACAAAACTGTGGCCTTTCAAAACAGTACCCAATGCCCTAGATCGGTGGTTCTCAAAGTGTTGTCCCCAGACCAGCAGCATCAACATCGCCTGGGAACTTGTTAGGAATGAAAGTTCTTAGGCTTTGTCTCAGGCCTACTGAATCAGAAGCTTGGGGGTAGTGTGGGGGGTGGGGTCCAGTAACCTGTGTTTTCCCAAGGTGTCCCAAACACGGTGCTAAATGCACTAAGTTACTCAGTCCACTATGGGAATCTGCCCCTCACTGTAATCTATAAAACCTTCCCGACATACTATTCAGTGTGGGTAATTCTGGTCGCCACAGGTAAATAGAGTAGTAGATGAGAAACAGAGCAGAGGGAAGCTTAGAGCAAACTTCTCAGACCCATGTCCTAGGGTATAACAACCTAGGGTCACCTAAAATTCATGAGGCTTGAAGTTACACACAAATAGAGACCCACTTACAATATGTCTAAATATTTTTAAGTTATATATCAAACTAGTGAACTATTAAATGAGTATCCTCCTACCTTTGCAAATACATGTTCACAACAACTTGGAAGGTCAGGTTCAAATTTAAGATTCTTAGACTCCACAGCATTCTGCATTGGAACTTAATCATAGAGAGTGAAATTGATCCCATCTTCTCTGCTCCCCTCTCTTTCCATCCTTGGTTCCAGACCACACCAAGGGAGACCTCGTGTGTGGATACAGTAGTCCACACATCCAAAGCTACGGCTTGGTCATCCCCGGGCTTGGGAGTAAGGAGGGTCCAGTTGCAGGAGGACAAGCCAGAATAGAAAGTCATGCAGGCCCAGAGTGTGGTGGATAGGGATGAACTGTGATTCTAGGTGCAAAGAGCCCCATGTCCCTGCAGGAAGGGGCACCGCCAGAGGAGTGCTATCCTGGGGTCTCTAAAGGATAGAGAAAGGGCAGGGGCCTTTCTTGCCTTGTCTAAGGACAATTCTTCCCACACCCTCTTCCAGATACCATGGGGAAAAAATAATCCCTATTCTAATAAGTTGGAAAAACACTAAATATCACATACTACTCTTAGAAACTTGCAGTGAACATTAGTATCATAGTAAACTTAAGAGTCTTAGGTCAGGCTGCCATAACAAAACACCATAAACTAGGTGGCTTAAGCAATATAGAAGCTGGGAAGTCCAAGATCAAAGTACAGCTGATTCAGTTCCCTTGTTAGGGCTCTCCTCCTGGCCTACCAGACAGGCAGGTAGCTCTCTTTTCACTGCGTCCGCACATGGCAGAAAGGGCGGGCTCTAGTATGTCTTCCTTTGCTTACAGGAACATGGATCTCCTCTGGGGTCCCCGTGCTTATGGTCTCATCTAAACCTAATTACTTCCCAAAGGTCTTACCTACAAAGACCATCATATTGGGAGTTAAGGCTTTAATACATGAATTTGGGGAGGGGAGCCCAAACATTCTGTAAGACATAGTAAAGACCCTGAGAAGGTCTGATTGCAAAAAAAAATCTGTGTGACTTTAACCTGTACATGTTTGTGAAAAAAAAAAAAATTTACAGCTTGATGGATTGACTACCCCAAAGAGAAACCTAAATATTTGCTTTAAATTCCAAGTACCTTAAAACATGCACCACATTTGGCTCTCCCTTGGCCATGGTCCATTTCACCAAGATGGCACCTCAACTTCAGTCTATGACCTCAGATCTGCATTGTGATAAACAGGTCAAGAAACCTTGTCTTATAAATAAATAAAGAAAGAAATAACTTTGTCTTTCATTTCAAACCTGCCCTCCTTTCAACTGTCTTAACAACTTGAATAATAACTTCTAGAGAAGCCAAGTATATCTGACTCACATTTACAAGAGGAATACTAACATCACTTTCCCCTACAACCAGGCAGGGAATGTTGTGACTGACTTCTAAATGCAATCAATAAGCAAGTGGTTAAAATTCTGACCTCATTTCTAGAGTTCTAACGTATAGCATGGTGACTACAGTTGATAAATATACTATTGTATACTTGAAACTTGCTGAGCGTAGATCTTTCATGCTCCCACCACACATGCAAAAACGGTGACTATGTGAAGTGGTGGGTTTGTTGATTTGTTTGACTGGCAATCACTTCACAACATATACATGTATCAAAACACCACACCGTACAACTGAAATAGATAATTTTCATTTGCTAATTTTTACCTCAAGAAAGTTACCGGGGTGGGGGGGAGGGGAAGTCATTTTCTCTTGAGTCCAATAATAACAAGATTATGATTTACTTCGCACATATTAAAATTTTTTAATATTGCTTATTGTCAAATAATTCTGCATTCACCACTCTCAGACCACTTCACAATCCTATCTTGTTTATTCGCCTTTATTTCAGTAATGGGCCATTATGGGAATCTATAAATACAGGGCTGAATTGTGTGCTAAACATTCCACACAGGGTTTGCTTTTTATTCCCCAGTCTTCAGTTCCTAACATGAACTTATCATATTGACTTTGGCATTGGTATATTCATAGTGTGAGAAATAATAATAAAAAAGATAGACTTTATAATCAATCAAAACAGCTTAAGTTCATTGTTCTTTCCCCCGTAGCATCTTACTTTGCCTTTCTTTCAACCTGAAGAATTCAGCTTAGTAGATAGACAACAAAGGAAAAATTCAGAATACAGAAATGAAAATTACATAAAACCTATGTTTTTCTGCAGTGAAGAAAATAACTTCTTCACTTTTTTCCTCTTTCTCCCGCTCTTTGTTTTATTTTTTAAAGATTTTATTTTTTTAAGTAATCTCTATTCCACCATGGGGGCTCAAACACACAATCCAGGATCAAGAGTCACCTACTCCACTGACCGAGTCAGCCAGGTGCCCCTCCCACTCTTTAAACTGGGGGCTCTTATGAAGATTTACTCAGCATTTATGAAATCCAGGAGAAGAAAAAGAGTGGAAATACAGCATAAGAGTCAAGAGAAGCGTTTCACATTGAAGAACAATCACCGCACATGTTTATTAGGAAAAACATAAAGGATTCCCAGCAGGCTAATCCTAAAAGTTAGTCACTATTAATTCCAAATGAAGCTGTCCTCACAGCTGCCCTTACTCCTCAGCTGAAAGCTCCCAAGGGTTCCAGCCACACCGTTGCTGTGGTGACTGTTGCAACTGCTTGCTCGTTTCAGCTGAAAAACATATTCCTAGTGTCAGCCTGTGCCACCAGATGATTTTGGCTTCAAGCATTAAGGTCACTGACATTGCTTTCTCACAGCATGTTATCAGTCCAACATGCTGCAGTAAGAGAAAGCTAAGACAGCTGTTGTCTAGGCTGGGAGCCATTCAGGGTCTCAGAGGATGGCAGTGCCCTTGGTCATCACATTTAGAGTGCAGTCCTCAACTTTATGGCTAGGGGGTCAGTTCCATTGGTATGTCTAGAGATAGTTTGACTCTAGGATGCTGATCAACACCCATCACATTTACAAAAATAATATATAACTAGAATGTGTATTATTTCTCACTGAGAAATACAATCATCAAGAACACCGAATTCCTTATGCCCCTTGGTCAGAAAAACCCTGTGTGATATCTAGAAAACCAAATTCAAGTGAAGAGTGCTCTGTTATCTGGGAATCGAAGCCAGGAAAATAAACAGGACGACACTACAGAATAAAGATTTGGTTCAGCTTCGATATTTGATCCCTGGTATGAGCTTTTATATATTTTTTTAATTCCCCTATCTTCATATTCTGAAAGATGAAATTCACCGTTTGTGGTAGGCAGAATTCTAAGATGACCCCCAATTCCTCCCCTTCCCCCTGGCATAGGGGTCTAGATAATCTCCTCCCCTTGGGCATGGGCAGGAGCAGTGAGTATGTTGGAATAGTCATGACTGTGATTAGGTTTTAATCAGTTGGCACTGAGCTAATTAAAAGAGAAAATATCCTTGCTTTGAAAAAAAATTATTTATTTGACACACACACAGAGAGAGAGAGAGAGATCACAAGCAGGGAGAGTGGCAGAGAGAGGAGAAGCAGGCTCCCTGCTGAGTGGGGAGGTGGATGGAAGGCCTGATCCCAGGACCCTGGGATCATGACCAGAGCTAAAGGCAGATGCTTAACTGACTGAGCCACCCAGGTGCCCCTCTTCGCAAGCCTTTTCTGAGAAGGTGAAGTAGCACACATATATTCTTCTGGCCTGAAAGAAAGCAAACAGCCATGGAGTTAGCTGCCTGTGGAGAGGGCCATGTAATACCCCACTCCTCCAACCAACATACCTCCTATATTGCATTTATGTGCATTCTTCCATAGAACTTACACTCTATATGATGCAAGAAAAATAATAAGACTTTCCTACACCACTGAAAAAGGAACACTGAATATATAGCTTTTCTGAAAACATGTTTGCTTGTTTTTTAAATGCTATACTTTATCATATTTCTCTAGATGCAGAGAAAGTTCAGGCCTTATTATAAGGTCTTGTCTTTATAAATAAGCCTAGTTCATTGGGTGTTATACGCAACTGGTAAGTTATTGAACACTACATCTTAAACTGATGATGCACTATATGTTGGCTAACTGAATTTAAATTTTTTTTAAGTAGGTAAATAAATAAATAAGCCTAGTTAAGATAGCATTCTATAAATGCTCCTCTTGACAGGTGAGACCTATACAAAGACAGGTGATTTTCTGAAGACTAGCAGAGTACTTGTCAAGAATGAAGGCACAGTGAGAATGAGATACAGTTCACTCTAAACACTTACATGTGCATGTCTATGAATAACAAAGACTAGGGAGAAGATTCTGACATTGATCTCGCTTCTCCACAGCTTGGCTGAAGGAATAATTTTATTCCAGTTTGGATCCTTCTTGTTCTGGTCCCAGAGATCCCCTGTATGTGTCTCACTCCTGCCATCTTGTTCTGAGCCCTGTATTGCTTACTAGAATGCCCACTTTTTATTTCAGAGATCATGACACTGCTTTTGTTATCTTTGCTTGTGAAATTGGCCAAGACTCCTTCTTTAAGTGCTGAAACTTTGCCAGTGGATTTCTGAGGAATCTCTTAGTTTTCTGTCAGTGTACTTTACAAAAGGCTGACTGCCTTTGTCCTTGTGTAGTAAAAATGAAAAAATGCTCTGCTTTCCCAGAGGCATCGAGGTGGCATAATCATCCCAGAGGGAAGTTAAATTCCTGCCTTCCCACTTCCTTCCATGTACAGAGACCCATGAGAAAGGAAACCACACCTAAGTCTTTGATTTTATTAAAGAGAAGAGTGCAGTAGTGCTGTGAGTGCCGGGACAGATGAGTTTGGCTGAGTAGCTTAATGAATTTCTCTCAGCTCTCTGATATGAAGCCCAGAGCTGAGTTTTGGAATGGGGACAAGAAAGATCCAAGTTACTTAGAATAACAGTATGAAAGGGAAGCTGAGCTTTAGGGACAACAGTTCATTCAGCAAGGAGGGGAAAACTTGAGGTCTGTGGAGGACAGAGCCACTGAAAAATTTACTTGAGCGGGAATGACCCAAGGACTTCTAAGCTCAGGATTAAATAATACCAGTTTTAAGTTGTTTGCCTTGAGGTACTGTCCCTCCCTGCCCTGGATCAGTGGTTCTTTAGAATGTGAAGGAATCTGGCATTTCCTAATATGGTATAACACTGGGGAGGTGGACAACACCCATAGAGAGTAGTAGGAGTGGTGGTAAAACAGACACATAGATCAATGGAACAGACTAGAGCCCAGAAGTAAACCCATGCATATTTGGTCAATTACTCTACAACAAACAAGGCAAGAACACACACCAGAGAAAGCATGGACAGCTACATGCAAAGAATGAAACTGAACCACTTTCTTACACCATACACAAAAATAAACTCAAAATGGATTAAATACTTAAATGTAAGACCTGAAACCAAAACTCCTAGAAGAAAATAGAGTCAGTAAACTCTTTGACATCGGTCTAGCAATATTTTGGGGGTCTGGCTCTGTAGGCTAGGAAAACAAAAGCAAAAATAAACCAGTGGGTCTACATCAAACTAAAAACTTTTGCACAGAGAAGGAAATCATCAATAAAACAAAGCAGCAACCTACTGAATGGGAAAAGATATTTACAAACAGTATGTCCAATAAGGGGTTAACATCCAAAGTCTATAAAGAAGTCATACGACTTAATATAAAAAAATCTTATTAAAAATGGGCAGAGGATCTGAACAGATATTTTTGTGAAGACATGTAGATGGCCAACAGGCACATGAGAAGATGCTCAATGCCACTAAATATTGGGGAAATGCAACTCAAAACCACAATGAGATATCACCACACACCTGTCAGATTAACTTGTACCAAAAAGACAAGACATAAAAAATACTGGCAAGAATGAGGAGAAAAGGGAATCCGCATGAACTCTTGGTAGGAATGTAAATTGGTGCAGAAAAAGTATGGTGGTTCCTCAAAAAATTAAAAATAGAACTACTATGTGATCTGGCAAATCCACCTCTAGATATTTTACCTGAAAAAACTGAAAACACTCATTCAAAAAATATATGCACTCCTATCTTTATTGCAGCATTATTTACAATATCCAAGATATGGAAGTGACCTAAATGTCTATCTATAAATGAATAGATGAAGAAGATATGGTATATATACAAGGGAATTTTACTCAGCCATTAAAAGACTGAAATCTTGCCATTTGTGATAACATGGATGGACCTAAAGGGTATTATATGCAAGTGAAATAAGTCAGACAGAGAAAAACAAAGACTGTATCATTTCACTTACGTGTGGAATCTAAAAAACAAAACAGACTCATAGATACAGAGAATGAACTGATGGTTGCCAGAGGGGAAGAGGTTGGGAGATGGATAGAATAGGTGAACCCCTTCACCTATTAAATGTTATAATCTTCGGGGCGCCTGGGTGGCTCAGTGGGTTAAGCCACTGCCTTCGGCTCAGGTCATGATCTCAGGGTCCTGGGATTGAGTCCTGCATCGGGCTCTCTGCTCATCAAGGAGCCTGCTTCCTCCTCTCTCTCTCTGCCTGCCTCTCTGCCTACTTGTGATCTTTCTCTGTCAAATAAATAAATTAAATCTTTTAAAAATAAATAAATAAATAAATGTTATAATCTTCCAATTATTAAAAAAAAAAAGACATGGGGATGGAATATACAGCATAGGGAACATTGTCCATAATATTGTACAACTCTGTATGGTGACAGATTTCATACTGTCTATAAATATCAAATCACTCTGTTGTACACCTGAAACGAATACAATATTGTATATCAGTTATCCTTCATTAAAAAAAAAAGTGGTAATGAAGAATTCAGTTGAATGAGAAACTTTGATTCAGAAATGACTTGAAGAAATGTAAACCCATAAGAATCATGAGAGATATTTCAAGGCTGCTAGGACACCACCCCGCCCATAAGTAGGCTAGGAACTTGAGCCATTTTAATTTAAGGGTTGACATCTGCTCAAAGGACCCCCTCCCCCATGCAATGCTGCAGCGTCTTCTTTACCCCTTATCTTGGCACTAGCAGCTGCATTTCCCCTGCAGGGGTAATATTTACAATGGCAAGAGGAGGGACATTTCCAAATCCTTGGGGCAGGAACAACCATTGCTTTGAAAGAATGTGAGCTGAAAACAAACATTGGTGCAAGACCAAGAATGCTCTTTCACTGCCTAAACGTTACCATTGGACATGCTACTATCCGCAGAAGATCAGGAGCAGCTCACATGGTCAGAATCCATTGCTCAGTTTCCATAGACCCATCACATCATCCAAGTTGGACACCATCGGATTGATGAGAGGCCCTTCTGGGAGCCGTGGAAAGGAGGGCCTGTAACTTGGACCAGAAAGTCCACGTGAAACATCCTTAAAATTTTCCTCACACTTTCCTCCCAAGTGATGGATGATGTCAATATGAATCTATTGTTCTCCTCTAACTTGGTGGGTCAAGCTCTGTCTTAACAAGGCCTATTTTAACAATAACGATACCTACTATATCAGACTCCTCTTATGAAAGACTCTCATGATTGCATTTTCTAAGCAGTAATCCTGCATGATCCCATATTTAAAAAAAAAAAAAAACAAGACTGAGATCCAGATAACAAAATCATAGAAACCCTCTTTGAATAATAGCAAACATGCAGAAAGTGGACTCAACAGTATACTTCATAAGGGCAGGAACTTTGGGGCATATCTGGTTCACCCACTGTTGTCTCCCAGGATCTAGCATAGTGCTTGGCAAATAGTAGGCCCTCCGTGACTGGGTCTCTTTACTGTTTCTAAATGTCAGGTTTCATTTGTGTGGTCTGGTCTCCAGTCTTCAAGCACCACGCTTTAATCCATCCAGGCAGCTGGCCGCCTCTGGCTCCCTGAAGACTTCCAGGACAAGAGGCTGTACAGCCTCCCTGGGCTGCTGAGTCACCTTCCTATCAGGAAATTGTTTCTGCCTTAGCTAAATAGGTAAGCAATTTTCTTTCTATTTCAGACAGAGAACCTAAGTTTAAAAAAAGATGAAGTGAATAGCTCAAGGTTATACACAAACTCTGGCCCAGTTAGGAATAGAACCCAAGTGGTTCCTAACATTCAATCCTATAGTTTCAGTCCTATTCCTTCTGCCACACAGCCTATTTTTATATTTTATAGATATTGTTCCCAAATTGCTCACCGGAAATTCTGCTTAAATATTGAAGGTAAAATGGCTGCATGTATCCAATAGAGAGAGAATATATATAAGAAGAAGTTTTTCCCACGTGAGGAATGAATCACTGTAAAGAACATTTGTTCAGTTGTTTCATTATAAAATAAGAGCATTCCTCCCGGCTGCCACAAAATTCAAATGCTCTATTTTGTTACTAAACAATCCTTTTAACACCAAGCCAAAAATAAGTCACAATGTTAATGCAAACATCTTGCAATCCAACTAAAAGAACTTGTGCCAAATTTATCAGAGTTAGAGGGAAATTGTGTTGGATCTGTCTGCCTCTGAGAAACTTTCTATTAGATCACCAGTAAATAGGGTACCGGCATCTGCTGATGCTGAGTGAAAGACATGAGTAATAACAGACAGCTTTAGAAAATACATTTTTCTTCCATAGTTAGCAATGCATGACTCACTAGAACTCTCCAGACACTATACAGCATGAATGACTCAAAATTCGACCAAGGACAGAGCACAGTCAGTTCTCTCTTCCTACACTAGGATTTCTTGTCTCAATTATCACTTATTTGTTAGTTTACTTCAAGGCAGAGAGTCTTGGTTCACTCTCCTTCCTTTTTTAAAAACGGTGGTAATATAAAAAATAAATATTGAAGTGCTGCAGGAAAACAGAGTCTAAACATCATAATGAATACCGAAACCAAACTTCAACTGGCCTAATTCCCACCATTTGCAAGGCCACATTGGGAAATGACCATGGTTAATTTCCTTCTTGAACACTGACCAATGACTAGAGATTATTGCACTATTAGACATGCCTTGTGGTTACAGGCCAATGACCTGCTTATCCAAATCTTCAGTAGCCAATAGTAGCATCAAAGATATTTTGAGAAATAATTTGGTCTCCATGGCAGAGGTCCTGATTTCCTTCAAGCAACTATTCTCTTTAGCACTTTCCTTTCCATTCCATCTGGCATTCCAACTCCAGATTGATTTTCCTAAGAGTTTTTTTGGATTATGACAATAGCTTAGCATGATGACAATGACCACAGGTCTTGCAATTAGACCATTTGACTTCAAATCCTGGATTCATCAATTAATTTCTAACCTCTCTATGCCTCAGTTTTTCATCTGTGACATGGAGTTCATAAGATACTTGCATAATTTTTATTTTAACTTTGTGTTAATATATAAGTATATACAAAATTTTTTAAATTTATTTTTTATTTATTTTCAGCAGAACAGTATTCATTGTTTTTGCACCACACCCAGTGTTCCATGCAATCCATGCCCTCTGTAATACCCACCACCTGGTACCCCAACCCCCCGGCACTTCAAACCCCTCAGATTGTTTTTCAGAGTCCATAGTCTCTCATGATTCACCTACCCTTCCAATTTACCCCAACTTCCTTCTCCTCTCTAACTCCCCATGTCCTCCATGCTATTTGTTATGCTCCACAAATAAGTGAAACCGTATGATAATTGACTCTCTCTGCTTGACTTATTTCACTCAGCATAATCTTTTCCAGTCCTGTCCATGTTGCTACAAAAATTGGGTATTCATCCTTTCTGATGGAGGCATAATACTCCATCGTGTATATGGACCACATCTTCCTTATCCATTCGTCCGTTGAAGGGCATCTTGGTTCTTTCCACAGTTTGGCAACCGTGGCCATTGATGCTATAAACATTGGGGTACAGATGGCCCTTCTTTTCACTACATCTGTATCTTTGGGGTAAATACCCAGTAGTGCAATGGCAGGGTCATAAGGAAGTTCTATTTTTAATTTCTTGAGGAATCTCCACACTGTTCTCCAAAGAGGCTGCACCAACTTGCATTCCCACCAACAGTGGAAGAGGGTTCCCCTTTCTCCACATCCCCTCCAACACATGTTGTTTCCTGTCTTGCTAATTTTGGCCATTCTAACTGGTGTAAGGTGATATCTCAATGTGGTTTTAATTTGAATCTCCCTGATGGCTAGTGATGATGAACATTTTTTCATGTGTCTGATAGCCATTTGTAGGTCTTCATTGGAGAAGTGTCTGTTCATATCTTCTGCCCATTTTTTGATATGATTGTCTGTTTTGTGTGTGTTGAGTTTGAGGAGTTCTTTATAGATGCTGGATATCAACCCTTTGTCTGTACTGTCATTTGCAAATATCTTCTCCCATTCCCTGGGTTGCCTCTTTGTTTTGTTGACTGTTTCCTTTGCTGTGCAAAATTTTTTTAATTAAAAAAATAAATAAGTTCATAAGAGCAGCACATAAACTAAAATTGAAATGATAAGAGATTAGCATGGCCCCTGCACAAGGATGACATACATTTTGTGAAGCATCCATATAAAAAAAAAAATGAGTATGTAAGAAAATAGAGCATTCGTGGCAAAGAACATAGGCTGTAGAGTCAGACCTGGAATCAGAATCCTGATTCTGCCATTGAACTGCCTACCAATTATACTAGTTATCCCACACCATGTAACAAGTCACCCCAAAGCTTTCCAGATTATGACAGTAATAATCATTTTTTACCTTCCACAGTTTCTGTAAGGTCAGAGATGTGAGAGTTTTATGTTTGGCCAGGTCTCTGATGAGGTTGCAGTCAGATGTTGGGAAGAGTCACAGATGGCTAAAGACTAGACTGAGGCTGGGAAATCTACCTCCAAGACAGCTCCCTCAAATGACAAGTTTGTGCAGGCAGGAATATTCAGTTTCCTTCCATGTGGGCTCCTTAAGCTCCTTCAGTGTCCTGATGAATTTGCACCTGGCTTACTCCAGAATGAGTGATCCAAGAGAGCAAAGCAGGGCTGTGAAGCCTTTATGACCTTGCCTTGCAAGTTATGTACCATCACCTCTGTTCCATAGGTCACGCTAGCTGCCCTGACCTAACGTGAGGGGATTGCACAAGGGAACAGACATCAGGCGGTATGGATTGCTGGCAGTTATCTTGTAAAATAACTACTGCAAAGAACTCATACCAAGACTTTTTAGGCCTTAATCTCCAATTTATCTCCTGCAGTCAATATACTTCCCTCATAAGGTTGTATAAGAATTAGATGAGACGATGCACGTGAAGTACTTGGTATGAGCTCTGAGTAACGTATAGAACTGCTGAATCACTATATTGCACATCTAAAACTAATGTAACACTGAATGATAAGTAAACTTGAATTTAGAAAATAAACTAAAAATTTTTAAATTAAAAAATATATATTTAAAATACTTGGTAAGTCAGTATTCAAAAACATTACTTAGTATTATTAAAAGCCAGTAGTAGTTATTAAAAGATTCCAGGGACAATCCTGAGGAAGAAAATGTTATTCTGGGGAGTAGCTACAGCTATAAACTCCCTCCTTCGTCCCCCCATTCTTACTTCCGGTGGACTTCATTTTCTCTCATATATATTAGGCCTCCTCATAAGATTTTCACTTGAAGAAAGGATTCTCCAGTTTAAAAAAACATAAAGCATTGCTGTAAGTCATATTTATTGCAAATACTAAGAACTGTAGGATAGATAAATATGTATATATGTATGAATATATGCACACATATGTATAGATGCATGTACAATAGACAAATATGTATACAAATATTTGCATATCTATATCTATATAGAGAGAGAAATGTAGATAGAGAGAGAGATAAAATTTCCATATAGATAAAATTACCTAGCTAATAGAGCTATAATGTGACTGGAAAGCAGAAAATATCAAATTGAAAATCCCATAGGAGACCACCTACTCCAATGTTAAAAATCTTAAGATAGTTAAGCCACTTATTTTCCCCACAGCAGTCACGTGGAAGTGCTGATTTAAAGCTCCCAGATGAACAGATGGAGTAAACTCCTGCACATATGGAAGGTTTGTCCTTTCACCATTGCATTTATACAAGCATGTGTTTTGGACATGCACTATCCTAACTGCTGGGTATAAGCAGTGAACAAGACAGATAGAGTCCTACCTTAGAAACATGGACTAAACAAATATATGAACACCACAATTTCAGGCACCAAGAAGTGCTATGATAGTAACCAAACACAGCAATGTGGTAAAGTGAAGAGTAAGGGGGCTGATTTAATAACAGTGGTCAAGAGTGTCTTCCTCAAGGAGATGATACTTGAACTGAGACAGAAGTAATGAGAAGAAACCAGCCATATCAGGAAATGAGAGAAGAATTCATAGAAATGTACTAACATGGCAAGATGGAGCCATCAGACAGCCTCATTCCAATAGAATTCATTAAATTCATTCACTGTTCATTAAAGTCTTTGACATTTTGTTTAAAGACCTGTGTGCCTTTGATGCTTCATCTGCATAAGGACATTTGGCTAAAGTTACTGTCCAGAGCCAATCTTTCTGGCAAAAAAATCAATGGAATTGCCAATGATGATGGTGTGGCTGAAACTGACACCTCCAAGTTAAAAACTAGGCCTGAATTGGGGCCATTCTAAAAATATTCTAGACTATCTGGAAGATCAAATAAAACATATGAAAATAGAAGCAGTAGAATGAAGACCAAATTATTCAAAAGATAGCCTATATACTCTTGACTACTTTCCCCCAAATCTTTCAACCCTTATTTTTCACCACCGGCTGATACACTCAGATTGTTTGATTGATTGAAAGAAAGAAATGTGATGCATAAGTCTGAAAGAGATAAGGAGTAGATTACAAGGTAAAAATCAAACTATGTTGGAGTTGGAAGAGACCCTAACATGGTCCCCTCACGTTATACATGACCAAACTAAGCTTCAAAGAAATTAAGCAACTTCCCCAAAGTACATAGTCAATGGCTTTTGGCAATTTCCTCACATGCCAATGGAGGTGGCAGGAGTGTGTTGGGGGGTGGAGAGGGTGGGGAATCCCTTACTTCCCATTCAGCCTCATCTTCATATAGGATGAGCAAGGACCTCTCCATCCTGAATTCAGGGAGTGCTCCACCCCCAGATCCCCCTTCCCAGCAGGTAAGATGCCCTAATTTACAAGAATCTCCTTCTGGAACCTCTGGGACCTGGAATGGCAATAATAATAGATTCTTTTACCAAGCACCTTTCTTATACTATTTTTAGTCCATTTTTGCTTGCTCATTTCTTTTCTGTCTTCTTTCCACAGGTTGAGTGCCAGGGATATACTAATAAACAAAATGGCTACAGTCCCTATTTTAAGGAGCTAAGGTGCGGGAGGAAAATAAGCAATCAAACAAGTCTCCAAAATAAGTGCTTTACGGTAGTCCCCCCCTCCCTTATCTGCAGTTTTGCTCTCTGTGGTCTCAGGTCCCCGCAGTCCCAGTCACTGGCAGAAGATCCTCTCGACATACTGTCAGAAGGTCAGTATTAGCCTAACTCTGTCACAATGCCTCACGTTTCATCTCACTTCTTCTCAGCACACAGGCATTTTTCATCTCACACCATCACAAGAAGAAGGGTGAGTACAGCATAGGAAGATATTTTGAGAGAAAAAGACCATATTTACCTGTTTTTGTTATAGTTTATGTTCTAATTATTCTATTTTATTATCGGCAATTGCTGTTAATTTCTTACTCTGCCTAGTTCATAAACATAGCATAGGTGTGTGTGTGTGTGTATATATATACACACACACATATATATATATATATATATGGGGTCTAGTACTATCTGTGGTTTCAGGCTTCCACCGGGAGTCTTGACACAAATGCTCCATGAATGGGGGTCAGGGAGACTCCTGTACTTGGGGAAGTATGGGCATTATGGGACTGCTGGGCAGAAGCAGCTCACCTGGTTCAGAGGAGGGTGGGAAGGAGGAGACTGTCCCAACAGAAATGGAATTTAAGTAAAAGACAGTAAAGCTGGGGTAAGGGAACTGCTCTTTTAAAGCCTGAGTGGAAAGCAGGTCCATGGCACATCTCAAGCACTTAGAGAAGCTCAGTGAGGTTGTGGTATAAGATACAATAGGGCAAGTGGCAGGAGATGAGAGGCCTAGACAGAAAGATGTCAGTAGTGTGTCAAGAACAAGGATGGCGAGACAGTTAGAGGTTGGCATTCCCAGAACATGGTGATAAACTGAAAATGTAGGGAGGTAGAAGATACTGAAGATACAAGATACTGCCCAAGCTTCCAGCTTAGGGTATAGCCAAGAGGGGCACCTGTTATCCAGGAAAACTGCACAAAGAGTTAATGTTTTGTTTATTGGAGATAGGGGTGGAGATGGGTTTGGTTTTGGACCAAATGAATTTGAGCTGTCCATAAAACACCTCCATAGTGTCCAAGAGTAGTTGAACATAAGGATAGGGACCTCAGGAGAGAGAGCTGGACTGAAAGGTGGATTCATGAGTCATCAGCATATTACCTCCTGCCTTTAGATGATGAATCTGAGACCCAGGGAAGTGAAGTAACACGCCCAGGGTCATACTAGCAGGTGCAGAGCAGAGATTTCAACCCTCGTCTTCCCAATCCCCATATCTGTGCCCTTCCCATGGAAACCCGCAGCTGTAGTTATATGCTTAATGAGGTGTGGCAGAAAGGTGCTGCAGCAGAGCCCATGCTCTTTAATTTCCATTTCTAGAATATACAGGGAAATACAAATATATCTTGTGTATGTGGCCATATATGTTTTTCAGCTGGTGCAGCCAGCAAGTTGCCTACTGACAAGCAACCAGCTTGTCCTTTGGATACATTTCCAAGAAATATCTGTTGAACTGAAAGAAATCAAATCATGTCCTCCAAAAATTCCCTTTCTCGTTCCCATAAGCTACCCAAAGGAGTTTAAGGTGCCAGTCGTGTCCCCCTTTGACAGCTACCATGGGCCCCCTGTTTTCTGTGCTCCCCGACAAGTCCATGTGGGATTCCTTTGACCCTGCTTTCTTGTGTCTAGAGCTCATCTCCAATATCTGTCCTTCATCAGTGCTTCCCTGACTGTCTTCCTCCAATTGTCAGTGGTACTATGCGTGGACTCGCCCTTCCTGGTGCTTCTCCCAGTTCATTATTTTACTATACAGTTCTATTACTTGGTTCATGCCTGCCTCCTCCTCTAAATGTTCACCATTTTATCTAGGTGTTTATCCCAAGTTGCCAAGAGTGCCTGGACATAGTAGGAGGTAATTATAGATAATTGTACATTGAATGAGTGGATTGCTATTCTCGGCCCCCAGATCCCCCTAATTAAAAGAGAATCCCTACTTTACGCCTCTTTCTCTCTCATATTGACTATGGCCTTCTGAAAATGAGGGTGAGAAATTTTAAGTCACTTGGTTAAACAGGTCCTCTGTATGTAACAACAGCCATAATTCCATGTTCCAGCTTTAAAAAAAAAAAATAATTAATGGATACAAAACTGGCAACGAGAGGGAAAATAAAGGTGGATGTGAGAGAGGCTAAGGAAGGGACGTGTTTTGACTCCACAGTAGACAAAAGTAATTTATATGTCTTTTCTTCATCCACACGTCATTTGGTTTCAGAAATTGGAGTCAAACTAAGCACTAATAAGTGTGATGTTCACAGGTCGTAATGAAATTTTTATAAAAGCGCTTCTCTCCCCCCGCCCCCACCCCAGTCAATGAATTTATTTTAAAGCTCTTACTGAAAATGACTTACACGAGGTTTTAAAAGTTCCCCAATTTTTTTACCTATGATATTTCTGCGAAAACCAAAGATGAGAATGAGAGCGACCCTGAGCTGGGAAAAACATTCAAAGCAAATACAAATGCACTGTCTGTCCTTACATTTGGCCCTACTGAGGGACGTGATCAAAAAGGGATTGTCGGCATTCCTGCTCAGCTGTATTGAATTCCTCTGATAGGAACTGAGGACAAGTGGCGGTATAGAGATCCAGAGATGGCGAGAACATTCGAGTAGGTGACAGAAGACCAGAATTCTAGTTTCCAGTTCTACCGTGGAACAGTCATTTGACAAAGTGTTCACTCCCTCTGTGTCCAAGATTCAGAAACTATAAAATGACAATAATGGAGCTTTGGTTCAAGGGGACAGACTGCGCACGTGCGCTTACCTCACTCCCCTCCCAGACATCCTATCAATCAACAGTAAAGATATATGAGGGGGGGCACAGCCATAACAGTACTCATAATTGTGGGCCTTGAAATGGCTCGTGTTGAGAAAGGAAGTCACAGTCCAGGACCCACATAGGAGACTGCAACACTGGCAGTGGATACCGGGGAGAGTAAAATTTTCCTGTTAATTTTGTAACCATAGGTATGGTTGTAGTGTTTTCTGTCCTCCACATGTATTGCTTTGTCTTTGTCATACCAGCAAAAATGGCAATAAGAATACTTTCTGGCCCATTCCATCAAGTAATTAAGAGGATTAATTAAAATGATGTATAAGAACACCTTGAAAACTCTAAAGCGCTGAAATAAATGTGAAGTATTGTTAAGGGGGCAGTCTTAGGCAGTTGAAGATTGGGGAAGGAATGTAGCGCTTTCCTTGATCAAGCTCTATTTTTAAGGTGCCAAGATTCAAATTAAAAAGGAAGCTGTTTCTAAAACGCTGACTGTAAAGTATCTAAGGGAATAAATGTGCTGAGAGAAAGTATTTGGAAGACTGACAAGAAGAAAATTTAAATAGTGAGTGATGCAATAGAACTATTGGGTTTCCATCAAATTCTTTCTCTAAACCAAAAACTCTGTGAGGAACCGAATAGCAACAGAGGTGCTAGAGTCTTAGAAAATTCCACAGCAAAAACATTTCTTGTGAAAATAGAGCCTTATCGTGTGCTTACGTCTGAAACCATTTCCACATGTTTTTGTAAACAGTCTTGTAATTAGCATCCCAAACATTTTCGAGTACTGTGTTTTGTAACTTCTTAATTAGGCAGATAGATCTAATCAATAATCCTGTTAGGGTATTGAAATAAAATTGTTGGTTCATGCACAGGTCTCCTTTGCAGGTGTAGATGCTCAATGAAGGTTTGCTAAATGAATAAATGGATGAAAAAAACATTTTCCTAAAAGCTTTTTTTTATTATCTAAAGCATGCCCTTGGTTTGTCCATGATGAAGAGGACGTACTCTTCAGATATTATTGGGTGCCTGACTTCTCAGAGACTTATCTAGAAAATGAAAATAACACTATGTACATAAGAGAGTTGTGATAATGACTTACTGATATAATGTATGCAAAATTCTGGGCAAATAGTGAATTTTCATTTAATGTTAGCAACTGCTATGACTAAGAGCCCACTATGTGCAGTCACCACCCACCGACCTGATCAACAAAGACAAGCAAGACTAGGACCTCACCATCCAGTAGGGGAAGTAAACAAGCTGCTGGGTCACCCTCCCATGCGTCACTCCCTCCCTGAGTCTCATGGATAAGCTCCTTGAAAAAACTATTCCTTTGGGGCAAATGTTCCCTCCCGGATACTTATTAGGCTGCTGGCCAATAAGAGAGGATACACATGATAAGAGGCCAAGTTACAGAAGAACTTGCACTAAATTCTTTGCAAAATCCCATTTTCCCCTTTAAAAGTACTGAAGAAAACAACAACAACAAGAAAATGTCTTTTAATCTCTGTTCCTTCCAGTCCCTAGCACGCATGTCCCATGGAGAGCTAAATGAATATTGGCTCCGTGGCCCTAAGTTAGTAACAGCAGTGGACTGAACAGTGGAGAACAATCTAGAAATTGGTGGTAAAGGAGGCTTGAGTCTGAGTAATTCACTGTGAAAATAGCATGACGATCCCACAGGCTCGAGGGAGTCCTGGTCTTACCATAGACACAGAAGTTCTGATTCTACTGTTTGGGCCCCCAAACTGCCCCCTAACAAAAAGGCCAGGAGCAGGTCCTCGCTTAAATGATCAGGCTTAGTATCATGTGACCCTTCCATCCTGGCTTTCACACACCAGACCTGAGGGTCTGTGACCAAGTCTGAAGATATGCAAATGAGCAAGGAAGTGACACCCGTGGGCTAGGAACTCTAGTAAAGAGCCACTTTTGGGATCTCCAGGAAAAGATGAAGGAAAGACCCATCTCCACCCCCACAGCTCCTACATTGCCTTCTGTCTGGGAGCCACAGCTTTACATTCCTTGGCATGTGCGAAATGGCAGAAAGAGTAACCTCTTCCTTCTGGAATCTCTTCAGTTCTGCACTTCTGCTGATTGCATGGTAAATATTTTCTCTTTATTTTCTCCTGTCATTTTCTTGAACTCAAATCTTGTTTTTTTAAAAGTGGGAGAAAAACACACACCCAAAAAAATGGCAAGAGGTTGACATTTTATATCTAGATTCAGTTTCTTATATCACAAATGTTTCAGTTGTAGAATGCTCTTTTGGGGAGTGGGGAGAAGGATTTGAAAGACTGTGAGAAAGTGAGTGGGCAAAAATTTTGTGACTCTGTGAAATACAGAGAGTGCCTCAGTATATCCTTTCTCTTGAGTTCGTTTAGCAGCTGGGCGTGGGATTGAATATGACCGCATTCTCCACACTCCTGGTTGGTATACTTCCTATCACACAGGGCAGTATCAATGTCTGCTGATTTTCCAGTACCCCCACTGATTAAACAGCTAGGATCATTTTTCCTGGCCCTGTAATGATTTTGCAGTAAAGGGCAGAATTGATTTCAGAGCTATGACTCAGGGCCTGGTAAAATATTGGCCAAGAAGTGGGTGTAAGCAGCCACTGGCGTTCTGGAGATTTCTGTACCTTGTTAGCAGCTAAAAATACTCATGCAACCAATTATGCTAATTTAAAGAAAACATCTAAGTTATTTGACTACTTACAGCTTTCTTCTTAGGAATCTTCAAAAGATTTTGCTAATTTAGTTTGCTAAAGTAGTTTACTATTTTAATACTCTTCATTCAGCCATTTGGTGAGGAAGAAAGCAGGCTGGTATCATTAATAAGGCCTTTTGTTTTGCAAGCCTACTATGTATTTATCACCATATAGGGATAAACAAAGGAAACAGTAATTAACTCAGGCCTTCCAGGATGTATAGTCCAGCTTAAGGGGCTGGAAGCAGCTTGTCCATTACACAAAACCTTCCAAAGAATGGTCAAGGTGGCCAGTGCCACTGGGGCTCAAGAATGAAGGTGACAGTGTGTCCTGTTGTGTAGAAGGGGATAAGGTGATGGAGAAGAAGCTTCCACATCAGCTGAACACAGGCCAGGCTAGGTCACCCAGACCCCTGGGGCTTCGGCCACAGGCTCTGGTTACTGTGACTTCCCTGGATAACAGGGAAGCAGGAGGGAGCTTTTTTGTGCAGAGCTCCTGGCCCATGGCTCCCCCTTTCTTCAATTCCGTGGATGAAGCAAATGATTTTCAGCTTTGGGATATGATTCAGGAGCAATAAGTGGTCCCTCCCCCTCACCTCACTGCCCACCTGTAAAGCCCCAAACATAGCACCCAAGAGCCTCCGTGATCAGCCCCAAGCCTGCCTATCCAGATGGTCTTCCCAAGGACACCATCCCTCCATATTCTTGCATGCCTGCAAACCATCTCCTTTTTTTTTTTTTTTAAGATTTTATTTACTTATTTGACAGAGAGAGATCACAAGTAGGCAAAAGGCAGACAGAGGGGGAGTGGGAAGCAGGTTCCCTGCCAAGCAGAGAGCCCAATGTGGGGCTCGATCCCATGACCCTGAGAGCACGACCTGAGCCGAAGGCAGAGGCTTAACCCACTGAGCCACCCAGGTGCCCCTCCAAACCATCTTCTTGACATCTGTCCTGTATGCCTTCAGACTCACTGTCCTCTCTACCCAGAAGAGCCTTCCTTAACGTCTTGCTCTGTTGAAATCATACCTATCCTCAAAACCTAGCTTCAGTACTCTTTGATGAAAAAGTTTCCTTGGGCCTCTAAGCCCAGATGTCTAGCTGAAAATAATCTCACTCCAACTATTCCAATAGCATTTTGCTTATAGCATTTATCACAGTCTTCACATTATACCTTGACCTGAATTCTCTGCGAACATCCTTCTCTCCCTACCAAAGTCTTTGGGGAGCAAGGAAATGCATTCTTCATCTCTGCCTACCCCTGATTTCCTTGCATGTTTCTCCCATTGAGTACTGAGTAAGTATCTGTTGCACGGCCCATTAAATTAGTCAAGGCAAGAGCCTGAGCAATGCGGAACAATTCAGAAAGAGGTGGTAAAGGAGGCTCTGGCTTTTAGCAACGTGTTCAGAAGTGGTCATGCCAAGGCTTTAATTATTCATTCTAATGCAAGATGTTGTTTGCCAGCATCTTTCCCATTAGCAATGATTCTTTTACATAAACAAATGGTAGTTAAGTATAAACATGACTTTGAAAATGCTTTAAATTTTCATTTGAAGCTAAACAAAGAACTGTCTGGTTTAATGCAAGCCTTCCTCTTGAACGTGACTCCACTGTCCAGCAGCAGACCCCAGCTCAGCAATGTGCCCACTATAGCCCCGAGCTTGGAGATGGCTCAGATGGGCAGGAACGAGGTTCAGGGCCTGTACCTCTGTGGGTCCTGCTGGCTAACTGCTTGGGGTAAGAAGTAAAGATATTAAAAGAGTTTTTAAAATATTATCTTTTAAAAAGGCAAAATGTAAGTATTAATGATTTTCAATAATATTCAATAAAACCATAAAACCTGAATTAATAGAGCTGAATTGCAACCTATTTGAGGTTACAACAGGATCTTTCAAAAAAAAAAAAAAAAACTTGTGTATCTACTTTAGGTAGCAATCTTTCTAAAGTTAGTTATAAACTGCTTTCTAAGAGCACATGGAACTGAACTTAATCTCCTTTGTAAACAACCTGTTATCTGTGTTAACTGTGTAGAGCCAACCCAGGCATGCCAACTTTTTTGCATTTTCACTCACTGTTCCTGGACAGTTGTGACTGGAGCTGCTGAGCCACTGCTGGTTTTTCGGGCTCCTTCCATACTTCCAGCATACTAGAACTTTCTTACTACTTCTGCTAAGCCTGCTTGAACAGCTTCTCGCTTCACAGCCTTTCCTTACTCTCATTCCCATACGATGGCCTCTGAATTGCTTTGTTAGGACAATGTCCATAATACCTAGAAAGAAGCACTGAGTGATTCTTCAAAAAACAGAGAAACTTTGCAATAACATTTTTGACTACTCAGATTCCTTTGTTCACTGGTTCTTGGTGTTCAGATGACTGGAATCCAAGTGAACTGGAATCTGGATGGGAAAAGCTTACTTTGACATCATTAGTCAGGTTATATCTCATGATAAATGAAAAAGGAAATTCTTTCTTTGATAATTCTTGATAATGTTCGTTTAGTAATCAGAAATCTTCTTTAAGAAAAGAAGGTTTACATGCTGTTCCCTCCGCCTGAAAGGTTTCTCTTTTTTCTAGCTGGCAAAATTCTACTTATCTTTTAAGGCCCAAGCCCGAGTGCCATCTCCTTTAGGGTATCTTCCCTGATTCTTCTTGGCAAAATGAACTTTTCTACCCTTCATAGTCCCAAAGAGTGGAAGTATTTGACCAAGTAGACTGTAAGCTATTTGAGATCTGGATGTATATTTTATTCATCTTTGAATACCCAGGACCTAATATCAGCACTTCTACTCGGTGTTTACAATATTTGTGAACAAATGTCTGTGTTTTAGATTATTCCATTTTGGGACCATTTTAAGGTGTGACAAAGATGTATAAATAGTTTAGAAGGGTACCAGGAAAAAATAGGTGTGAAAGGGAAATGGGCAAGAAAGTCAGGGGATAGAGAAGGAGAAAGAGAACATGAATAAAGGGGCTGCGCTGAGGAGTACCAGCTTTGACAGGTTCTAGACCGTTAGATTTCCTACTCTGAGCCATCCATTTCTTTTTTTTTTTTTTTTTTAAGATTTTATTTATTTATTTGACAGACAGAGATCACAAGTAGACGGAGAGGCAGGCAGAGAGAGAGGAAGGGAAGCAGGCTTCTTGCTGAGCAGAGAGCCCAATGCAGGGCTCGATCCCAGGACCTGGGATCATGACCTGAGCCAAAGGCAGAGGCTTAACCCACTGAGCCACGCAGGTGGCCCTAAGCCATCCATTTCTGACTCTAGTTCCTTTCTTGCCTGTCCTTTGAGATACTACTTTGCTTTCAAAACATTGTTCATAATCTTTCATTTTTCCTAACCTTAATTCCTAAAGCTTCAAGGCTATTTACCCCTCACGTCTACTCTTGTGACTCAAGAGTTCCAAGTCTCATAACCCAGTTCTTCTGGGTTATCACCAGAGTAGTATGTCAGACTGCAGGAAACATTTCTGTACTTAGAATATTTCAGATGGGATGAGATGGAGAAATTACTTATGGACTTGTGGCTTATCCTTGATCAAAAGAAATTTGTTGTTACCATCACCAGAGGAAATAAGTCCCACATAATTCTTTGATATGTATTCAGTATTTAACAAGTTACCCCTTCGGGGTGCCCAGATGGCTCAGTCCATTAAGCATCAGACTCTTGATTTCTGCTCAGGTCATGATCTCTGGGTTGTGAGAGCGAGCCCCAGGTCATGCTCTGCGTTGGGCATGGTGCCTGCTTGGGATCCCTCTCCTTCCCCCTCTGCCTCTTCCCCCATGCTCTCACCTTTCTCTTTTTCCCTTAAAAAAAAATAAAAAAGCAATTAACATCTAGGAACCTTTTATTTTATTTTTTTTAAGATTTTATTTATTTATTTGACAGAGATTACATATAGGCAGAGAGGCAGGCAGAGAGAGAGAAAGGGAAGCAGGCTCCCCACTGAGAAGAGAGCCCAACTCAGGGCTTGATCCCAGGCCCCTTAGATCATGACCTGAGCCGAAAGCAGAGGCTTTAACCCACTGAGACACCCAGGCGCCCCAACATCTAGGAACCTTTTAAAAAAACAAAAACAAGTCATCCCTTTGCTTGAAGAGAAGGATAGAAAGGAGCGGGGGAGGATAAAGTATCAAATAGCTTATTTCATATGATATAAATTCAAAAAGCAAACAGCAGGGAGTCACAGAGAGCAATCTGGGATTTAAAGAAAGAAAATATCAAACTTATGAATTCCATGGTTTCAAAACTAATTTATTCACCATGAACCAATCTTACCATTCATTAGCTTCCCCCAGAGACAAGATTGAATGTCAACTATTTTCCTGACCTATAAATAATAGGTGCCACACGCTTGAAAATGAAATCTAGTTAGGGCATAATAACAAAGTGAATCAATATGATTGTTACAACGCTTAAAAAAAAAAAAATAGCAGGCTAAGTCCTGAATCTTTGGGGCAAGAGAGATTCTCATTCCCTGATCTTTACGGAAAAATTTTTTGACAGGAAAATTGAAAAATTATCCTTTAGTAGCACTAAGTTTGAACCAAAGAATAGTCCAAGAATGAACAATAAAAATTCATACTCAATCATTTGTTTAACCTGAATGAATAGCTGGGAGCAATGATATTACCTCATAGGTTAATTAATGATGATGGTGTGCAGGTGGGTATGGTAAGACTGAGTTCCTGAGGAATGTGAGTAGAATGTGTGTCCTTTAAGGCTCGACCCTGAAAAGCCTGCGGTGCACATTCCTCCATGTCCTTTCTTCATTTCTACTCATGGGGATGAAGATGACTGGTGACTTGGAAGCCACTTGTTCACAATGGCAGAGCTTCCGTCAGCATGAGCCCCTGAATGACTGCATGGAGTAGAGCCCCCACCAACCAACCTGGAACCTGGATTCTGAGCTGTTACATGAGCAGCAGCGGACCTTCTAGTTCTCTATGTCATTGCATTCTGAAGTTTTATTTGTCAGAAAAGCCTACATTGATGTGTGTGTGTGTGTGTGTGTGTGGTGTATTATTTCATCTTTTAAAATTTTTAAATAAAAATAATACAGACTCATTAAAAAATACAAATACAGATAAGTCAAACAGAGGAAATAAAAATCTGTAATTATCCAACATGAGATACATTATAACAAAACAGGGATCACACTTTATTAACCATTTTGGAGGATACTTTTTTCACTTAAAAGTATCATGAATGTCTTCCTTCTGTGTCATTAAGTAGTATTCTGCCACATAAATTTTTAGTCAATGCATGATAAAAGTTACACAGCTCATTAGAAAGTAACAATTCAATAAATAGCATTATTTCTGTTCACCAACCATTGAACCTAGAATATCTCTAGAAACAGTTGTTCTCAAGATGCTTAGATACTGGATTAATAGGTGACACTTAGAAAATCACATTTGGTAACTTTTGAAACATTTGGTATTATAGTAGAAGTTAAGGTACTATAACAACAACAAAAATCTTTGTCAGAATGCAGGAATTACTCCTGTCATCAAAATCTTCAGATGGGGTAGGAGGGAGTAGTTGTTTAAGGACCACAACTTGTCCTTGTTGATAAGCTGAAATTGTGAATAAGTTGAAAAGCTACCAGAAGAAATTTGGTAGCTCTGTCTGGCAAATCCATGCTGGCTTGGCAGCTCTACGCTCTCCCACAGGAAGAAGGGAAATCTAGGGTAAGCAATTTTTGACAGAAGTTGCAGACATGCCTTCTGCTCACATGTCCTTGGTTAGAGTTCAGTCTCACGGCCGAATCTAGTTTCAAGGGCATGTGAGCCCTTCATCAGGAAAATGAAGTCCAAGCAGAGTAGCCCTGGAGTCACTAAAAACTCCATGTAAGGAAGAAGGAGAGAACAAACTGGGTTGGAGGATGGGGGGGGGGCAGCAGTCTGCCACATCCTCCAAGGTTAGCACAGAGCATGGTGTTTGAGAAGAGGAGCTTTGCCTCATCGGCTTTCTAATAGCGACTCCCACTTTGGCTAATCATTAAACTGTCTGATCTAAGACTGTTACTTAACCTTGGTTTGCAAAACAGAGACGTTAAAATTCACACATTGGTTACGGGGATTAAGTGATTTAGTTCATACAAAGTGCTTATAAAATGCTGCCTATAATTACTTTATATCCAGAACCAACAGAAAACGGACAGCATGTGGTCAGAAGAGAAAAGTGAATGAAACCCAGCAAGAAGCAACAGCTGAACCATACTGAATATGGTGTGGCGGTTACCAGCCTAACTCTGAAGCCAGACTGCCCAGATGTGCCACCGTGCCTCAGTTTCTCCATCTGGAAAGTAGGAATTATCATTAGTATCCACCTCACAAGGCTGTTGTGACAATTACAGGAGTTAATGCGAGATGTGTGTCACGCAGACCCTGGCACATAGCAAGCACTACATAAATGTTGGCTTCTACCTATTGTTAAGTGTTGCCAAAGAAAAGTGATACTCACATATTCACCTGAGTGAATGACTTGTGACTTGCACCACCGCACATGCTGACCATCACACTGTAGATCACACCATTTTCGGTGCTCATTTCTGAGTACTAAGGTCTCTGTGCTTTCCAAAATCGGTGGACTGGTATTTTACAGCTTGGGACGTGGGAATACATCCATCACCCAAATTGGACAGGAATCACCTCTGCTCCCAACTTCTTTTCCTTTAGGAGAGTCACGCATATTCCCATACAGCTTCCTTGGCTCCATAATACAGGCTTCCAAGTGCACAAAAGTGCTCTTTCAGGTAATGCATTTTCTCAAAGAATGTCCCTGTTGATTCCGAGACGTTGGGATTGAAAGTTATTTTCAGAATCCAGAATTGTGTTAGGCTTTGTCTTTCTTTTCTATTATTTTTATTCACTGCATTCTTGAATAATGCCAGATAGGTGCTGGAAAAAAGCTTCAGGATGGTGACTATATTTTCGTGGCAATTAAACTTACTATTTAAATTAATGATGATTTGTAATCAGAAAAAAAATCAAGATGACAAGAACACCTCCCTAAAAGTCAGATTCTTTCATCTATTTTGTCTCTGATAAATGTGGTTAGTTTTGTTTGCTTTTGTGGAGGATTGATGGCTTTTCTAGAAAAGGCATCATAAGTCAAAATTATGTAAGCTGAAAATAATTTTTCAACAGACTTAAAGTCATATAAGGGTATTAAATTCCTAATCAAATGTTCAATGTCTACCTTTTTACTCAAACAGACCCAAAAACTGTATTTAGTCAATTAGGAATTATATACCAAATACATGGTACAAAACGTCATGTGCCAAATTTTACCTCTGCATAACTTCTGCCTTCCTTCGTCGCATAAATCTAAAGGTGAAGGAATACCTTCATTGAATTCACAAGGGCTCTTTCTTTTCTACGTTTTATTTTGAAATAATTTTAGACTTACAAAATGTTGCAAAAATACTACATGGAGTTATAGATGCCTTTCATTCAGTCTCTCCTGATTTCTTTTTTTTTTTTTTTTACATAACCACGGTACAATTGTTAAAACCAGAAAATTAATATTAACAAGTTAAGACTAAGTAACCTCCAGATCTTATTTTAATCTCACCTGTTCTACTACTGTTGTTTCTCTGGCCCAGGATCGAATTCAGGATCCCACATTATATTTGGTTGTCCTGTCTCCTAGTCTCCTCAGTTTGGAACAGCCATTCAGTCGTTTATGAACAGGACAGGACAGTTATTTTGCAGAGTATCTCTCAGAATTTGTCTAATTATTTTTTCTCATGATTAGCTGAGGTTATGCATTTTTGCTGAGAACCCCATGGAAGTTCAACCACCTCAGTTCATCACAGCAGGAGGTAGGTGATATCTGTTTTATTATGGTGAGGTTGATTTTGGTCCCTTGGTCACAGGGATGTCCACCAGGTTCCTATTCTATAAAGTTACTATTTTCCATTTTAATTAAGAATATCTTGAGGTGGATATATTTGAAAACTATACAAATACCTGTTTCTCACAACAGCTTCCACCACTAATTCTGGCGTCCCTGGATGACATTGGTTACAACTATTATAGTGGTGTTTGAGAAAGAGTGATCTCTTTCCATCATTCATTCTACATTTTTAAATTGGTATTCCACTGTAAGGAAGTACAATCCTTTCTCTTTCACTTACTATTATTATTCAGTTACTTGTTTACAGGAATATAGACCCTTGGATATTTATTCTATTCTATGGGTCCTGTATCTACTACTTTGTTGGTGGCGTCATTATTTATTTTGTTGTTCAGAGTGGCTCAGTTTGGCCATAGGGAACTCTAGAAGGGCTTAAGTGTTTCACAACTGTCTCGAAGGAGACTTGCAGAGGAAACCTAAAGTCACCTGAGGGTTTTTGAGAAAACTGATCAGAGGACGTGTTTTGTCATTCTCTTTTTCACTGCAAAAATTTCCCCTAGCAAGCTCTGTATTAAAGATGAAGCTTTGAACTCTGTTCAAAGCTGCCTAAAGGACATCCACTTACGTGTTTATTGCCGTAGATCCAGGAAGTATTAACGTGGGTAAATATCCTTTGGAGCTTCTCCATTCTAACATACAAAATCACTTTCGTCCCTTTTGGGAAGTCAGATTCTCCCATAGATGAAGGAGTGTCCAATAACACTTCTTGTTCTTCTCTCCGAGGTATCATTATAAGCTCCTCCCCAAAGGGAAGGCGCGCTGCCAATCTGATTAGAGACTGGATACTGATTGGGCTGTGTTTTACTACTGCGCAGGCTCACTGCGCCTCATGAAAGACACAGCTGCAGCCTGCTTCTTCCCTTACTGCTCCCTTGGTGTAAGCTAGTGTGCAAGGCTCGCTTCCGGAGCAGCCTAGCCAAGACCTCTCTCAGGTCTGTTCTAGATAACCATAGACTTGGCCTTTCGATTGTCGAGGAGAAATGAAACAAAAACTTTGTTGGAGCTTCCTAGCCTAAGCCACTTTCAAAGATGCAGCTTTTTACTGGAAACCCTTGGAGTGTATTTGGTGCTTTTTCCTCTGTTAATAAGCAGTACTTTTTGTCTTTCTTTGGGAAATTTCCTGGGCAATGCAGATTCTTGGGTAGAAGTGTGATGAGTGGGGTCGGGGGGGAGGGAGGGAGGCGAAGCAAGCCCTAAATTCCAACATCCTTGAACAGACATGTAATCACCCTCTACCGCCCCGTTTCGTCCCTCCAGTTACTTATCACAGATTACCACCCTGACAAGCCTCACCGACAGTGCAGATGCATTAGCCAATCGGAACGGAGAAGGAAAACACTGTGTGGTCTGTGGCCCAGCCACGTGGGAATCATCTGGCAAAAGTGTACATTTCCGGGCCTCACCCCAAATGGACTAATCAGGATGATAAGTTCCAGGAGTCTACATTTTATAAAGATTTTATTCATTTATTCATTCATTTGAGAGAGAGCGCCGGCAAGTCATTCATTCATTCATTTGAGAGAGAGACAGTGCAAATGAGGGGCGAGGCAGAGAGAAAATCTCAAGCAGACTCCACCTGCTGAGCACAGAGCCCAAAGCAGGAATCAATCCCAGGACCCTGAGATAGGCCTGAGCCGAAATCAAGAGCCAGCCCCTTAAATAACTGAGCCACCCAAGCGCTCCCAGGAGTTTATATATTTTTTAAAAACAGATGCCCAAATGACTTCTGTGTGCATTAACTTTGAGAATTATAGCTCTGTTGGGAGGGCTTCAATTTAAATCATCTTCTGGAGAACAGGTGGTCCAGTCAGTACTGGTCTCCCCAGCCTGTCTTCCTTCTTGCCAACCAGTCTGGGCTGGCCCCTGTTCTTTATGTAGCTTCCCAATATGTAGTATTCTCTACCACCAGTGTAAATTTGTCTAAAAGACTAGATTTCCTAACCAAACCCCTTCCCTCTTTACTACCCCTTCTTGTCCTGCCTCATACTCTACCCAATTCTAGGTTGAAGGCCTGACATTAAAACACAAATCTCTTAGGGGCCAGATCCTACCCCTTGTCTGACATGCCACAGCCTATAAACAGATGTTCCTGAATCACACCATACAGACTGCCTGACTCCCAAGAAGTCCACCATTTCATGAATTCTTCTGTGCTAACGCATACCCATAACTCAGTATTTCAGGGCACCACCTTCAGATCTGGAACTAGATCCCCTGAACCTTCCCCAATGTACCTGGCCAATTCCGGTGCTCCCCCTTCTGAAGGTAATTTCCCTGACTTCAGTTGCCCCAACCTTTCTTGCCCCTACTTCAACCTGCTCCCCACCAGATCCATTTGAAAGAAATCTCAATCTGCTCTTTGTTCTCCCTCCAACTATATATAGAAGAAAAAGACCAAACTCTGACATGTGGGATTACTTTCCACCTACTTTTGACCAAGCTTGTTTAAAGCAGAGACTAAGTCACATTATAATTTTTTATAATCCCATAGTATAATCCCTATAATCCCATAGTATAATCCTGAAAGTCCCCAAGCATCCTGCCTTGAAATTTATAATGCTCAAGTATAGTGAGAGGTTCCAGTTCCAGGTAAGATGGAGTAAACAACACTCTACCTGTGTTTCCCACAAAATATAGCTATGGAATGCATGAGGTTGCAATTTGAGGCTTCTGTAACAGTAGCAGGGAGATTAGGGAAGAAGATAGGTATGAAAATACCATCAGACCCACAGTGAGTTTCCTATATTTTTCCCCCTCCTTTCTCCTGTGGCCTAGATTCAAGGCAGTCCCAAACCTGGATGTGGACATTGATGTGAACCAAGAGAGCTCCAGGAGCAGCCCCACAGTCCAGGCTCAGGAAAGGGTATGGGTCTCTGGACAGCGACAGCCGATATAGTGGGGGCTCATACTGCCTAGTATATAGTTGGTACTCAAGTGACTAATAACAAGAATGAGTAATAAATTACTTAATAATAGTGGCAATAGCTAGTATTTGTTTTATGTCAAGTACTCTTTTCAGCACTCTGTTTATCCTTATAAAAATGCTGTGAAGTAGATATTATTTTCCTAGTTCGGGGGTCTGCAAACTTTTCCTATAAGGGTAAGATAGTAAATAATTTAGGCTTTGTGTCTCTTATATCTATTGTACTGTTGTAGTGTACTGTGATATGTACCATTGTACATGGTGCATAGATAATATGTAAACAAATGGCATGGATGTGTTCCAATTAAACTTGACTTCTAATAACGGGCTGCAGGACGGGTTTGGCCCAAAGACCAAAAATTGCCAACTTGTTTCGTAATTTGAAGTTGGGAAATTAAATCCCAGGAAGGTTAAATATCTCGCCCAAGACCACAGAGCTGATAAATGGCAGCATTGAGGTTCAATCCTGGTTCTTGAGTCTCATTCTTAATTGCTATGGCACACTGGTATTTTTTTTTTTAAGATTTTATTTATTTATTTGACAGACAGAGATCACAAGGACAAGTAGGCAGAGAGGCAGGCAGAGAGAGAGGAAGGGAAGCAGGCTCCCTGCTGAGCAGAGAGCCCAATGTGGGGCTCAATCCCAGGACCCTGGGATCATGACCTGAGCTGAAGGCAGAGGCTTTAACCCACTGAGCCACCCAGGCGCCCCCACACTGGTATTTTTTAAATGAAATGATGACAGAGAATGACCCAAGCAATATCTTTGGTATGAAAATTTTCAGAGTCTATGGGTAGATGCTAAATGTCCGAATGTGCAAAGGAAGATAAAACTACAATTCTGAATGAGAGTGTGTTAGTTTGCTATTGCTGCCATAACACACTGCCACAAACTTAGTGGCTCAAAGCAACACAATTATCTTAAACTTCTGGAGGTCAGAGGTCAGGAAATCACTCTCATTATGCTGAAATCAAGGTGTTGGCAGGGCTGCATTCATTCTAGAGTATCTAGAAGAGAATCTCTTTCCTTGCCTTTTCCTCTTTTTAGAGGTCCCCTGCATCCCTTGGCTGTGGTCCATTTTTCCATCCCCCAAATCAGCAGCTTTGCACCTTCCAATCTCTCTCTCCCTGACTGATCCTCCTGCTTCTCTCTAATTAATTCTTGGTAATTACACTGGCCTACCTGGATAATCCAGGATAATCTCCCCATCCCAGGATCCTTGACATGCTCACATCTATCTGTAAAGTCCCGCCTACCATGTAAGGTAACATTCACAGGTTTCAGGGATTAGGACAGGACCTCTTCGAGGGACTATTTTTTTTTTTCTTCCTCCCTACCACGAAGGCTTTCGGGACAAATAGCACTGACCTGGAAGGTTTTCTCCACTAATGTCTGCTCCTAATTTCTCTTGCAACTGGAGTGGGAAAGAAGAACTGACACGGCACAGTGCCATCATGCCTTTATGCAGGAGTGTGCTCGACGCAAGCAATAGTAAAAGGAAAAATACACAAAACACTTGGGGACCTGAGATAAACCCTAAATAAAAGAGTGGATCACATTATCCAGGTCTAACCACTAAAATAAATGAAAACTTAAGCCTTTCTCAAAAAAAAAAAAAAAATGGTGATGTTAACATTTTCTTTTTCTCAGCAAAAATCTCAGCTCTGACATTGTGCTGACATCTGAAGACATCAGTTTTCAGGGAAGCAGAGCAGATGTTAAGACAGAATTGGAGGTGCAAGTATTTACTGGAGGAGATGCTTGCGAAGGGTTGGGGGGCAAGGGAACAAGAGGAGGCTGGAAGACACTACAAAAGCAGAGGAAGAAGGAGGGAGTATTGTGTAGACAGAACATTAGCTTCCGTACAGCTATGGGAAGTCTCAGCCAGGCCAGCCATGAGGGAGCTCTCAAGAAAAGACTGCTCTTGAGAACAATGGCCAGATTCTAATTCCCCAACTGTGCTTAGTCATCTGTTGGGAGCAACCCAGGGAGAACTTGGCCTTGGTGGGAAGGCTGCAGCAGATCCCAAACAGGTGACAAAGCTGGAGGCTCTCTGCTAATTACTTTTTTCCTAATACAGTCTCTGTCAAAGAGACACACGGTATCCCTCCATAACCACCATGCCTTCTCAACTGCCGTAGTTCATCACCACCTTTGTGGCTATGATAACCGTGTGAGAAATTTTCCTACTGTCAACTCCAAACAAATTCCCTGTCAAGTATATAATGGTAATCATATTGTAGCTTTTCTCCTTTAAATAGCTGGGTCTTTAAAAAATTCAATAAGCTGGTTCTTTTAGAACCTTCTTTGTTGGTTTCTTTGTGAGTGAATTTATTTCCTTCTTAAATGGTTTAGTCTCAGAATTTTCCTTTGACATTTGTTATGGTAATGAAGAGGGGTGTGGGTGGGAAAAGAAACAAAGAGGAAAATATGAAAATATTGCAACAGAAGAAGGGAATTTTCACTTGTTTGAGCTGGGCTGCTTACAGTGTTGCTCCCTTAACGGCATCTGAACCATGAGGCCAAAGCGCACTCCTACAGGTATATGAGCTTCACACACTGTCACCCTGACTTCATTCAAGGACTCCACGAGGCAGCAGGTTCCATAGGGGTGAATATATATTTATGCTCCAGTTTTTTCTAAGGAGTATTTGAGGAAAGGACAAGATTTCAGGATATGAATAACTTCAAAACTGATACTGGTCTGCGAATGTAAGGTTTTATTGACAATCATTTTTAATTGGGGCACTTATGTAATGACCAATTTGGAAAGGTGGTTGAACAGAGGCACAGTCTGGGGGAAGAGGGAGGAGTGGTCTCTCCCACCCCCTGGGTGTTCCCTGAAGCATGACACAGTCCTCCTTTCACAACCTCACTTTGAACTTGGCAGACTGCCTTGTAGTGGCAGGTGCTTCATACCCATTCACCAAGTACTGTAGGCAAGCTCCTGCTACCCTTAAATGATGGAAAAATGTCAGATGGCACAGTAAAGCACACAGTGAAACATCTGAAGAAAGATCAAGAAACAAAAGAGGTCAAAGGGTGGGTCTTTTCTGGGGACTTCTCTGTCGGTCCACAGCGCAGCCTTGTCCTCTTCCCTGACCTGCTGGGCTCCGGGGGTTACTTTGGAAAATGAGACCAAGCCAGAGTCAGGGAAGAGCAGTGACAGCAGTGAGAGAATTGGATGCACAGAGACAAGTTCAGGTGGTCAGAGTAATTGAGAAGGAGGATAATGAAGAAAGATGGAGAGAAAGATGGGGGAAAGGGAATAAAAGCAACTGCTGACTTGGCAGTTTTCCTTTATTTTTATTTGCAATAATCTCCTCTCCTGTTTCGACCTACCCTTTAAATGTGGCTCTGGACGCACCTGGGCAGCAGCCCCTGGGTGCTTAATCTATATGGGTAAAACCAGAAGAGAGAGAGAGAGAAGAAGAAGGAGAAGGAGAAAACACCACCGTCAGTCAGAGTCTAGCCAGGAAACAATTTAAAACAGAGGGAATTTAACAGATTAAATTGGTTAATAGGTGACAAAGGAGACTGGGAATTCAACCAAGGAAGAGTGAAGCAACCAGTGATTAGCAGCAATGAGAAGCTGCCACCAGCCCTAGCCTGGAGGCACAGAAGGAGGGGGAGCCAGTGGGAACTGCAACCACTCCAGGCCTGTCCTGTAGAGGCTGGAGAGATGCGGCCACTTGGGGAGACACTGTCAGGAGAGAGATGGGAGAAATATCCTGGGTTCTCCTTCCTCCTGCTCTTCTATCTCCCACCACTCCCTCCCATTGGCCAAACCCAACCAGAGCCCCGCTTACAAGAAAGCCTGGGAGATGCAGCCTTCAGGGATCACTCTCTATGATACAGAGAAGGACAGAGAAAGAGAAGAGCCAGCCCGTCGAGGACACATTCAAGCCATGTGTCCTGGTCAGTTCCTATGAGCCACCTCAATAGCTTATAAGGGAAGAGACTGTCCTGGGACAGACAAGGACACACAGACTGGAAGCTTCTTATGTGATGTAGCATCATTTTTCAATAAACTAGCCTCAGATGGAATTATAAGCTTATGAGGGGACTTTTATAAACAATTTGTCTCCTCTAAATTTACAGATTATCTTCATCATGCTTCTTTGAAAATCTGTTGTTGATAATTTCATATTATATAATGGTTCATTTGCCAAATAAATATGCAAGAGCCCTTTGAAACTATAAATTACAATAACCATATTTTCCAAAGCAAAGCGGTCCTTTTTTTTTTTAAGATTTTATTTATTGAGAGAGAGACTGAGAGAACGAGTGCAAGGAGGGGCAGAAGGAGAAACAGACTCCCTGCAGAGCAGCCTCCCCCCCACCTCCAACACAGGATTCAATCCGAGGACCCTGGGATCATGACCTGAGCCAAAGTAAGACCCTTAACTGACTGGGATACTTTACATAGGGTCTTTCATAGGGTCTTACATAGGGTCTTACATAGGGTCTTTCAAAGGAATTTTTTGCCTCTTTAGGATTTAAAATAATCTAGAATATTCAAAATATTAGAGTCCTCAAGGGCAATGGAACAAAATATTTGAAATCATACAGTTCTTGAAAATGTTAAAGATCTTGCTCCAACATTACATTTGCTCCCAACAAAGAGAACACATGATTATAGGAAAATGCACTGTAAGCCAGCTCAAATACCAAAACACATTTCTACCCCCTACAAAACTTGCAGTGGGATTGCTTCATCAGTTTACAGATTACTTTTGGAGCTGAAGATCCAGGTAGATAAGGAAGTATTTACCTTAAACAAACACTATCTTCATCAGTGTATGAGGAAATGGGCTAAAAATAGTACCATCATGTGAGTAGACTTGTCTTACCCTGTTGAGTAACTCATGGTCCTTAAAAGGATACTCAAAAACCAGGTCAAAGGACTAACACCGGTCAAGTAATAACTTGGAGTACTATTAGAAGGATTCGCTTTTCTGTCAAAACCCACAGATTTTTGAACTTATGTCTAGATGGGCACTTCTCTCCTTTTCCCCTGGACCTGGATCCGACTCTGAACATGCAGGATCCCCTTAGCCATTGGAAGTTTTAAACTTCTCAGATTCCTGCTTAATTTATTTCCTCTGGTTTGGCCCCAGTCATGGATTCATATTCTTGATTCATTGTACTGATTTCATATTCTCCTTCTCATTCTTACCAACCTTTGTCCCTGAGTGAGCTTCCAGCTCCCACCCCTCCTGGCTTGGCGCACCCTACCCCACTGTCCCCACAATCAGGTCTTGTATTTGCACAAGTTAATGTAACTTTCCAAACAAAGGATGACAATGGGGGCACTGTCATCTGACAAAGCCGACTGCTTAGTGGTGACTGCTCAAAATCCACTTTTGGAAAGTATTCTGAGGCTAAACTGCAATGTCTATAAATTGAATTCTGGACCCATTTCCACTTGATGATGGAGGAGGGGTCCCCACACTTCCAACAAGCAATGCTCCAGACACCTACGATTCAACTAAATTCCAAAACCATCTCCCCAGGGATAGCATTAGACCCCACAGGTTAAAGGTTCAGTCCTGTAAGACAGCTCTGCTCCCATGCACACCAGATGCCAGTTGCAAACCCAGATTGTTACCAGCGCTTCTGACTGACCAACTACAGATTGGAAGTTCCCAAGACCCCACCTCAGGTTCCATTAATTTACCAAAGCAGCTCATAGAATTTAGAGAAACATTTTGCTTCCTAGATTACTGGTTTATTATAAAAGGATACAACACAGGAGCAGCCCAAAGGGGCAGATGCACAGGGAAGGTATAGGGAAAGAGGGAGGAGCTTCCACACTCTGGATGCATCCTCTCCCAGCACCTCCACCTACACGTTCACCAACCTGGAAGCTCTTCAAACCCTGTCTTTTTGGGGTTTTATGGAGACTTCATTGCATAGACTTGGTTGATGCAGACATTGCTTTCGGTGGTTGAACTCAGTCTCTAATCCCTTTCCCCTCCCAGGAGGTTGGAGATTAGAGACCTGCCAAGTTCCATCCCTAATCACATGGTTGTTTCTCTTGGTGATCAGTCCCCCATCCCTAGGTGGGGGGTCCAAAAGTCACCTCATTAACATAACAAATGACATCTTTGTTGCTCTTATCACTGAGGAAATTCCAAGGATTTTAGGAGCTTTGTGCCAAAAATGGGGAGGAAGACCAAATACAAATTTCTCATTATAAATCACAGCATCATAGCATACCAGCGTAATTTGAGGAATAATGATGATGCCAACCATCATCTGAGCTTCTAAGGTTTGAAGGCTTGCTGTGCAGAGGCCCTGGGTACAAGCATTTGCCTACATTCTTACTTAATCCTCATAATGAAGAAAGTGAGGCTCTCGTTGCCTAACTAAGCAACTTCCAAAAGTCACACAGTAAGGGGCAAACCTGAGACTTGAATTCAAGTCAAGAACTCTGGCTCTTAGGTCAAATACATCCTAGAATTCTGAGTGAGACACTGGAGGGCACCTATTCCTATGGATGAGCTAGGGAGGAGCCTTGTCAATCATCTGGTATCCAGCCATCACAAACCCTGTGTTTATCAGTTGAAATCAACTTACTCGGGGTTATAAGGGGGGAAACTGAAGGGGGGAAAAAAACATCACAGGCTATAACTCTTAACCAAAGTGGTGGGGCACTGAATGAGGGGGCACCCAGGTGGTTCAGTGGGTTAAGCATCTGCCTCTTGATTTAGGCTCAAATCAAATCATGATCTCAGGGTTGTGAGACTGAGTTCTGTGTGCAGATTCACACTCAGCGCAGAGCTGATTCACATTCTCTGTCTTCTTCTCCCCCTGCCCACCCACCCCACTCATGCTCTCTCTCTCGCTCGCTCTCTCTAGAAAAAAAGAAAGAAAAGAGAGATATCACAAGAAAGATTAAGAGGAGAGAATAGCTGACATCCTTATTGAAATGCAAGTGCAGAAAAATGAAACGGGAAAAAATCAGAGAGGGAGAAAAACCATGAGAGACTCTTAACTATGGGAAAGAAACTGAGGCTTGCTGGAGGCAAGGTGGGTTGGGAGCTGGGTTACCTAAGTGACAGGCATTAAAGTGGGCCTGTGATGTGATGAGCACTGGGTGATATATGCAACTTATGAGTTACTGAACTCTACATCTGAAACTAATGAGGTCCTATATATCAGCTAAGGAAATTAAGTTAAAAATAATTAAATGCAAGTGTTGAGAACAAAACACTGATTTTATGCCCTCAATCACTATATCATGTGTTGGACACAGGGAGGCCCTAAAACTTGGGAAGTTTCCCCACTTCAGGTACAAGGTTCCCTAAGAGAGAAGTATGGTAAAGGAGCTTCAATTTGCAACTTACTATCTGCTTGCCATCCAGAACTTTCTCTAGCTCTACTCAAACTCTCCAGCACCACATGAGGCCACCCAGCCTAGGGGATATCAACAGAACCCAGAAAGGGTATAAAAGAGTGCAAAATCCAGGTCTGGTTCTACACGCTAAGCTCTGTGCTCTAGTGAGGGCTCTGTCAGTCTTGGAGGAAGGGTATCTTTTTTCTAATTGGCTCACCCTGGGGGCATTTTTTTTTTTTTAATTCAGGTGATAGCTAGCTACTGCCCTGCTTCAAGACTCAATTTTTTTTCTTTGCCTCACTAGATGAGATTTTTATCTATCCTTAAAGCTTTCTGTGGGAATCCAAGGAGCTAGCCATGTGGTTTGTTTATGTTGTTACTTTGATTATTTATTAACAGCTTCAGGAAAGAAAGACCTTGGTAGAATCTCTAGAAATTCTCTTGATGTGTCTGAAAAATATATTAAATGGTTACAGATAGGTCCAAAAAAGTTGATAGATTCCTAACAAAATTAGGAAGAAACAAGAAAATTTTGAGTAATGATTTATCAACTCAAGATTACAAAATCCCAGAGAGAGAACCACTCTTCTCTGTAGAGATGCACTTCAATGTCTAACAACCTTTTTAACAGCAGGGGCTACTAAAAATTTCACAAAAAAAAATATGGAGTTTCTACCATAGAGAAGTGAGTGGAGATAACTCTGCCGAGTAACTGCTGAAAATCGGAGCAGAGAAATGCAATGATAGTTGGAGGGGCTGTGAAGGTTGCAGGAAGATTATTTGTAGGGAGGACATTCGCATGCTGATGAGAATGATCCAGTGGAAAGGGGAAAATTAATGATGCATGAGGAAAGGGGAAGATTTCTGGAACAATGTTCAGGAGTACGAATGAGGAGATGAGGGCTTTGTGCATCTGAGAGGTTGGCCTTGATAGGAGTTCAAGCTGGGCTCTTATCTTCCCACTCTAAGAATAGATAGGAATCTCTTACTGATATACTTTGACCCTCCTTCTTCAGCCACCCACGGCCAACCAGTATCTTCCTACCTGCCCACAGCAACTCAGACATGTAACCTCCCTTCCCCCCATTTCCCACTGCTGACCCTGTTGATTTTCCTTGAATTCAACCACTTTTCTTCATCATGATTCCCTTGCGTCACTGGTTCAGTTCACTCAGCAAGTTTTTAATGTGCTAAGCATTGAGCTGGTTGCTAAGAAGACAAAGGCAAAAGACCCAGTTTCCACCTTCAAAATTCTCAGCACCTAGTTAGGGAAGAAAGACAGTGAAGCAATAACGATGATAGAGAGTGATGTGTATTAAAATAGAGCCTGAAGCACAGTATAATGGGAGGAACATGGAAGAGGCCAGAGAAAGCAACAATGAATTCTATATTCATGGAGGAGTCAAGCAAGATCTAACAGAGGAGATGATATTTGGTGATTTGCCGAACACAGAGCTGAGTACTAGACCTCAGTCACAAGGAAATGAATTGATTGTTCCCATCAGATTATGACTCTTTTCTTGTTTTGCTTTCTCTCCTTTATTCCCATTAATTATTCCCACATTCTTCTCTCTCTTGAGTATTCACTTTAAGATATTTGATATTTGTTCTTGAGTATATATGCATACCTGTAAAATTGGAAGTATAATTACGTGTGTATACATGCTTATAACCTACATAAATGGCATTATGCTGTTAATCTATCCTGTTTTGTACTTTTTTTTACTCAACTATGTTTTTTTAAGATCTATCAGTAATACTGCATGGTACATCTAGGTCATTGCTTCTAATTGTCGTATGATACTCAGCCACTGAACTTTCATTTCCCTGTAGGACACAGTTTGCTTCCAGCTCCTCACTACCTCAAACAGCAATGCCATAAATAGTCCCATACCTGTCCCTTACAGACTGCTATGCAGATTTCTCTGGACTACACACCAAGAAATGAACTGCAGTGCCAGAAGACCTATGCATACTTATTTCACTAAAAACTGCCAAGCTGCTCTCCAGAATAGCTGAGTTTAACCCACCAAGAGAGCATAATGGTTCCCATGTCTCCACATCTTTGTCAACACTTGCTATTACCCATGTTTTCAATTTTTTGCTAAAATCTTAAAAAGGTGGTATTTCATTATTGTTTCAATTTATATTTTTGTGATTATTAATGAGATTGAACCCCTCTTCATATACTTGTCATCCAGTTGCATTTCTATTTCTGTTCATATCCTTTGATCATTTTTCAATTGTATTTCTTATTGGTTAGCAAATAATAATTCATTGATGGTTTTTGACATTGCAATTGTCTTCTCTTGGTTTGGCATCAGTTCTATTAAATCTATCAAAGTGGTCCTGTGTTAGATAATTTTTACATAGTTAAATCTATCATATTGCTTCACGGTTTAGGTGTGTTTGTATCACAAAGATAATCTCTTACATGTTCTTTTATTAAGTTAGTAGATTTGTCTTTTACACCTTTAATCCACCTAGAAGGTACCTTGTCTGTTGTATAAATTCAGGGTCCAAGAAGGTGACAACTGAGCTTGAAGAATATCTAATGTGCATTTGAAGCTCTCCATTTCCCACTATCCTTAAGTCACTGAAAATAACTACCATCCTGGAATTGAAGACCTAGCTTAAATTATCTATCAAGAAGGAAGTCAAAGTGAAGGCTTCTTCATACGAACAAGCACAGAGAATCTGCCACCAGTCAGCCTTCATGGAAAGAAATCCTAAAGGATGTACTTCAGACCAAAAGAAAGTGATTGCAAATGGAAAAAATGAAGAGCACTGAAAATGGTATATGGTATATATGGGAGTAAATATACCTGAAAATCATATAAAACAATAATAATAATATTATCATATAATGTGTAAAACAAAGCAAGAATTAAAATATTTAACAACTACATCATATGCCATCCCAAGGAGAAGTTTGAATTTTAATCTGAAAGCCATTGTGTCATAGTTCTTTGAAAACAGCATTTATTCCACAGATACTGGAGCAGATATTGGAGCAGCTACAACATACCAGGCACTCTGTGGCTGCCTTAGAACAAGACAGACACAGACCTCAGCTTCCTGTTTCAATAATCAGAATCGGTTGGTGAGGGGAGGACTTTGTGGGGGCGGGATGCAGATATTTGGGTAGGGCCAATGAGCAGATAGCAGTGTGGGGGAACTGGAGTTACAAAAATGAAGCAGTGTAAGTAAATGAAGTAAAAGACCCAACCAGCGGGAGAACTCCACAGCACATAGAGTGAGGCAAGCAAGGAATCAGGGGTCAAAGTTTAATGAGACACTTTAATGAGACACTTACTCTTAGGCTTATACAAGTGAAGGGTTCACACCTGAGAATGAAGCCTTCCTTAAATTTTTCTTATAAATAATAGCTTTCTTAAGAAACAATTTACAAGGGTGCCTGGGTGGCTCAGTTTGTGAAGCATCTGCCTTCGGCTCAGGTAATGATCTCAGAGTCCTGGGATCGAGCCCCAAGTTGAGCCCCCAAATCCCACTTCTCCCTCTCCTTCTGCTTGTGCTCTCTCACTATCTTTCTTTCAAATAAATAAATAAAATTTTTCTTTTTTTTAAAAAGACACAATTTGTACACCATTAAGTTCATCGATCCCAGAACTCTGAGATCATGACCTGAGCTGAAGGCAGAAAGCATGCGTTCCAGTTTCATCCATGTTGTGGCATGTATTATTCTCCTTTATTGCTAATTAATGTTCCATTGTATGGCTATAACTTTTGTTTATCTATTCATGGATAACAAACATTTGGGTTGTTTCCACTCTTTGCCTATTATGAATAATGTTGCTATGAACATCCATGTACAAGTTTTCATGTGGACGTTTGTTTCCAGTTCTCTTGGGTATACACCTAGGCGGGTGTGGTAACTATGTTTAACTTTTTGAAGAACTACTAGAGTGTTATCCAAGGCATCTGTACCACTTTGCATTCCTATCAGCAAATGAGGATTTCAATTTCTCTACCTTTTTACTAACACTTGTTATATTCCTTCCTTTGAATGACTTGGTGTGAAGTATTATCTTGTTATAGTTTGGGATTTACATTTTCCCAATGACCAAGGACCTTGAGAACTTTTTCATGTGCATCTTTTTAACCCACTTATCACCCCAACCATCACCTTGGAATTGAAAGAGATGAAAGAGTTAGAGCCTCTCCTCTTCAGTAATATAGGAGACTCAGGGCATAACTGCCCTGTGTCTCTCCTATACCCAGGAGGAGCTTAACTTCTCTTAACAGAATTTCAGAATTTATACATTTTTCCAATATGAAACCAAGCATTTTCAGGTTTTGGTCATAGGCTCTGGCTTACATCAAAATCAACCTGTAAGGGGCCCCTGGGTGGCTCAGTGGGTTAAGCCCCTGTCTTCGGCTCAGGTCACAATCTCAGGGTCCTGAGATTGAGTCCCGCACTGGGCTCTCTGCTCAGCAGGGAGCCTGTTTCCCTTCTCTCTGCCTGTCTCTGCCTACTTGTGATCTTTCTCTATCCAATAAATAAATCTTTTTAAAAAATAATCAACCTGTTATATCATTTATCACGATTTCTTTGAAAACAACTTGTCCCGAAAGACCCTTAGAAAGGATGCCTCTTAGCTTTCAAATATTTTGTGACATCCATGAGGATTTTCTGTACTTGATGTCTCTTTTAATCTCCTTATTTGGTTTGGCATAGCAAAACCACCTTGTGTCCCCAAGAAGCCTTCAGACACAGGAGAACAAAATCAGGCTATTGTTTACGTCTTCCTGAGTTGAGCTTGAATGTCAAATACTCTCCATACAGCAAAAATACTTGCCAGATTATCAGGCTAACACAGCTAAACTTAAATGTTCACATGTGATTTATTTGGTAGTAGAGTAAATTACACAACTTGTTTATATCAGCCTTGTCAACAGCAAAATGAAGCCATTTACCCAAAAGCCATATTGCTAGAGGATGTTTCTGTAGCACAGGACTGAATTCCGACTCAAAGATATCAAGAAACACCATCTGTGTTATGATTTATGACAATGCTAAAGAAAAAGTCTGTTAGTCTACTTTGGAAATACTAAGCACATTAAGGCCTAAATTTGCTACTGTATTTGGTTATTTGAATGCATTTTAAGCATGTCTGCCTTCAAAATGCATTGCAGTTTCAGGGAAAAAAGTATTTTTCTTAGGTCTGATTTGTTTTGAATGAGGACAATCATGGGAAAGTTAGACATCAGCCTATTAGAACTTAAGCCAACATTTAGAACAGCTTAATTACAGAGAATCCTTGCAATTAGACCCCATAGGAAACTTATCCCAACTAAAATGTTTCCATATTTTCTTCCTTATTTTTAAGGCCAACTTCATCAGCCATGAATCTATTATGAATCACTGAATTGGAACAAATGTTTGTTAAGTTAAAAAGAGAAAGAGCTTCTTTTAACCAGTAAAGTATCAATTAGATTTGAATTTTGTCTTTTAAAAGAATGTTCTCACAAGAACAGTCAAGAATTTTTAAGGAATCAATAGAATATCAAATGCCTACAAGGAAAAGAATAAGGATACAAGTACATTTTCTGTTTAAACTAAATTTCAAATTGCAATTTTTTTTATTATTTTCCCTTCTAGTTAAGCTATTCAATCCTACCTTTTTCTGGCTTTCAGTGTTTCCATTACTGGGATATGAATTCCAATTCTTACAAGCAATAGACGCAATCTTTTAAAGGCTTTTTTTTTTTTATGTTGGATTTCTGAGTAAATAGCTACCCTTACCAAAGTCACAATTGTTTCTAATGGTTTGTAAATAAATGTTTCTTTAATTATTTCATTTCTTTGTTTCCTCATATACTCAGAGTATTGAGAAAATTGGAGGAAACAGAGTCAATCAGGGTTCAAGTTATAGGACTGTCTTATAACTCTCTACCCACAATGCCATTCTCTGCTTTGCGGTGCTGATGCCAGGACCCTGCAAACCACATTTCTGCTTTTGTTAGCTGCCTCCATGTCAGACTTTGCTATGAGGCAGCACTAGAGGGAGACTATAAAGCTGGTGGTTGAGGAGGGACTTTAACTTCTCGTTTGCTTACTCTGCTTCTTGTCTGCTTGTGTTTCTGTGAGTATCACCCTTCACCTTGACCACCGCAGTCCCTCCCGCAGCAGCACATGGAGCCAGTTTGCAATATTCCCAACCCTTGCAGGATAAACAGAATTATACTTCCTCAGAAACACCAGCACCAACTGGCTATGTTCCCACCTCAGAGATCTGGGTTCCAGCCCCACAGGGCTTCCTCTTCAAGTTCAGAGATGACTGTGCCCCGTACTCAGAGGTCTCCGGTTCCAGCTCTGGGGGAGTCTCTTCTCCAAACTTTTAAGTTTTGATAATTCCATCTAATTTCTTTTGTTTGATCTCTCAGCCATAAGGACGGTAACGGTTCCCACAGTTGCTATCTTCATGATATATTAGTGTTCTCTTTCTGCCTCTTCAGTTACCTAATCAGCGATTTAATACTCCATTAATAACTCTTCATGTTAAATTATCTCTGTGAAAATAACTGGTATGATTTCTGCCTCCTGAGTGGACACCAACTATGCATGAATTAATACCAGGAATAATTCATGGAGGGGATGTTTAAAAAAATATGATTTGGAGGGACTGTTTTGGTTGTGTTCTTGGGCTTGAATGCAGTGCTGAACTCCTTGACAATGGAATATGGGATACTAGTCACCCATGCATTGGCATTACAACCAATCAAATTATACCTGTGGTTTATTATGTTGAAATTTTTAATGAATTAAGGACTTTAGAGAAGCAAATGATTGCTTCACTTTACTGCTAACGAAGTAATAATGACTACAAGGATTGTGACATCGAATGGATTCCTCTGATGTACATGAACACTTACAGAAAGAAAAGTACAAGCTCAGGTCTATACACACTCAGTTTAAATGACAAATTACCATTTATATAAATGACAAAATACTATTTCTATTACATCTCTAAAATACTCTTTTTTTTTATATCCACAGGACAAGTATTATTGAAAACCAAACACAAAATTTAACTCTACAGGTTGCATAATTACAATGTAAATTGTTTTCATTAACTAAGTCTCTCATATAAAAGTTAGGACATTGATTGGGTAGGACTTGGATTTGAAACTTGGAATAGGGACATCCAGTTGGGTTCAGAAGACATTAAATATTTTAATAGCTCCCACATTCAACTACCACCACCACCAAATCACTCTGAGATTCTCTTGCCAATGGAAAGAGTTTGTCGTGCATGTCTAAGGAGACTATACTATATATTCCTTGCTTGAATACCCTGTAATAACCTCATCTGAGTTATTGCCTTGGTTATTGCCTCACAGGGAGGCACTCATTCTCCTGAAGACTGAGCCTGAATGTTCCTTGTTGCCCCCACGTTCATAATGAAGATCTGCTCCCATCATGCTCAAAGAAGGAAAGAACACAGTCTGATTTGGGAGAAAAATGGCTTATAAACTAGAAGAAAGTTGGGGTGCCTGGGTGGCTCAATCGGTTAAATATCTGCCTTTGGCTCAGGTCATGATCCCAGGATCCTGGAATCAAGCCCTGCATCGGGCTCCCTGCTCTGCAGGAAGCCTGCTTCTCCCTCTCCCACTCCCCCTGCCTGTGTTTCTTCTCTTGCCGTGTCTCTCTTCGTCAAATAAATAAATAAAATCTTTTAAAAAAAATAAAGAAGAAGAAGAAGAATGCAAGGGTTGACCATTATATTGATACAGACCCAGAGAAAATGGGTGAGAATGCAAATGAGAAGGTGGGAGGTAAACTCCCTGAAACTTCAGGGACCCCCCATCTCAGAGAAGTTTCTGGATTCCAATGGATCTAGAACATGCCAAAATATCCCTCCCCTCTAAGAAGAAAAACATCAGTTTGGTTACAAAATACATATTACACTGTCAGTTCCAAATGCAGACCCTGGCAAAATAGCTCTAAATCCAGTCAGGCTGATGTGCCCACTACTCTCCCAATGGGGCTTTATAATGCAGCATATATAATAGTTTTCAACTAACAGACAAGAGAATATAAGGAAGTGAAATTACAGGCCAATTTTATTCAAAAGCATAGACACAGAAATTATAAACAAAATTTAGCAAACTCAATCCAGCTGTGTGTAAAACACTGGCATTATAAACTCCATGCAGGTAGTAATCTCTGGTTGCTTTTTTTTTTTTCCCCCCCCCATTACTGTATCCCAACACCTTGAAAATCACCTGGAGCACAAATAGGCATCAATTTTATTTTGTAAATGAATGAATGACCAAAATAGGTGTACCCCAGGAACACAAGATTATTTAAGAAAGGCAAGTCTGCAAATGTATTTCACCATATTAATTGATTATGGAAGTACACACATATGATCACCTTAATAGATGCAGTAAAAGACTTAGATAAAATCCATTATCCAGAGGTGCCTGGGTGGCCCAGTGGGTTAAAGCCTCTGCTTTTAGCTCGGGTCATGATCCCAGGATTCTGGAATCAAGCCCCGCATTGGGCTCTCTGTTCAGCAGGGAGCCTGCTTCCCTCTCACTCTCTGCCTGCCTCTCTGCCTACTTGTGATCTCTGTCTGTCAAATAAATAAATAAACTCTAAAAAAAATTCATTATCCATTCATTAAAAAAACTTCTTAGAAAACATAAGTTAAAAATAGATGCAAGCTGTAATAACAAAGAATAAGAAGCTTAGGGATAAATCTAATGCAAATCTACAAGAACTTTATGGAGAAATTTTCAACATGTTGTTAAGATGATTAAAAAATACTTATGTAAAGGAAGAAGTAGTTCTCCAAGCACAGTTCTGAGAATAAATATGTTGAAGGTTATTTGTCTTTTTTTTTTTTCTCCTGCATATCTTTGGCCCTGTCGGACTGCTGGGATTCCCATGAACTTGGAGAGACATAAATGACCCAATTCGATAAAAGTGCATTAGCGTCTGTAAACTGTATTTACAAGTCCTACTGCTTTTATCAAGTCTTCAAAAGCCCCTCAAGGAATGTATGCTACACTCTTGTCCTATGGGCAGAGGTTCTGGGCTTCATATAATTTCTGCAACCACCCATATCAGGAGGGGCAATTTATCTGCATGATATTCCTTCTCTTTCCTTCTTCTTCCCCTTTTAAAAGATTAAAAAAAAAAAACTCCCAAGCAAAAAAAGGCAAGGGAGGTTATTATGCAAGTAATCACAGTAGGGAAAAACTAGAAACTCAACCTGAACCAGAAGTACCTTAATAATATTTGCTAAAACTTACTGACCTCTTACTTTGGTTCAGGTTTTGTGCTAATCACTTTACATATACTACCTTATTGAGTCTTCACAATAATTATATGAGTAGGTAGTGTTATCCTTTTCATTTTACAGAGACAGAAACTAAGATACAGAAGGTTGGTTAATCCAATGTCACACAGCTAGTATATTAGTTTCCTAGGGCTATCGTAACAACTTAACTCAAACTTGGTGTCTTAAAACACAAATTTATTCTTCTACAATTCTGGAAGCTAGCAGTCCAAAATCAAGTTGTCAGTGAAGTCCATTCCCTCCGGAGGATCTGAAGGAGAATCCATCCCATGCTCCTCTCCTAGATTCTTATGGCTGCCCGCGTTCCTGGATGTTCTTTGGCTTGCTACATAACTCCAATCTCTGCCTCTATTTTCATGTGCCCTTCTAGTACATCTGTGTCTTCTCTTTTTCTGTCTCTTGTAAGAATACTAGTTGTTAGATTTAAAGTTCACCCTAAAACAGATAATCTCATCTCAAGAGGCTTTCCTTAATTATATCTGCAAAGACTTATTCCAAATAAGGTCACATTCTGAAGTTTCCAATGGACCTATCTTTTAGGGACCACACTTCAACCCACTACACTTCGTAAATGGTAGGACCAGGGATTCCAACACAGTTCTATTTGGCTTTAAGTGCTCAGTATCTCATCCCTTATTTTATATGTCTCTTTTTACTGAGTCTTACATATAATAGATGCTCAATAAAAGGTTAATGGCCAAATAAGAATTAAAGAGTAAATAAGACACTTGGCCAGTCTTGGACTTTGTTGTACTGGAATTTATTCTGCAGTCATTTCTCAGAAGACCACTTCTGAAGAATCACACTGTGTGTAGGTACTACTTCTTCTACAAAGATGTCACTAACGTGCCACTTCCTCCTTGTCATTATCCAGTTTCTCTTTGATCCCTCACAATCTGTTGTTTTAAAAGCAGAAACCAAAAGCAAATTACAAATACACTCAGGAAAGAATTAAAGGGAGAGGTGTGATCAGAGTGCTCCACTAATGAGGTTAAATGGTCAGTACCAAGCTTCACTCCCACTGATCAAAAGGCAAAATGAGTGGTCACAGGCCTTGTACAGTGTCTCTGGTTTTACCTCTCAAGTAAACCTTGGACTGTAACATGAATCCACTTCTCATGTTTTCCAAGAACTCTCTAGCAGAGTTCCTAGAATAAAAAGGTAGCAAGGTCATGGGCTTTTCTTGGTCATTACTGTGATTTGAGCCCCAGGACGTTTCTGAGGTAGTTAATCTTTCAAGTCTATGTCCTGAAAGAATAGGGCATGGAAACAGAAGGAGGATGAAAAACAAGATTTCCATCCTAATTATTTTTTTAGATTGAAAAATGCGGTCATATGAATGATGAATAAAATATAGGAGATAAGATTTGCAATGAATGCTATCAGCTTTCTTTCAAAAATTATGTCTAAATTTTTATGTAAAAAAATTATGTTCAAAACCATTAATCATGTGACATTTCTTTAGTCTTTATACATTGAGGATGAATGGTGTATTTCCATAGTTAAAAAAATAAAAACCTTTAGAAGTAAATTCAGTGACTATGTGTTATTGTAATCTACAATATGCCAAGTGCAATCATGTTCTTAAACAATGACAACAGGAAAGGATTTTTTTTATATACTGCATTTTTATGTACTGCAAAATTTTTCTCAAATTGTCTGATTGCCCTCTCACCCCTACAAAAGCAGGCATGTAACAATCACTTCCGCACTGATGACACCAAATCTAGCTATTGCACCTATCTCAATGAGAGACCAGGAAGAAGCAAAGAGCAAATCCTGCAGGATCAAGGTCAAAAATCAATGAGCAGGCAGTGAGTTTAGTCCATGACCTAAAAAGCAAGGGTGAGGTTAAGCAACCAATGTCTGTACAAGGATGCCACTTGGAGTCACTCAGAAGACTCTCGGGTTTCTTTTTGACCCCAGAGTGATTGATAATCATTACCTGAGGAAGGGAATACAGGAAACATGAAAGGTGACAAGAGTATGTGTGTGACTTTGGGACCTTTCCAGTTGTGTACCAACAGGACAGCAAGTTTCTGTCCAGAAAAGAGTCAAGCACACGAGACTGAAACTCAAGAGAGAAGCATGAAAGTGCGGAATTCAGAGTTGGCACTGTTTACATAGGAGCTGAGTCCTAAACTAGGAACACCAGCCAGCAGGCACGTGTAAAGTGTCCTTCAGCAACTCCAGATAAAGGAGGCCAAGGTAAGCTACTGTCTTCTTCATTGTGACACTAACTCACTAATTTGGAAAATGCTGTTGCTGCTTATGAAAGCAGATAAGTTAATGCACAGGAGACTGCAGAACTGTGCCCTACGTGCTCAGTGCTGGGAATCAAATGCTAAGACCTTTGTTCCTACAGTAGCTGCTGTGGTTTTAGCCAAGTAACCTTGTAACTTTAGTCAGTTTGATAGAAAGATAAGCAGCTCCCCAGTAAATGTAATCCCAGTCAACCACCAGTTTAGATAAATCTCAACATTCATTTTCAGTAACAAATTCTTTTATCTGAATTTCAAGAACAGCTGTTCTACACCCACTAAATTTTTTCCATTAAATATTTTTTGTTGTTTTGGAAGATACAGTTATATTTCAATCAAATGCATTATTTATGTTTTCACTTAATGGATTTATTTCTTAAGTAAACTTTTTAATTTTGAAATAATTTTTGTGCATCCAGAAAAATTACAAAGATAGTACAGAATTCCCATATACCCCTCATGCAGTGAACCCTAACATTAACATTTAACATGATAGCATTGCCTTTGTCAAACCTAAGAAACCTGACATGGTACATTACTAATAACTACATTCCTAGACTTAATTTGGATGTTACCAGTTTCCCTACTAATGTCCTTTTTCTGGTCCAGAATCCCAAGCAAGACACTATGCTGCATTCGCTCACCTCCCTTCTGTGACACTTTCTAGTCTTACCTTATCTTTCATAAGGTATTGATGAAAGTTTTGAAGAGTATTGATCAGGCATTTTGTAGCATGTCCTTCAATTTACATTTATATGATGCTTTCTCATGATTAAATTAGGGTTATGGATCTTGGGGAAGAAGACTGCAGAGATGAAGTGCCCTTCTCATCACATCATATCACGGGGCACACGATCTACATGATTTACTGCCAGTAATGTCAACCTTGATCATTTGGTTAAGGTAGCATTGCCAGATTTCTCTGTGGAGTTATGATTCTCCTCCTTTCCTCTTCTATTCTTTGTCATGAGTCGCCATCCAGTCCACACTCAAGGGAAGTAAGCTCCACCCACTTTAGGGGCAATAACTACTTATATTATTTGGAAATCTAGAAAAGAATTTGTCTCTTCTCCCCCATTCATTTGTTTCTTCAATCATTTATTTATATCAGTGTGGACTACTGCATGTTTATTTTATATTTGGGTTGTAACCCAATACAGTGTTTTTCTCTTTGTTATTCAGATTGTTCCGGGTTTGCTCCTTGGTAGCTACTTTAGGGTTGGCTCCCGTGTGCTGCCATCTTCTATATATTTACCACTTCATTGCTTTCTTGCACGACAGACATTCCAAGCTCATCTTGCATCTTCTCTGCTAGAATCACCCATGTTTTAGCCATTTCAAATAAAGGAAACAGTTTGGCAGTTGCTTCAAGTGTTAAACATATGGTTATCACATGACCTAGCAATTTCCTTCCTAAGAGAATCAAAAATATATTTCTACACAAAAACTTATACACAAATGCTCATAGAAGCATTATTCATGATAGCCAACAAGTGTAAATAATCCACATGTTTATCAGCTGACAAATGGATAAATCAAACATGGTATACCTATACAATGGAACATTATGCAGTCATGAAAAGGCATGAAGTACTGATAAATGCTATAACATGTATAAACCTTGAAAACATTATACTAAGTGAAAGAAATCAGTCACAAAAGGCCATGTATTGTCTGATGCTATTTGTAAGAAATTTCCAGAATAGGTAAATCCGCAAACACAGAAAGTGGAAAAGCACTTGCGATGAGCTAGGGAAAGGAAGAACAGGGAGTGACTGCTAGTAATTATAGGGTTTCTTTGGGGTGATGTGAATTTCCAAAATTAGATAGTGGGGATAAGTGGCATACTTTTGTGAATATGCTAAAAACTACTGAATTGCACACTTTAAAATGATCAATTTTAGGGATGCCTGGGTGGCTCAGTTGGTTAACTGTCTGACTCTTGATTTCAGTGTAGATCATGATCTCAGGGTCATGGTATTGAGCCCCACATTTGTCTCTGCCCTCAGTGTGGAGCCTCCTTGAGATTCTCTCTCTCCCTCTGCCTTTTCCCCACACAGTCTCTCTTTCTCACTCATAAATGAGTAAACCTTAAAAAATAAAATAAAATAAAATAATCAATTTTATGAAATGTGAATTACATCTCAGAAAAGCTATTACTAAAAAAAAGAATAAAGTACTTTTTATGATTGTCCTTTGGACACTTAAAGGCCTTCATCAGTATATAAATATTCTAATATTTTCAGTAAGCAATAATAATGGCTACTTTTAATTTATCATGCACTATATGCCAATCTGGACCGAATAAAATTGTTGACATTTGGCTGTCTTTGAGATACAAAAATGGCAATTTCAAATGAGTGAACTAACTCAAGACCAAGCCCCTTGAATGTTTATCATTTGAAACACCAGAAATGTCCTTGCCAGCTAGGAAACAGGCCCAACAAGATTAATTGAGTTGCCTAAGGTCAATGTACCTGGTAAACCAGAATTCTAATCTTAAAGCTGCCTATTGCAATGCTGAGCTTATTCTATTGGCCCAGTAGGATCTCATGGTAAATGGGGCTCTTGAATTTTACACATAATGATTCTAACTATTATCTTCATTAAAAATTAGCCATTCACATGATACTTGTTTTTAAAGGGGGCAGGGAGAATTGAACCACTCATTTTCAACTTGGAGTGGACTCCTGGTAGAGCTCAAATTAGAGCCCAGTTCCTTTTGGGTTAGACTTTTCCATTAAGGTGTTTCTGTAGCTCTCCTATTGTGAATAGTCCTAACACCTTCAGGCCAGCAGGACTTCTCATTTTAAAATCTGTAACGGTTTTCTAGGACAAGAGAATGAAAGAGAGAATCCAGGAATTTTAGGCAAAACAGAGACAGCCAATGGTATGCAAACTGGCTAAGACAGTCCAATCTGAAACAACAAACTGGTTTTAATTTTACCCAATTTCTTTCTAATTTCATCTCAGGATTTCTCTACCCAAATCTGGTGTTACCAAAATTTCCCAGTTTGGTGTATGAGTACAAGATTTTAATGACAAGAATTTTTTTTCCTCTGTCTCTAGCCAGTTAGTTTCCTCTCATATTTTATATTTCTTATCTCTGTATTTCCTCCAATTTTCTCCATTTAAGAGTTAGCCTCAAGACTTCTGTTAGTATTGGTTGTGTGAATGCTATGAAAAAGTTTAGACCGCATCATTAAATGTTTATTTATGGGTTGTTGTTTTTTTTGTTTCTGTTTTTGTTTTTTGGCAGGGGTGGGGAATTGGCATTTTTCAAGGGGAAGAATACATGGTCTTATAGAGTACAGAATCAGAACATGTGTGCAGGGGCGCCTGGGTGGCTCAGTGGGTTAAAGCCTCTGCCTTCAGCTCAGGTCATGATCCCAGGATCCTGGGATGGAGTCCGGCATCTGGCTCTCTGCTCAGCAGGGAGTCTGCTTCCCATTCTCTCTCTGCCTGTCTCTCTGCCTACTTGTGATCTCTGTCAAATAAATAAATAAAATCTTAAAAAAAAAAAAGAAAAAGAAATGTGTGTAGCTGGGAAAAGACGGAAAATAATAGCTCTCCCACTCAATCCCACATTTCCAACCCTACCCTGTTCTGTTTGTCTCCTTAGAACTTAACACCATCTGACATAATATTTGTTTGTTTGTTTTTTACCTCCACCTTTAAAGGAAAACTCTATGAGGACAGGGTTGTTTGCTCCCTGCTATGGCGTGAGTATCTAGAATGGAGCTTGGGCCATTGGAACCTCTCAATAAGGATTTGTCAGATTAAGAAATTAACAACATAGCCAAAGTAAACACAAAAGAAACAGTTGTGTCAAGTAGAATGATAAACTCTTTTTCCTCTAAGATTTTCTTTAACATAATTATAATATGGAACTTAACAGCAAATAAAAATGAAAGAAAAGAATGCTTACTGTCTTTTATTGTTATAACGTTAAGTGCAGATGCTGACAGCCTTTCTGAGACTGGCTGACTGATTTGAAACTTGAGAGGAGGGTAGAGATTAAATGATTTATGTTGGGGAGAGGGGCGAGCATTGGAGCCCCTGGGCAGGAGGGCTGGTAAAGAAACAGCAGAAGAAAGAGAAGCTCATCTGATGAGAGTAGAGAATCAAGTTTTCCTCCTCTCTCTCTTTCCTTGAAGCATAGCTGATGTCTTTGTCTTAAAATTAATTTCAATAATTAGAAAAGACACTAATTAAGAACAAATTCTGTTTCAAGCAGTGTGAGTACATTACAACCCTGTTTGAAGGAACCTGTGGCCTTTGGTTTGGGGAAGAGGTGATTCTGAATGGCTGAGGGTATGAGGCCACAGGCTCACAGACAATTAGATTTGCTGAATGTCCAAAAGTTAGCAACCTATAGTTAAATAATACGCTTTTTTTTTTTTAAAACGAAATAGCCTAACCACCATTTAAAGACAGACTCCTTATTATTATGAGGATTTTTTTTTATTAACTATAACCTGTCATTCACCAAAATGACACCTTAAAAAGTCAATTTCAAGAAACACCTTGGCTGTCATTCAATCTCATAAATCTTTCTAAATCCCTTTAGAGCCAGCCTGACAGCACAGCCTCACACAATTTGGGATATAAGTCAGCTACACCTGTTGCCTATAAAATGTGGTTTATTACAACAAATACAATTGTAAACCTATATAGCCCAATGCTGCTTTCATAACAAAAAGCAAGCACTCTTGCCTCTTGTATCTGATTCTTAATGGTTGTCTAGAACAGCACACAACATTTGAAAACTCTCAATAACTCTAGAACAACACACGATGTTCGATAACACTGAGAATTCAATAATTCTGGTAGATCGTAAACTGTATTTTTATGAATTGTGGCTTCCCTAAGATAAACTGTATCACCTATGAAATTATTAAAAAGTAAACAAGTCTGTCACATGATCTCTTAAAAAGCCTTGCATTTTTCTCAAATAAAAATACAGCATCTCTCTGATATAAGTTTCCTGACCAGATTACAAACCTAGTAATTATATCCTGACTCTATAAATTTCGAAGCAGTGAATTATACTCATCTCATCTTCAATGCGACGAAGATCTGCTCTGCACAGTTAAATTGCTGCCATCCTCCTCCCCAGATAGTAATAGTAATTTGCATTTGTTTAACTCCTCACAATTTGCAAATTCCTGGTTCACAAAATGTTTTCTTTTACTCTGTGATGGAATACCTATTATTAGCCCCACTTTTACAGATGAGGGAATTGAGGCTAAGAAGAGTCAAGTAATTTGCAAGAAGTTAGACAATGACCGTGCTCCTTCCTATTTCAGCCTTGGGCAGTGCTATCTTTCACCAGTACTCAGCCCTGTCCAGTTTCTGAGCAAGGCAGAGAACATAAGCCCCCATGCATTAGGAACTCTAGGCACTAGCTAGTAGGGCCTTGTAGCTGGTCTTACTGCAGATCTGAATCAGCTAGATCTGAGCACGCCAATGCCCTGGGACCTACTGCTCATCCCTAACCTCTGCCTTAGCCCCAACCCCAAAAGTAGTTTATGTCTCAGTTCTCTCACAGGCACTAGAGCTATAGGAAAGCCCATTTCTTCTTATCTTGGCTTAAGACCTAAAAACACGCCTAGCCTGTTCCAGCTTCACATCTTTAGGAACTGGACCTGAAGCTCTCCCTTAACTGTTGGCTGGAAACACCCTAATCCATAGTATTCCTCCAAAACTATGACACAATAAGGCTAATGCTCACATGTACTGAACAAGACACTCTCTGGAGAATCCTGCTAGAGTATTCCAGATACCAATTGAGACCTGGTCCAGGAGAAGCCTGGGGAAAAAGACTAACTATATTAATAGCACCTAGAAAACAAGTTGTTACCACACAATATTGAACATATTCCTCTTGTTTAAGAGTTGATCATGAGGGGCGCCTGGGTGGCTCAGTGGGTTAAGCCGCTGCCTTCGGCTCGGGTCATGATCTCAGGGTCCTGGGATCGAGTCCCATATCGGGCTCTCTGCTCAGCGGGGAGCCTGCTTCCTCCTCTCTCTCTCTGCCTGCCTCTCTGCCTGCTTGTGATCTCTCTCTATCAAATAAATAAATAAAATCTTTAAAAAAAAAAGAGTTGATCATAAAAAAATACATGTTTATAAAAAATTAAAAAATAAAAAATTTTTAAAAAAAGAATAAAAAAAAAGAGTTGATCATGAAAACTGAAACCTGCTCTCAGTTGTTTCTTGGCAAATAATAGAACACCATGTTCTTGAGAGATTGCCATCTCTTACTGAGATCCTTCAGACATACACATATAGAGCAGGAAAACCCTCTATATCTGTTCAGATTAGGTTCTGCTGTAATATTAGAAAAATTAGTAGTAGCCAAAACACAAAACATTTTTTTTGTATTAAAAGTTCATAATTGGCACTATAGAGTTGGTATGGAATCCATAAAGTTCTAAGGAACCTAAGTTCCTCCAGCTTTCTCTTCTGCCATCCCTAATGTATGGTCTTTGTCCACCTGGATCACAATGGCTGCTTGAGCTCCAGCCAACAGTTCCATATTCCAGCCACTAACTAGAAGGAAAATATCAAGAAGTGTCTACTTCAACTTCAGAGACTTCCCAGAAGTCACGTATGACACTTCCACTTATATCCCACTGGCTAAAAGGTAGTTACATGGCCACATCTAGCTGCAAGGGAGGCCAAGATTTAGTCTTTATTGTAGGTCCCTATGTGTCTCGCTGAAAATTAGGATTCTGTTACTAAACAGAAAAGGTATATGGATACTGGAGGTGAATGGAAGGGTTTTTTGGTTTTTGGTTTTGCTTTTTTTTTTTTTTTTTTTTTTTTTGCCTTAGTTCCTTCCTCAAAAAACTATTAGAACTCCTCTTCAAACAGCAGGATTCCTTACTCTTCCTTCCTCCAGGATTCCACATCTTACTCTAAGATCTCTTTCCTATCCAATTCCTGTGTCCTGGGATCCACAGAGCCCTTTACAAACCAGTGACTGGAACTCAGTCCCCACTTGGCTTCAAAACAATCTCTTGAGGAAGCTATTTAAAATACAGATCCTGGGCGCCTGGGTGGCTCAGTGGGTTAAGCCGCTGCCTTTCGGCTCAGGTCATGATCTCAGGGTCCTGGGATCGAGGCCCGCATCGGGCTCTCTGCTCAGCAGGGAGCCTGCTTCCTCCTCTCTCTCTGCCTGCTTGTGATCTCTCTCTGTTAAATAAATAAAATCTTTAAAAAAAATAAAATAAAATAAAATAAAATACAGATCCTGGGGCCTCAAAATTTGAGATTCTGATTCAGTGCATCTAAAAAAGCATCCTGAAAGCTGTGTCTTAAAATCAATATCCAAAAACTCCCCAAATGATGCTGGTTAATGTGTGTGAGTTCGGTTTGTACAAATTAATCGAGTTTATACCTACAATATATGAATTTTTCATTATGTGTGTTATGCTTCAATTTTAAAAAGTGGGATTTTCATGTTAAAAATATTTCCAGATGACTCTCTTGCATATCAAGCTCTGGGAGCAGAAAAGAAATTTGAACAGAGCTTAATTCTACCCAGTTCCTGGAGTCAGAAACTTTCCATATATTATTTCCCCTGGCTAGATTGCCATAATTTTTTACACCAACTGCACCAAAGGAAGCATTCATTTTTTCACCTGTTAACAACTGAATATAGGTTTGGGACAGATGAGAAGAAGATATAAGATGAAATATCCTATCTTTTTTTTTTTTTTTTTTGTAAAATCTAAATTTATCCCACTACATTTCAGCATCTCAGAAGCATTCCAGGATATGTTTTGTTTATATTTTCCTCTTGGTTTCCAATCATTTCCTTGCTTCCCTACTGGCTTCTCTTCTCTGTTTCTGGGTCCACTTATCGCGGGGAGAGAAACCAGCCGTCATCACAAAAAGTGGTACAAGTAAGGGAAAGGTCAAATGGACAGGAAAATTAGAGCTGTGGAAAAAAGACCCCATCCAACTAAAGCAGTCTAGCTCTGCCTGGGTGAGAGATTAACGCAGCTCTTCTTGCCACATGAAGTAACAGGAAAATTGCCATGGCAAGGCCTTACATTAGGAATTCTGAGCTCTACTTCTACTTTAAATGGTAAAGAAGGCACTGTAAGAAGATACAACACAACATAGTGCTGTCTTGGAGGGAAAAATATGCATTAGAAAATCCCCTATAACAGTCAGTATCCTGAGCAAAGATAAAATTATCTCATATTCCGCCAAGCCTTGCTTTTCCCCGTAAAAATTATGGGTGGAGATGTTTTGAAATATTTGCCTATCTTATCAACCACAAATAAAACATTCACGGCAGTCATAACGGTTTTTACCTTAGATCCATTTTGAAATGTTTGCTGATGGTGCAAACGTTCCTCTAAAAAATGTGCTTGCTTTTAAAACAATGCCAAATAAAACAATTTTCTGTGCATATAGGACATTTTATTTTGAAAATCCTTGCTGATGTATGCAGGGTCTGTGCAATGTCAAGAAACATATTTAATCAAACATCCCTGGGAGAACAGCTTAGTACCATTAGCCTCATTATACAGATAAGAACACTGAGATCTAAATAGGTTAACTAGGGGTTGCAGAATGCTTCATAACAGCAGAGTGCTCTAAAAATATTCTTTGTACAAGGAAGAAAAATTTGATCTCTTGTAGGAAAGGGACCAGAGAAAACAGGTCAGAGGAAGGAGAATTTATATTTCTGTTTTGAAAGCTTTCATGGCTAATGTCAAAAAATACATTGTTCTCCTGAGCCACGTACAATTTTCTCATGCAGTATTTTGGGGAATTATGCTACCTCAAGTCCAGAATTCTAGCAAAGTAGATGTATATCCATGGCTTTCCTGTGTGAAGTACAAAGTAGTAAGAAAATTCTGGTTATGTTATTGCTATAAATATCGTGCACAGCCAGCACATTGCTGATGGTGCCAATCTCATGTAAACCTAATAAATAAATTGCAGGTACATATCAATTCTCATTTTTTCATTCACCAAACATTTATTGAGTAGTGATTCCGGATAAGTTGACGTGCTAAGCCTGTAGATATAATGATAAGTAAGACAGCCCCTACTTCCAGTAGCTTAATATGTAGAAGGGAAAAAAAACAAATGTAACCAAATAAGAAGATAAAAAGAAAATACCTACAAAGTACCCTGGAAAGACAGAGAAAAGTACAACCTGCTCTGCCTGGGGGAAAAAAAAAAAACAGCAAAAGAATTAGAGGATATGATACTGGAATAGTGTCTTAAAGCAAGGCAAACAAGGTGAAAATCTTTCTATGCAGATAGAGTCATACATGGAAGGGCAAAGAAAGACAAAGGACATATTATGTGACCGGGGCATACAAAGTACAGATGGGAAGTGAAGATGGGAGATAAAATGGAGGGCTACATCATCAGTGATGAAGGCTCTAAAACAGGGAAGGGACATGATCACCTTGTGTTTTGAAAGGATTCATCTGTGCAGAGAACAGACTGAAGAGGGAGACCCTGGAGGTAAATGGAGCTAGTTAGGAAATTGGAGTCTGTGCGGTGGTCCAGGCCAGAGGTAATTAAGACTGGGAGCCTCTTCAATGTCTATGAGCAGCATACAGGTTGCAAAGATGTTTGGGTCGTGGGATCAATGTGATTTGGGGGTCAGTACTAGTGTGGTGACTTGGGTACCACATGGTCCTGGTGTCATTACCTAAGAATTATGAGGGAGAAGAACAGGTTTGAGAGAAGATAGCGACTCAGGATTTTATGTGTATATGATTTTCTTTCTGAGTAAACAGAAAATATAACTGAATCCTTCATTGATTATCTCGCAATACTTTACACTCATTGACTTGAAATGAAGAGCTCTCCATTCCCATCAGAATATTATAAGAATATGAATTCAGAGGCACTTGTTTTGAAGTCTCCTTTTGCTTGCCTTGAGAAAGAGGCTTCCCTCCTTAGGCCCAAACATAAGTCTTGCAGACCTATCTCTTCATTGTATAAAGCCTGTTGGGAAGTCAGGATAGCAAAGGGCTGGCAAAATGGAAATTGAAAGAAACAACTCAAGGCGTGCCTTTCCATCTCTGGGTGCCCAGCTTCTTGTTGATGAACAGTACATGGGCCATGCTTCGTATTTAATAAATGAATAAAATTTAAATCTCATTATCTTCTGCCAAGATCTATAGCAAGTCAGTACGGGAGGTCCTTGTTTTGACCACTGAAAGGAGTTAATGAACCAGATTTCAAGATACTGTTTTTCGGGATATGGCTTCAAAAGGAAAGGTTCTAACATACTGACTTTGTGACTGACACTGGCCATGGACAAGTTTAAGCATAAATATCCCTGGCTAATCACAACTGCATTTAATAATCTGACCCAGAAGTTACTGTGGCATCCTTGTTCCTGCCTAATGGAAGAGCTGTTTTCAGTCAGACCCCAATTAAGAAATTATTCTACCCATTCCCACAATGCAGCAGATCACAACAGCTGGCCAGAACAATTTAAGACAGAAGAGGTAGAGAGCCACACAGAGATGATAACTATTCTCAGGTAATGACTAATAAGTAGCGGAAGGCGTTTTATAGATCATAGTGAAGGGAAGTAATTTCATTTGCTTATCATCAACATAACATACTGAAACTCAGAAGAATCATATAAGCAAGAATTGAAGATTTCTGGCAAATAATAAGTTCAGTTTTTACATAGAGCTATTTTAATTGCTCATTTGATTAAAGTTTTGGAATTAAACAGCACATGTAGCTGAAGACTTCTCTCAGAATTATTCAAAGCCTGCCCTAATTAATGCACTGTGGTACTTACCTACCTATTTCCCTCACTTATTTTTACAAGTATAATTTCATATATTAGGATGCAAATATGGTCACTCTGTTCTTCAAAGGCGAAATTCTCTATTCCCATCAAAATTCCAATTTCTCAGTTTGTTGGACATTTTGTCAAAAACCTAGACCAGCGCCCCTTCTCAAGATACAGAACTGTTTCTCAGTTCATTATGTTATTCTTGTTTGGGGGGTAAAAGGATTCATGTACAATTAGACATTTATTGATTATTGTCATATTATTTACCTTGTGGAGAAATCTGTCAAGAATAATATAAATCTATAAACTTTTTCTTGTCTTCATCTTGCCTTGGTTTAAGAAAACAAAGAGCTGGTTAAGGACCATGCAACATGAACACAATTCTGGTTATTGATCCTTATATACAGTCTGCATTTTAATATTACTAGTAAAATGGAAAATCCCCTTAGAGTTTGCACAAGAGAATTTAACTTATATTTCAATTATTTGAATGGGTGGCCCCCACTGTCCTCCAATAATGCCTCTGATATTTTTATTTTGTTTTGCTTTATTCCACTTGTTTACTTACTTATTCTACTTAAATGTTCCTCGTGTCTGATTACCTTCAGAAAAGCAGATTTCCTAGAAGTCTTAGAAACTAAAAAGCATCCTTAATATATCCTCTAAGAGGTAATTGACTTATATGCCCCAATTTCAAATGAAACATTAATCCATTTAGTAACCTGAATTACATGGTGAGTTCACCAGAAAGTATTTAAAAAAAAAAAAGAAAGAAAGAAAGAAAGAAAGAAAGAACTATTCCATGGGAGTGTTATTGAGATTTTTCTTAGCCAAAATTACTCCAGTCGTACTCAGTGGGGTAAAACTTCGGAATTCAATCCTATATGTGTTCATGAGCCAAAGAGGATATACTCCTTCTTGAAGAAAACATTTTCCCTGGAAGTTGCTTTCGATACTGAGTCATCAGCATCACCAACTTTTTCGGTCACTTGTTGGTCTCTCCTAACTAAAATTCAACACATGCACTTGAGGTTAACAAATGTTTCTAGATAAGCTCTTATTCACATCAATGACTAATAATTTTTTGACATAGATTCCATTTATCAACTGTGACTTTAAATATGCCCTTTTAAAAATAGCTTGTCCCCTTTCAAATGAATAATGTCATTGCAGACCACCTCCAGAGCTGTGGCAACGAACTCAAGAGAGAAGCCACAAACATAAATGCTTCAGCCTTTTAGAAAGAGATCGTTATTTGATTCACTGTTAAATTCACTCACGTTTGTATCTGCTGTAGGCAAGGATCTAGCCCACCAGTTTGACTTTATGAATACACGCAAAATAGTTTTATATTTTTAGTGAGATATTTGATTTGGACAAAGAAGTAACTATGGGGAGGTTTTCATAAGGATGAGTTAAAGAGCAAGTTACCGTTCTTGGAAAAGTAGAATGTGGTAAAAGGAAATGGCTATCATCCTCACTTCAAACTATTCCTAGAAATGTTTTACCTGAGTATTCCGGTTAGTGGATTTAAGGGGAAAAAAAAGATTGTTTCAAACTTTGTCCAGGAGAAATAGGAGCCTGGTCATTTTGTCTGGAAATGGAGTCGTTTTACAGTCATTTAGGCCCCTAGACACAGAAGTGCTCTATGGTCCACATCTCTGTTCTCTGCTACAGGGCAGGACCTTGTGCTCAACCAGAGGAGGGGGTGTCTGGATCCCCTTGAACAAAAAGAAGTCATTTATGGCTCAGAGTTTACATAATTCATGTAACCTACCAGTAGGTCTCTTGCTCTCACTGAGCTATGACATGTACTGAAATTACATGAAGTCTATTCTCTTGTAAGACAAGATGCTTATATCATTAACCATCTGAGATAAAAAGTACTATCTCAAAAATATCACTTGGATTCAGTCAACATAAAACCGTATCTATCAATAAAAAATAAATTAAAAAAAAAAACCGTATCTATCCATTGCTTCCTCTCAGAAAACACTGTGTTAAATCCCACATTTTAAAGGCTTTTGAAACCCAAAGATTTAGGACCTTTGGGTCACTAATTTTTTTTTTCTTTTCTAACTCAGTAATCTTTCCAGTTTATGTCTATCAGGTCATTTATTCATTCTTTCGGCAAGTACTTATGGAACCTCTATTATGTGCTCAGTTCCATGTTAGTACTGTGCAGTGTTCAAAAGAGGTATGAGAAAAGGCATACTCTCTTAAATATTTAAATGGAAAAATACAAAATAAGATTTAGCACCAAAATCAGTAAGAAAAAAAGTTCAAGAGAGAAAACTATCTGTGTGGGCAGTAATCGTCTAGAGTAGCTTCATTTTTGAGTCATCTTAAAGCAAAAATTGTCAAGTAGCTCCCTCCCACTTCCTTCCTTTCAGCATATCTGTCTCTAGGTCTTCGCTGTCTTCCCTTGACCTTCCTCATTCCTACCTTAGGCACATAAAAATACAACACCAGTTAGTCCAGAAAACCAAGACTAGTTTGAACTTCTCCTGCCAAGCAGGATACATAAGATCTTTTCACCTTTCTCCTTTTCCCATTGCTCATCCGATCTTACCTATGCAGTAGACTGTCTTCTCCTTGGGGTCCTGTTTTCCGCTACCAGACTCATATATTAACGAAAGGTATACATTTACCTCGTATCATATGCTTTGGGGAATAATTCAAAGAAATGGTTCGATAAGGAAATAGTTTGAACACCAGCTTAGGCGGGGTGGTGGTAGTAATATCTTTGACCAGAAGGACAATCCGGATAGCCAAGTGTTCTAACAAGGCATAGCACACTATGACAATTTCCGTGTCAAACTGGCTTTCCTGAAAGTAGGGATAGATGAGATGTTGATTGCACTAGATGAGGTATTGATTGCAAAGACCTCACTTGGAGTGTGCTCTCAGGAGATACACATGCAGGGCAGTGAAGAACTGATTGAGGACAAAGGAGCTGACTTTCACTGTTGCAGTTTGGGCTTTGACCAATCCTTTGAGGAGCCCTGGGGCTGACTCCTCAGCATTGTCCCAAATTGAGGCATGGAGGGTGGACCTTTTATCCCCATATCATCCAGTCATTGGCCACAAGCTGCTCCTTAGAGGTAGAGGTTCCTCGGTCAAGTCTCCTACAATGGAGGGCAATTTTCTGGAAGAAACACAGGGTGAGCTGACAGCAGCCAATATGCCTAGCTGCTGGCGGATTGTTATTCCTGAAGAATCTCAAAGGGGACCAAAGTATGAAGGCAAGATTGGGGGAGTATCTGTTAATATTAGGTTTCCCTTAATTCCCAAGTTATTTTTAAGACCAGATTTCTACACTAACAGAAAGGACATTTATATTATTCCCTATACCTACCATCTGTTCCTCAAGTGATTAGCAGTTAAACCAATATGTATATGCACATATCTATTATGTATATTCTGTATATATGTATCTATACACATATAAAAATAGATACATTCATTCTATGATCAGTAAACTAAGTTTGGTAACTCAAGATAGTTGTCTTGATCACCTTAACAGAGCCCCAAGTGATAAGAACATAGTGTAAGGGACTCCCTCCTAGCCTAAAGGATGCCATCAAGTTCTTGATGACCTTCTTGAGGGATCCAGTAAACTCTTAATTTGAGACTGCTGTTACAGCTGCAAAAATACTAGCATACAATGAGTTCAGATTTTTAAACTATACATTCAGAAGGAAATTGTATTTTTATTACCCTTGTAATGAGTCAAGAAGCCCAGTCTTTATGGAATCTATACACTTACACACATGGAAGCAAAATTGCCTTCTGAATAACCATGATTTTGTAAACCCTTGCTTCCTCAAGTAATTAAGGATGGAATTTCATGCTTTCAACTTAGTACATGGTCTCAATTTTAATTTATCACAATATACCCCTAGAAGTAAATCTCAGAAAGAGCACAAAGGTCTGCATTTTATAACAGGTAATTTAACATGATGCCATTTCATTTGAAATATTCAGACTCAACCGTCTACCAAAAATAACCAGTGTTGAATTCAAAACACATCCCACTGGGCCAAAAATAAATTATATCCTCTAATTATACATTCTAAATTTATGATGGTCTTTGTTGAGTCTCTAATCTATTTAGAAATATTCTTTTTCAAATCATTGGACTTGTGACAGATATTCAAAATTGTTGTTTGGGACTCCTTAACATCATTTTGAAATTCAATTTGTAACCCTCAAAATATCAGTCATATCAACTCGCAAGCTCTTTGGCCAATTTAAAGCTAAATGAGTTTGGAATTCTTACTCAGGAAGTTGAAAAGTATGGAAGATGGCTGGAAAAGCATCAAGCACACAAGTCATAAAAATTGACTTCATGTGCAGTGTCTGATAATTCAATTAATTCAACTGACAATTGTATTAAGACTGTTACTAATTCCCTGAAAAAGAATTAAAACTTCCCAGTAACTAAACTCTAATGGTATATTTGACGACTCTTCCTGGAATGGTTATTATGCTCAGAGAAATTTACACCACCATATCAGAGTTAAAGGATGCGGCACAATGCCTTATGAGGCTCCAAACTAAACAGCCCCATGTTCTTATATTATCCATTCAATTTGCGGGGCAGGTAGTGCTGCTTATGGGAATACTGTGAAACCCCATTAGCAGAAGCAAACTGGTTTCCCTAAGATTATGTGTACAAACAAACATGAAGGGAAGCCCTGTAATAAACGTGTTTATCAGAGCTAAAAGGAAAATTAAAGGTTGGATTCCTGTCTCTGTCTCTCTCTGCGTGTAGATTTGACTGAAATGTAGTTGTGAGGGCAATGGGGACATGTAGGAAAGATTAGATGGTTTGGAAATAATTTATCCTTTCCAGTTTAATTGGAAATACTAATAAGGACAGGTCCCTTTGTCTTTCCCTTTGAGCTTTTAAAAGGCAGGATGTTCATAATAATGCTTAATACTTAAATAACACCTTTCTTCTTCAAAGAGTTTTAAATACAGTAACTACCTGCTAGATTCTGTTCCCAGCAGGCCAGAAGAGTGTCTTTCCTCAAACCCAGCTAAACTGCTGAATGGCCTGTGTTAAAGCACAGAACTAGTGGAGAAAATAGGAAGAAAAAAATTGATCCACAATCACCCATACCATAAGATCAAAGAGTGACAGGTTAAAACTCTGAGCTCTTTATATCTTTTAAGACTGCCCACATTTTTCAATAAAATTTAATATTCTTTCTTTCCTTATTACAAAAGGAATATATATTCATCGCAAAAGGCCTGGAAAATATGAGCAAGGGGAGAAAAGCAGTTTAGTTCATTGCTAATTCATTTCATAGGTTGTGATGGTGGCCCTCTAACCTTTATCAGTTCTTTGTTTTTACAGAGTGCAATGGGTCACAGTGAAATATTAGAAGTTTAAACCTGAAAGCAGTGCTAGCATAACTAGAGAATACGATGAATCTGCAAAGAAATGAAAAATAGCAAAGTACATTTAAATCAAGCAACTGGATTTTTTTTTTTGTAATTTTAAGTCATCTATTCTTAAGACAGTTTTGTTTCAATTTTAACAGCCAAAATATTTACCAAAATGTTAGTCAGATTTTGCTTATTTTTTCTTCTAAATCATTCTTATTCTTTATTCATATATTTATTCACTCAGCAATTAAGTATTGAGAATATAATATTTGAACAGTTTTGCACTAGGAGCTAAAAAAAAAAAAAGGTATTTAATCAGAGAAAAGCCCAAGAACCACACTTCTTGGTTTCTGAGTTGGATTCATCTGATTTCTAATGGTGTATGTAACTAATGCCAATATTTGAAAGACAGATTTAAACATGTACTTAGAAAATAAAACCCTTTAAGGATTTCAGATTTCTCTTATTTAATTTTTAAATGTAATATTTCACAACAGATTCTAGATCAAGCTAATTTAAGGGTCTATTTTCATACCACTTGAGCCTTATCTGAACTACATAGACCTGCTTTTTCCCTTGAGAAGCTAATTACAATACCTCATATTTAACACCTCATATAATATAAATTTTACCCTGAAGAGAAACACTATATAAATTTGGGGTACAGGGAAAAAAGTTGTGCATATTCTAGATAGAAAGGTGAAGAATGAGGGGAAAAGGGTAAACATGTTCCAACCAGCTAAGTCTGTCCTCCTTTTAAGGGTTTTCCTGGAGATCTTACCCAATAATTTCGGTTCACATCTCAGAATTAGGACAGGATTGACCTTGTCTGCAAGGACAACTGGAAAACATAAATTTTTTTTCTGTTTTGTTTTGTGCCATGTATGTAAGAAGAGGAGAATATGCATTAGGTAGGTAACTATCTCTGCCAGAATAACTAATATGGGGTATTTTTGATACATGCAAGTGTATGTATGTTACACATTCCCAAGAAGCTTGATCTAAGAGAGGAAAAGATAAAATGAGCAAAACTTTTTGAAAATATTTTTTTTTATTTGTAAGACAGAGAGAGAGAAGCCGGGGAGCAACAGGCAGAGGGAGAAGCAGACTCCCCGCTGAGCAGGGAACCTGACGTGGGCCTCGATCCCAGGACCCTGGGATCATGACCTGAGCCAAAGCCAGATGCTTAACACACTGAGCCACCCAGGTGTCCCAAGTAAAACTTTTATACAGATAATGAGGTTTTCATCTACAAGTGATTGATTTTAGAATTAAGGCTATGAGAATTCTCAGTGAAAGGAGAACTTACTCATTTTCATTCCAAGTTAACAAGATTGTGGGTGGGATTCATGATAGATGAAATAGTTCCTGCCCCCAAGGAGTTCAGCCTAGTGATGCAGATGTTTAAATAAGTAATTTTAAAATAACATAAAATCCCAGTTGTGCTGAGAAAGCATAAAGGAGTATGGGAGGGATGGGAGAGCTTTGGGAAGGAGTAAAAGTAGAGGAGTCTACATGTGCTCTAGGCTTAACAGTTAAGTAAAAGTACACTAGGGGGATGAAACAAGGAAAGGACCTTTTAGAGCAATGGAGCAGTAAATTTCAACGTGTATCAGGAGCTGACTGGCAAGAGGGGCATGCACAACTCAGGTTGCTCAGAGTTTGGTCTATGAATCCATATGCATCCCAAATAAGATACTCCACCCCTACTAATTCTGATTCAGTTAAATCCGTGTTTCTGAATATGCTCTTCAAAATTCTTAGGCACACCAAAGTTTGAGAACCCCATGTCTAACTTGAGGCAAGAGAAACTGGGTCAAAGAGACTGTCCAGGACTCTATCATGAGCTTCTGGCAGTTCAACTGTACCAGTTCAACTGTATTTCTTCAGAAATATAGTTTAACTGTATTTCTGGGTTACGTTGATTTACGACTCTTTCTCTGACACTTCTCTTGGCCACACCCTCACTAAAGTTCTGGCTTTTTACCTATCCCATGAGGCCAAGTTAGAACAACACAAAGATGTTGAAGCCCTGGGTCTGAGATTTTATTTGTGATTTGTGTACAAGACCCCTTCAGTAATCTAGTGAAGCTATGGACCTCACTTCTAAAAATAATGTTTTTAAATGCATAAAATAATATACATAAAACAAAGCAAACCAACTATATTGAAACACATTTATCAACCTATTGAAAAAAATGAAATAAATTTTCACTACAATTATGTGCTTCTTTCTTAATGCACTAAATAACAAGCAAATATATATATTATAGGCAGAGATATATTAATATGAGGTTTCTGTTGCTTAGCTTGACTATGAGCATTAATGGTGGTCTTTAACAAAGCAACATGTTCATCATATCAAACATGGAAGCGTATTTTTTTTCCACCCACATCCATGGACCTCCCCTCCTGGAGACATACGGGTTTCTGTGGACCCCACATTAAGAACACCATCAGGGAGATTACCTTCAAATGGAACAGTTGTCCTTAAATGGAGCAGGACTGTGCATCTGGAGGCAATCTGAGTTATCACCGTAACTGGGAGGGACGCTACTGGCCATCAGAGAGGAGGAGGGCCAGGAAAGCTAATGGCCCACAATATGCTGGGGAATGCCCATAAAACAAACAGTGTTCTGATCTACATGACTCTCCAGTGTCTTACCATATATACAGGTAGGTGAAAATCCTCTCCATAATCAATCATCTTAACCTAAAATCTGTCTCCGTTTTACATAGGAACACAAAATAATACAAGTCAAATTATCCAGGAATGCAACTCGGATGCAAATTGAGAGACAATTATAATTTGCTTTGTTTAAAACTTTACGAAGCATTGTTTGCCATTTTACTTTTTAAGGTTTTGTTTTATTATTTATTTTAGAGAGAGAGAATATGTGTGGGAAGAAGGGGTAGAAGGAGAGGGTGGGCGAGAGGGAGTCTGAAGGGAGACTGCCCAAGAGAGACTCAATCTCAGGACCCTGAGATCAGGAACTGAGAGCCAAGAGTCAGATGTTTAACCGATTGTGCCACCCAGACACCCCAGTTCACCATTTTAGAAAATTATGTCACCAACAGCAAGGCCATGCAAGGAATTTGAGTCTCAAATAACAACACGCCTGTACCTTGCATCTATTGTATTCATGGTGATTCTATGTACAGATGTGTGTATATGGGTGTGTATATACATATTTAACCCCTTTATAAAATGTCAAATATAAAGTAAAAGATAAAATAAGTGGTAAGTTAGATAAACAATAAAATGTAAAGTAAAAATACTGATAATATTGAATATTGCTTTACTTCTCCTAAATCCAAACTTCAACATTGTAAGTAGATATACACGTGACACTGCTTCACTGTGTCTTCTAGTGTGGTCATGTTCAAACATTTATTTACACATCAAAATGTACATTATTTTTGATAAATTAATTTCCTTTTACCAATACATTGTATAGCAGCTATAGCATTGTATTGATTGCTTAGAAATTTTATATATTGTTATTATATATATAAAACATATATATACTTCATGTTAAAAGGAAGGCATTACAATATATTTACCATGGAAACATGTATCTGGGTCCAATATGGTTAGGAACCATTTAATCCAGTTTAAAATCTTCACAAACCTTCCCGTTAAAAGCTACTGGAGTATATGCTTCATTTCACAAAAGGAAAAGTGAACCTGGAAGGAAAGTCTAGGAAAGGAGAAGTAACAAGGAACACAGAAATAGTTAAAAACTATGTTAATAAACATAAATGAGTATGAATTATTAATATACAAGTATATTTTTATGTCTGTTTAAACATTTTATTTAAAAATACATTAACACTTCAGATGTAACACTTCAGTGCCTTTGAGGAAATAGTGGAGTTGTGTATACAACAGAACAGAGTATGCCAAACTGATATTGTGTTCAGCAGGAGACTAGCAATAGAAACAAATAAATAAATAAATCCATTAGGGGCACCTGGGTGGCTCAGTGGGTTAAGCCTCTGCCTTCGGCTCAGGTCATGATCCCAGGGTCCTGGGATCGAGCCCCACATTGGGCTCTCTGCTCCATTCTCTCTCTCTGTGCCTGCCACTCTGCCTACTTGTGAACTCTCTGTCATGAATAAATAAAATCTTTAAAAAAATAAATCCATTAAAAGAACAGAAAAATAATATATAATTTCTAGGCCAGCAGAGAAAATTATAGTGCACATGGAACTCTTTATTTAACCCTTGGGAAGCAGAAGTGGAAAGAAAATACAACTAAAAGTGTAGAAGTAGGTCTAAATAGGTGGGGAATCACAATAAATATAAGCAGATTATAGCTATAAAACAATAGAGATTATCAGAATGCATAAAAAACAAAGTCTAACTCTATGCTACTTATATATGACCCATCTAAAATATAACTGCACAGGAAGACTAAAAATAAAAAGATAAAACATGATAAATGCTAAATCAGATGGATAGAAAAAAATTGTAATTGCAAAAATAAAATGAACCAAAATAAAATTTAAGGCAAAAAGCTTTAACAAGATAAAGAGAAACACTGAATAATACTAAGAATGATTCAGCAAGAAAATCTGCCCATCTTTGAAGTATATACTTAAAAACATAGCCCCCCAAGACATAGAAAGCATTTACCTTACTGAATTACTAGGAGAAATGGACAAACTAACAATCTCAGTGAGAGATCTTAGACTGAGAGCTCAAAAAATCAACATAAAATAAAATGAACTGAAAGCTCAAATTGATTAATGATTAATAAGATGATTAATGATTAATAAGAATGATTACTATTGAAGAGTGGAACAACAAAATTAACCAGCTTGATCTAATAAATATGAATAGACTTGTGCACCAAATAGGAAATACACATTCTTTTCAGTATACATTCATTATACGTTATTTTAAAAACTGACCACGTTTCATATCACCAAAGAGAGCTGAACAACTTAAAAGAACAGCTATTTCATAAAATATGTTCTCTGACCATGATTTTTTAAAAAATTGAAATTCAAGAGTAAAATGTAACTTTAGAATGTTTGGAAAGAAAAAAAATGTACCTAATTAACTCTGTGGGTAATAGAGAAAGCATGATAGAAATTGAAACGCTTGTAGCAAATCGAATGGCAATAAATGCATTACACATAAGGCTCTCAGGAAGTACTTATTGAATGAGTAAACTAGCATCCAGAGCATTTGACTCCCAGGCTGATGGCTTTCAACTGTCATTATGAAGAACATCAAATTGAAGTACATGAAAAACTATAAAAATAAAAAACTAGATAAACTCTAAATAAAAATAATAATTTTCGGGGCGCCTGGGTGGCTCAGTGGGTTAAGCCGCTGCCTTCAGCTCAGGTCATGATCTCAGGGTCCTGGGATCGAGCCCCGCATCAGGCTCTCTGCTCGGCGGAGAGCCTGCTTCCTCCTCTCTCTCTTCCTGCCTCTCTGCCTGTTTGTCATCTCTCTCTGTTGAATAAATAAATAAAATCTTTAAAAATAATAATAATAATAATTTTCAACCTGTCAGGATAAAACTTCAAAAGATACTTCAGATATCTAAGAGAAGAAATGTTTTTATGGCCTCACTGTAAATGGTATTATTCCTACTAGCTATATGATAAATGGTCTAAGAAGAAATCTTGTTTATAAAATAAGCAAACACACACAAATTCCAGGAGTAAAATAATAAAGGACCCTTCATTAAGAAAATCAGCACATATTAGCTTACCTAGTTGACAGAAAACCAGAATTTTACATAATACAGAGTGCCTCCTGAACCTATCAGCTATGAATTTAATGAGCTTAGCTAAAGTCTTCAATAAAATATGAGGTGATGGAAGATAGAAATATTTCTTATTTTGTTGTATCTATTTCTTGTTAAAGAGGAAAGAAGAAATTACTTGAAAGAGTAAAATTAACTGAAAATCCGATCAAATGTCTGACATCCTTTTCCTGAGCAGCAAGCATTTTGACCTTGTGAAAAGAGACAAATTTTAACACTAGGTATCGCTTAAAGGTCTTTGCCAGCATCTTTTTGTATACTGTCAATGGGACATTACTGCAATAATCTTTATACTTCTAGTCTAGAAAAATTTCACCTACGGTATACAAATGTCATTATTAAGGAAAGTTTAAGCAGACATCTTAAGGATGTCGACTCAGTTCTTTACTTTGCGTTACCTTTGCATTATAGAGACAAACTGCATGCAAAGGGAACAACAAATGCCATCTTCCATTATATAAATACATATTTTCTAGTTCATTTTACTCTTTCCTCTTGTAGACAAAATTTTGCCTCCTCATAATCAGGCCTCTCATGGAAAAAGTTACAGGATTTGCCTTTTCTTCACATCAAGTGTGTTACTTTTTTTTAAATTCCCTTTTCCCAAATAAGGTATTGGATTTGAAAGAAAGATAACTAATTTGAACTCCTCTAACTAATTTGGAATCCTTTGCGATTCAGTGGAATTAAAGCCCTGGTTATAATAGATAATCTATATGCAAAGCACAGGCAGTCCCCCAGTTGCAAATGGGTTATATTCCAAAAGTTAATTTCAAAGTCTGCTGTTTAGAACCTGCAAAGGCATTTTGCCATGGAAACAAAGTTATAAATGACAGTTGAATTTCCAGGCTAGCCCACAGAAGCCTATCCAACCCTTAATAATGTGTTTGAATCCAATTGCTTCAAGGAGAGGTTTGTAACAGAACATAATAGTCCACTGACAGGCTGATTGGTGGTCCACTTGTCCATATCTCTCGATTTAGTGTTGTTGGCTTGTCATTTTAATATTTCTTCATTTTATCCCCTAAAGATGTATTAGTCAATTATTAATACCTTTCTATAAATAGTGCTTAATTCATTTCTCATGGCTATGTCGATTATTTTAGGACTTTGATTTATCTTAAAGCAAGGAACAAATAAGTATTCTTTTTTTCTCTGTGATAGAAATCCTAGTTTCTTTCTTTAAAAGGTTTTTTGGTTTTGGTTTTGGTTTTTTGCTTATCCTGAAATTTATGCAAAGTCAAAATTCCTTTTTAATCACTTGGTTTGATGGCAGTAATCCATAAAGGGTTTTCTCTTCTTTTGTTTTAATTTTCTGGTTAATTTAAAGATTTTATTTATTTATTCGACAGACCAAGATCACAAGTAGGCAGAGAGGCAGGCAGAGAGAGGGGAAGAAGCAGACTCTCTGCTGAACAGACAGCCCGATGGAGGGCTCGATCCCAGAACCCTGGGATCATTACCTGAGCAGAAGACAGAGGCTTTAACCCACTGAGCCACACAGGCACCCCGCTGGTTATTTTAAAAAGCCTTTAATAACAACACTTATCAAACAGCAGTGGCTTGACAAATATCAGTGAAGGATTCCATTAATCAACAATACCAAACAGCATTTCACTTTTGCTGATTCACATCTCTGACCCCTGATTAAAGATAAGTGGTACCTGGGGTGCCTGGGTGGCTCAGTCAGTTAAGCATCTGACTCTTGATTTCAGCTCAGGTCTTGATCTCAGGGTTGCGAGTTCAAGGCCCATGTTGAATTCCAAGTCCAACTCACTAACTTCCTCACATGTCAACCAAGGTCCCTATTAATCTGGCTCCATCCCATATTTTCTGCCTTGTATCTCCATACCTTCCAACTCAAACTTCTGCACAGGCTTATTTGTTACCCCCAGGCACACTTGGCTTTTTCCCAATCTCAGCCTTTGTTAGCTATCGTTCCCATTAAAGTGTTCTCCTCTGACCATTTTATTTGAAGCCTATTCTTCAAGGTTCACCTCCTATTTCAACCCTCCTGAAGTAACATGGACTAATAGAAAGACTGTGTTAGAGTCAAGCTATGAATCTCAGCTCTGCTGCTTTCTTAGCTGTATGTATGAGAATATATGTTCAGCCTCTCAGAACCAAAGTTTCTCATCTATAAAATGAAAGTAGTAGTAATTTGATCACAGTGTTGAAGATTCAATAAAAGAAGTGGAATTTAAAAATCATAATGCCTGGGGCACCTGGTTGGCTGAGTCATTAAGCCTGATCCCTGATCCCCTTGTCCTGGGATCGAGCCCCACATCCAGCTTCCTGCTCTGCAGGAAGCCTGCTTCTCCCTCTCCTGCTCCCCCTGCTTGTGTTCCCTCTCTTGCTGTGTCTCTGTCAAATAAATAAATAAAATCTTTAAAAAAATTTTTTTTAAATCATAATGCCTATGTTTGATCATCCCATAACAACTGATTACTTGCCTTTTTGAACCCCTCTAGCAAATTTTATCTGAGCTATTCATTTCAAATGTTGTATCTCTGGATGTCTTTTTGCATGAGTATATTGTGTCTCCCTCACCAGGTATTTTAAATCTGGTTAAAATCCGTCAATCAAAAGCCAGGCAGGAAATCAGAAACCATGTAGTTATTTTAAACAGAGGGATTTAATTCAAGGAATTAGTCACATGGACACTGAAAAATTAAAAGGGCAAATGGGGGATTCTGGAGGAAGTAGCTAACATCTGCTGGGTTTCAGGGGGCAGAGAACTAAGTGAGAGAAACCTAGTTGTTTGGAGGAAGGGGGTCCTCATACAGTTAGTGCTCATGTCTCTGAAGGAGGTGTTGCATGGCTAGTGGTTATGCTAATGAGGGGACACAGCTGGGAAGCACAGGTAGCCTTGAAGGGATGTGGCCCAACCACTGCTAATTATGCCAAAAGAATGAGACTATTTTGTAGCTCTTAGCTTTTGACAAGAATTACAAATAGGAAGCAAGTCCTGACTCTCCTTTACCTGCCTTCCAGTCTCTCTAGTTACCACAGCCTCCATTGGCTGATCCTGACAGGAAGGAAGCTGACGAGGGAATCTGGGGAATGTAGTCTCCAGACCTAGCCTTAGGATCCCAGAACACAGTATAAAAGGATGGACTTGGGGCTGAGAGCAAAAGAGAAATAATCAGCACAAAGAGTAAATTTGTTAGGGTCAGGTCACTTGTTCTTTGTACAGAGCCTTTGATATAAAAGGTAAGTCTATAAATGTTTCTTAAACTGTTTTTTTTTTTAAGATTTTATTTATTTATTTGACAAACAGAGATCACAAGTAGGCAGAGAGGCAGGCAGAGAGAGAGAGAGGGAAGCAGGCTCCCTGCTGAGCAGAGAGCCCGATGCGGGACTCGATCCCAGGACCCTGAGATCATGACCTGAGCCGAAGGCAGCGGCTTAACCCACTGAGCCACCCAGGCGCCCCAAGTCTATAAATGTTTCTTGATTTATTCTCTCCTTTGCTATGTACCCCTCTCGGAAATATATTTGGATTGTCACTTTAAATTAGATTCTTACAGGAAAGGAGTTTGCTCTTATTCTATGTTGAGTAAGACGTCTAGCCTAGTATTAATGTTCAGTAGTATTAAGAAAATTAATATAGTAAATCATTTCATGAACATCCAAGTCCCTCCTCTGAAATACTTGATTGTTTTTGTAGCTGGGGTCACAGCTTGAGCTCAAACCATTTTATTGCCCTAGGATTTGAGCATGTTTGGGCATGTCTACAGAGCTGGTAGAGCAGGCCTATTTAGAAAGGAAGAAAAAAAAATCTCATCCTAAGTGAAGAGATATATGAAAATTGTGCTTCAAGTTCAATTACCCACTATTAGAGGAAAAGGCTTAGTGGAACATACTACCTAGTCCATGAATTTATGCCTGAGTCCTAGAGATACAAACAAATTATATATTTATCTGGTTCACTATGATATACATGGGAATTTGGGAGCTGAAGGCAAGAGCAACAGGAGAATGTCCATGGAAAACTGTATCTTGGTACAGGAATGGATACCCTTCAAGTCAGGCATTGGTAGTCTTAGCACAGATAGCACTGCAATCAGGGAAATTTGTTGGTTTTTGGTTTTGGAAACAACAGAAGAATACACCTCAATAAGCCAGAGGAGGACAGAAGACAGTGAATGTCATGGAATTGCTCAGAGGACTAATTCTTGGAGTACACCTATATAGATTCCTGGGCGTTCTTAGAATCATCTGGAAGAAATTTGATTATGGATGTGAGAAGAGTGTGAGGCTACTCTTTGAGAGCTCTACCACCACCCTATTTTTATTCTCAGTCTGCTGTAGCTTGGGAAAATGAATACATTTCAATTTCCCATGTTTTAAGTCTTGAGTTTCTACAATCTAAAGCTGAGTATTTATTTGACAAAGGTCATCTTCTGTTATATATTTAAATAAAGTTTCTTTATTTTACTTTGTTCTAACAATGGTAACCACTATTAGTAATTAATTTTAGTTTTTGTATTTTCAATGTAATAGTGCTGGGTTTATATCTTAGATGTGCAGTATAAAGAAAAAATAAGATTAAAGTTCAGAAATGCCTTGGTTTTTTTCAAGAATTTTATACACAAAGATTTGAAATAAATAAAATTAGTATTTTCTTTACTTCTCTAAAAGTATTCAATTTATAAACAGTTCTCTAGTGTTTCTTATTACTCTAAGTCATTTTCTTTATCTAAAAGATGCCTGGCTTTATTTGTATAATATGTGTGAAAGTTAAAGGCAACTTATATAAAGATATTCACATAGCATAGATAAATTGTCTACTAATTCTAAAATGTAATTTGGTTTAAATATTTGCTTCTGAAATTTGAGGAATAGCTTTAAGTTTGGTGACATGTTAGATTATCTGATTTCTCATTTTACATGTCATTTGAATTTTCTTTTTATTTTTTCCAGATTGAAATCTCATTATTTTGTTGATAATGTATTGCTCTGGTTTTGAAATTTGCTTTTTTGAAGGAAAAGAGAAAAAGACATGTAGTTTGGGAATAGCTTTTTCAAATCCCAAGTCATCTTCGGCCTCATTATCCTTATAGATACCTATCTCCTTCTTCTGTCTTTAAAATTGATTCATATGTCAACTGGTTATGCTGGATAATGATCCTGGTGTGTTCAACCCCAGGGCTGCTCTCAGAGCTTCCTAAAGCTGTACAAAACATCAAAGAGCTGTTGACAGTCTAAAAGTCAGATATAGAAACCTTATTTTTTCAACCTAGAGAAAATCCCTATAATCTGTCTATTCTTGTAGAGCCCCTCCAGGTCAGGAACCTATTCAGTGAGTCCTGACCAGTAACCAGAGAAGACTTTCCCCTCTGTGGAAGTAAGACTGTCTCTATGAGCATTACTTTGAAACCCTATCATTAACACGGACAAATTTGAACTATTAGGATTATCATTTTGTGATTAAAGAATTTCTTGGTCTTTCCTAATTGGTTACTCTATAAAGAACAAATAATATAAAAGATGTGAACCACAGATGAGCAGTTTTTTGAAAAACTGAGTCAATCCTAATTTAACTTCATGTCACAAGGAAAGAAACCATCTATTTTTGAAAGTTGATGTTGTTTGAGCTGCTCTGAGATGCTCAAAGTATGGCCCATGGACTACCCTCATCAGAATCTCTTGAAGTGTTTATAACTACAGATTCCTGAATCCAAATCTTGGTGTGGGGGATACCTAGAAGAACCATTATATCTTAATTAAGGACCCTGGTTGATTTTTATTCAAGCAAAGTTTAAGATTTACTTCTCTATAACAGAGTTCTTCTTTAGTATGGAAAGTCACTCAAGTGGATCTTTTTTTATTTTGAAAAGAAAACTAAAGCTTCTAAGGAAAGAGCCAAATTGCTCTGAATAATAATAAATTCACAAGATTTGGGGAATTTTCCTCAGGTAGCTTTAAAGGGAACTTTAAAGGGAGGTGGCTTTAAGGGGTCCCAGAAATTTAGAAAAATGGGGAGGAGATCCTTGTTAGAATAGATCCATAGCAAAATAGTGACAGGGTGGTTTTTGAGGAGAATGATGGCCAGTGGGAGAAATTTCCTTTAGTGGTAATGGCCAATGATCAGTGTTAAGTTGCTTCCTATTTTGTGCCTTGTTTCCTTTGCTCTTAGGGAGAGAACTGTTCCACCCATGGAGTAAAGCATGGCTGGGAAAGCACAGTGAGGAATGGAGATTACAACAGGATCAAGAATTTGGAGCAAGACTGACTATAGTCAAGTTCCTTCCTGTGTATCTTAGGAAATATTGAGGAAGGTTCTGGACTTCCCTTACCTCACCAAGTCACAATTAGCCGGGACAACTAATTATATACCTATCATTTATTTACCGGGCATCAGGCACATACCAGGCATTTTCATGAATTGTGTCATTTAATCCTGCAAAATAGGCATTTTATCTTCATTTTTCAAGTGAGGACATGACTCAGAGAATAACGTGCCCAAGGATAACCAACCAGTCAGTAGTAGAGCTGAGATTCAAGCCCAGATATACCTGACTCTCCCCACAACACACACACTTTATACCATACTCCTTTTCAGAGACAAAGGGTGAAAAAGCTTCTGACTATTTTAACTGGTCTACCTCCTCCTGATCAATTGCTTTCACCTCCCTCTCTTCTACCAGAGGTATAGCACTTCTCCATCTGAAAAGAAGAGCAATGGCAGTAGTCTTTTCTCTGACTCTGCCCAGAGTTAGAGCCCCAAATGTTGCTCAGAGAATTCAGTTGGCACAACACCTCCACCTCGATCTGCTTTCCCATCTCTCTTCCTCACCAAACTTTTCCTCCCATCTTCTTTAAAGACAAGTTTCCACTTGCTCTTTGACTTCTTTATCTCTTTCTTTCTCCTCAACCCACTGTATCTTGTCAAGTGTTGTGACGTGTCTGAGATTTTATGTCCCTTGCAAGCTAATAATTTAGCCTGCCACAGTTTCTTGGGTGCTAGCAGAAGACCTGAGTCTTCTGAGTCAGAGGACTGAATTACATATGACACAGCAAGCAGCACCAGCTTCATGTTCACGGCAATTCCCTTGTCTCCCAGCTTTCACCTAGGGACAACATGGAGTGGACCAGGGGATGTCACATATGCAGTAGGTCTGCATCACAGCTGAGGAATGCAAGCTTAGAACTCCCCAAACGTTTACAATGGGCTGCAAACAAAGCTGTTTAACCTTCATCACAAAAGATGACATTTTCATGCTAAATGGTTAAAAAAAAAATCCTCCTATTGCAGCAGTGGGAGACACTATTTCTGCCTTCCAAGGCTGTCTGTTTATACAAACATCCTGGAAAAGACAGATAATCTGGAACCAAAGCTGCTTCTGCCTCTGCTCGTGAAACATACAGAAACATGACAGTTCTATGGAGAATTGTCTCCTAACATATTCTTGAATCTCTTCCTATTAATCATACAGAAGATGGCTGTCTTAAAAGTGCTCAGTAATCTCCTTCCTAATTATATGATTCAATAACCTTCTAGAATCCTTGAAGGGACCTCCAAGAACAAAGTCAACCATTCAGGAAGTATTTAAGGGGCCTACCACATGCCAGGCACTGGGTAAGCAAAAATAGGCATAGTCCTTCTCTTCCTGAAGAGAGCAATGGAAATAAGCCCAGTATTCACACATACCAAAATGTTGCAAGCTATAGGGTCATAGAGGGAAAGTATACCCAGTGTAGGGGAGCGGACATGAACAAGGGGTCTTGAACTCCTCTGGGAAGTCAGAAATGTTTTTCCTTACTCCTGTGAGTAAGAGATAAGATGGTTACAAGGGAGAAAACTGGAATGTGCAGAGAGCCTGTGGCTGCTGGAATCACAGCACATTTGAGAAACTAAAAGGAGGTCAGGAAGTTTTCTGTACAGGAAGTAAGGGGAGAGTGGTAGGAGATGAAACTGGAAAAAGCAAGACCTCATGCAGTCTGGTAGGCCATCTTAAGAATTCTAGTCATATCTTAGAATAAAAGCTGTTTAAAGGTTTTCTATGGAAGTGACATAGTCATACTTGCTTTTAGAAAGATCATTTTGGGGGTGCCTGGGTGGCTCAGTGGTTTAAGCCTCTGCCTTCGGCTCAGATCATGATCTCAGGGTCCTGGGATCAAGCCCTGCGTCGGGCTCTCTGCTCAGCGGGGAGCCTGCTTCCCCCTCTCTCTCTGCCTGCCTTCTGCCTACTTGTGATCTCTGTCTATCAAATAAATAAATAAAAATCTTTAAAAGTATAAAGAAAGAAAGATAGATAGATAGATAGATCATTTTGGCTGCAGGGGCACCTGAGTAGCTCATCAGTTAAGTGCCCAACTCTGGATTTTCGCACAGATCATGATCTCAGGGTTGTGGAATTGAGCCCCACATTGGGCTCTGTGCTGGGCATGAAGCCCACTTAGGACTCTCTCTTCCCTCTGACCCTCCTCTTATTCTCTCTCTCATCCCGTCTCTTCAAAACTAATAATAAAACAACCAAAAGAGACCATTTTGGCTGCAAAGTGGAAAATGAATTGAAAGGGCTTAGACTGTATATGTGAGGCCAGATTGAATTAGTGGCAATTGGTAAAAAGTGGACCAATTTGGGAGTTTCGAAAGATAAAATTGCCAGGACTTGAAGCTACAATGAATATGGAAAATTAGGGTGAGGGAGATACCAGGGATGACTATTACATGTTTAATCTGAACAACTGGACAGATGAGGAGAAAGGAATACAGGAAGAGTTTATAAACTCAGTTGAACCACACTTTGTAGCTGTAAGACATTAAGTAAACATGTCAATAAAAGAGTAGGTATCAGATTTGAGATTTAGGGGAAGGGTCTGGGCTAGAGACATCTCTGTCTCTAGCCCAGCATATATTATCAGCATATAGATAACTAAAGCCATTGGTGAATTGGCTAAACCCCTTTAGGTCAAGAGGTTATAACGGAAACAAAAAGGAGAGGAGAAGGAAACTGCACAGGAATTAGAGACATAGTACTCAGAAGTGCAGGAATAAATGCCAAGAGTATAGGGCCAAAGGAAGAAGTAATATTCAAAGAAATAATTGGTCAACGTGTTGAGTATTGATGAGAGTTTAAGAGAGATGATTGAAAATGACCCTTACTTTATTGAGAAGAGAAATGAAGTACTGAGAAGTGACTTGTTCAAAGCTGATGTAAATTCTTGTGCCTTTCTAGATTCCCAGAGAATTCATACTGGTGCCTGTGTTAGGGTTATTTATGTGTATGATTCATTCTCTCCACAGGACATAAATTCCCCAGTCCTCACTTGACTCAACCTTCCAGTGTTGCATATTGTTGACTACAATCTTTATATCTACTTCAGTGATATTCTGGAATTATGTCTTAGTGTCCTTCAAAATAGCTGTTCTTCTTTGTTGTGTCTATACATGTAGGAATGCCCAGGATACTTTTTAAAAATACAGTGTTTTAAAAAATGTCATTTCCTGTTCCCTGTCTCCTCCTCAGACAAAATCTTAAGGGGTAGATTATAAGATTCTGGCCTTTTAAAAAACTCCCAAGAAGGAAGCTTGGGAAATTACTAGCTTAGAATTAGGTTTGGAAACCACTAGCTTAGTCTCCAACCAAACAGAGCTAGAGGAGCAATATGGAGTAGCCACCCAACTTGCCCACACTCTGATAAATACTCATATTTTAAAACAATACACAGTTATGCTTCAGTTACTCAGAGATCAGCTTTCCAGCAATTTTGTCTGGAAGAGGGCCAAAACTGGAAGTTAAAGAAAGAAAACACCTCTCACAGGGAAAGAACTTTTGATAGTGAACAGCAATAAAAATATCTCAAAATATCACTCGATATTGAGTCACTGTCCTATTTACTGATGGGAAGAAAAAGATTCTCTCCTTAGCTGGCTGTGGATAGAAATATCTGATCAATCATCACCTGGAGCCAGAGAAATGCCATCAAGAAAAAAGAGTAAAAAATAAACAGTAGAGTAGAAAGGATGAGGGGAAGGCTCAGAGTGGATAAAGAGACAGATGAGGAGATGAGAAGCAGTGACAGATTATTAGAAAAGGTGATGAGAACATTCCACAGAGGAAAAAAAAAAAAAAAAAAAAGAAGACATCACCAAAATAGGGATCCTATATACCTCAGCAATCCCCTGGGACTTCAGCATATGGCCAAGGTATCATATTTGATGGTCAACCGTGGACAAAGGGTTTCATTAACCATTGTACTCTTTAAGAATGTAGGGAGTAAGTAGATTTTAAGAGGATTTCTGTAACAGGGTTAAAATAAAAATACTGCTATATTAAAATGCAGCACAATTAATAAAGTGAAATAAAGCTAGAACAGTGGAGCCTGGTTACATTCATCACTATTTTTGAAGGGACAATTACTGGAGTCGGACTCTCGGTCCCAAAGACGACCCCCTTCCCAAGACTTTTAGTGGAATCTGCAAAAGTAAGCAGCCCTGGCCGGCCCTCGGGAATTATTGCAGCGCCCCCAGTTGCTGGAGGTTTAAAGGAATCTCTGCTCCGTTCACTAGTAAGCTTCGCGCTGTTGTAGAAATTAAGGTAATGGGTTTTCATGCGATTTGGCTGGGGAACAGACCAGGAAACTAAGCCCTCGTTTTCAACTGAAGTAATTATCTAAATATTTTTGCTTGCCGTAGAGATCCGGGGCTCTAAGTGTTTAGGATGGAAAATATCCAACCCACTTCGCTTGGCTTCCTATTCCTTGGGGGAGGTCTTTAAAAGCACCTGCCAGCGTTAAGTTCTTGTGCTTTCCGAAAGAGGCTGACCCGGCGCGTCTCGGGGGGAGCCTTTTACAATCTGGACTGAGAATTGCGTGAGTGGCCCTAGGAAGTCAATTAACTCCACATTTCCCTAGTGTTGCTCCCCGGCTGGCCGCGGCAGATGCTAAGTCGAACCTAGCGCAACCAGGCCTCAGGACGGACCGTGCAGCCCCGGGAGGGCGGTGGGCGCCCTGGGAGCGGTAAGGGGGCGCTGGAACGCCCAGCGTTAGGGACTCGGCGGGCGACTCGCGCTCCCGGGAAAGACCCGCAGGGCTAGCAGGCTCGGGCGCGGGGCGGGAACGCGGGGTCCGGGCCGGCCGGGGGCGCCGTCGGCGAGGCTCGCGCAGCCGCACTGGGCGCGCCGATTCGGGGCTCCTCCTCCCGGCTCCGTAGTAAGCATGGCGGCGGCGGCGTTCGTGGTCCCTCGGGTGAAACAGAAAGCGGGAGCTACGCGGAGAGGGAGCGAAGAGCGGGGCTGAGGCGGCGCCGTCACTGCCGGAAAACCACACCAACAGTCAGAGCGCCGGCGGCCGCAGCGGCCCCGAGAGCTGGCTCTGCCGCTGAGGTAGAGCGAGAACGATCAGGAACCCGAAGAAGAGGCGCCAGGGTAGCCGCCTTCCTCCGCCTCAGAGCGGCGTGACTCGGAGGTGAGAGCGCGGGCGCTCCCATCGGGAAAGGCGGGGGAGACCGAGCTGTCCCATTCCCGTCGCGGAGCAGGCGCCACGGAAACCGTTAGGCTGGGTCTGAGGGGCCGCGGCGCCGAGCGGGGATCGGGCCCGTCGAGGGGCCCGGCCCACCCCGTCCTGTGGGCGCGCTGTGGGCAGGGGGGAGTGGGGCCGGGGGCAGGACCCGTCAACTTGTCGGCCACCTGCCGGGCCCGAGTCTCGCCCTCAGGCGCTTGTGGGGGGCGCGACTGCGGCCCCGCCACCAGCCGGAGGAGGCGGCGCGGGCGGCCTTCCCTCCGCTCCCCCCCCCCCCCGCCCCGGCCGGCGGTGAGCAGCGCCACTCGCGGAGGCTCAGGGGGTCGAGTGCGCAGCCCGCCTGAGAAGATCGCCGAGCGGCCGCCGTGCCTTAGGCTTCGGCCGCCAGGCAGTCGCCGGACTTGAACGTTTTTTTCTGAAGAGACTTTCCCCCGTTCATCTTGGGGTTAAAACCTCGAAAACCCGCCCTGGTGTGTTTGATCCTGTTTGGCTGGTGCCAGTACCTGGCCGTTCCTCTACGCGGCTGAGTTAACCACCTGTTCAGTCAGGAGGTTGACTGGAGGCTGCGGTCCTCGCCCTGTTTAACAACCTGGATCTTTGAACTTTTGACACGGCTGTGGAGGGACGCCATGCGTTAGGTAAAGGAAAATGAACACATAATTTTGTCATACAGTCGGGAGCACAGCGGGGGCTGTTGTAATTGAAGTAGTCGTTGATCGTTCCTTTATCAAACAGCGTTGAAAACCTTGGGATATTGGGGGGGGGGGTGTAATGGTTGCTGGGGTGCTAGGGATCTTGAATTAGAGATTTTCTTTTGTGAAATTTGTGTAAGTTTCTTTGGCCATCTTTGTGTCTGAGCATCTTCTAACTAAGAATAATAAGCTGGTAAGATTTTTTCATTTTTATTTATTTATTTGCCTTGTTAATCCTCATATGTGTTCGGTATGGACTTCTAAAACCGAGCAACATAATTGTTTCTTATTGTGGTCTCTCTTTTTAGTTCTTGTAACCAAAGTTGGAGTGTTTTTCTGTATTATAAGAATGAAATAACTAAAGTTGAACTGTTACTATACTATTTTACCACCATGCTATTACCAGCACCCGAGCTAAACATATGCCACTTAAGAAGTTGGAGCCATATGTTAGGCAGCAACTAACTGAGATTTGTGACTGTGATCTTGTATTTGTGTATTTGCTAAATCTGTAATTCTTGCCATCGTGTAAGTTTTGTTTGAATCACCTAAAAATATTCCAGAGGAATGATTCCTCTGCCTTTTTGGTATTTTCTTGGTTGAATTGATTTCTCTCGAGTAATGAGATAAAGTGCCTATTAAGACAGACGGTGGGCTTAACAGAAAAGAGTGATAAAAGGATTTTTAACACATCTTTTGTAACATAGGACCTAAAATTTCCTTTCAGCTTTTTGGCCCACTGGTAGTTCTTGCCATCACTAATAATACTAGTTAGTGGGAAGAAAGGATAATTTAAGAGGAAAAAAAAAATCATTAAAATTTTTACAAATAACATTCTATTTTAAAATTTTAGCACTGTCCTTGTAAGTTTTACTGGTTGGTTTGTTTGTTTGTTTTCATTTTCTTCACAGATCATTTCTCAATTTTCTTAGGTAGGTTGACAGAAATTCTTTTATCCCAGGCTGGTTGCCATTAGCCACCTGTATGCTTTTGAATTAACTCCCTCTTTTTCCCTTTTGTCTCTCCTTTCAAAACCTCAAAATCATTGAATGTTTAGTGAATATAAACATTCTGGTTAACCCTGGCCTCAGTCAGATGTAATCATAAAGGCAGTTTCCTTCTTCCAAATTAATGATAAGCATTTGAAAAAACTGATGCTAGGATTATCATTTGGTGTCATCTGTGTCATCACTTCCCCTCATCATGTTAGTAATTGAGAGCTGATTCATTTTACCATGCATTTAATAATTAATTTTTTGTTGTAAAATTTCTACAGTATAATATTAGGCATATTTTATTACTAATTAAGAAAACTGTTTCCCTCTTCTCTGACCAGCCAGGCATAGGTCAGGACTGAGAGACTGTAAAACCCAGGACAAAAAGAAGGAATATATGATTAGTATTCTCCTTGTCTTGTAGCTTTACTTAGGTAAAGAGCACTTAATTTATAATATGCAATATTTTTAGTTTAAACTCATGGGTAATGTATATGATTGTTTTAAAACTTTTGTTTTTATGTTCATGCATGCAAGTCTTGTGTACCTTATATTTAATAGTTTGATGAAGTACTAAAAACTTTTTTTTATATTCTGGGTGCATTTTTTTATGAAAATGAGTCTAGGTGTTATCATTAAGAGTGATGTAGGGATAGGCCCATGTTTTCCAATTTTATTAGCCAGGTAATCAATTGATAGGGGATTTTTTTTCTCATCTCTAGCACACTTCAAATAAATTTAGAATATTGAAAAATCTAAAGAATTAGAATACAGTGTATGTCTATCCCATTGAATTGTTCAGTGCTTCAGTTATCACATTGCAAAAAAAAAAAAAAGGTCCTGATGGATATCAATGTCAAGAGCTGCTTGTTAAAAGGAAATTAATGGCCAATAGTGTTGAAAGGCAAATTTTGTTCTTTTAACTTATATTGTAAGCTTTTATAATTTTAATATTTTGATCTCATTTCAAAGTATTGTTCAGTGATCTTTTAATTTCTTGATCCTTATCTCTCTGTCCTTCTACTATTCCAGTTTTGTCTTTCACATACACTTTCTAAGTTTGCAGTGTAACTTATCTTCTTCCATCAAGTTATTTTGTGGGTGTTATCTCTTAGGTATTTCCAATCACTTATCACCCATTACCAGTCCTCAGGTTATTTTTTCTCCAAGATAGAGAGGTACAATTGGGAGATGACATGGGCTTAGAGGATGATGAGCTATTATTAAAGTGGGGATACTAAAGCAGTATATCTTTCCTTCAAGTTGTTTAGAAAATAGTTATGGATACTAGACTAACACACAGAAAATCATTAGCAAAAATATAAGCTGTTATTATTAAATTGTGTGGAAAAGACTGTAATTCGAGAGAAGGTGAGGCCACTGAAGGCTGGAAGATCATAGAAGGCATTTGGAAGAAGTCAGACTTGAAGCTTGGGGAAAACTTAGCAAAGGGAAAGACATTCCAGAAAAGACTGACACCCAGGGCTGGAAGTAGAAGCAGGGAGACCAGTCTGAGAGCATCCAAGGGTAAGTATTAAGAGGAAGAAAGAGAGAAGGTTGCCTACAGATTTTGGCTAAGCCCCAGGGCATGATCAAAAGGAATAGGCAGGGCTGGAGAAGATAATTTGGTTGTATCCTTAAGAACTCATCACTGAAAGAACTATGTGTCTACTTTGACATATTAATACCTTAAGCTTTGTGTGTAAGGGATAGCTATATATGTTTTATATATGTGTGTTTATTACAGCTTAGATCAAGAATAGCAAACTTTTTCTGCAGACTGCCAGATAGTATTTTACACTTTGCAGTTTACTTGTAGTCTCTTCTGAGTATTCTTTTTTGTTTATTTTTTAAATGAGTTTTTATAAATATAAGAATCATTTTTAACTCAAGGGCCAAGCAAAAACAAGCTCTCTGTGGGCTGTATTTGGCTAGTGGACCTAGTTTGCAGACTTCTGGCTAATAATTGGACTAGGTAATTGTCCTTACAGCACATGAAGTGAGATGCCTTATATCATTTGTCTACATGGTTGTTTGGTGCTGTTTGTTATGAATGTCATTTATATTTGTTCCCTCTGTTATAGTAAAAATAAAGAAAATATGCAGAAATAACTATTACTGTAATTGTTATTTTGTGGCCAAACTTCTAGCAACAAACAGCCATTAGGTCTCAGAAATAGGAAGTGAAAGAAGAAAAACCTTTGAGCCAGGCCTTAGAGCAGTGAAAATAGTTACATCATGGCTTGATTTAAAATTTTGTAAGGCTAAGTATATCAACTGCCTTTTCTGATTTTACATAGTTTAAACTGAAACTGGCATTTTACAAACTTTGGCCAGGGTACTGGTGGCTTTTAAGAGATAATAGGGATCTGCTGGTAGGAAACCTTGTCTTTAAAAGTAGTCTAGGATGAGTTAGTGAGGAGGTAAACAGTTAAGTTAGATACCTTTCAGTAACTCCAAGAGTCACTGTGTTACAGAATAGGCTAATAATTGATATTTACATTGATGAGGTTGAGTCATCAAGAAAAGGTTGTGTCATGTGCAGATTAAGGTAAAGAAGACCTAGAAATCACTTTTAAAATATTTCCATTAAGGGATGCCCAGGTGGCTCAGTCAGTTAAGTGTCTGCCTTTGGCTCAGGTCATGGTCCCAGAGTCCTGGGATTGAGTCCCACGTTGGGCTCCAACTCAGCGGGGAGTCTGCTTCTCCCTCTGCCTGCTGCTCCCCGTGTTTGTGCTGTCTCTCTCTCTCTATCTGACAAATAGAATCTTTAAAAAAATTTTTTTTTAATTTTTTCCATTAAGATTATTTAAATATAAGTTATGGTAATTTAAAGGATAAGTATCAGTTATTTTGGAAAATTCATTTACATGGAATAGCTCTGTGAAGTTTCTAAATTTATAGATGTGTATATCTGAAGCAATTATTTCCTTCACATTGTGTTTCATATGCCATTACTAGGTGAATAGTGGTGCCTCGGGGTTATGGTTGCATGAATGAATTGGCTAGTCATCAAGAGTAATGACATCATTTTGTGTCATCAGGAGAGCCAGAATATGGCATAGAACATTTTTTGATCTGAAGGCATTAGTAAATATGTTCTATACATGAAGGATAGTATTAGGTGCTAGAAAAAAGCAAAGACGAGTAAGATGGAGAGTGGCCTAGATAAAATCAGTGTGTTTTCTTTTTTCCCCTCTTAAAAACATTAAAACCAACCAAACAAAACTTCAAAGCTTAAGTTATTTTTTGTAATTTATTTATATTAACATTTCCCATACTTTGTAAATGTGTATACTGTCTTATATTGTAGGGTAGTACAAACCTTTTGAACGAAATTTAAAACTAAATTAAATTTCCATCATGAATTGCTACGTAAAAAAATTTGACTTTTTAAATTTTGCTTTAGGGGCACCTGGGTGGCCCAATGATTAAGCCTCTGCCTTTGGCTCAGGTCATGATCTCAGGGTCCTGGGATCGAGCCCTGCATGGGGCTCTCTGCTCAGCAGGGAGCCTTCTCCCCCAGCCCCCAGCTTGCCTCTCTGCCTACTTGTGGTCTCTCTCTCTGTCAAATAAATAAATAAAATCTTTAAAAAAAAAATGTTTGCTTTAGAGAGAAATTAACAGTTCGGTTCCAACCTCCCTTTTTTAGGAGTTTACCATGGATCTTAGTTCCAGCTTTACCCTTATTAGCCATATGATCTCAGATTAGCTTTTTTCCATCTTAAGTTCCCAGTCATTAAAATTGAGAAAAATACCTATCCTGTTTTCCCCACAAAAATATTGTGAGCACCCAAAAAGATATTGGAAACCATGTAAACAAAGTACCAAGTAAACGCTTATATTAATCCTGCCATATTGGAAGCAATGCAGTTTTGTTTTTTGGTGGTTTTTTTGTTTGTTTGTTTTTTGTTTTTTTAAGTAACACCAGAATGAGTTCAAGTTTTATCCTCCAAAGTTCTGCAGATGTGCTTCCACTAAACATTTAGTTCAGTCAAAAGTTTTAACTGCTTTTTTGGCAAACAGATTGGATGTAAAAGCTTTCTTTTCTATTCTTAATAATCTTTCATTGTGGTCCATATCCAATGCCTCTGTTCTTTTTGCAAGGGAGTACTTATCTTATATTCCAAGCAACTTCAGCTAGTCTTTTCTAGAGTGGGATAAAAATATGCAAAAGGGAATTCCTTAAGATTTTTTTTTTTTTCTCCAAGTGGAAGAAAGACTATTCCTGTGTATGGAGTAATAATATCCACTTGTTGAACTCTCATTGGTGTTTAGGCCCTATACTTGGTAATTTTTTAAATCCTATACAGACATGCTGGATATATGGTAGTACTTTTATTTTACGGATGGAACTGTTACTTCTGATTCACTTTCATATCTCTCTTCCTTTCTAGCTTTTTGAGATCTCTTCTATTCTTAGTCAGAAATAAAAGTAAACTTGATGTGTACTTTGAAATAAACCTTGATATAAAAGTTACCTAAGTTTAATAAATTAGATTGTATTAATCAGCCTCTATCACAAATATCTAATAGATATTTTCTGTTTTCCTCCTTTAGAATCCACATTTCAATATACATTTGAACAGAATAAGTTAGAAAATATAGGTGATTTCTTTATTATTTAATTCCTCAGGGAGAGAAAAAAAAATCTTCCTACTTTGGGGATCCTATACAGGGGTTCATGTGCATTTTAAAGCACAGTTAATACTTCTCTTTAAAAACTAATGATGTGCTTTCTTTTGCAGAAATAGATATTCTGTACAAGAACTGCTTTTGAGATCAAGCTTGAAGGAGTAGTCATTTACATCAGAATCAGTTTTTCTTAAGATTTGCTTACATTCTTAAAGTGAAAATATTTATAGTATGTGATTTCATTTTCTAGGTTTTTTTTGTTTGCTTAAGACAGGCATTCTCAATTTGCAGTTTTGTTCTTAAGACTTGATTTTTTCCATATAATATTTTCATTTGCAGTATATGCTTTTTTCTTACACTTTTAGTTAATAGTTTTTTATTTCTTCTATCAGTGTTGGGACCAGCAATTTCTGATACTTCAGATCAGTAGGTGCATTATTATTCTTCAAATGCCACTGTATGCTTGCAGTTATATTTTTTATAAATATTTATGTATTTCTTTTAGCGGGGAGGGACTGAGCTAGAGGGAAAGGGAATTCAAACAGACTCCATGCTGAGTGCTGAGCCTGACATGGAGCTCCATCTCAGGATCCTGAAACCAGGACCTGAGATGAAGCCAAGAGTTGGACGCTTAACTGACTGTGCCACCCAGGAGTCCCTGCAGTTATATTTGTTTAATCTGTTCCTTGAACCTTGTTAAAATTGGCCTAATGTGTGTGATAGAGTAGCCTTGGAGAAAATGTATGTGCAGTTTCCTTCTAATCCATCTTTCAGGCTGCTTCCAGGCTAGTATTTTCAAAAACATGAGTTTTATTCAAATCATTGCTCAATTTTAGATATTAAAATCATACCACAATTCTGCTACATCAATTATAATGTCTTTGGTCTCTATTTCAAAGTATATAGTCCATTGATATCATGTGACTATATTTATTCCCAACTTTGTAGTAGAAAGAACATACATTTTACAGTAGGCAAGTAGAGGTTTATTTGTTGGCTTCCTCCCTTATTGGCTGTATATAAACATGAACATGTTACTTACCTCTGTGGGCCTTAGTTTCTTCACTTTAAAGAGGGGTAATAAGAGGCTCTAACACATAGATAACCTGTTGTTCTTTTCACCATTTATTCATCTATCATTTGTTAATTCTTGAAATGTCCTAGATACTATGAATGTCACAAAGATGAATACTGTACTCCTTCCCTCTAGTAATTCACAAACTGGGATGAAAGGTAAAGACATATAAACAAATGCATATTTAAAAATAATTAAGGGTAAGTAAAATACCTCTTCTCTTGCCATTTTTTTCACTTATATGAATCCTTTTTGCCATTTAATACTGAACTGCCATGTTTCTCAATATCATGATTGTGTACATATCATACTATAGCATATATATTTCCTATCTGTCTCAGCTATTAGTTTATGAACTTCTTGAGTCGGAACAGAACTGCTGTCATTGGCAATTTTTTTTTTTTGTATAAAGGGGCAGATAAGGTATTTGGCTGTATGGACTGTTACAACTACTTAACTGTGTTGTAGGAGTATTAAAACAGCCATAGATAAGTTATAAACGTTGGGTATGATTGTGTTCCAATAAAACTTTACAGAAACGGGACCAGATTTGGCTCACAGGCCTTAGTTTGGTGACCCCTGCCTGCCATGCTGCATACTCTATGCCTGGCAAATAGAAGGCACTCAGTAAACAATAAATTAACATATATTAAATCCTTCTATGTTCTGACTGCTGTTCCATACAACTTTATGTATATCAGTTTACTTAATCCTTAAAACAACCCTCTGAGGTAGATAATATTGTCATCTTTTTAAAAATGAGGAAACTGAAGTAGGAAGTAAAATAACATGACCAATATCACACAACTAGTTAGTGAAAGATTAGGGGTTTGAACCCAGGCACCCGACTCCAGAGCCTTGGCCAATTCCAATGTATTAAATCCTAGGAGTATAATATTGATTCAGTACTAGGAAACACATTGACATAATTTGCTATATTCATAGATGAAAGAATAAAACTATATGATTATCTTATTAGTGCTAAAACTATCATTTTTTAAAATAAATTGTCCCTAATAACTGTTAATAGGAAATAACCTTGTAATGGGTCTCTATCAGAAACCTGTATTAAATGTCACAGTGAAATTTTAGAAGGACTTCCGTAAAAAGATAGAAACGTACCATTTGTCCTAAAGTCTCAGCCAGTTCATTAAGAAGCAAGAAAAATAATTAACCTTAAATAGGGGGTGTGTGTGGGATAAGGTGAGATATTATCACTGTTGGTATTTGTGGTTGGTATGATTACCTACTTAGAAAATACAAGATAGTCAACAGAAAATGATTTGAGTCACAAAGAGATTTCAGTAAACTAGCTGGCTATAACTTGGATTATTCTTTAACTTTATTTTTTTTTTAAGATTTTATTTATTTATTTGACAGAGAGAAAGATCACAAGTAGGCAGAGAGGCAGGCAGAGAAGAGGGGGAAGCAGGCTCCCCGCTGAGCAGAGAGCCCGATGCGGGGCTCGATACCAGGGCAGAGGCTTAACCCACTGAGCCACCCAGGCGCCCCTATTCTTTAACTTCCTTATACACCAGCAGTAGCCAACTATGAAAACAAAAAAGTAGAAGCTAAAATTATAAAATACTTAAGAATCTTCTAAAATATACAACAGCTACATAAAGAAAACTATAGGAAGATCTGAATGGATGGAGAGCATACTGTATTCCTGAATGTAACAACTTAATACCATAAAAATGGCAGTTCTCATCAAATGAGAAAATAGTCATTATAATCCTAATTAGATTATGGTAGGATTTTAGAATGGAATTTGACAAACCGATGTTTCAAGTTTTGAGAAGGTGAAATGCATAAGAATGGCCAAGTAAATTTCAAAAACAAATATAACAACAGTGAACATACCTATCAAAAGTCAAAACATACTATAAAATTACAGTTTTTTAAAAAATAAAAATTTGGAGGAGGAATGAGCATGTTGATCATACGAACAGAATATCGAATTCAGGAGGAACTCCATGGATACAGGAGAATGTCTTGTGTGATAAACTAGTGGTGGAAGAGCTAGTCTATAAATGGTGTGGAACAATTGACTGTCCAGTTGAGGTAAAGATAATTAGGGACCCTCTTTGTGGTACTATCAAAACTAAAATCTAGATGGGCTAAATGTAAGTAAATAAAGTGGCAAAGTTTAGAAGTGAATTTTTTAAAACATTTTGGAGTAGAGAAGGCCTTTCAAGTGAGACATCAAACTTAGATGCCATTAAAAAAGGCAAGCAACTGAATTGCCAAATAACAGATTTGACATGTAATAGACAAAGCTAATATTCAGAGTATACAAGGTATGCTCTTAAATCAGTATGAAAAAAAAAACTGGTAGAAAATAGAGAATGTAAGTAGGAAATTCATAGAAGTAGAAATAGAGATAGCCTATAAAGTTTTGAAGAGTTATTCAACCATGCTATTATTCTGAGAAATTCAAATGAAAACATCAGGGAGATAGGATTTTTTTTTTAAACCTTTGTAATAAAATGAACAAAAACTGGACAACCTTAATATTACTAAGTAAAATTGGAAAACAAAGTATAAATAGTCTCATCTTTTTGAGGAGAAAAGTTCAACAGTACCTATGAACTTTAAAAGTGCTTTACTTCTGAACAGATTTTTTTTTCTGTATAAAGATACTGTCATGTTCATATAGAATATTATATGGATATTTCTTGCAGAGGGGGAAATGTAAGGAGAAAAATGGAAGCAGTTTCATTGTTCGACATTAGAATCGTTAAGTTATGATATGCCCTTATACGGTAGAATATTAGGCAGCCTAGAAAAGAATGGAAATAGATAACAAATGTACTTCTTTAAGAAAATATTACAGTATTTCACATGAAAAAGAAAGACACTGACTAATACATGTCATTTGGTTTATACAACAACCAAAAAAATCTAGAAAACCTTATATATACATAGGAAAGTACAGAGAACAAGCCTAAAAGTGTACCTTTCACTGTGGGTAGCTGTAGAAATGGAAGTTGAAATTAGGGGCAGGAGGAAGAATTTAAAATGATGACTATACATATGTTCTTAAGTATAAAATGTACAACTTTTGTGAGGTAGCAAAAATAATAAAACATAAGAAAGTTTGGATTTGGCAGTTATGATTAGTCCGTGTTAGAGCCACACCTTCTTGTTGGACAGTCTTGATTTATGTCTCTTTTTTTCTGTGTAATTTTTAATAACACCTCCCTTCATTCACAAGCTTTCCATTTGGTGTCTAAAATCATTGGTGCATTTAAAACTAGCACTTTCAGCATAGCAGTGGGTCAGAAACTGTTACCATAGATTAAAGAAGCAAGAATTATAGATAAGTGATTCTCAACCTTTATAACCTTACCTGCAAAACAAGACAATTTTAGTGTACTTTATTTTCTGAATATTTATTATAAAAGCAATTTTTTCAAATGTAAAATTACAAAATTGAATATAGTTTTCAAGTCTGTTTTGTCTAGATATTTTTATTCCTCACCCCCTTTCAGTATTAGAACCTAATATTTTAAGAAAGTTGGTGGTAAATTCTAGGATTGATGTCATCAGCTTGAGCTAAAGGTAGATTAAAAAGAAGGAAAATTTAAAAAAAAATAAAAAATGATTCCCCCCCCTTCACTTTTCCCTTTGAGCCTGATGGTGGGTTTAAGGAAGGCACGTATTGCATGGAACTGGGTGTTACAGGTAAACAATGAATCATGGAACGCTGCATCAAAAACTAATGATGTATTGTATGATGACTAACATAACAATAAAAGTTTTAAAAATAAAAAAATTTTAAAAAGATGGGGGAAGATGAGCGTGTTCAGAGGCAATAATATTTAACTCAGGCATAATAATAGATTTATAAACAATGAATCTGTTACCTCCGAAAGGGCAATGTTAAAACATTGGGTTCTACAGACAAATCTTTCTTATAAGAAATACAGAAATGTTTCTTGATTTTCTCATGATGTCTTATAAAATTCTCTATTTAGAAGGAAATGTTAAATATGGTGAAATTACAGTGAAGCTACTTCAATAGCTTTTACAGGGGAATACAAGCCCTTCTGTTGCAAACCTAGATGCCAAGGCGTTAATTCTGGTCAGAAAATATTCAGAAACAAGAGGTTTTAGTCTTTAATTCAAAGTCATCCCAATACCTATAAGCAAGAATTTGAAATCCTAAAAAAGCAAAGTGAATATAATATATAAGCCAGCACATTTTAAAAGGACAATAAAGTATTTGTAGATGAAAACCGAATTGCCTCAGATATAATTACCTTGGGCTCTAAAGGTAACCCAAGTGCTCTGAAAACATGAGCTAGAACTTTAAAATGGGATTTAAGACAAGGGCACTTAGAAAAAAAAATTGTTGGTCTTAATTATGTGTACACTCTCTGTCCTTTAACAGATTGGGGTTGATTTCTTAGAAGCAACTCCTGCTCTCAGTTCCCATGGTTTCCTGACTGGATGTATCTTTTTTATGTCTTTTTCATCAGAAGTGCCTTTGAAGTCTATTTTAACCAGATTTTCATGTTAGTATTAAGGTGTGATTTCCTAGTGGGGCATGGGAGCTTTATCTTCTGACGGCCTAATTAAATTAAGTTATATATAATGTGTCTGGCATTGGAGAATAATGGTAGCGGCCATCAACTTCTCCTTCTTTTTTTAAACCTCTGTTCATTTATGTGGGATAAAAGTCTGAGACCCACCCATCCTACACATTTTACTTCTTCCACCTTTCCAGTGGACAAGGAATTAGAAAATAAGTTATAGTAAATTTGTTGCTAATGATCTGTATAAATTACCACCTACCTTATAAGGAAATGTATTTTATATACAAGATATGTATTTGCCTTTATTAGGTTAAACCGCCCGGCTAGAGCATGAGACTCTTAATAGGTTAAACCATGTGAAATCGTGTTATTTTAATATTTTTTACCTTAGAAATGACAATTTCATGTGGTTTATTACAGAAAAATGCCCTATAAACACTGCCCTATGTATAAAAACAGGTTATTGCACTTGCAAGAAAAATATGTTGTAAGTTATTTAAATAACATAAATTTATAAATAGCAGATCAATGAACCATATATGCCAAATTAGGTTTATAAATACATTTACTTAAACAACAAGGTAAACTTATAAGCCAAAAACATCACTAACGTATATATGCATCATTGTACACTATTGGGTTATTCAACCTTCTCCAGAAACCAAATTGAATGGGAATAATAAAGCTAACCGTATATTAATTTATAAATAAAAGCTCCTGGACTTGAGAACCATGACCTACTAAAGTCACTGCAAAAACCAGGGCAATCAAAGAGGGCACTGATGATAGATAGATAAACAGATAGTAAAGTATCCTTCTGCAAATTGTGGGAATCCTCTGACTGTATTGCAGCTGAATGTCTTAGCAGTGAAGTAGAGGCCCAAGTAATCTTTTGAAATGTGTTAATTTTACTTTATACATTCTGTTAACAAATTTTATTAATAAGAGCTCATTCTGCAGGTTGCTAGTAAGTAACACTTGGTCTGACACAGAATTAAAGTCTTAAAAAATTCTGTGTCATTTGTCCAAAGCATCTGTAAAAAGAACATTGATTTTTCTTTTAGTTCAGTACATATCAAGAGCACACTGCCAATTGGTGAACCCTGGACCATATTTTTAAAAAATCATGCTTTTAAAGCGTGGTCATTTGGTTTCTATTTATAATAAATTCACTGACCTTTCTAATGTCCACTGGGTACATTAAAAATTAGGAGTAGTGTGAGGCACCTGGGTGGCTCAGTCATTTAAGCGTCCAACTCTTGATTTCGGCTCAGGTCATGATCTCAGGGTTTAGAGATGGAACCCCACATCAGGCTCTGACCTAGGCATAGAGCCTGCTTGGAATCTTTGGAATCTTCTCTCTCTCTCTCCCTTTGCCCCTTTCCCTCCCTCAAGTACATATGCTAATTCTCTCAAAATAAAAAAGGAAAAATAAGAGTAGTGAATTTGTAATGATATGATAATATGTTGGCTAATTGGCGCCTGGGTGGCTCAGTGGCTCAGGTCATGAACCCAGGGTCCTGGGATCCAGCTCTGCATCCTGCTCTCTGCTCGGTGGGGAGCCTGCTTCCCTTCCTCTCTTTGCCTGCCTCTCTGCCTACTTGTGATCTCTGTCTGTCAAATAAATAAATAAAATCTTTAAAAAAATAAAAAAGAAAGAGTAGTGAATTTGATTCCCTGTCAAAAGTGAAAGGGACTGAATTTACTCTTCTGCCTGAAAGAACTTAAAAAGCTAGAAAAAAATGAAAGAGTGGCACTTAGGATGTTAGAAATCAGGCAGTGTAAAGGGGGTAAAGAAGGCAAACCGTATCTTTGGACCTGATTATTGCCAGGAGAAAGTTTCCAGAGCATGGCACAGGGGAATCCCAAATGGATAACAGCCGACTCTCTGAGTTGATGGAGCTTGCAGTCCCAGGAGACTAGACTATGCAGAACAGAGTACCAGAGAGCAGAAATCTGCACAGAAAAAGGACCTCAAAGATCGGGAGAGGGTCCCCCTTGATCATTTAGCAGAGTATTGGTAAATGCATACATGTAAGGAAACTACTCAGGATTAGAACAAGAACCACCTAAAACAATTCTATAGAACAGTATCCAGGCTCACAGACGGCCAGAAATAGTGCTGCTTTCTACAAGCTAGAGTAGAATGTCTCATAATTCACAGGGTATTTGGTAGAGTACTCTGAAGGATATTGGCTCAGTAGTGGAAAAAAATTAACCCTAGACTAAAAAACGCAGCTCTGTTCCTGTCTAATGTAAAAACGCAGTTCTGTTGTTGCTTAAAGCACAACCCAAGTCACTTACCCACATTGAGTTCTCAGAACAAAATTCAAAAATACTTAGAGGAATGCAAAAATATCCAGTAGCCAACAAGGTAAAATTTTTATCTGGCATTCAGTCAAAACTACTAAGCCTGTGAAAAAGCAGGTAATAACAGGAGAAAAATAATTGACTTAAAACTGACTCCAAAGCGATATTGATGGTGAATTGGTGAACAAGAACATTAAAACAGTTATGACTGTATTTGATATGTTAGAGAAGGTAAAGGTAAAATTGAGCATGTTAAATGGAGGGATCTTCTAGACTAAAATTTCAGTGTCAGAGATAAGACACGTGGCATGAGATTAATGGCATGCTGTACATTTCCAAAGAAAAGATGAAGACACAGCAATAGAATTTATCCAAAATGAGGGGCGCCTGGGTGGCTCAGTTGGTTAAGTGTATGACTTTTGATCTCAGCTCATGTCTTAATCTCAGGGTTGTGAGTTCAAGCCCTGTTGGCTCCATGCTGGGTGTGGAGACTCCATTAAAAAAAAAAAAGAAGAAGAAGGAAGGATCCAAAATGATACACAGAAATGAGAATAGTTTAGAAGATGAACTGAAAAAAAAAATAATAAGCAACAAAATTTTTCCAAATTTGATAAAATATGTAAACCAAGAAACACCATGTAAGGACAATGAACAAAATGGCATCAAGGAACATAGTAATCAAATCAGTTAAAACAAGTGACAAAGACGTGAAAAGAAGGGCCATCTGTACCCCAGTGTTTATAGCAGCAATGGCCACGGTCGCCAAACTATGGAAAGAACCAAGATGCCCTTCAACAGACGAATGGATAAGGAAGATGTGGTCCACACACACTATGGAGTATTATGTCTCCATCAGAAAGGATGAATACCCAACTTTTGTAGCAACATGGACGGGACTGGAAGAGATTATGCTGAGTGAAATAAGTCAAGCAGAGAGAGTCAATTATCATATGGTTTCACTTATTTGTGGAGCATAACAAATATCATGGAGGACAAGGGGTGTTAGGAGAAGGGAGTTGGGGTAAATTGGAAGGGGAGGTGAATCATGAGAGACTGTGGACTCTGAAAAACAATCTGAGGGGTTTGAAGTGATGGGGGAGTGGGAGGTTGGGGTACCAGGTGGTGGGTATTATAGAGGGCACGGATTGCATGGAGCATGGGGTGTTGTGAAAAAATAATGAATGCTGTTTATCTGAAAATAAATAAATTGAAAAAATTAAAAAACAAACAAACAAACAAAAAACAAGTGACAAAGAGAAAGGAAATCTTAAAAGCCACTGAAGAAAAGCAGATCAAAGGTAGGGGTAACAGCAGATTTCTCATCAGAAGCTATTTAAGGTAGAAGATAGTGGAGCAAGATCTTTGAAACACTAAAAGAAAAAAAAATCATCACCTAGAACTCTTTACCAAGCAAAAGCATCTTCAAAAACAGGCAAAATAAAGACTTCTCAAACATAAAAAAGATGAAAGAATGTTATTTTAAGTCCTATACTAAAAGACGTTAAATGGAGTCCTTTAATCAGAAGGAAAATTAAACCATAAAAGATACCTGGACCTACAGAAAGGAATGAAGAGCACTGGAAATAGTAGCTATTGGGTAAATATATATGATTTATTAAAAATTTAAGTATCTTTGAAGGACAGTTGACTGTGTACTGTAAAAATAATAATGATTATAAGGTTTAAAACATGTAAAAGCGAAATATATGATAACAATAGGACAAAGCTAAGAAGGGGAGAAATTACAGGTATGTTGTTGCAAGGGTCTGATACTTATACCTGAATTAGTATGTTATTTGAAGTTAGTGTATGATAAGTTAAAGATGCATGTTATAAGCCTTGAAGCAACCACTAAAGTGGCAAAGAATAATGGACTGTAGGCCAACAAGCAGATAAAGAAGAAATAAAGCAGATAAAGAAGAAAAAGGAAAAAACACAAGAAGCAAATAAAAAAACAAGATAGTACATTTAAACCCAGCCTAAGCACTGTAATTAAAAGGCAGAGATCAGTGGGTTAGATTTTTTTTTTTAATCAAGACCCAGGTATATCATATCTATAGGAAATCTACTTTAAATATAAAATACATATGTTAAAAGTAAAAGGATGCAAAAGATATGGCATGTTGAGCCTTTACAAAAGAAAGCTGGGGTTACTATATTAGATCAGAAGTTAGATTTCAGGGGTGCCTGGGTGGCTCAGTCGTCATTAAGTGTCTGGTTTCAGCTTGGGTCATGATCCCAGGAACCTGGGATCAAGCCCCACATCAGGCTCCCTACTCAGAGGGAAGCCTACTTCTCCCTCTCCCACTGCACCTGCTTGTGTTCCCTCTCTTACTGTCTTTCTCTCAAAAAAAAAAAAAGTTAGATTTCAGAGCAAAGACTATTATTACCAGAGATAAAGAGGGTCATTTCATAATAATAAAGGGATTAAATCATCAGGAGGACATAATCCTGAATTTTTATGCATGTAACAAAAGAGCTTTGAATTATGATGGAACTGCAAAGAAAAATATGCAAATGGATATTTTAGTGGAGATTCCAGGACCCCTTGATATTGAATAGAACAAGCAGAATGTAAAACTTAAAAATATAAAATTTCATGAAGAAAACATAGGAGAAAATCTTTGTAATCTTGGATTAGGCAAAGAACTCTAAGGTACAACACCAGAATCACCATCCATAAACCAAAACATTAAGTTGGACTTCAGAGTTGGAACTCCTGTTCTTCAAAAGACATTGGTGAGATCTTATGTGGAAGACCCAAAAAGACTCCACTGCAAATCTGCCAGAACTTGTACAGGAATTTTGTAAAGTGTCAGGATATAAAATCCATGCACAGAAATCAGTTGCATTTCTATACACCAACAACAAGACAGAAGAAAGAGAAATTAAGGAGTCAGTTCCATTTACAGTTGCTCCCAAAACCATAACCTACCTAGGAATAAACCTAACCAAAGAGGCAAAGAATCTGTACTCAGAAAACTATAAAGTACTCATGAAAGAAATTGAGGAAGACAGAAGGAAATGGAAAAAGGTTCCATGCTCATGGATTGGAAGAAAAAATCTTGTGAAAATGTTTGTGCTACCTAAAGCAATCTACACTTTTAAAGCAATCCCTATCAAAATACCATCCATTTTTTGAAAGAAATGGAAAAAATAATCCTAAAATTAATATGGAACCAGAAAAGACCTCAAATAACCAGAAGAATGTTGAAAAAGCCAAAGTTGGTGGCATCACAGTTCCATACTTCAAGCTCTATTACAAAGCTGTCATCATCAAAACAGCACAAAAACAGACACATAGATCGCTGGAACAGAATAGACAGCCCAGAAATAGATCCTTAACTCTATGGTCAACTAATATTTGACAAAGCAGGAATGAATGTCCAATGGAAAAAAGAGAGAATGTCCAATTTCCCAAGTGGTGTTGGGAAAATTGGACAGCCACATGCAGAAAAATGAAACTGGACCATTTCCTTATACCACACACAAGAACAGACTCCCTATGGATGAAGGAACACAATGTGCGAAAGGAATCCATCAAAATCCTTGAAGAGAACACAGGCAGCAATTTCTTCAACCTCAGCCACAGCAACTTCTTCCAGGAAGCATCGCCAAAGGCCAGGGAAGCAAGGGCAAAAATGAACTGTTGGACTGATAAAGTTGGGACTTCATCAAGATCAAAAGCTTTTTGCATAGCAAAGGAAACAGTCAACCAAACCAAAAGACAACTGACAGAATGAGAGGAGATATTTGCAAACAACATATCAGATAAAGGGCTAGTATCCAAAATCTATAAAAAACTTATCAAACTCAACACCCAAAGAACAAATAATCCGATCAAGAAATGGGCAGAGGGCATGAACAGACATTAGTGGTGCAAAGAAGACATCCAGATGGCCAACAGACACATGAAAAAGTGCTCCACACCACTCAGCATCAGGGAAATACAAATCAAAACCACGATGAGATACCACCTCACACCAGTCAGAATGGCTAAAATTAACAAGTCAGGAAATGACAGATGCTGGCAAGGACATGGAGAAAGGGGAAGCCTCCTACACTGTTGGTGGGAAAGCAAGGTGGTACAACCACTCTGGAAAACAGCATGGAGGTTCCTCAAAAAGTTGAAAATAGAGCTACCCTATGACCCAGCAATCGCACTACTAGGTATTTACCCTAAAGATACAAATGTAGTGATACAAAGGGGCACGTTTATAGCAGCAATGTCCACAATAGCCAAACTATGGAAAGAGCCTAGATGCCCATCAACAGATGAGTAGATAAAGATGTGGTATTATATATATATATATATACACACACACACACACACACACAATGGAATAGTATGCAGCAATCAAAAGAAATGAAATCTTGCCTTTTGCACTGATGTGGATGGAACTAGAGGGTATTATGCTGAGCAAAAAAAAAAGCCAGAGAAAGACAATCATCATATGATCTCCCTGATATGAAGAATTTGAGAGGAAATGTGGGGGGTGTTGGGGGGTAGGGAAGGAAAAAATGAAACAAGATGGGATTGGGAGGGAGACAAACCATAAGAGACTCTTAATCTCACAAAACAAATTGAGGGTTCCTGGGGGTAGGGGGGGTAGGGAGAGAGTGGTTACGTTATGGACATTGGGGAGGGTATGTGCTATGGTGAGTGCTATGACGTGTGTAAACCTGGTGCTTCACAGACCTGTACCCCTGGGCTAATAATACATTATATGTTAATAAAAAATAAAAAATTTAAGGACAGTGGTGAAAGAATGCAAAGACAAGCCTCAGACTGGGAGAAAAATCTTCAAATCACTTGACAAAGGACTAATATCCAAAATATATAAAGCATTATTAAAACAATAACTAACAAACTGAGTTACAAAATGGCCAAAAATATTGAACACCTTCTTAACCAGAAAGCTATACAGAAGGCATATAAGCAGTTGTTGAACATCATTATTCATATGGAAATTCAAAGGCAGGATTACAAATAGGAAGCTTTGGAGGGTGATGGATAGATTCATTATCTGATGTAATAATGGTTTCATGGGTGTATTCATGTGTCAGTATTTATCAAATTGTGTACTTATAAACATACCATTTGATAAATGTCTATTATACCTTAAGTTATTTTAAAAATCTAGTTGGCATGGTATGTACTTGATGTATGTTTGTTTAGTACATTTCACCGTTCGTCTCCCATTTCCCAAGAATATTTGAAGATTTCTTTTTCTGTTTAACCTATAGGAAATACCAGTTTCAATCTGAGAGGAAAACTGATTTGGCTCCTACTATATTGATTTGGCTGAACTATCCAAAGGCAGTTTCAAACTTGTTACTTTACAAATATTTTCTCCTCCTCAAGGAAATTATTTTAATGTATTTCTTGTTTAAGAATATGAATGTATTCACATCTGGGATGGGGCCTTCAAAAATGAAGTAAATCTTAATGTGAACAGTTTGATATGTTCATTATCAGTTAATACGTATGTAAAAATTAGTGGGGCATCTGGCTGGCTCAGTTAGAGGAGCATGCCACTCTTGATCTTGGGGTCATTTGTTTGAGATTACTTAAATAAAAACTTAAAAAAATACGTAAGTAAAAACTAGTTTTGATCACTATGGTCTTGGGACTAGCAGCATTAGGTTAACCTGGGGACATACTAGAATGTGAATTTGGGGGTCTTACTCCATACCTGTTGAATCAGAAACTAGGTGTAGAGCTCAACAACCTGTTTAATAAGCCCTGATGATGATTCTGATACATGCCAAAGTTTGAAAACCAGGGTCTTAGAGGAATGGGATTAGGAGTGGAATTTTAGATGCTTAGATACCAGTAGTGGCAGAATTTGTTTCAAGATGTCTCACACAGTGGCATTCTTAAGATTTGTGTATTAAATCATATGTACATTTAGCTTTCAAATAACTAAGTATCATGAATAGTAGTTACTAAAACATGGCTGATGTGTTTGGTGATGAATATAATAGTATCTACACTTTGAAGTGCATTTTTTAGTTAAAGATGAATAGAGAAATGCATGCAGTAAAGAAAAATGTTCATCTTGGAACCTACATAGCAAGTACATACATGATCATGACTTAATTATTTCAGCTTTCCTATGGATTTGGAAATTTTCATAATAAGATGTAAAATGCTCACATTACTCCTTTTAAAATTTTTGTGCAAGAGAATGAAAGATGCCCACATATGCTCTTAGACAAAGTAATGGTGGGTGGTAATGAAATTTTAATATTTTAACAATAATTGTAGGTAGATATAAAAGACTTTGTTTCAATATATTGTTGCTATATTCATCTTAGAAATGGGCCATTTGAGATTTTTCTAGTCATCTTAAAATTGTCATCTCACTAATGTTCTCTAGATTACCTTCATTGGTTGACACTTTTTCTTTTTTTCAAGGACACAAATATGCAATCCATTGCATCCTGTTATGAGGCTGTTTGAGTTACTATTGCTGCATAACCAATTTGCTTCAAACACAGTTGCTTAAAACAACCGTGTTAATATATTCATGGATTCTGTGGATCGGGAATACAGAAAGGGTACAGCAAAGATAGCCTATTTATGTATCATGATGCTTGGGGCCTCAAGATTGAACAGCTGCAGGTGTTGTCAGTGTATTGATGACGCGGGACAGGGCTCATCTGAAAGCTTATTCACTCAAATGGCTAATCCCTGGAATAGAAGACTAGCACTGCCCAGTAGAGTACCTATGTGTGGCTGCTCCATATGGCTCTACTTTCTTGCAGCATGGCTGTCTGAGGGTAGTTTGACTCCTAACATGGTGGCTCAGGGCTCCAAAAGTATCTGATGGGTTTTAGCAAACAGGTGGTAGCTGAATCACACTTTTTGATTCTACTTTGGAAGTCACATAGAGTTACTTCCACTGCATTCTGTTACTTATAAGCAAGTCACAAAACCACACAGATTCAAGGGAAGGGGAAATAGTTTGCCTCTCTTGATGAATAAGCAGCCAGATTCGAGAAGAGCATGTGGGATAGTAGATCTTACAGCCATCTTTGGAAAATACAGTCTGTCATAAAGGCTTTGGAGTCCTCTGAGTAAAAAGAGTTGAAGGATGGAACTGAGGTAATGATGCCGGAGATGGAGAGACATGCTTTGTAAGATATGCCATCTGTGTAATGGACAGAACTGAATACATGTCCTAAATTTTCCTTATTGAGGACAGAGCTGTATAGTCAAAATGCTTACTCAGTAAAACTGTCTCAGTATTTTCATTTCTCTATTTAGCCAAGTATTACAGTATTTTTTTACTCACTGTGAATAACATTGTAGGTCTTCTAAAGAAAGAGAAGTTATCCCTTTACTAAAGATATATAGAAACTATTAAGAGATAAGGGGCTCAGATACCAGGAAAGAAAATGTTAACATACAGACTCCTTTTATAATTGGAGTGTAGTTACAGCCTTTTAGAATGACATACAGTGATATGCCTCTTGAAATATCAGGATAAAAAGCTTCATCATTTATACCTATATAATCTAGTTATTGTCACCTTTAAGGACAGATACCATTTATTGATTTTTAAAACATTGCATTAAAGAAGTCATAATCAAATGGAAAGAATTTAGATTACAAGAGCTTGTAAAAGACATGAAAACAAGCCATTAGTAATATCTACATTTAATAGGATTCCTGCTTCAAACGAATTTCAAGCAAAATGAGTTGATTTGGAATTTGAACACTGCATATTTAATTTAAGAAATTACTGATTTTTATATAGGATACTGGTTTTGTAATTATGTTAAAAAGGGAGGAGGGAGTCCTTGTCTTTCAGAGATACATCCTGAAATATTTGCAGATGAAATTATATAATGTACTTCCAAATAATATAAGACAGGGAGAAGTGGATGATGGTATAGATGAAACCAGGCTGGCCATGAGTTGAAGTGGTTGAAGCTAGATGAAGAGGACATGGGAATTCATCCTACTATTATGTTTGCTTTGGTGTATGTTTGAAATTTTCCACAAACAAAAATATTTGTGAAAGATATATTTAGAGCTTAAATTGAACATTTGTAGCATGATCTTAGAATTTAACCACTACATATTAAAATACTTTCCCAAATATTTCTGATTTCTAAATGTAATGTTGGAAGGCACCTTCTTTCTAAGTTGAGGACTACCTCCTTTTTTTTTTTAAAACATAATATTCTTAGTTGCAATCTTTTTTTTTGTGCCATATATTACACCAGTGTTCCTTTCATACTTTTAATAACCAAAGAAATGAAAGAGTGAGCAAGAAGCCTGAATTAATCGTAGGTCTTTTGAATAATCAAGAATTGTTTTTCCTATTTGATATCAGTCATTTAAAATCATTGGTAATTCTCTCTTTCCTTAGAATTCTTTCTCCCTCTTACTTTCTGTATGAATGTACATTTCTTTTATAATTAAAAAAAAATACACCTGTCCTTTATGTCTTAGTGAAAGTTCACATTAAAACGTAGAAAGTTAAATTTAACTAATAACCTATTTTTAAGGGCCATTTTTCTGGAGTACAGTTAACATGGGTGTGGTTGAAACAATTATTCTTGGGAATAATACAAAATAACATCTTATTTTTAAATAAAATCTGTGAAATATTTGTTTTAAATTTCTCATAAGAAATGATAAAATGATTTCACAGAGTGATTCTCATGACTTTCAGGAAATTCCACCGCAGGTGACTTAAAGTGCTTTTTTTATTATAGTCAAATTTAGAAAAATTTTTAAAAATCCAAACATTTTTTTAAAATGAGGTCTAATTTGGAAAAATAACATGTTAGGTATCAGTTTGTAAGATAAATATTAGTTGGGATGAAGTCAAAATTCAAGCGGAATTTATTGAAATTTCCTAAAATGTCATTTAGATGGTCAGTAAGCCAAATATGACTATAGTTGCCTAGGGCACTTCAAGCTATTTATTTTTAAATTGAAATTTTGATGAAAATGGTTTAACCACTTCTTTTCCACTCTGTTGGGGAAATAGAGAAAAAAAAAACATAATTACATCATCTTAATACAGTTGCTACTATAACATTTTTACTTAATGTTTTTTCATATGTGTACTTTCAAGTACTCCTAAATTTTGGATTTTAAATATGATACTAGAACTCTTTGGAGTATGTAGTAGATTTTAGATACGCTTTTAGAATCCTATAATTAAGTTTCTTTGATTTAGACAAATCAAAAGTCCAGAAAAAGACATTGGACTTCTAAAAAATCTAAATGTACATATTTCTCCTATGGATCCCTCACTTACACTATAGTTGTAATCCACAAATGATCCTGCTATGCATTTTCCCATACACATTTTAAACAACTAGAGTTGAAGTTTTAAACCCTAGGTGTAACTCATTACTATGCCTAGGGTATTGTCCTAATAGCAACATCCTTAGGATAAAACAAATTTAAGTAGAACAGATGAATATGAATGAGGAGTTTGAGTAAGAAAACCTGGCAGAATATTTGAGTAAAGAAACTAATATAGATTCAGAATTACGGTAGTGACTGAGTAAGAAAGTACAGTACTGTATCTAAATCTAACAGTGTCGGGACGCCTGGGTGGCTCAGTGGGTTAGGCCGCTGCCTTCAGCTCGGGTCATGATCTCAGGGTCCTGGGATCGAGTCCCACATCGGGCTCTCTGCTCAGCAGGGAGCCTGCTTCCCTCTCTCTCTCTCTGCCTGCCTCTCTGCCTACTTGTGATCTCTCTCTTCAAATAAATAAATAAAATCTTTTAAAAAAAAATAAAAAAAATAAATCTAACAGTGTTATAGACAAAAGACTGAAACCCTAACCCCCAATGTGATCATGTTTGGAGGTGGACCTTTGGAAGTTGTTGAGGTTTATGGGGTCATGAGGGTGGAACCCCCATTATGGATTAGTGTACTCAAAAGAAGAGGAGACCAGAGCTTTCTCTCTCTTTGCCATGTAGGGATAAGCAAGAAGGTAGCTGTCTGCTGGCCAGGAAGAGAGCCCTTATCAAGAACCTGGCCATGCTGGTACCCTGGTCTTGGATTTACCAGTCTCCAGTACTTTGAGAAATAAATGTATGTTGTTTGTTCTAGCAGTCCAAACTGACGGAGATCATATTAATAAGTGAGGTACACTATGATATCTAAAAATGTGGAAGTAGCTTTGGAACTGGGTAATGGGTAGAGGCTGGAAAAGTTTTGAAGTGCATGCTGGAAAAAAGCCAAGATTACTTTTAAGGGATTACTAATGGCACCTTGTGAGAGCTCAGAAAGGTAAGAAGAGAACTGGAGATAAAACCTCCATCTTCTTAGATAGTACATAAATAATCATTAACAGAATATTGGTAGAAACATGGATGATAAAGGCCGTTCTGATGAGGTCTCAGATGGGAATGAGGACCATTGTTATTGGACAGTAGAAAAAAGGTGATCCTTTTTATAAAAGAGGAAAGAATTTGGTTGAGTTGTGTTCATGTTTTAATGTTTTATGGAAGGTAAAACTTGAAAGTGATAAAAGTGGATATTTAGCTGAGGATGTTTCTAAAGCAAAGTGTTGAAGGAGTAGCTTGGTTCCTTCTCATAAAAAATGTGAAAGGAGAGAAATGTGCTTATAATAAAATGTGAGAGGAGAGAAATGAAGAAGGATTTGTTAAGCGAAAAGGGACCCGAATTTAAAGATTTGGAAAATGTCAGTCTATCCAGACTGCAAAAAATGAGAAAGCACGCTCTGAAGAGAATACCAAGAGTATGTTTGACTAGCCAGTTGATACGGGTTTTAGTGTGGTTGTGCACCATGTACCTAATCAGCATCTCAGCAGAAGCCAGCTTGAAGTTAGTTGGAATTATACCTGCGAAACAGTGCTGGCTGGGACTAAAGTAAACAGAAAATGGAAGGGAATGAAGGCAGGCTGTGAACATGTGTTGTCCTTCAGGAAAAGCCCTGTCATCAGGGCTGCTACTCCCAACACAGGTCCAGAGTATAGAGGCCTGAAGATCAGGGCTGTTCTCCTTGATCAAAGGATGGGACCTTTGTTCAGTAGAGCCGCATGGCAGGACTCCACCAAGCTTTATGAATGTCTGTGGGTGTGATGCCACCACCACGTTGGGTCTGGAGGACAGAGCATGAAACCAGAGATTGTTCTTGAGCCTTAAGAAATTCGCCTTGCTAGATGTTGGACTTGCTTGGGCTATGTTATCCCTTTCTTCCTTCTTTCTTCCTTTGGAATAGAATAAATATCCTGTGCCTGTCTCACCATTGTATTTTGGAAACACATGTATTTCGGAAGCATGCAACTTACCTGGTTCTACAGGTTACAGCTGTAAAGGAATTTGCTTCAGGATGAATTGTACTTTGAGTTTCAAACAAATCTTATTTGGATGAGATTTTAAAGTTTATGTTGAAACGAGATAAGACTTTTGTGACTTTTGGGTTGGAATGAATGTATTTTGCACAAAAAAGACAGGAATTTTGGTAGGCCAGAGGCAGAATGTATGAACACACTGTTTGTATCCTTCCAAAATTCATGATGAAGCCCTACTCCCAAAATGGGATAGCATTAAGAGGCGGGGCCTTGGGGGGTGGGGTAATTAGGCTTAGTTGAGACCAAGAGAGTAGAATCTACCCCATGATGAAATTAGTGCTCTTATAATTTAAGAAGAGTAAGAGAGACCCAAACTCCTTCTCTTTTTGGCTATGAGAAGAGATAAGGCAAAAAAGGCAGCCCTTTGCACCCAGATCTTGGGCTTCCCAGCCTAGAGAACTGTGAAAAATAAATGTCTGTTGGTTAAGGCACCCGGTGTGTGGTATTTTGTAGCAGCCAGAGCTAAGTTGGCAAATATTTTTTCCCATTCCGTAGGTTGCAGTTTCACTCCATTGAATGTGTACTCTGATACACTGAAATTTTCAAGTTTGTTGTAGTTCCATATGTCTATTTTTGTTTTTGTGGTCTTTGCTCTAGGTGTCATATCTAAGAAATCATTGTCCTGTCCAGTCTTTTCCCCTGTTTTCTTGGAGATGTATAGTTTTAGATCTTATACTTGGGTGTTTAATCCATTTTGAGTTAATTTTTATATATCATAAAAGAATCTAAGTTCATTATTTTGTATGTGCATATGCAGTTTTCCTATTTACCATTTGTTAAACAGACTGTTCTTTCCTCATTAAATTGGTACCCTTGTTGAAGATCATTTGACTAGACATGTGAAAGTTTATTTCTGGGCTTTCTGTTCTTTGCCATTGGTGTATTTGTCGGTTGTTATGCCAGTACTACAGATTCGAATACTGTTGCTTTGTAATGTTTTTTAAAATCAGGAAGTTTGAGTCTTCTAACTTTGTTCTATTTAAAAATTGTTTTAGCTATTTGGGATCCCTTGAGATTCTGTAGGAAATTTTAGAATGAATTTTTCTATTTCTTCCCCAAAAAATGCCATTGAGATTTTGATAGGGATTGCATTAAACCTGTGGATTGCATTGGGAAGTGTTGACTTTTTTTTTTAAAGATTTTATTTGTTTATTTGACAGAGAGAGATCACAAGTAGGCAGAGAGGCAGGCAGAGAAAGAGGAGGAAGCAGGCTCCCTGATGAGCAGAAAGCCCGATGTGGGGCTCGAACCCAGGACCTGGGATTATGACCTGAGCCGAAGGCAGCAGTTTAACCCACTGAGCCACCCAGGTGCCCCGAAGTCTTGACTTCTTAACAATATTAAATCTTCTAATCTGTGAACACAGTATCTTTTCATTTATTTGTGTCTTTGAAAATTTCTGTTAGCAGTATTTTACAGTTTTCAGTATACACATCTCCTACTTTGGGGGTTAAATTTATTCCTTAGTATTTTATTCTTCTTGGTGCTACGTTAAGTGGAATTATTTTCTTAATTTCTTTTTTTAGATTGTTCATTGTTAATACATAGAAATGCAACTGATTTTTCTGTGTTTGTTTCTTATCATGCACTTTTACTGAATTTACTAGTACTAACAGCTTTTTAATGGACTCTAGTTTTTCTTTTACACATAAGATCATGTCATATGTGAACAGAGATGATTTTACTTCTTCCTTTCTGATTTGGATGTCTTTTGTTTTTCATGCCTAATGGCTCTGGCTAGGATTTTCAGTATTATGTCCAATACTGTGAGTGGATGCGGTTAGAGTCAGCATCCTTGCTTTGTTCCCAGTCTTAGAGGAAAAGCTGATAGTCTTTTACCACTGAGCATGATGTTAGCTGTGGGCTTTTCATCTATGGCCTTTATTATGTTGAAGTAGTTTCCTATTATTCCTCGTTTGTTGAGGGTTTTTTTAATCATCAAAGGATGGTGGATCTTGTAAAATGCTTTTTTCTGCATCAACGGAGGTGACCATGTGGTTATGTTAACTTCTAAAAATAATTTCCTTGAAGTAGACACAGAGAAGTATGTACATATCAATATACAACTCAATTCACAATGGCATTTTCACATAATGATGTGGTAAGAGTGGTTAATTATCACATAACGGCCTCCCAAGACATAGAACTGTACCAGCACCCCAGAAACTACCTTCCTGCCCCTCCAAGTTCCCATCCTTCTTCAAAGACAGTCACCTATTCTGACTTTAAACACCACAGAGTGGTTTTTATTCTATTTTGAACTTCTATAAAGTTCAAATAAATAAAGTGCTGTATGTATTTTGTCTGTTTTTCACTTAAACTGTATTTTTGAAATTTATCTGTGTTGTTTCCTGTTCACTAGTTCATTAATTTTCATTGCTGTATAGTAGCCCATTGGATGAATTAGATAAAATTTACCATTTACTATCCAGGAACATTTAAGTTATTTACAGTTTAAAACTAGTGAAGAGTAGTGCTGCTTTATACACCTTCATGTACTTTTTTTGGTACATGTGTGCATGCATTTCTTTTTGGTAGACTAGGAGTCTAGTAACTAGATCATAACTGGGTCATAGAATATTTATATGTTCACCTTTGGTAAAGAATATCAGGGACATCTGGGTGGCTCAGTGGGTTGAGCCTCTGCCTTCGCCTTGGGTCGTGATCTCAGGGTCCTGGGGTCAAGCCCTGCATAGGGCTCTCTGCTCGGCAGGGATTCTGCTTACCCCTGTCTGCCTATCTCTCTGCCTACTTATGATCCCTGTCTGTCAAAGAAAGAAATAAAAATTCTTTAAAAAAAAAAAAAAAGAATATCAAAGTAGTTTCCAAAGTGATTTTATGAATTTCCACTCTCGTTCCATTTGAGTGTGCCAGTTGTCCATAGCCTCCTTGATGCTTGATACAGTCAATCTTTTTCATTTTTATGGTCCTAGGGAATGTATGAAGACATCTCATTATGATTTTTAATTGACTTTCTCCTAGTAGTTAATGAATTTGTGAATCTCTTTGTATGTTTATTGGTCTCTTGAATTTCCACTTTTGTGAAGAACATATTGAAGTCTTTTGGCATTTTTCAATATTTTTTTTAAGTCAGTTTGTAGGAGGCCTGTATAAATGTAGAATATGTGCTGTTTTTTCAGTTATATATGTTGAAAATAGCTTCTTTCATTGTGTGGTGTGCCTTTTCATTTTCTTAAAGATATTTCTAAATGAATAGTAGTTCTTGATTTTAATGAAGCTCAGTATTCATTTTTCTTTATGATTTAAGAAAGATAATTTATACCCTGTCTAAAAACACTTTTTCTGTGGTTATGAAGATATTCTTGTATATTATCTTTTAGAAGATTTTTGTTTTACATTCAGATCTGCATTCTACCTGGTATTAGTTTTTTTTATATTGTCTAATTTAACACTAATTAAAATTTCAGACTTAAAAGTTATGAGAGTAATATAGAGATATTTAGCTTTTCTTTATCCAGATTTCCCAAATGTTAATATTTTGTTATATTATTGCTCTACAGATACTAAATATTGATACATAGATTTTAGATAAAAATAGTGATGTGATGGAACCATCTTGTATATAAAAGTTGATTGTTAAAAATCAGGAATTTTCAGGACAGTTTTTAAACCACAGTAGCTTGAAATGAGCCATAGGAGTGTATCATTCCATGAAAATTTACAGATGCATCAAGTCTTTCCTCCCCTTTTTTGCATATATATCAAATATTACATTATTAAAAACAAAATAAATACATAACTTAAAATAAGTGGTTGTAGTCACAAGATGAGAATGTAGGAATTAGAAATAACAATTAGAAGAAATAGATTTGGAGGAAAAGCTGACAGTGTTCTCTACACAGGATTAAAGGAATTTTTAGGTTTCTAAATGCATCATTTCAGTAGCATGACTGTAGTTTCTAATTTGCAGGCTTAAATAAAACCTTTGCACATAGTGTGGTGGATATATCGATGTAAGAAAGCTGTTCCTAAGTGAAACTTCTGATGCATTAGAGCTTTGAAAAGAATAAACTTAGAGATAATGCCTTAAGTGGAATGATAATGTTAAAACATAGCATGTGGCTTCAGATCTAATCTATAATAATACTGTTCTTGGTATTAACTAGAGGTTCAGAAGAAATTTGTGTATTTGTAAGCTTTCAGTTCACCTCTTGAAACCAAAACTATGATTGTATCTTCAGCATTACTCTCTAAAATTCAAGGAATAATGGTGGTTTGCAGTTTCAGCTAAAGACATTACATAAAATATTACAAATAACATAAAGACAAAATAAAAAGCACTCAATTGTTTTTTTAATTTACTAATTTTACAAAGTGATTTATCTGTAAACTTTCTCTGGTTACTTCTGTTAGCTTCCCTAAATGTTTGACAAGCAACAGAGAAAATAATGCATTGACTCTTTCCTGTCTTAAAACTTCTACATATTCAGAGTGAAATTATTTGACATGATTTATTCACTGTTTTTTTTTCTTTACTTTTATTTCTCACTGATTTTATCAGACTTTAAGAAATACAGCAATATAGATTAAGCCAGAAGTTAGATTTTGCCCCTTTATATATGTATGTATATATCATGTGTTCATATGTATAATATATGTATGTTAAAAACCATTATAAATATATGTATATTCTATGTATATACAATATGTAATATGTTTAATGACATGCATTGTTATGAAGTAATATAAAATATTGTGGTCTTCAATATAAAATCTTGAGGTAGATAACTATCAAATTTTTTGAAATCTTATAACAATTTTTATATATCTAAATAGAAATTTGTTTTTTAATTTTATTTACTTGACAGAGAGAAACCACAAGTAGGCAGAGAGGCAGGCAGAGAGAGAGAGAGGAGAGGAAGCAGGCTCCCTGCGGAGCAGAGAGCCCAACGCGGGGCTCGATCCCAGGACCCTGGGATCATGACCTGAGCTGAAGGCAGAGGCTTTAACCCACTGAGCCACCCAGGCACCCCAGAAATTTGTTTTCTAGGTTAAATCAACCTGTATGAGAGTTTCTGCAAAGATTCAAGACTTTAAAATAAATAACATGAATTTAGTATCTTACAAAAGTTAAACATCTTGATGCTGCTGAATTTCAGAATCCTACAAGCATCAAAAATGTTTGTAATTTTGCTTTTTTTTATGAATTTGGTAAAATTTATGATCGAGTTTAGTTATCTTCAGCTTTTCTTGTAATTAGCTGATATTTTATTGGTTGATATTGTATATGGTAGATATACCATAATTTGCTTACATCAAGTCTTTTACTTTTCTTTTTTAAGATTTTATTTATTTATTTAATAGATCACAAGTAGGCAGATAGACAGGCAGAGAGAGAGGAGGAAGCATGCTCCTCTCCGAGCAGAGAGCCTGATGTGGGGCTTGATCCCAGAACCCTGAGACCATAACCTGAGCTGAAGGCAGAGGCCTAACTCACTGAGCCACCCAGGTGCCCCAGGTCTTTCACTTTTTATGTAAGTGGCCCTGTGTCTGCAGTTAAAAATTTCTAAATGTATGTGTTTTTAATCACTGTAATGATCTGGTTTATTTTAAAGTAGGTGTCACTTAGAAAAGAATAGTAAAACCAGAACTACAGAAGACCAGAATCAGAGCTTAAAACTTAAAACTTGAAGGTATTTATTCTAGCCCTGAGCAGATTTTTCTACCATACTGCTCTGTCTGAGAAATCAGTGACAAATCATAATTCTTGTGTAGTTTCTAGAGACTGATAAAGGTGATGGAGGAGGAAATTAGGTCTTCATAATCATCTTTTCTGCTCATAGAAAAAAATTATTGGTAGAATTGCTCATTTAGTCTTTGTATTTTACTGCCTGTCCCATACTAAGAATTATCTAGTATTTAGCTAGAATAGTGGTGGTTAAATAAATATTGCATAGAAATGGAAGGGATAAAGAGACAGACATAGAATTTAAATGGAAGATGCTCATATATTGTTTTTTTTTTTAAGATTTTATTTATTTACATTAGAGGGAGTATGAGCGGGGAGGGGAACAGTTGGGGAGAGGCAGAGAGGGAAGGCGAAAGAGGGGGACAGACTCTCAAGCAGACTCCTTGCTGAGCACAGAGCCTAACACAGGGCATGACCTCATGACCCTGAGATCCTGACCTGAGCTGAAACCAAATCAGACACTTAACCCACTGAGCCACCCAGGCTCCCCATATACTGGCTTTAATGTTTCCTGTATACATTGTCATACAGTTGGCTAAGTTGTAAGAAATGTTTTTCCTTAAACATTCTTTTGACAGACAAGACATAGTCAACAGAGTATTGTAAAATTTCCTTTCACAAGAATATAATTTTAGATATGAGACAAATCTTGAATGTATTATACTTTAATATATTTTTGAGGATGTACACACAGATGGGTATATATTTTTGTTTTTCAGAATTGGAAGATTATCCAGTATATTAATGTCTCAGTGATAATGGCAGAACATCCACCACTACTGGATACAGCTCAGATTTTAAGTAGTGATATTTCTCTTCTGTCTGCCCCTATTGTAAGTGCAGATGGAACACAACAGGTAAGGAAACTGAAACTTTTATTTCTTTATGTCTTGTACGCATGTATTTTTTTCAGAAGAGTGCAAATTTTTTAAAAAAAGAATGAATCTTCACAATAGTGGGTTCCTGTTAATTCATCTTTTAAACTCCAGTTCAAAATGTTGTTTTGGTTTTATAAACAATGAAATAATGAGACTGTTTTTGAAGTTGCTTTTAAAATGTCTTGCTAATTAATGTTTACATTTCTTGGTGTATCTTTAGTTGCCTCTAAAGTTGTTTTTGTTTTACTTTAGACAATGTATTAGTCCCTGATTGGTTTTTAAGTTTAACTCTGCACTTTAATGATTATTATAAATCATTATGTCAAATCATTATAAAATTATGACTGAATTGTGTCATTAAATGACTGTCTACATTATACAATAATAAAACTGTGTCTTCTTTTTCTTCCTACTTTTCTCTTCTCACCAGACTCCCCCTCCCAAAAGCAAATGTGTAATTCCTGAGAGCTTGTATATTTTTTCTCCAACCCAGGGCTTTATAAAAGTAGTTTTACTGGTTTTTATACTCCTCATTTCCCCAGTAATGCTGACAGGATGGGAATGATGGGCTTTCATAAATATCTGTGATGCACCAAGCAGTGTGTTTAATCTTACAGGTGAAGAAACAAAGACTAAGGACATAATAAATAATAATGAGAAGAAGGCACATTTTGAGTACTCTGTGTGTAAAAAACATTGTATTGGAACTTAATGATCTTATTCTTTTAATAATCCTATGAGGTAGATATACCTGTCTCTATTTTGCAGATGAAACAAAATTAGTTTTAGACAGTCTCAAGATCACACTCAAAGGTTTTGATCCTAAACATTATTCCTACCTCCTTGGGAGATTAAGAAAAATAAATCTTGTTAATTTACAACCTTAGTATCTATAGTGGACAATTAAGTGGTTTGCCTACAAGATTAAAGGCTACTTTGTTAACTTTTCTATTGAAAAATCAAGAGCAGTTGCTTGGGTTCTGAATTTTGCTGGTTTGTTTAAGCATGGCATGAACAGTATATCTTGGTTCTAATTTTCACATATGCTGAAATAGCTCTTAGCAGCAAGCTCATTTCACTAAACTTGATTTTTGTAGTCTGAGCTATGTTTGTTAAGATACTTTTTTACCTGCAAAAATAATGGATGTGGCAGATATCTATTTACTTTGAAGCTCTGAGAGTGTCTTCAGTTATCAGTATTTCCTCAGGGCAGTCACTGGTTTCAAGTTTTTTATAACCTAATACATAAAAGAATCTTTTAAGCAATTAATTACAGTTCATTCACATAGTTACTATAGTTGATAGTCTATAAAGGGAAAGACAACAGGCTGTAACAAGTCCATGATGCTCCTGACTTAATTCTTTCCTTTCCCCCAAAAGAAGATTCTGTTGGTAGAATTTTTCTTGAAATATTGAGGGCACCAGAACTATCATGTTACAATGTAGTGGTGTAGATGGATATAGAGAAGATAACTGGGAATAGAAGAATCCACTAGAATAGGATTTTGAAGATCAGGGGGTGAGGGTAGGGAGGGGGTGTCAGTGGATCTAAGGGATATGTTTTTAGGTAGGATTTGAAAAAGGTTGGAGGTGGAGTGAAGCCTTAGATTCTAACCACCAGAGTGTGTTGTAATTTGATAGAGAAAGATAAGTAAAAGGAGCAGTGGACTTTACGGATAGATTTAGATTTGGATTTGGGTGACCTAACTTGTCTGAATATGTTTGCTTCTCTATAAAATAGAGGTAATAATAGCTTCGTAGAGTGGCTCCATCTGTAAGGGTGAAATGAACCTGAAGGAACTCAGTAAATGTTTGTTGAATCTGAATTGAAGTACTCGATAAATGTTTTAAAGACTGAGGAAACTCTATAGATATGCCAGTCAGGAGTCAGGTCTTAAATCAACAGATAGTTATAGTGGATACGTCCTAAGAGATAGTTATGAAGGATACATAGTAAAGAGTGGATTGATAGCTCAGGTTGAATGTAAGAAACCAAACAAAAGTAGGTAACAGAGGTGGGAGGTTAATAAACTTGACAACAGGCAGTTCTTTGTCTTAACTTAGGAAGTTACTGGTGTGCCAAGCATGGCCAAGTTAGAGCTTGTCTGTGGATATGTGATACCACCTGTTTGGTGCCTGTAGTAGAGAAACAAACTAAAAGACAGATATTGACAGGGGAAGTTTCATGTACATGCATGATGTTAAAAATTCAGGATAACAGAATGTCCCACATCTTGACTTTTTTGGGGGGAATATTATACTGTTTATTGGAAAATATCATGGGATGATTTTTGTTCCACCTCTTGAGATTATCCCTTTAGATTATCACTTCATCAATATTTTTTGATTCTATATTAGGTAATATGTCATATTATATACATGGGTCTTTTGGCTAATGAATCATACAAGAAGAATCCCACCTGACATCATTGCTACTCGTACTGCCTTTAGGGAAGTTGTAATAGATATTTATCATTCATTCTGAGTGCAACATCTGAGCTGTTTTTTTTGTGTTTGTAGAATCGTCCTTCCTCCCCCCTTTTAATTATTAGAATTTATTTTTATAGCAGTTTTAGGTTTATAGAAAAATTGAACAAAGAATTTCTTTCATACCACATCTTCCACACAGTTTTCTCTATTAACATTTTATATTGGTGTGGTACGTTTGTTACAGTTAATGAGCCAACATTTATAAAAGTTCCACAGTTTACATTAAGGTTCATTCTTGGTATTTTATACTTCTGTGGGTTTTGACAAATGTACAATGTCTTTTATCACCAGTACATTATTATAATGAATAGCTTCCCTACTCTAAATATTCCCCTGTACTCTACCCATTCCTTTCTCCATCCCGCTTTCCCCAACTGTGCCCCCCTCCTAGCAGCCACCAATACCTTTACTGTTCCTGTACATTTCTCTTTTCCAGAATGTCATTTTGTTGCATACAGTATGTAGCCTTTTCAGACCAACTTCTTTTCACTTAGCAATATGGTCTAGACAGTTTCTTTTTGTGGCTTAATATCTCTTTTTTATTATTGGATAATACTTCATTGATGAATATACCAGTTTGTTGATGCTTTCACCTGTTGAAGGACAGCTTAATTCCAGTTTTTAACAATTATAAAATAAAGCCGCTTTAAACATTCATATGCAGGTTTTTGGATGGACATAAGTTTTCAATTCAATTGGGTAAATACCTAAGAGCATGATTGCTGGATTGTATGGTAAGGCTATGTTTAACTTTGGTAGAAATTGCCAGCCTGTTTTACAAAAGGGCTGTACCATTTCATATTCTCAAGCATGTGCTTAATTTGAGATTATATCCTTTCCTGATAGAGAAGGTAAAGCATGCATAAGTGCTTGTGCTGCCCTGTTAAAGCGTCCACATCTGTGTTAGGGAATTTGAGCTTCAAGAACCATGAAATTTTCCCAGCTCTGTTCATTATTGTTGCCATCAAAAGAAAACTTCACATATTTTGGTTTCTTGTGTGGTTCAGCATTTCCTAAGTTAAGGAATACCTTCTCTAATTTCTGTTTACTTATTATCCAAAAGGAATGAATGCATTTAAACTTTGAATTAAGATCTGTCAAAACTCAGCCTCTTAGCTTTTTTTCCCCCCAGAATCTTCTCCATTTCATTAATCTTTTGTTACTTTATTTTGTAATTGTCTCACTTTACCTGCAGGCTTTTAATTTATGAAGGTGGCAGGGTAATAACATGGAGAGGCTAATATTGAAGGAATTTTTTTTTACTTTTGTTTCCTAAAGAAGGGGCACAAAATGCTATACCATACCACGAGGAAAGCTTCAGGTTTTGATCAGGAAGCAGAACAGGAGAAAAGTGTAGCCCAAAAGCCATTATTGTGTTTCTGCAGGAAAGGCAAAGCAGGGTAGAGTAACAGCTTAGGATTGGCTAGTTTTAGTAACTGTGGCAGACAAAAAATAACAAATATTAGTGAGGACACAGAGTAAAGGGAACTCTTATGCACTGTTGGTGGGAATGTAAATTGGTCCAGCTGCTTTGGAAAATAGTCTGGAGGTTCCTCAAAAAATTAAAACTAGAACTACCATATGGTCAGCAGTTCTACTTCTAGATACTCATCTGAAGGAAATGAAATAATTCAAAAAGTTATCTGCACCCTCATGTTCATTGCAGCATCATTTACAGAAGCCAAGACATGAAAACAATCTTAAGTGCCCCATCATTGGCTGAATGGGTAAAAAGAAGTTGCGGTATGTGTGTACATACATACACACACACACACACACACACACACACACACGTACAGTAGAATAATATGCAGTCATAAAAAGAAAGAAATCCTGCCATTTGCCACAATATGGATGGACCTTGAAGGCGTTATGCTAAGTGAAGTAAGTCAAACCGAGAAAGACAAATATTGTATAATCTCACTTATATGTAGAATCTTAAAAAACAAAACAAAATCTCAGATACCTTCCTTGAATTTATGGTAGAACTTATTCAGTGAAGCCTTTTGGGCCTAGAGTTTCTCTAAGTATAGAAATGGTGAAGTAAATCAAACTCATTCTATCAATACTTTTGTGTTAAGTTTGGAAATGAGTATTGATATTACTGAGATAGTCTGTATATATTTGTTATTTAAGCAGTATTAAGGTGTTTAAGAAAATTTGAGTTTTATTATATTTATAAATTAGAACAATTTAAACACTTAAAATTGTGATACACATTTGAAGTATTTAAAAGAAAATAAATAAATTAATCTTACTAATGCAGATTAAAATGTTTAAGGGGAGCAAACCTGGAAAAAGAAAATATTATAGTAGTAGATAAAATAGAAAATTTGGGTTAAGGTCCTATTACTGATGTACAGTTTGAGAAATATTAGGAAGGTAGAATTGCCTGGAATTGATGAACAGCCATAGAACAAAACTGAGAGAGGATAAGAATTTTCCCTTCATTGAATATTTAGGTGGATTACAAGGCCATGTCACTGAGATAAATCTTACTGGTTGGGATAGGCAAAGTTATTTCATGGTGACAAATGCCTATAAACCTCTAGTTTACTACCCGTCCTTAACAAATTATCCGTGGCTATACTCCAGATACTTTTCATTTAAGACCTAGCTTCTACATAGAATGTTGCTGGTATTGTTGCAGAGATGATGGTCAACTACCCATCATGCTGACCTCTACCCATGTTTCATTATTCAGGGCAAGTCACATGACCATACATGCCATCAGAAAGGTGGGGAAGCATAATCTTGCTCTTGGGAGAAGCCATAAATATTTGGAAAAATAATAAAATCTTCTAGAATAAGGAAAACAGAAGTAGCAGGTTTGAGATTTGAGAGTGTATGAAAGATCTTTAGTTGAATTTGAAGTTTGGGGGATATATAAGTAGAAATAATAAAAATAATAACAGCTACCATTTGAGCCCTTACATTGTATCAGATACTGAATCAAGTCCTTTCTTGACCAAACTAAAAACATTTAGTAAATCTTTGGGGTGAGATTATTGAGACTCAAAAATAATAGTTTACACCTTTGTGACAGTAATTTGGGGCCTCAGAATTCTAATCTAGACCTTTAATCCAAAAATTTTGTGGCCCAAATTATCCTAAGTGCTCTATAGCTTTGCCTGGCAAAGAAAATAGCTAGTTGTTAAATCCTCATTCTTAGAGGTTTTTGGAAAGATTAGAATATAAACACTAAACCAATCTCTTCTTTCCCAAGAGTTTGTTTTTCCTGAATGTCTGTACCATGCCACTTTCTGTGATGTTACAATAGAAAGTCAGATACTTTTTTAAAATTTCAGCATTAACTATTAACTTTGCCATAGAGATATAAAAAACCTTACACACTAGGTACAGATCTGAAAATCTGCTTATATTATCACTTTTTTTTTTAAAGAAACTGTCTTGTTTTTTTTTTTTTTTAAAGATTTCATTTATTTATTTGACAGAGAGAGATCACAAGTAGGCAGAGAGGCAGGCAGAGAGAGAGAGGAGGAAGCAGGCTCCCTGCTGAGCAGAGAGCCCGATGCGGCACTCGATCCCAGGACCCCGAGATCATGACCTAAGCCGAAGGCAGCGGCTTAACCCACTGAGCCACCCAGGTGCCCCTTATCACGTTTTTTTATAAGCACATATTTTTAAAAACTATATTAAGCTATGTTGCACTAAAAAAATCAACTTATTCCTATAGTATCTATATGCAAAATATTGTGCTGGTTCTTGTTGTAAGACATAATAAAATCAGACTTATAAATTGGATGTAAATTTTAAGGTAGTCTGTTTAAAGATCAATTAAAATTAAAGAGTTCCAGAGTATTTAAATGAAGTAGAATTTATTTTTATATTTGGCAGAAAACAATAAAATAATATCCTTACTTGTACCAATGTCATTTCATTTGTTCATTTTTAAAGTACATATCTCTTCCTGTTTTCAAGAAAATAAAATTGGTGGTGTGCCTGGGTAGCTCAGTTGGTTAAGCGTCTGCCTTCGGCATGACATATTTCATAATCGCAGTCTTGTGATGGAGGTCCTGCATTGGGCTCCCTGCTCAGCAGGGGAGTTCTCTCCCTCTGCCCCAATCATGCTGTCTCTCTCCCTCTTTCAATAAATAAATAAATCTCTCAATAAATAAATACAATCTTTAAAAAAAAAAAAGAAAAATTGGCAAATTATTTCATCTGAAAAGTAAATGTTTTCATATAATTAAAGCTAATATGACAAAATTACTACTCAAAATATTAAATATTTTGTATTTTAATGAAACATATTGTATATATTTAATTCTATTGTGAAAGATAGGTCCTCAAATTCTAAAGGGAAGAATTTCTTAAAGAAATGAAATATAATGGTCATGAACTTTTGGTGGATTCTGTTCTAAAAATAATGTTTTCTTAGATCAACTACTAAATATTCCACAGTTAAAATAATTCCTAACGCTCTACTTAAGTGACAATAGTTAGTCATCCCGTGTGCCTTAGAATCCTGTAGAATATGGTGGCTTTTTTTTTTTTTTTTTTTTTTTTTTTTTTGGAGAGAATAAGAGGAAGAGAGAGCGTGCATGCTCCTGGCAGAGGGGAGGGGCAGACTCCCTACTGAACAGGGATCCCAGTGTGAGGTTCCCAGGACCCTGAGATCATCATGGCCTGAGCCTAAGGCAGATGCTTAGAAAACATTGACTTAAGAAATATAATTTGGGCTGAAGTGAGGAGGAAATAAAGAATAGTTTAGGGCGCCTGGGTGGCTCAGTGGGTTAAGCCGCTGCCTTCGGCTCAGGTCATGATCTCAGAGTCCTGGGATCGAGTCCCGCATCGGGCTCTCTGCTCAGCAGGGAGCCTGCTTCCCTCTCTCTCTCTCTGCCTGCCTCTCCATCTACTTGTGATTTCTCTCTGTCAAATAAATAAATAAAATCTTTAAAAAAAAATAGTTTATAAGCAGCACTGAGTAAATAGGGAGATTCAAATGAAACATCTACAGAATTCTTTAAAATGCATCTGACTATAAACTTCTATAATAAGAGAAATTAAATGGAAATCTTCTTACAAAGACAGTTTTTCTCATGATCTTATATTAGCTTACTATTAAGCAAGATTTCTTTAAAAGGAAGGGTTTTTTTGGTCCAAAATTATAAATACGTACAAATAAAAGTTGTAGTCTGCATTTTCAACTCAAAACATTTTTCTTTCATTGATAAACTATAGTGATTATATATTCAGAGTACTGTGATATTATCTTAATCACCAGATAGAATGCTCAAGATTCATATTCCTGAAGTGCTGCATTTGTGTGGTTTTTCAAAAAATAATATTTGAAAATGGGAGAAATATACACACACATATGAACATACAACAGAGAAAATATACAGAATATTATAAACAGGGACTAACCCCAGAAAGAAGAGCTTACATTTTACCATATACCCTTTTGTATTGTTTGAATAATTTTTAATGTTATGAATTTATTATTTTTTCAATAAAAAACTAACAACTGAAAAAGAAAAAAACATGCGATTTAAAATGTACATATATATAAATATATGTATCTCACAGGAAAAAAGCTCTGAACAGATACATACCCATCTGTTAAGTGGTTCTTTTCAGGAGAAAGGGATTAATTGAAAGAGGTGGAAAGAACAAAATTTTGCTTTATCTGAAGTGTTTAAAGTTTTAAGAATACTTATCCAGGGTTACACACTTAGTGTCAGAGTTGACCCTAGAATCTGTCTTCTGATCCCTAGTCTAAGTCACTTTGGGTTAAGAAAGGAAGTTGATTTTTAATCCAAAAATTGAAACACTTGGTTCTAGGTAAGTAGTGATTCAGTTGACCCTAATAAAGCAATTCAGAAATGGTTAGGAATGGCGTATAGAAATGGTTAGTGAGTGCTTTTTCAATGTTCTTTGCTTGCATTCAGTAAGTCTACTCACAAGACAGTAAATGAATCCATATGAAGTAAAGAACATCAGTAAAAGTAACTACATAGGTGTGCTCAAAGATAGAATAAATATATTTTATTTTTAATTCTTTTCTGATTCAAAAGACATTTGCAGTAAATAATTATATACTACATTGATTGGCTTATAAGTGTATAGGGATGTAAATAGTATTAAAATAATAACACAAAGGAGGGGGCAAAAACTGAACTATAGAGGAACAAAGTTTTTGTATATAATTGAAATTGAATTAAGAAGTTAATTGTGGGGTGCCTGGGTGGCTCAGTGGGTTAAGGCCTCTACTTTCAGCTCAGGTCATGATCCCAGAGTCCTGGGGTCAAGCCCCCTGTCAGGCTCTCTGCTCAGTGGGGAGCCTGCTTCCTCCTCTCTCTCTGCTTACTTGTGATCCCTATCTGACAAATAAATGGGTAAAATCTTAAACAAACAAACAAACAGAAGTTAATTGTGATCCCCAGGGCATCGACTAAGAAAATAAAAAAGAAAGAAATCTAGTAAAAGAAACAGTAAAAGAATTAAAATGGAGCACTAGAAATGTTTAACACCCCCCCAAAAAAAAAAAAAAAAAAAAAGGCAATATAGAATTGGACAACAAAAAAGACACAATTACATAGAGGACAAAGAGCAAAATGACAGATGTAAGCTCTACCTTATCAGAAATTCCATTAAATCTAATTGAATTAAACACGACAATGAAAAGACAAGAGACTGACATAATGGATAAAAACCCATGATCTGTGTGCTGGATCTCTAAGGGGCACTCTAGATGAAAGACACAAATAGGTTGAAATTTAAAAGATGGAAGAAGAGTTACAATATATAGTATATATATAATATATACACACAGATATATAGTATATACTATAAACTACAGCAAGTTGAATGGTTGTACTTATATCAGACAAATAGACTTTTTTTTTTAATAGGATTTTATATATTTATTTGACAGAGAGAGAGAGCATGAGCAGGGGGTAGGAGCCAGGAGAGAGGTAGAAGCAGGCTCCCCAATGAGCAGGGAGAGCCCAATGCAGGACTTGATCCCAGGACCTTTGGATCATGACCTGAGCTGAAGGCAGACACTTAACCCATTGAGCCACCAATGCACCCCAAACAGACTTTTTAAGACAAAAAGTGTTACTAGAGACAAGGACATTTTATAATGGTACAAGGGTCACTCTGTACCTAACAGCTGAGCCCTAAAATACCTGAATTAAAAATTGACAGAATTGAAGAGAGAAATAGACAATTGAACAATAGTAATTGGAGACTTTAGACTTTCAATGATGAATAGAGCAATGAGGCAGAAGATAAATAACAGAACAACACTGTAAACCTTCCAGCTCTAACAGATATCTGTATAACACTCCATCCAACAGCAGAATCTATAATCTTCTCAAGTGCACGTGGATTGCTGTTCACAATAGGTTATATGCTAGGCTATAAAACAAGTATCAGTAAATCTTAAAAGAAATAATACAAAGGGGCGCCTGGGTGGCTCAGTGGGTTAGGGCCTCTGCCTTCGGCTCAGGTCATGATCCCAGGGTCCTGGGATCCAGCCCCACATCGGGCTCTCTGCTCCGCAGGGAGCTGACTTCCTCCTGCCTCGCTGCCTAGTTGTGATTTCTCTCTGTCAAATAAATAAAATACTTGAAAAAAAAATAATACAAAGTATATTCTCTAAGAAAAATGGAATAAAATTAGAAATCAATAACAATAGAATTGGGGAAATTAACAAATAAATGGAAATTAAACAGTACATTCCTAAATAACTTTCAAAAGAAATCGCAAGGAGAATTAGAAAATACTTTGGGATGAATGAAAACAAAAGAGCAACCTACCAAAATTTATGGCTATAGCTAAAGCAGTATTAAGATGGAAATTTTATGGGTTTGAAAGCCCATTTTAACAAAAAAGAAAGATTTCGAATCAATAACCCAACCTTAAGAAACTAGGGAAAAAAGCAAACTAAACCCAAAGCAAGCAAAAGGAAGTAAAGATTGGAGTAGGAATAAATGAGATAGAGACTAGAAAAATAGAGAAAAATCAACAAAACCAAAAGTTAATTCTTGAGAAGATCACAAAATTGCCAGCCCTTTAGACAGACTGGAAAGAAGAAAAGACTCACTTTACTAAAATCAAGAATGAAAGCTGAGTACTACATTTGTGGCTTTGGAGTAAATACCCAGTAGCGCAATTGCTGGGTTGTAGGGTAGCTCTATTTTCAACTTTTTGAGGAACCTCCATACTGTTTCCAGAGTGGCTGCACTAGCTTGCATTCCCACCAACAGTGTAGGAGGGCTCCCCTTTCTCCACATCCTTGCCAGCATCTGTTATTTCCTGACTTGTTAATTTTAGCCATTCTGACTGGTGTGAAGGTGGTATATCATTGTGGTTTTGATTTGTATTTCCCTGATGCCAAGTGATGCTGAGCACTTTTTCATGTGTCTGTTGGCCATTTGGATATCTTCTTTGCAGAAATGTTTGTTCATGCCCTCTGCCCATTTCTTGATTGGATTATTTGTTCCTTGGGTGTTGAGTTTGTTAAGTTCCTTATAGATTTTGTATACTAGCTCTTTACTTAATGTGTCATTTGCAAATATCTTCTCCCATTCTGTCTGTTGTCTTTTGGTTTTGTTGATTGTTTATTTTGCGGTGCAAAAGCTTTTGATCTTGATGAAATCTCAATAGTTCATTTTTGCCTTTGCTTCCCTTGCCTTTGGTGATGTGTTCAGGAAAAAGTTGAGGCTGAGGTTAAAGAGGTGCTTTGATGGATTCCTGTCTCACATTGAGGTCTTTCATCCATTTGGAGTCTGTTTTTGTGTGTGGTATAAGGAAATGGTCCAGTTTCATTTTTATTCATGTGGCTGTCCAGTTTTCTCGACACCATTTGTTGAAGAGACTTTTTTCCATTGTATATTCTTTCCTACTTTGTCAAAGATTAGTTGACCATAGAGATGAGGGTCCTTTTCTGAGTTCTGTATTCCATTCCATTAATCTGTGTGTCTGTTTTTGTGCCAGTACCATACTGTCTTGATGATTATGGCTTTGCATTAGAGCTTGAAGTCCAGAATTGTGATGCCACCAGCTTTGGTTTTTGTTTTTAACATTCCTCTGGCTATTCAGGGTCTTTTCTGGTTCCATACAAATTTTGGGATTATTTGTTCCAGCTCTGTGAAAAAAAGTTGATGCTATCTTGTTATGGATTGTGTAGATTGCTCTAGGTAGCATAGACATTTTAACAATATTTTTCTTTCAATCCATGAGCTTGGAATGTTTTGCCATTTCATTGTGTATTCCTCAATTTCTTTCATGATTATTCTATAGTATAGTTCCTTTGCCTCTTTGGTTAGGTTTATTCGTATGAATCTTATGGTTTTTGGTGCAATTGTAAGTTCCTTAATTGCACTACTGGGTATTTACCCCAAGGATACAAATGTAATTATCCAAAGGGACACTTGCACCCCAATATTTATAGCAGCAATGTCCACAATAGTGAAACTATGGCAAGAACCTAGATGTTCATTGACAGAAGAATGGATAAAGAAGATGTGGGGTGTGTGTGTGTGTGTGCGTGCGCGCACGTGTGCACAGACAGTGGAATATTATACAGCCATCAAGAAAATGGAATCTTACCATTTGCTATAATGCAGATGGAGCTAGAGGATATTATGCTAAGTGAAATAGTCAGTTATAGAAAGATAATTATCATATGATCTCACTGATAAGTGGAATTCTGCAGATTGAGGATCATAGGGGCAAAGAGGAAAAAATGAAACAAGAAGAAATCAGAGAGGAAGACAAGCCGTAAGACTATTAATCTCAGGAAACAAACTGAGGGTTGCTGGAGTAGAGAGGGAAGGGAGGCAAGTGGCTGGGTGATGGACATTGGAAGCATATGTTTTGTGGTGAGCGCTGTGTATTGTCTAAGACTGATGAATCACAGACCTGTAACCTTGAAACAAATAATACATTGTATGTTAATGAAATTTTAAATTTCCATAAAATTAAAAAAATGAAAAGAGATATAACTATAAATCTTATAAATAAAAAAAGGATTATTAGGGAATACTGTGAACAATTATATGCAAACAAATAGGTTACCTATCTGAACTAGACAAATGCCTAGAAAGACACAACTACCAGATTGACTTAAGAAAAATACTAAAAATCTGAATAGAACTATAGCAAGTAAAGAGATTGAATTTATAACCGGAAAAATTTCTGCAAAGGAAAGCCCAGATCCAGATGCCTCACTGATGAATACCACTAAAGATTTAAAGGAGAATTAGTACCAAACTAAACCAGACGGAGACCTAAGAAAACTACAGATCAGTATTCCTTATGAGTATAGACACAAGATCTTCAAGGTACTAGCAACCCAAACCCAGCAAGGTATAGAGTAGATTAGATACCACAATGAAGTGAGTTTTATTCTAGGAATGCAAAATGGGCTCAACATATATAAAGTGGTCAGTCTAATACATCAGTAATAGAAAAGGGGCAAAAACTACATGGTCATCTATTTGATAGACTCAGAAGAGAATTTGATTAAATTCAAGCACTTTTATAAAGATAAAAATTATCAGTAAAATAGAAACAGAAAGGAATTTCCTTAGTCTCATAAAGGGTATCTCTTTTTTTTAAAAAAAAGCATTTAAGGTAAACTTTTACTTTTTAGACTTTATTTTGAAAAGTAATTAGTTCATTTTCAGATGTAGACAGTTCACACTGAGAGTATTTATGTTAAAGGAATGTATGTTATTGTTCAAGTATTATCAATTTGAATAATTATTCATATTAAACTCAGTCCTAAGATGAATAAAATAAAGAGTTAAGTATGAAAATGCTTTTGTTAACAAAATACAACACAACTCTTAGCTAATGATGTGTAATTATCCCTTTGGGCAATCTTGATACCTTGGATTTACTTTGTATTTTCTTTTTTTTAATAGTGTAATTGGCACACAGTGTTGCTTTAGTTTCAGGTGTACCAACATAGTGATTCAATAACTCTTGTTATACTACCTTGGACTTATTTTGAATGCCAGTTTTTAAAGAATAGGAAAATGATTAAAAATAATGGACATGCAAACCCAAATGACGTCTGAATATTTGAATTGGCAGTGATAGTCTAATACTAGTAAGTTCATATACTCTTTCTTCAGAATAATTTTATTTTATTTAATATGGGAAAAATTTATAATATGACCTTTTAATAAAACTGGCTTTAGAAACTAAAGATTTAACTGTTGCCAACCTTCACATACACGTTCAATGAGATACACGGCATCCTTGTGCAAGTATGATTCTTTGTACTAGGATTAATAAGAAAATAAAAGACATATCTTCTTACAAGTCATTCTGAAGTAGGGGAAGATACAAATGATTAGTTGCATGTGTATGCATGGAGCTGTGTATGCGTGTGTATGCGCACACACCTATAAATACACATATGTGCATTCATATATATATTTTTAAGATTTTATTTATTTATTTGACAGAGCGAGAGATGGTAACAGAGGGAACACAAGTTGGGGAGAGGGAGAGGAAGAAGCAGACTTCCCACGAGCAGGGAACCTGATAGGGGACTCAATCCCAGGACTCTGGGATCATGACCTGAGCTGAAGCCAGATGCTTCATAACTGAGGCACCCAGGTGCCCCTGTATATTTTTATATATGGAACATAACCTGATTTTTTTTTTTTACCATTGTCAGGAAATGAAGTATTCCACATAGTCTAGATGATTAGTTAGAATTCTCTTTGTACTGGATTTGAAGGAAATAACTTGTTATTTTTGAGGGTCTGCTGTGTGTCAGGCACTGTGCTGAGAGTTTTACATTAAGTGTTTCTCTTAATCTTTCAAAAGCACTGCATTTTAGAAAAGAAGGCACTAAGGTTCAGAGTTTATTTTTTTTTTTAATATTTTATTTATTTATTTGACAGACAGAGATCACAAGTAGGCAGAGAGGCAGGCAGAGAAAGAGGAGGAAGCAGGCTCCCCGCTGATCAGAGAGCCGGATGCGGGGCGTGATCCCAGGCCCCTGGGATCATGACCTGAGCTGAAGGCAGAGGCTTTAACCCACTGAGCCACCCAGGTGCCCCTTAGGTTCAGAGTTTAAATAATTTGCCTAAAAACCCACACATTTATTAAGTCATAAAGTAGGATTTGAATGTATTGCTTGATGGTAAATCCATATTTGTTTTCTGTCATAGTACTTTTATTTCTAAAAAGCAATTATGAAGACAAATGAGCCTAAACAACAACAACAACAAATTTTAAGTGTTTTCTAATTATCACATATTATTCCCTGTACTGTTCTACCTTAGCACCATAATTGCTGTACTGTCTTGCTTACGGATTCATCCTTGTCTCCCCAACTCCACAAACTAACATATACTCATTGCTCCCTAATTATTTGAATTAAATTAATTAAGTGGGTAGGTGGTTGACAGATCTCAGTTGTCTATATGGTGGTGTCAGGCATATATTCTTAATTAAGTTTGCAAGTTATTATTCTTCAGAAGACTAAAAAACTAAACTCACATTCAGTAATTTGATAATTGTCCTTTTGTTTCCAAACATTAAGCTCTATTTGGACTCTTGCTGAAATATGTTACATCAGCCAATGTATCTACAGATTGACAGGTTCTAGTGAAATGTAGATAAAGGTTGATTTGAAGTTCTTATAATCAAGTCATTTTAATAACACTTTGATGTGTAAGTAATTCAGACATTTTTGTGAATTGATAGTATATTTAGCTGATCAGATAATGCATTCTAATAAGATTGAGGTACCTGCTATTTATCAAGGCAAATAAATCCAGAAAGTAGTCTGAAAAGTAATTTTGGAGCTTGGCAAATCTAGCATGGTACTGTCTGACATTATAGCCATTAACCACTAATTTAAATTAATTACACTGATTAAAAGCAAATAAGATTACAAATTCAGTCTGTCATTTTCTCTGGTCACAATTTAAATGCTCAGTACCACTTATGTACACACAGAGGCCATATATAGCCAGAGGCTATCCTACCATATCACGTATAAAACATTTCTGTCATTACAGAAAGTGTTATCAGCTAGTCCTGGTCTCAAAACCAGAGGAAAAGATTTAGGAGTTATTTAGAAATGGACAGTAGTTAATTCAGCAAATATTTGTTAAACTTCTATAGACTCTGTAACTATATAAATGTTGAAAGTCTTATGAAGGGCTCATGTAGTGGAAGTGACAATATGTAAATGACCAATACAGTTATGTGCTAAGCATTATACTGGGAGGATGTCCCAGTTGCTGTGGGCTTTATTACAGGGATAATTTAACTCTGCTTTAGAGTTCAGTATCTTGAAGGAATTAAGAAGTTTTTTGTTTATAGACTGAAGTCCTCAAGCACAGAGGTTCAGCAAAGGAAAATATTAGTTAGCAGAAGTCAAGTTTGAATCAAATACCCTGCTAGAGAATAGTAAGTCACGAACCAGGAAATGAGAAGGAAACTCTTAACCATCGAACACTGTATTGAGAGGAGTAGAGTAGGCTAAAGGGTCAGTATGAGAAAATATGGAGAGGTAGGCAGGTCCCAGACCAGTTCAGGAGAGATCTCTTAAACATTGTGTTCTGGATATATTATCTCACTAATGTGTAAATTGATCAACTTCTAGGCTGGGGGCAAATCTTTAAAGTGACAGATCTATACTATTAATAATAATACTAAGAGCTACATACATGGTGCCTACAATAACAGTAACTAACATGTTCAGATAGTGCTTACTGTATGCCATTAACTGTCTTAAACACTTGACATATGTTCGTTCACTTAGTCATCAAAACAACCCCATTAGTATTGAGTTACTTGAAAGCCTTCAGTCATGGATTGAGAAATTACATTGCTAAGGTATCTTAACTATTATTCAAGGGTACAAAGCCCAAAAGATTTTCCCTTTTATTATTACTCTCAACCTCATTAAATTGGCACCCTCGAGTAAGCATGAAGCAGCAGTTGGTTTAAAAAACAAAAAACAAAAATCAGGGAAAGGATTAGGCATTACAGAGAATTTTGCTCTTGTACTCTCTGTAATCAGAGGGTTGCCGTTTCGTGCTGAATTGTGTTTTCCTCAATCCACCCCGAAATTCATATGTTCTAACCCCCAGTACTTCAGGGTATTACTATATTTGGAAATAGCAGCTTTAAAGAGGTAATTAAGCTAGAATGAGACTATTAGAACAGGCCTTCATCCAGTAGAATTCTCCCTTTTGCCAGTATTCTTCTAATAAGAGGATATTAAGACAAATAACACCTAGAGGGGAGACAGTGTAAAAACACAGGAAGAATGTAGCCATCCGCAAGCCAAGGAGAGAGCCTTCAGAAGCAATCAACTCTGTCAACACCTTGATCTTGAACTTCTAGCCTCTAGAACTATGAAAGAACAATTCTTGGTTTAATCATCACCCCCCTGCCCATGACCCCCCTTTGTTATAGCAAACTAAGATGATAGCCAAGATTATACATTCATAAATATTGGAAAGTGTGAGTACATGTTTTTGACCTTTGGGTTGATTTTTTTTGCTCTGCCTTCTAAACCCTCTACTGGGTTTCAGAAATAGAAATGTGAGGTATGTCATTCTCAGACCTGACTTGTACAATGAAGACTGCAAGTTGGGTGTCCTTTGGGGTGGAGAGTTGAAGATTAAACTACATCTGCAAGATTGATTCCATACATAAACATTTTTCTCTTTATTTTTTTTCAGTGATTATATTTGGTTTTGTTGATTATTTCTTATGAAAATATAGGTGAACATTTTTAGAAATTAAATACATCCTTAAACATTTTATATTGGAGATATATATATTTTTAAGGTTTTATTTATTTATTCATGAGAAACAGAGAGAGAGGAAGTCAGAGGCAGAGGCAGAAGCAGGCTCTCCAGAACAGGGAGCCAGACGCAGGACCTGATCCCAGGACCCCAGGGTTATGACCTGAGCCAAGGCAGACGCTTAACCATCTCAGCCACTCAGGTGCCCTGAGTATATATATATTTTTCAAAATAAACAATTTAAACTGCTAGAGTTTTAGAGAAACAAACCTTAAAAGTACTTCTTAAATTCAGAAAGTTAAATGTTTGTTAACTTCACAGAACAAATCACTTATAACACCTTGGGTGTTATAAGTTTCCCTTTTTTTCCTTTAGCAATTACAGAATATTATCACCAACCTTATTTATTTTATTTTTTTTTTTATGTTAGCTCTACAGCTAACATGTGTTTTTAACTCATGATCCTGAGATCATGAGTTGCATGCTCTACTGCCAGAGCCAACCAGGCACCCCACCAACCTTCTATTTTTTACTGAATCCTTTAGGTTTTAAAGTAGTGATACTTTCTGGAAAATAAATAATAGCATGGTTTTCCTGATGGAAATCCCAGATTCCTCACTCTCTCCAGACAGACCTAACTATCTATACAGTATTTTGAAAAGTTCCCAGGATGATGTTGAGTTGTCTTTCCTTCCATCTAGTGCACATTATTTCATCTAACACACTTTGTGCTGTGGAGCAGGTGTAAGATTGCTATTTTTCCTATTTTCAATTTACATGTAAAGAATTTAAACTGATAGCAGTTAGGTAAAATTGAAACAGATGATGATGGAGTTACGTATACATATCTTTGAAATGCAAAAGAATGTTTTCAAAGTTATATTAAGCAATGAAATGATTAGTAACAGTTGAAAATTAAGATAGTAAAATATAGGGGCACCTGGATGGCTTAGTCGTTAGACGTTTGCCTTCAGCTCAGGTCATAGTTCCAGGGTCCTGTGATGGAGCCCCACATCCGGCTCTCTGCTCGGTGGAGAGCCTGCTTCTCGCTCTCTCTCTGCTTGTGTTCCCTCTCTCACTGTGTCTCTCTCTATCAAATAAATAAATAAAATCTTTTAAAAAACATATAGTAAAATATAATTTATACCTAGTTGTTTTAACTTTTAAAATAGCACTAAGGGTACCTGGTGGCTCAGTGGGTTAAGTGGCTGACTTTTGATTTTGGCTTAGGTCATGATCTCAGGGTGGCAAGATCAAACCCCTGCATCAGGCTCCAGGCTTAGTGGGGAGTTTGCTTGATTCTCTCCCTCTTCCTCTGCTCCTACCCTGCACTCACTTGCTCTCTCTCAAAAAATAAGTATTTAAAAATAAATAAATAAAAACATCACTCATTTATTATTGTTTCTTTTAGAATATATGCAGATGTTATTAGTGTTTATTCCTGATATTTAAATTAAGTTTATTTGTATAGACAAAGCATAAATAAATGAATTTTTGCACTTCTATTCTTTACTTCAGATCCCAAGCTGGTACCCAAGTGCTACATTTTTTATTATAACTGCTCATTTGAATTTGCCTCACTGTGTTTAATTGATAGAAATTGAATAAATACAGAGAGTTTACTGTACAGTTGGTTGAATGTTTTTGTAAAATGAAGTAACTTTTTCAGTAATATTAATAATCACTTCTTACTTTTTAAAAATAAACCTGGATTGGACTAAATGATATCTCAGGTCTCCAGTTCCAACTTTTCCTGAGCTGGGTGCTGTTTTTTTAGAGGTGTTCATATCAGACTTGCAACTCTCTAGTGTCTGTGGCCCTTCATCCTTCTCTTTCTTTTTTCATGCCAGAGATGTCTTTTCTGCTATTCTGTTTTTTTTTTAAATGTATTTCCCTCCCTAAGTAAATAATTTTATATTCGATCCTTTATAATTTTACTGCTCTTCTATAACTTCTTCCCCAAAATATTCTATCTTTTTTTATTATCGAGGAATTTAGGGAACATGAAATTTTTATTATGTTCTTATAGATTTTTATGGTCTTCATTCATTAATATACTAGGCACATTTAGACCTTTAATCAATGACATTTTCATATCTCTTGTGTTATGTTTTAATGTAATATTTTTGTAGAAATAGTCCCGTGTATCATCATAGCTTACTTATGAGAATAATTTTTTAAAATACACATGGTGTGGGGCGCCTGGGTGGCTCAGTGGGTTAAAGCCTCTGCCTTCGGCTCAGGTCATGATCCCAGGGTCCTGGGATCAAGCCCCTCATTGGGCTCTCTGTTCAAAAGGGAGCCTGCTTCCTCCTCTCTCTCTACCTGCCTCTTTGCCTACTTGTGATCTCTGTCTGTCAAATAAATAAATTTAAAAAGTCTTAAGAAAATAAAAATAAAATACACATGGTGTACGACATTATCTCCAGTCTTTGTCAATAAATCTGCCCTGTGGATTAGGTATCTCAGCCAAAACATGTTTTAAGCATATGTTTCTTATTTAAGAAGCCATGTAAATAGTAGTAGTGCTGATTATTTAAGTTGAGAATATTCTTAAAATGGTCACTACTATATATGTCTCTGTTCACAATACTGGACATTGACCTTTGGTGGATATTCAAATAATTGCTTTTATCAACTATCCATTCAGCCACTGTTGACACTGTTAAACCAGGCATTAGAAGTTCCCAGCGTTTGCACTAAAGGATGTTAAAGGAAAACTGGCTGGCTGATATATTGTATCAGTAGAGTCTTGAACATGGCATCAGATCTATTATTAGGGATATAATACAAGGTGAGAGAAACTGATTAGAGAAGAGAAACATGTTTGAGTGTATTTTGCAACAATATAATGAACCTGTCAGGACTAAACTCTGATTTCTTAAAAGGATTAGGGATTGAAGGATGGGCAGTGCATTTGAGATAAGTATAAACCTAAGAGTATAAATCACTATTTTCTATGAAATTTAAAGATCTTGAAGAATTTTATTGTTAAAGCCCAATAAAGTACTAGGCAATCATTTTATGGTACTGCATTTATAACTTTTGGCCTCGAATATATCCCTTTGCAAATCAAGCCATCAATTATATTAATCACAAAATGATGGATAATTTACCAGGTTTCCTCACCTGTCACACTTCTGACAGTTACTTTGTAAGATTTCTATGGTCACTAGTTACATGATCTGTGTTAAGAAGCTGTTCTGTTAAGATTATGTGATTTTCTGTGTGGCTATATTTTATCTCAGTTGGAATAGCTGTCATTCATAGTTCTTCTCCTTATTATTGTACTATTGTCTGTAATAAGATTATGGAAAATTTACACTGTGTTTTTGCAGATGAATATAAAATGATGTGGGAATCCACATAGTTTGAAGATATGTAAATTCTACATTTTGAAGCTGGGCAAATCTTGATTAGGTGCCAGAAACCTATGAGTGTGCTTAGAATTCAGGCATGCACCTTTGTTACAGAGTAGCTCTGGTTTGATGTGTGATGTTGGCAACAATGAAGTGATTTTCTAAGGTGCGTGTGTGTGAATTTCTCCTAATCACCCCACATTTTTTAAGACTTAAAAATAATTTTCTTGGGGCACCTGGGTGGCTTAGTGGGTTAAAGCCTCTGCCTTTAGCTCAAGGCATGATCCTAGGATCCTGGGATCGAGCCCCGCATCGGGCTCTCTGCTCAGTGGGGAGCCTGCTTCCTCCTCTCGCTCTCTCTGCCTGCTTGTGATCTCTGTCCGTCAAATGAATGAATTAATTAATTAATTAAAATTAAGAAAAATAATTTTCTTAATTGCTGTTACTCAGTGGCATGACTTGAATCCTATAACTTTCTTGCTCTGCACATGAAGGCAAGTATTTTTGTCCATTTTGTTTACTACTCTATACCCATTACCTAGAACAGAGCCTCACCTGTAATAAGACCTCAACAAATATTTGTGAAATGAATGAATAAACTCCCAGTGCTCACTGTTTATCTATTTAATTCATTTAATGGAAGTTTATTGAAAACCTATTATGAGCCAAGCTCTAGGGTATAGCATTTTGTAAGACAAGATGTTGGCTTTTAGGGGGCTTTTGTTCTAGTGGAATAGAAACTGCTCAGTAAACCACTAACCAAATAACTGCACAAAATAATTTCAAATAGTGACAAGTGCTAGGTAAAAAGTAAAATAGATTGATATGGTAGAAAGTATGTGAACATACCCTAGAATTTGCTGAGAAGATGACATTTGAGATAATGGAATAATAAGGAGCTAGTCCCCTAAATAAAACCCATGTAGAGAGATAAGTTTCCTAGATTTTATAAAATGCATTTTAAATCCATCTACCTGCATAAAATCTCCCAAGAATCTTCAAGAATCTTCTTGGGGGGAAAAATTACCTAGCTGGAAAAGGTTACTGACTACTTTTTTTTCTTGAATTTTTTTCTCTTGATTATCCTTTGCTGTGATTTCTTTTAAAAACTATCTGTTCATCCTCCAGCATTTCTTGTATTATGATTCATTATTTCTGTTCTTACTTTTGTTTCCTTTTTTGTTTTTTTAATTTTCTTTGAGTTAACCCTGCCTTTTCACATTTACTTGGACACATACTAATTTTCAGTCTTTTCTGTTGTAAGTATTTAAAGGTCTGCGTTTTTTGGTCAATATAATTTTGCCTATATTCCAGAGTTTTAACGTACAATGTTTTGGTTATACTTCACTGCTGTTTTTTGTTTTTTGTTATGATTCCCTAACCTACAAATTACTGAAGCTCTTTAAAATTTGCAAATATATTTTTATATTACTGATTCTGATTTAACTGAGATTTGTAAGACTTGATTTATGATGTTCTCAGTAATAGGCCATTCTTTCCATTTTCATGTCAATTGCATATATGCTTCAAAACAGTATGTATATTTTCTAATTATTAGGTGCAGTATTCTTTACATGGCTATTAAACCAAGATTATTGGTGGTGGTGTTAAGATATTCCATATCCTTGATGATTACTGTCTACTTGTTCTGAGAAATAGACCATCAAAATAATAGGTTTGGCATTTTCTCTCTGTAACTTTTTTTTTTAAGATTTTATTTGTTCATTTGAGAGAGAGACAGAGAGACCATGAACAGGAGTGGGGGAAGGACAGAGGAAGAGGAAGAAGCATACTCCCCACTAAGTGGGTAGCTGGACATGGGGCTTGAGCCCAGAACCCCACAATCACAACCTTAGCCATCCAGGCACCCCTATCTGTAACTTTGTTTTTTTAGATTTTATTTATTTATTTGACAGAGAGAGACACAGTGAGAGAGGGAACACAGGCAAAGGGAGTGGGAGAGGGAAGCAGGCTTCCCACTGAGCAGAGAGCCTAAGGCGGGCTGGGGTCATGGCCCAGGGCCCTGGGATCATGACCTTAGCCGAAGGCAGATGCTTAACGACTGAGCCTCCCAGGTGCCCCTCTCTGTAACATTTTAAAATCAATTTTATTTTCTCTCTTTTTAATATGCAAGCTTAGTCTATTTATATTTATTTTATTAATATATTTGGATTATTTCTAACAATTTTTTATTGTGTTTTCCATTACCCCTACTTCTTACCTACTTCCCTTGAAGTGAGGGTCTTTCAATCTTTGCCTGAAATATTAGCCGAGGAGGTGAAAGATTTCTACCCTAAAAACTATAAAACATTGGTGTAAGAAATTTAAGATGACACAAATAAATGGAACGTTACCCCATGTTCATGGATGGGAAGAAGTAATGTTATTAACATATCCATACTACCTAAAGCCATCCTAAGATTCAGTGCAGTCTCTATCAAAATTCCTATGGCATTTTTTACAGAAGTAGAAAAACTCCAGAAGTGTATATAGAACCACAGAAGAACCCCGAATATCCAAAACAATCCTGAAAAAGAATAAAAGTGGGAGGCATCACCACTTCCTGATTTCAAGCTGTATTATAAAGCTATAATAATCAAAACAGTATGGTTCTGCACAAAAACAGAGACTTAGACCAATGGAAGATAATGGAGAGCCCAGAAACAAACCAATGCATGTATGGTCAGCTAACATTTGACAAGGGAGACAAGAACACTCAGTGCAAAAAGACAGTCTCTTCAAAAAATGGTGCTGGGAAAATTGGATATTCACATGTAAAAGAATGAAATTAGACCCCCTGACCTTAAACACCACTCAAAAAAATTAACTGGTAATGGATTAAAGAAGAGAAACTACATAGAAATTGTTCCCTTCTGTGTTGATATTTATAGTAATGGAAAAAATGAAAGCTACCTAAATTCCTTATATTAAGAGAATGGTTAAGTAGTTTATGGTATGGTCATTTTTTGAAGTATTTTGAGTGATTAGTAGCATAGAAAAGTCTTTTTAAAAATATTAAACTTTGAAAGATACCGAATTGGAGATTCGGTATATATATATATATATAATGTAAAATCTCCAATATATATTATTATAATATATATATGCCCCTTAAAATATATATAAATATATTATACTATATAAATATATATTTATATATTATATATACTTCACTGTGTATATATAAGTATATATAATATACTTCACTTATATATATAAATATATATTATATATAATATATGTAATATATAAATAAGTACAATATATAAATATAATATATAAAAATAATATATATGTAAATATATATAAGTAATATTATTTATATTTTTTAAGGGGCAAAATTAAGCCTATACATAGGGAACAAGACTAAGAAATTTATTAAAAATTAACAGAATTTATTATAGTATAGAAGGACTTCGGATTTTTTTTCCAGTCTTCTGATTTTTAGATGTCATAAAATTAGAATGTATAATCTATATAATGAAAACTACTTAAAAGGGTGGATTAGAGACGCCTGGGTGGCTCAGTTTTTTGGACGACTGCCGTTGGCTCAGGTCATGATCCCGAAGTCCCGGGATCGGGTCCTGTGTCGGGCTCCCAGCTCCACAGGGAGTCTGCTTCTCCCTCTGACCTTCTCCTCACTCATGCTCTCTCTCACTGTCTCTTCCTCAAATAAATAAATAAAATCTTTAAAAAAAAAAAAAGGTGGGATTAATTTAACATATTCCCAGATATAATTTGAAATGTCCTACTAATTCAGGTATGCTCATCTCAAGCTCTTCTTATCAATTTATACTTAATCTTAAAAAAATGAAATACTTAGCAACAAATGAACTAAGCATAAATCTGCCAAATATTGTTTGACTCCCTCTTTGTTTCAGAGTGAAGTTTATTAACTTTCCAATAAAAGTGTGCTGCTGTATTTTTTTATTCCCTTCCTTTTTTTGCTTAAGTCTGACCTCCAGGAAAGTGAAGTAATACTTTTTAACAAATGTGTAAACTGTGTAATCCCATTTTCCTTCCCATTAAGGTTAAATAGCTCACATATTCTAGAAATATTTAGTATTTTGTTATACTGATGTTCCCTATTTTGATTATTGTTTCTTCTATTATTTTTCTTTTGTTTGTTTGTTTGTTTTAATACTTCTTTCTCTAATTTTAAGGTCATTCTGGTACAAGTTAACCCAGGGGAAGCATTTACAATAAGAAGAGAAGATGGACAGTTTCAGTGCATTACAGGTAAGAATGGTAATTTGTTATCCTTTGAGATGACAAAAATTTATGGTACATAAAAGTTTACACACTTATGGTTTCTTCCTTTCTTTCTCATGACTTCTGCCACACCAACACAGAGACTCTGAATTCCTTATGACTTAGTCTAGTAGCATCCTTGTTAGTCTCTTTTCCCTGGTTTCTTGATTAATCATACATTCCCCATCTCAAAAATCTTCAGTGAATTCAGTTCAGTCTCCTCTGTCTTTTAAGAATATTATTGCTTCTTGGGGCACCTGGTGGCTCAGTGGGTTAAAACCTCTGCCTTCGGCTCAGGACATGATCTCAGGGTCCAGGGATCCAGCCCCGCATTGGGCTCTCTGCGCAGTAGGGAGCCTGTTTCCCCCTCTTTCTCTCTGCCTACCTGTGTGTGATCTCTGTGAAATAAATGAATAAAATCTTTTTTAAAAAAAAAAGAAAATTATTGCATCTTTCTTGTCTTGCTTTCACTTTTCCTTTAATATCGTGTCCCTTTATCTTGCTAAGTTGGCTTATTCATTATCTTCTAGAATCTTTTTTGTACTTTCTGTACTATTCTTATCTGTAATCTGTCCTTACCTCTGCCATCCCTAGCCTATCCAAATCCTACCAAGGCTTCAAGATTGAGTTCAGATCTTATCTGTAAAAAAGTTTTTGTAAAGTCACTAGCCATCCCCCCGACCCGGCAGTTATGATGAACAAAAATGTTTCCAGGTATTACCGTATATATCCCTGGGGGAAAAAGCTCCCACAGTTGAGAACCACCACCCTATGTAAAGAGAAGAGCAGTAAAAAGATAATCACTGACTTTGCTATTAGAGAACCCGGATTCAAATCCCAACTCTGCCATTTAACCTCTAAGAGGTACATTTCTCATCAGTAAAATTCCCTTTCTTGTGAATAATATCACACCTCTTAGGATTGTAAGGGTTAACTAACATGCATGTAAGGCACTCTAAACCACATCTAGTACATACAAGGTATTCAGTAAATGGTATAAGGGATGTTGCAGTGTTGTTTAATAGAAAGTGACTGATCTCTTGTGAAACCCTTAACTAATTATTGTCATTCATTTAACAAGTAACTACATACTTCCTTATAATATTTGTTCCAGTTATATCTTTTAAGCCATTTAAATTTTGTGTGTTTAACTTGAAATATTTATTCAGTTTCTCCAACTAAGTCCTAAACACTTTGAGGGCAAATACCATTTCTTACATTTCTTTGTATTCCCTTCAGTATTTGGCCTTCTACATATTGGATGCCTAACTAGTTATTGTTTTAATTTGAAAGGAGCATGATAAGTAGGTTGACCAGGTGCTTTCTCATCCAAACTGATACTTCTGAGAGTGTAGGAGGACCCTGGCAACTATTACAAAACAACTTATCAGCCAAGATTGTCCCAGGTAAACCAAAATTTATGGTACCCCTTCATCTTACTGGCACAATCTAATCTATTTTATCAAAGAAGAAAGACTTTACTCTTTCCAGAGAAGTAATTAGCTCAGTAATTAAAATTAAGATTTTTAGCCTGCTACCCAAATCTTACATGCCTTCTATTCTCTAAGTCAACTTAAATCTGTGTATCAGTTAGGGTAACTTCATACACAAATATTATGAGCTTAAAAGAAACCAGGTAGTATAATTTATATCAGTGTAATGAACTTTGCCTGTCTTTACTTGTCAATTAGGCTTTTATAAATTAATTCCATTTTCATATTGGATAACGCTTAGAATGTACGTTTCTAATAGAGCACACATCTTCGGTTTATTTATATATTACTTAAAATTGTTTTTAAAAAATGTTTATGATAGAAGCCTTTTAACTAGTATAAAATTGGTCTTCTCAAATACATGTGCAAATGAAGATCCTCATTACTGTTATAGTGTGACTTAAAATACAAAAAACATTAATTGCAGTTGGATAACCAGACTTTGAATTTTAAATAATTTCTATTTTAAAAGTTAATTTGTGAGAGACTATGGACTCTTGAGAAACAAACAAGGTTTTGGAAGGAGGGGGTGGGGGTTAGGTGAGCCTAGTGGTGGGTATTAAGGAGGGCACATATTGCATGGAGCATGGGTGTGGTGCATAAACAATGAATCTTGGAACACTGAAAAAATAAATAAAAGTTAATTTGTAACTGTAATTTGTGAATCTCCTCCCTTATAAAATAGAGTAATCTGATTTTTATGTGGTAATAACCCCTTCAGTCAGGATTTTTTAAAAAGACTATTTAATTTATAGTGTGCCAGTAGTACTAACAATTTCTTAATAGTAGGAACTGACTACCATGTGAAGATATTTTTAGGCAGGGACACATTTCTCTGCTTCTGTAGGAAAAGGGAGACTCCTTTCTGAATGACAGAGTAGAAGAGTGGAGACGTTTTAAAATTACTAGGCAGAGTTTTTAAAAACACAGGATAGGATAAGGAGAACCTGAAAAAAAGTAAAAAGCCCTCTCCTTTTTGTTTTTTGTTTTTGTTTTTGTTTTTAATTAAAAGACAGGATGAAGGTAGAAGGAGTAGTAGTAAACAAGGGACTGGGGTAAAGTTTTTATTAAGACCAGTGTGCCCTTACTCCAAGCAAGAGAAGACAGGATGAGAAAAGACTAATGACTTTTCGAGTTCATCTTCTTTTCTTCCCCTTTGCTATCACTAGTTTCTGTTATGTGGCAGACATCTTCCTGAACTAGTTCTAGAGCTAAGTAAAAATTAAGGAGAAATAGAAGCAGAGGCAACAGATAACAAAGAGAAAGTCTTAAGGGAGGAAAATCATATGCCAGTGAAGCTCAGAGTAAAATAGGATCCTTGGCTCTAAGGCTATCAAGTTAGGAAAACTTTTCTCTTCACAGCCACTAGACCAATAAAGAAAACCTCAGTAGTAAAACCTGAAAACTGAGATAAATCCAGTGTAAATTAGTAAACATTTGCATTAAAGACTGTTCTTTTTTAAAGTAGTTTTATTATCTGTCAAGAATTTATAAAACAGGGACGCCTGGGTGGCTCAGTTGGTTAAGCAGCTGCCTTCGGCTCAGGTCGTGATCCCAGCATCCTGGGATCGAGTCCCACATCGGGATCCTTGCTCGGCGGGGAGCCTGCTTCTCCCTCTGCCTCTGCCTGCCATTCTGTCTGCCTGTGCTCGCTCTCCCCTCTCTCTCTGATAAATAAAATCTTTAAAAAAAGAATTTATAAAACAACTACTAGGTTAACAAATCACAGGGAACTTTAGAGATCTAGATAATCCCCTTATTTTATTGGAAGTCATAATTTGTGAGTTATAGCTAGTTATGGGTGGAGCTCGATATAATACTTTTTCTACTACAGCATACATACTGGAGAGAAATTGTTAAATGCTTTTCTCCTTGAATTTACTAAGTTTCTCCTGAGGTATACTCTGCCAGCTGTTGGAAATTCAAAGAAAACTAAGATACTATTCCTGCTGTTCAAGAGCACAAAGTAGTAGGGAAGAAAGGAAGAAAATTAACAATTGTATTACAGTATAAAAAGAACAAGAGGCATGCACAGGGTGTTGTGGAAGCATAGGAGGATTACTGTGATGCAGAGTGATAGAAAGAAAATCTGTCAAGGAGAAATTGATTTGTGACCTGGCTTTAAGGACAATAGCAAATAATCAAAAGGATCTCAAAGAAGCATTTTAGACAGGAAACATATACAAAAGCAACAGAAGGAAAGAATAGCTTGACTTTTTTGAATAACTGCAAAGAGATCAGAATTTCTTAAAAAGTTGTATAAAAGGGATATAGATGTGGATGAATCTGAAAATGTAGACATATCTTGAAATGGCTTGACTGCCATATGAAGAACTTTAACTTTATTGCAAAGGTGAGGAAGAGCCATCGAAGGAGATTATGTTGGAGAGTTAACATCTAGTTCACAGTCTGGAATGATTGGCAATGTCTTTATGATGTACTATATGCTGACTAACTGAACATAATAAAAAAATTTAAAAAATGAGAAGATTGGCAGTGTCTTCCTTCCAATAAAATGGAACAGATATTCTTCTAAATGCAGTACTGAGCTTCTCTCTCTTCCTTTCACCCCTAAAAAAGAAAAAAGAAGGAAATAAATGGTCAGGAGCCAGAAACAGGACTCTTCAATATTTGTTTTTCAAAATGTGTTTCATATGTATAGTGAAAAGATTATACTTTGTTCATTGGATTTGATCATTTTTTATTGTTCCTTGACATTTATTCTGAGTCTTATCCAGGGTCTAATGTCTTGTCTTTCTTTTACTCTTTATGTTATATCATGTCCTTTTAGATCCTACACCACTCTTAAATATCTAAAAGTGTAGTTTCCTGCCTTTTACAGCTTTCCAGTTGCCATTCTCCTCATTGGTTAGGTTTATTTATACTGTTTGATTCTGACCCATATGTCATTTTTGCCATCCTTAGCCATTATTGCTTTCAGTACAAATACATTATTTCTTTTGAAATCAGAGTATAATCTTGAATCTTTTTTCTTTTGAAAGGTATTTTGACACTGTTTTAGCAATTTGATGTTTTTATGTTTTCTTCATGAAGTGCTTTAATAGCATTTCAACAGATTGCTTTGTATGATGATAGATATTATGAAAATTAATTCATCCTTGCCTGGTAATTATATATTGGATAGTAAAAATATATTGAATGACTAAATTTTCAGGTTTAGTATTAATAAATCTTTGTAATATGTGCTAAAGACTGCTCTTCTTAGTTTTTTTTTTTTTTTTTTTTTTTTTTTTTGTGGAGAAGTATGAAGAATAGAGAATTAGGCAAGGTTTCCGAATTTGGTTTACTGGGAAGCATACTTCATAGAGAATATATAGTAAACTCTTTGAAGATCCCTATTTTATAGCTGGCTTTTAATGGTCGTAAATGGTACCTATCCATCAGACATCATCTATTCTATGAATTGTTTGCAGAAAAGGCCTTTTTTTTTTTTTTTTCCAGTTTCTCTCCTCATCTACTTCTGGATGCCAATACAGAAATAAATGAGGACAGAAATTATGTTTTACATATGTTTGTAGCTCTGGTGCCTTGCATAACACTCTGCACATAGAGAGTAATTAAGTGGAATGAGGAAGAGAAAAAAACTAACGTTTCTTGGCGATTTTCTACATGTCAAGCAAATGGAATATATATTGACAAACACTTTGCTCTAAAAACACCCCTTCCTGAAAGACAGGTATGGCTCACTTTTTTTTTTCTTTCATGATTCCTCAAAAAGAATAAATAGGACTAGAGATTAAATAGGACTAGATATTAAGAACTTTTTAATTAAATGTCTAGTGGTTTTGCACTGTTACGGAACTTCTAATTTGGTGTTATTCCATGCTACTGTATGCTAAAGAAGTTGCAAAAAAAGCAAAAAGAATATACAGACCAGCTATGCCTAAATAGCTTTTATATGCCTTACCCTCTTCAAATTATATATTTTAGGAAGATAAGCAGTGATATTGATGATTCTTTAATTTCATTAACCTAATAGAAGAGTAGTTAAGCACATGGTACTTGCATTTGAGTTCTAGCTCTATCATGTATTCTTCTATCAGTCAGGTTATAGTAAGCAATTAGTGATTATTTTTACATCCTGTCTTACACTTGTTTGTTGTAAATATGGGTTGGGTGCATGTTTGTGTGTGTGTGTATATCCATCATGTAGAATTTGGAACATAATTAATCATAGAGATTATTATTAAGTTATGCCTTTTTGGACATAGTTTATATCTGTGTAGTGATAGAACCTAAGACCTGCATCAGACATATAACCCCTAATTATGCTGATCATGAATTACCTAGATGTACATTTTAATGATATATTTTGCAACATTGCTTTCACAGTTACATTTCAACAACAGTGAAGACCTTATGTTCTTCATCCATTCATTCATTCAGTATTCAGTAAAAGAAGTATGTAAGCTGGAGCTATTTCCGAGAACTTATTTGACAGACTTTCTTATATATCTTCTATATCTTATCTGTCATTATGATGAAATGAAATTTGGTTACTGGCCCATTGCCAGTCTAAAGCTTTGTCTTATGTTGTATTGTCTAGGGCTCTCTTTGACTGACCTTCCTTCCTTTTTTTTAGAAGTCCTTTTTTTAAGATTTTATTTATTAGAGAGAGAACAAGCAGGGGGAGGGGCAGAGGGAGAGGAAGAAGCAGACTCCGCACCAAGCAGGGAGCCTGACTCAGGGCTCCACTCCGAGACCCCGGGATCATGACCTGGGCCAAAGATGGATGCTTAATTCACTGAGCCACTGAGGTAACCCTGTCTTTCTTTAATCAATAGTTTTGACAGAGTAAATGGCATGTTTATAAGATTTTCAGGTGTCAGAAAGTTACCAGGAACAACTAATAACAATAAATATCAAGCTCAAGAGATCAGAATATATTGAAATGATAGGTCAAAACCAATAGGATAAAATGTAATGGGAATAAATACAAAGTTTTACATTTGGACTCTTTTGAAATTTGGCTGCACCAGCAACGTGCAGATGTGTATTAGTCAGAGTTCCTCATGGCAATGGAGTCAGAAAAACCAGATATTCCTGACTCTGGTTCTGGGGCAGAGAAAGTACAAGAAGACTTAGACTGCAAAAACAAAAATGTAAGTTCAAAATAGCATTGAATTCACCTTGATATTTTTTCTACACATAGGAATCAGATCATAAGAAGCAGAAATGCTAAATGGTAAAATGATCAGATTCCCGGCATTATCTTTGGATGGCATATTACTCTGGTTAGATGGTATCCTTTTAACATATTTGAAAGAAGTATTGACAGAGATTGAACCTGGGAGGGTAATAGGATAGCATAGAGTCAAGAAATTATTCTTGTAAAAGACTATTAATACTTGAAGAACGTTTAACCTAGAAGACAGCTGCGACTTGAAGACATTGTTCTTCAACCCTTTAGAGGGCAAAATTTAGACTAACATGTAAGAGTTGCAGGGAAGCAAATTTTGACAGGGAACTGTTGAACAATATGGCTCTATAAAAATGGAGTCATTACTTTATTATACCTGAGTCCCATCACTGTATGTGCTCATGCACTGGTTGAGTGGCATTATGAAAGTGTTGCACAGAAAAGATTGATTAGGTAAACTCCAATATGTATTCTAACTAAAGATTCGTTGATTCCAAAATTACTTGTTAATCAAACTGAGATCGCTTTTGTTAATTCTGGGAATGAGTACACTTGGCGGAGAGTCTTCAATTTAACAATTATATCTGTGCATGAGCATATTTCATAAAGGGGTTGAGCTAATGAATGGTCATTGCTCAGAACAGACCCTATGAACAAGACCGCAACTAGTTAATTTATTAATCCTCATTCCTAATGAAATAAACACTTGAAAAAGATACTTTAACTAACCTTAATTTTATAGGGACAGGAACAATGATGCTGTCTTTGTCTTGGTACATAAAACCTTACTTAACTCAAGTGTTCAGGGATTATTAGTTTTCTTCTATTTGGTTTCCTTAATAAGAGAAATTGTCTCTTCTTCATTTCTGATGCTCTGTACTAAAATAATGCCTTTAAGTTATTAGGCATGCTGTCAATATTTATTGAAATTAACTGTTAAAATATTTTTAAGTATATTGGTATACTTGTTTGCCTTCCAACCTACTATATACTAAAAATATACTTTAATACTTAGGTATGTATGATTACTAGTTCATATTGAACTGGTCTTCAATATGAATACCAGTTAAGATTGTAGGGTAACATAGACATCTTAAATATGTAAATAGTGAATCAAAGATAATGCTGGGAATCTGATCATTTTTACCATCCTAGATTTCTGCTTATCATGATCTGATTCCTATGTGTAGAAAAAGTGTCAAGGTGAATTCAATTTTGTTGAAAAGTATTAACCTTTACTTTCTCGTATCTCACCTTACATAGGGAAGCCAGTAACATAACAGCCTCAAGAGTGTGTTGATTTTGAGCCCCTTCACCAACTAGATTTAGTATATCACACCAGGCTCCTCCTCCAAGTCCACCTGTTTTCCTTTTTGCTTCCAAGTGGCTGTGAGCTTCTCAGCAGTTACTGATGTTTTCTCACCATGTTGTTGCTGGTGTTGCTTTCCATTCTGCATGGGAAACTCCAGTGGGGATTTATTTGACTCTTGTTTCTTTTACTATCACCTCATTCAAGAAATGATTAGCACTGTTGCCCCTGGGGAAGTTATTATTGACACTTTTGTTACCTTTTTTCTTCTCATCATGTTACTGCTGTTCATCACTGCTCTTCCGTTTTCACCCTGTCTCCTTATGCCCCTCATTCTGACTCTTCCTGCCATTATGGGGGGTTTTGAAGTTAAGGTAAGGTTAGTCTGAAACAGTAAGTACCACTTTGTCCTCCTCTGTGTGTTCTGGAATCATGGTAAGCATAACCAAGTGTCTGTCTTCCTCGCAATTAGTCTTCTCTTTCATATTTGTGTCTCCTTTACAAAGCATTTTTTAGCAAATCTCCTGAACTGATTCAGATGATTTTTGAGGTCTTTAATAAATATAGTATTTTATTAAATACGTATAAGCCCTGTATCCTGTTCATCCCAACTCTGTTACCTAAGAGTCAGTTCTCTGCCCTCTAAAAGTTGGAGTGCCTGGCCTTGTTCTTCATGTTCTTGTCTGAATCCCTTATGTCCATCAGATCTAATCAAAGCCCAAGGACCATCTCTCAGGATGGGCTTTGGGCTTTGTGGGGGAGGAAAGAGAAAGATGGAGTTGTCCTGCAAATAGGAGTCCTAGTTGATCTGCTGTGATATCCTAGAATCCCCAAGACATGTGTATACACTGTATCTCAGCCCCCATGTCTCGTTAGATATGTCAGGCATATGATATTTAAAAATAACTCTGCAGTTTATTAGAAGTTAAATGTCTATTGTTTTAGATATCACGGTACAGTTACTATAATTAGCATCATGAAATACTGTTCCTATAACTTTTCGTCCCCAAGTCACAATAACAGAACTTCAAAGAAATAACAAGGTATGTGAATCAATTAATGGTGCATTGTAAAAGGCAGAGGTCTGGGAGTAAATGAACCTGAGTTCTAGGAACATTGGGGTGGGAGTTAAAGGAAAACAGATTTAGCTCAGTATGAGGAAGAACTTTGTAATAAATAGAACTATCAAAAAGGCTCAGGAGTGATGAGTTCCCATCCATCTTTGTAGCTGGTAATGCATATGCTGGCTCTTCACTTGATGATGCTATTAGAGAGGAGGTTTAATTTCTATTGAAAGGATGGAGTTGATGCCTTTTAAGGTTCTTCCCAGGTTTGAAATTTTATGATTCTGTAGATTTGCATGGATCACTTAAATTCTGATCATTATTTTGCACATATGGGAAATAAGGGTGGGCAAGTGCAAATTTTTTTTTTTTTTTGGCAAGTGCAAATTTGATGTAATAAATTTCCGTCAGCTCTCAAGTTTTTAGGTATTTTTAACTCTGCTAATATGCCATAAATATTTAAAATATATTTTGATAATAGGGAGATCAGTAGCCTAAGAGGTTTTTGTTTTTTGTTTTTTAATAAGACCACTGATTATCTTTGGCCCACTGACTTTCCATCAAAACAGATCTGACTGAACTTAACCAAGTTCTTTAGGTTCTATGTAAATTATAAATAACTCAAGTAAAAACCGTATGTAGTAGATTCTTTCTATTTTAAGATTTTATTTATTTATTTATGAAAGAGATCTCACAGAGGGAGGGGAACAGGGAGAAGTAGACTCCCTGATGAGCAGGAGCCCGATGTGGGGCTAGATTTCAGGACCCTGAGACCATGACCTTAGCCACCCAAGCGACCCCCCATGTGTAGTAGATTCTTGTTCCTATATGAGTAGGCATTATTTTACAGTACACCAGACTAAACCATGGAAAAGTTAGGTCTTTTCTGTATTACTTAGAAAATCTTAACCACCAGGGTGCTTGGGTGGCTCAGTGGGTTAAGCCTCTGCCTTCGCCCAGGTCTTGATCCCAGAGTCCTGGGATCAAGCTCCACATTAGACTCTTTGCTCAGCGGGGAGCCTGCTTCCCTCTCTCTCTGCCTGCCTCTCTGCCTACTTGTGGTCTCTTGTCTGTCAAATAAATAAATAAAAATTTTTAAAAATTTTTTTTTAAAATATCTTAACCATCTTTAGAAAATGCTTTAAAGCATAGGTGACTATTTTTCATATTGGTGGAAATCATATTATTATGTTAAAGACTTTGCCCTTTATAATTCCTCCCCCAGGATGAAAAAACATCAGTTCTAGTAGAGAGGCTTAAAATACTAGTTTTGAAACATTAATGAGTCTTGTTTGTGAAAATGAATCATGACAGATCATCCATTCATAAATTCAGCCCATTTTAGGTTAAGTGAATGACTATGACTCATCCTGCATACATTGTGTAATAGTCCCAGGTTGTCCCTAAAACCTATTAAGTGCTATTTTTTGAGAGAAACCTTATTATATATGACTTAGTTAAGAGAAAATTGCAACATAAAAATATAGGCAAATTCAGTTGTCCTCAGTTGTTTATGTTCCTAATGAATAAAATATCACTGTTATAGTTATTCTTCTGGAAGTAGAAAATCTAAACCAGATTAGTGAGTTCTGTTAAAATAAGTGACAAAATCTTGATTAAAAATGTTTTAATGAGTAATGACAAAAGGAAGTTAAGACCTGGAAATAAAAATAGCTTGTATTAACTTTTTGGTAAGTGTTTATAAACCTGTTGCATTCCGGTATTTTTTGTATTGGTTAGTGACTAAACTGGACCTGTCAGGATCTATGCCTTCCCTGAACTGGTCTCACAAAATGGTATTTTTTAAATACACAGAAATATGGATGTAAAATGTTCTTTTTGGGTGTAGTTCTCTTCTTCAGGTGACCCTGGTTTTCCATTTAGGAAAGAAGCCACTTATTAAAGGTAGGTTATGAGGTGGAAAATGAAGATGATTAAAAAAAAAAGATGGAAAGTATAGAAAGTATATATAGATAGATAGATAGATAGATAGATAGATAGAAAGATTAGACAATTTTAAAGGCAAGAACAAAAAATGAATGCTTGAGTCAGAAGTAGAAGAGCTAAAGGATCAAGTGGATTTTAAATTCTTCAGAACAACATATCTAGAACAGTTTCTGTTTTAAAAAGTTTGATTTTTAAATCTACCTTTTAATATATAAATGATTGTAAAGTCAGTATGTCTAAGTAAAAGAAAATGGTAACCTGCTTTCATGAGGGAGAGGTTGTTGGTTTTTAAAATTAAATGACCATCTAGGTAATAGAAAATTAGATATACTGTGCTTTCTATAGAAGAGAAATTTTGCTGTCTTAATTTCTCAAATACTTGCTTCTCCCTAGATCATAATATGATTGGATTTTTATTAGAATCAAATTTTCATTTAGAGGAGAGGGGGAGCTGGAGTATGGGTTAGCCCAGTGATGGGTGTTAAGGAGGGCACATATTACATGGAGCACTAGGTATTATACGCAAACAATGAATCATGGAATACTACATCCATAACATAATAAGAAAAATTTTCATTGGCCTTTGATTAGAATTACCATCATTACTTGTTTGCTTAGGTTAAGCTTAGCTGAAAGTCATACTTTCTTTACTGAACATTCAAATCTCTTTAATATCTTAACATTTTTTTAACCTTTACTATCTGAAACAATTAAGGAAATGTGTAGTTATAATGAAGTCTATTCATGGCACTATGTAGGCACTCAGTAAATATTTATTAATTGAATAAATGACCTCAGTAGATAATTATGTGCAACATATAGGTAATACTTTTTTGTACTACCCATATTTTTCCCTGAAATACTTTTTTAAAATCCTATTTCATCAGGAAGTAACTTGAAAACTGAGGCCAATGGAATTGTGTTTGGGCTTTGATTTTGTTTAGCTTTGTACATCTTAGCTTCATTTCAGAATTCTCACAGCATGGGAAAATAATCCACAACAGGTAGTAACCATGGTGATTATAAAATGCTACTACCTCTAGAGAATTACTGTGTCACACTTTTGTGAAGTTCACAGTGACCTCTGACCTCTGTATTGCCAATGTGAGTGGGCTTGGTTCTCTTCAAGCTTAACTTTTCCCTCAGGAAAGTATATTATTCCCTTCCCTTCCTCTTGGAACACTTTTCTCCTGACTTTTCCTTTTATAGTTTACATATTCTCCTGATTTTTCTCCTATTCCCCTGCCAACTGTTCCTCAATCTTTTTTGATATATATCAAGATAGGAGTTCAAAAGTATGTAACATATAAGTTAGCCAGTCACAAGAACATAAATACTGTATAATTCCTCTTAGTCAGATTCATAGAGACAGAAAGTAGAATGATGATTGCTAGGGGATGGGGGTGGAGGGGGAGGCAAATGAGGAGTTACTGTTTAATAGGTACAGAGTTTCAGTTTTGAAAGATAACAAAGGTTCTGGAGATGGGTGATGGTAATTATTTTTTTTCACCAGTGGTAGTTAACTATTGCACAACAGTGTCCTTAAGGCCCCTAAGCTGTACATTTGAAAACAGTTACCGTAGTTTATTTTATCTATATTTTAGCCACAAATTTCAAAAAATAAATACTAAAAATTTATTCTCATTTTTACAAAAAAAAAAAAAAAATGTGCTGTAGAAGATACCTGAAATGTGCTATGATGAGTGCTGTAAAATGCGTAAACCTGGTGATTCACAGACATGTACCCCTGGGGATAAAAATACATTAAGTGTTTATTTTAAAAAAAAAATTGGGGGGCGCCTGGGTGGCTCAGTGGGTTAAAGCCTCTGCCTTCGGCTCGGGTCATGGTCCCGGGGTCCTGGGATCGAGCCCCGCATTGGGCTCTCTGCTCAACGGGGAGCCTGCTTCCTCCTCTCTCTCTGCCTGCTTCTCTGCCTACTTGTGATCTCTGTCAAAAAATAAATAAATAAAAATCTTTAAAAAAAATTTTTTTTTAATTTAAAAATTTAAAAAAAAAAAGAAGAAGAAGATACCTGAAGGCAGAGTTTCAATGATGTGGTAGGCAGAATTCTAAAACAACCCTTCAGGTCATCTCCCCCTGTTAAACACACCGTATGTAATCCCTGAGACCATGAATATGATTAATTTTACTTCCATAATTAGGTTATATAATAGAGTGCAGTTGACCTTCAAGAAAAGAGAGATGATCTAGGCTGAACCCCACCTATTCAGGTGAGCCCTTCTAGAAGTAAGAGATTTGGGAAAGGGCCATGTACCAAGGAATGTCGGTGGCCTCAACCTGGGAGTGGCTGCCAGGTGACAGCTAGCAATGAAATGAGTGTCTTACTTCTACAGCCACAAGAATCTAATTCTGCCACAATTACATGAGTTTGGAAGAGGACTCCAACTTGCAGATGAGGACATGTACATACATATCTATCTACTCATCTTTTTGGGAAGAAATCTTCATCACTTGGCTTTAAGATATTTTTGCTGAAGATATTAATAGAGTGAATAACAGTAGGCATAAAAGTGTGTTTTAAACTTGAACCTAGCACAGGGTGTTCTTTAAAAAAAACCTTTCTGATTAACTGAAAAGCAGCCTTTTTCCTAGTCATTTTACTGAAAATGTTTACAAAATAAACACATTTAACCTTAGTAAACAGATGCAGAAAATAATTCAGAATCATCATAAACATTAATAGTTATTATATGTATTGTAGTGTGGATTATTTAGAAAATTGAGTTGATAAATTGCTTACCCTAGGTTGGAGTATAGTTTGGAAGTATCTTTAAACTCATTCTTTTATTTAGCAAATTATTATGAACTTAGTATGTACAGTCACTGTTGCAAAACTGAAGATTTAGTGATGAGTAAGATAGACCTTATCCCTGCCCCTCGCAAAGTTTACAGTCTTCTAGGGAAAACAAACAGTTAAGGAATTGAATAAAATGACGGAAGTGCTCTGATGGAAAAGAACAGGAAGGGGTTCTATGTAAACTCATAGCAAAAGCACCCAACACTCAAAGGATATATTTTGTTACTTTTTACCTCCCCAAATGGAACATTAAAAAATCTTGTTAATTAGTGGCTTTATTTAATTAAGATTTGAATCTTGAAGGCCGTTTATTTGATTATACATTAAGGATATGAACAGAGGGGTGCCTGGGTAGCTCAGTGGGTTAAAGCTCTGCCTTCATTCAGCTCGGGTCATGATCCCAGAGTCCTGGGATCGAGCCCCACATCAAGCCCTCTGCTTGGCGGAGAGCCTGCTTCCCTTCTTCTCTCTCTCTGCCTCCTTGTGATCTCTATCAAATGAATAAATTTTAAAAATCTTAAAAAAATATATACGAACAGAATTATCTTTTTTTTCTAATTAGGAAAAACATTACTTTTAATGAATATATATATGCATCCAAAAAAATTTTGGCACATTTCCTTCAAGTGCCTGTCTCCTTATATGGTTGGATTACAGAAGTTTTTCTTCTTTATGCTTTCTGTATAATTTGATAATTTTGATTACCAGTATTATCAATTATAATATTGATCATAATATTAATTGCTTAAATAATCATATAAATGATGTTTTAACCTCTTTTAAGTTATTTAGTCCAACTTTCAGTTTTAAAAACTCATAGATTGTTTTCTTTAAAGTTATGGCCTTGGGGTGCCTGAGTGGCTCAGTGGGTTAATCCTCTGCCTTCGGCTCAGGTCCTGATACCAGGGTCCTGGGATCGAGCCCCACATCGGGCTCTGTGCTCAGCAGGGAGCCTGCTTCCCTCTCTCTCTCTGCCTACCTACTTGTAATCTCTCTCTCTCTGTGTCAAAAAAGTAAATAAAAAATCTTTAAAGTTACGGCCTTATGCTCATTAAGGAAAATGTTGGACCGTATAATGTATTTTAGTGCAGATAAGTGGTTGTTTTAATTAGTAAAAACTAAAACATGGGATGCCAAGCTTATAAGTACATAATAATAGTCTTGACAATTTTCAAAAGTTAAGGGGGAGTAAGAAGAAATGTATAAATTTAATATAATATAGAGCTGACTTTCAGAAGGACATATAAGAAACCCAGGACAAAAAAACTTTAGATGTTGAAGATTTTTTCACCCCCCAAAATGTGTCAGTATAAGCCAGACCATATTTATGGAAGAAGATGTATTTGCTTGGAATCTATTTATTAGCCAAACCATTCTGTGAGGGGATGCTAGAAAAAGAAACCAGTATTACTTCAGACCTACTTTGTGTTCTGCATACATTTTCCGTTATAACCCTATGAAACAGTATCTTAGAAAGATTACCTTCCTTATTTAAAAAAAAAAAAAAAAACAGACTCTCTAAGTTAGCTTGAGTAGGAAGATATCCTGATGAGAAAGGCAACTGAATTACAAATACAGAGATTTACCTTAATTTAACCTTGTAGTAGTTAAAGCCACAATTTTGAACTCAGAGTAGTGTTAATTAAGCATTCTAACAAAGGCATAAACCATTCTTATTTTGCCCAAAGCACAGCTGGGATAAGGCAAGGCTAGGATGTTCAGAGAACATTTATATATAAAGTTATAGAGATTACCATGAATTTACATAACCCTTGTACTGTCAACTGCAGGGAATATCCCAGGAAACAGAAAAGGTCTTTCCTGGTTCCTTTTCTTATGCAACAACATGTTGAATGTAATTTTTACTACTTACCTAGATACAGAGAGATGGAAAAATCGTTCTCTCTTTCAACTTATCTAGGACTCATCCTCACAATTCTCATTTCCTCTCTTATAGCAATCAATACAATTTCATTTCTTAGAAAGCCCTTCCTATATCTACAAAAGTATGGCTTGTGCCCTGACTGTGACGATGGTATTATATAAAGGCCCATCCAGACATGTCACCATTAACCATGAGAGTCATGCAATAACATAATTGTGGTGGTAGACTGTTTTCTTGCAGGTATGTATTAATTGCTCTAAGACTCCAGAGGTTTGCCAGAGTCATAATTTAAATGTAGAATTATGATCCCAGAATTTGTACATCAACATTTGAAAATGTTGATTGACTTTTAGAGATCAAGTTTTAGTCAAACCCTATTTTTATCCACGAAGTTTGGATCAACGAAGTTTGTATTCACCATCCCCTTCTGTTTCATTTTATCATATAAATCTTTCACCATTTTGGGGGAAATCCCTTTATTACACTGAAAGATCATTTCAATATTGTTACATTTTTAAGAATCTTAATATGTTGGAATTCCTTACCCTTTTGTACTCCATCTCCCATACTTAGACACTTGCCAGAACACAAAAGAGAAGAACTAAATGCATATTCTTTTTCTGGAAAGAGAATTTTCCCTAAATCTCTTTTGCTGCCCTGAAAAACAGTTCAACTCTTGACAGCCATTTGAGAAACTTAGACCCTACCTCACAGCTGACTAAGGAAAACAGACAAGTAATCCACAGTTAAAACAGAGCAAAATATATACTACAATGGAATTAAGTATGCCCAAATACATATGGGAGGCCAGAGAAGGAATACCTAACACAGCTTGGAATAGTCATTGAGTGCTTCCAGGAAAAGTTGATGCTTAAAGAAATAGAAGATTTAGCCATAAGGAAAAAAAAAAAAAACAGAAACAACTTAGAGGCAGAAGAAATCACCTGTGCAAAGGCATAGTGCACAGACGTTAGAGGAAACTGAAAGGTATGATGAGAAAGAGATTAGAGAACATTATACAGAGAGGCGTGTCTGGAAATTAGACTAAAAATGGAAATATAAGCTATGTTACAAATGCTTTCATATGTCATGCCAAAAATTTTAGATTTCAGGATGCCTGGTTGGCTCAGTTGGCTTAGCATTTGCCTTCAGCTCAGGTCATGATCCCAGGGTCTTGAGATTGAGTCCCATATTGGGCTCCTTGCTCAACAAGAACCTGTTTCTCCCTCTGCCTGCCACTGTCCTTGCTTGTGTGCACGCGCTCTCTCTGACAAATAAATAAAACGTCCTTAAAAAATTTTTTTTAGGTTTTATCCTGAAAGGAATGGGGAGCCACTGAGGATTTTAAACAGGGAAGTAACCAAAGAGAGTAGTAATAATGATGAGATGTGGGGATTCAGTGCGGGGGATGAGAAGAGACTAGGATGATTTACAATTTTCCTAGTCAATTGAACAGAAAGATAAATGAGAGCATCCTTTACTATGCTAAATAATACAGAAGAAGAAAAGAATTAGTGTGGGTAGGAAGATGGAAATGATGAGCATGTAAGGTTCAAAATGCCTTTTGGGTTTATTGCTCTTGATTATAAGAAAACTTAGAATGCATACCAGTCAGGACTGTCCAGAGAAACAGAAACAATAGGATATACTTAGGATATTTAAGGAGACATTTCTTATAGCAATTAGCTTTCGTGTTTATAAAGGCCAAGAAGTCTCATGATCTGCCTTCTGCAAGTTGGAGAACCAGAAAAGTTGGTGGTAAAACTCAGTTCAAATCCAAAGGTCTGAGAATTAGTGGACTGATAGTAGTCCCAGATGACAGAAAAGGAAAAATAAATTGTCCTTTCTTAAATGTTTAATGTGGGTATTCAACCTAACTCATAAGAAAATACAAACTAAACTATATTGAGATGCTGTTTTCACCTTTCACATTGGCAAATATCACAAGTTTGATAACTACTTGTAAGGATGTGTTGAGAACATATATCAGTACAAACTCTCAGATTTGGTAATGTGAAAATGTAAATTCTCTGATAGGGCAGTTCTACCTCTAATAATTTATCCTATAGATACACTGACATATTTATGAAATGATATACAAAGATACTCATTCAGCATTGTTTATAATAGCAAAAGGTTGAAAATAACTTGAATGTCTATCAATAAGGAAATAGTTCAATAAATTATACTATGTTGTTACAGTGGAATATTACACAGCCCTCGGGAGGGAGAAAAACCGTAAGAGACTTAATCTCACTGAACAAACTGAGGGTTGCTGGGGGGTGGAGGGAAGGATAGGGTAGCTGGGATATGGACACTGGGGAGGGTATGTGCTATGGTGAGTGCTGTGAAATGTGTAAGCCTGATGATTCACAGACCTGTACCCCTGGGGCAAATAATATATGTTCATTTAAAATAAGTAAGTAATTTAAAAAGTGAAGCAGCCCTACATATACCAATATGGAAAGATCTCTAAGCTATATTAGTAAGGTGGAGAACAGTGTATGTAGTACACCATCATTTGTATATCTTTTTCATGAAGATTTCATTTATTTGAGAGAGAGGGAGGGCGTTGAGCAGGGGAGAGGGGCTAAATGGAGAGGGAGAAGCAGACTCCCCGCTGAGCAAGAAGCCTGATAACAAGGCTAGATCCCTAGACCCTGAGATCATGACCTGAGCCAAAGGCACGTGCTTAACCAAGTGAGCCACCAGGCATCCCTATCATTTGTATTTTTACAAAAATATACATGGAGTTGCTTTTATATGCATAGAATATAAAAAACTATTGGAGCACCCTGGATGGCTCAGTGGGTTGGACCTCTGCCTTCGGCGCAGGTCATGATCTCGGGGTCCTGGGATCGAGCCCCGCATCGGGCTCTCTGCTCGGTGGGGAGCCTGCTTCCTCCTCCTTTCTTTCTCTCTGCCTGCCTCTCCACCTACTTGAGATTGAAATAAATAATATCTTTATTAAAAAAAAGAATATAAAAAACTATTTTAAAAATCATTATTTTTATTTCAATAAAACTTAAAGTTGTGAAAGCCCAAAGAAGATGACAATGTAAGAGACTCTGTGTAGGGGCGCCTGGATGGCTCAGTGGGTTAAAGCCTCTGCCTTAGGTTCAGGTCATGATCCCAGGGTCCTGGGATCAAGCCCCGCATCAGGGCGGGGGTGGGGGGTCTCTGCTCAGCAGGGAGCCTGCTTCCTCCTCTCTCTCTGCCTGCCTCTCTGCTTACTTGTGATCTCTGTCTGTCAAATAAGTAAATAAAATCTTTAAAAAAGAGAGAGAGAGACTCTGTGTAGCAGTAAATTGTGAGGGCACAGAATGTAATTTTGTGTAGCTCCGAATTTAAATGTAAATGTTATTTATCAGGCATGACATTTTATATAAAAAGCTTAATAAATGGTGGCATATTCTGCAGAAGATCGGTCTAAAGAGTGGCTACAGAAGCCATTTTCCAGAAACCTCATGTGGCTGGTAGAACCTTAAGGAGGCAAAGAATGGTTGCTTTGGGGGAGAAACTGTGTTGCTGGTATCAAGGTCGAAAAGGAAGGTCCCAAACCTGCAATCTAAATATCCAAAATGTTTTATGGCCATAAGCAAGGAGCCTAGGAAAAGCCCTGTCTCCCCTTTCTCGCCTTAACCTCATCATAAATGAACTGCATAAATCAGTCTCTTTTACTTCCCAGTCTGGTAATGCTTGAATCTGAAGAGAATGAAAGGGTTATGAGGCCTCTATTTCTGTCTTTGCTCTTGTGCGAGTTTTTTCCTCTCTTTATAGTCTTTAACAAGCCATCAACATAGTGAGTTTTTTGTTCTCATTTTTTCCATTTAAAATCATGTTAGCTGGTGGAGACTTGCCCTGAGAAGGTGGGAATGAGTAGGGTAAAATAGTGGCCAACAGCAAATGACAGAAAAATAAGATCTTATAGTCCAGGTCTTCTCCTGCTGAAAGTTGGTGTATAGTGAAAAAGTACAGCAGTATCTTCAGTTGTAAAATGGCATTTGGTTTCTGTTATGAAAAATGTAGATTTAAAGGCTACTCTTCAAAAAGAATCACAAAGACAACTATTTATGTAATTTTTATGTCTTCCAAATATTTCTTTCAAATGATTAATAGTTTTTAAAAAACAAACCAACCGGAGAATAAGGGAGAGCCCATGCTTTTCCTTTAAAAAAAAAAAAAATCTCATAGGAAACAACATAAAAGCAAGTGCCTGAGAGCATGGGAAAGGATCCTTGGCATATTTTCAAATTAGTCTGATTATGTCAGATTAATGATGATAGAACAAAAGGTATTAAACTTACCTCCCCAGCTCTGATCTCCCTTTGGCTTTCTAGTTCTCCTGTCTTTGAGGGAAAAGAATGTTATTAAGTTTAGAGGCTTAATTTCTTCTTAGAAGACCATGCAGGACAATGTGAACATTCTATGGCAAGCCTCCAGACTAAGTTCTGTTCCTGTTAGGGAATAGGAGATCTCTGTTTCTCGGTGGGCTAATGCAGGGGAAAGATATTTTGAAACCTCATATATTGTACTCATAATAAACATCTTTTCCAATCCATCCTTTTTTTTTTAATTTTTTATTTTTTATAAACATATATTTTTATCCTCGGGGGTACAGGTCTGTGAATCACCAGGTTTACACACTTCACAGCACTCACCAAAGCACATACCCTCCCCAATGTCCATAATCCCACCCCCTTCTCCCAAACCCCCTCCCCCCAGCAACCATCTTTTTTTAAAAAACTATTTTAAAAAATCAATTATTTTGATTTCAATAAAACTAAAAGTTGTGAAAGCCCAAAGAAGATGACAATGTAAGAGACTCTGTGTAGCAGTAAATTGTGAGGGCACAGAATGTAATTTTGTGTAGCTCCAAATTTAAATGTAAATTTATTTATCAAGCATGACATTTTATATAAAAAGCTTAATAAATGGTGGCATATTCTGCAGAAGATCGGTCTAAAGAGTGGCTACAGAAGCCATTTTCCAGAAAACTCATGTGGCTGGTAGAACCTTAAGACATGTTTTAAAAGGTCCAGATCTTAAATCACAGAAACTGTGAGGAAACTTAAAGATAAATATAGAGTCAGTAATGTGGGAAGTCTATAATTAAAATTAAGAAGCTTAGCTATTATGTGAAAAGAACCTATCACAACCCTTTTTAACATCAGCAATTCTGATTTAATGCAGTCTGTGCATGTTGGGTGACTGGTCTGCTCTGTCATGTGGACATTTTTTTTTCAACCTCTGTGGCCTTAATGTTTCATCCTGACAGGATTTGCGTCATTGATCCATATCACTGCCAGTATGATGTCAGCGTGTGGGTGTGCAGTTATTGAGAGATAGTTAATCTAATGTGCTGCAATAAAATCCAAGCACTATTTCCTACTAGAATAACAATGATTCATCATTGTTCATATTAGACTGATACTAAAAGTAGTATTCACAACGTGCATATATGCACATTAATACCACAGCCTTTGTAGTTTTCTAAAGAAGAGCACTAAAAATAACTTCTTTAGAAACAGGTACTTCATAAATACATTTCCTTCTTCAAGTTTTTTTTTATCTGTATACAGTTCCGTTTAGTGCTAAAGATAAAGTCTAACCATGGTATGTTATTCTTCAAACTTTTTCTACTTGGTGTGCTTATCACTAATAAATCTAAATGCTTAGCATATCTAATTATAGAAATTTTCAATTAGCTGTACACAGATAAATGAAATTATCCATAATTCTGAATCCTGCTTAGGCCCCTAATTTAAGCAGTGTACTTTATCCAGCCTTAAAAAAGAATAATATATTTTCATGGAAAAAGCCCTTAAACATCTAAGCAGTGAATAATGACCTTGATTTTTTCTCTTTCTTCTGTAACTGTCTGCCTTATTCTGTTCCCAAATTATGATCACCAATTTGTTAAATTACTAGACTCAAGGCCTGTACTAACTGTCTGCCTCAAGTGAATAAATGTTACCAGGTGTTTTGTAGACTTATCAAATAGGCATCCACTATTAATAGGATGACTATTGGTCCCAGTTTGTCTAGGACAGTCCCAGTTTATACCTCTTATCTTGGTGACTAGGCAGTTTAACATTTGTTCCAGACTTTTCATTGTTTAACAGAATATAATTAGTGGTTCCATTAAAATAAGCTGTGATGCATCTAGTCTACCATTTTGTATTTCCAGCTTCTGCCATGATTTCCTCTGGTAAGCAGTGTATCCATCTCTTGTTTTCACTTTAACCTATGATTAAATCTTAAAGGCAACCAGAGTAAACTGTTTTTTTCTGACCCTTACCAGAAACAAGTCAAGGATAGCAGTTAAGGTAGTTAGAAGTAAAGTAAAATGTTCTTGGATATAGAGGGCTAGGGTCTGCTAACATCTTCCAGTCTCCTGGTGGTGTCACTACTGAAGAAATATGTGATGCTGCTGCCCTCGCTGGCCACTTGGCATTACAATACTTACTGGTTGGAGGTGACCAATGGGAATTGGAATGGGTTAGATGAATATAAAATACATGCAGGAAATAAAATCTAAATATCCCTGCCACAGAATATATGGGGGAAAAAAATTCTGAACGATTTTGTCATTTATTGTATAACTCTATAACTGCTTAATATTGGCAATGCTTTTTTAATTTTGCAATAAACCCAGCAACAGTGAGCTAAAAAAAAAAAAAAAAAAAAAAAAAAAACTAAACTTGTTGAAACATTCAAAAGAAGCATAGAGACAATTCAGTGAGTTGTGTTTGTTAAAATTTTGAAGGTATTATAGTTCCAGTGAAAGTATTTGGAGTGAAATTTTTACACATTTCAGTAAGAAAAAAATAGTATTATGAATATCCTCTACTTAGCAGAATTGGCTCCCAGCTTACCAGATGGCACCTAAAAATCAGAGTATTCTCTGAATATAAATATTATAGTCTTAAAATATTACAGAAAAGAGTCAGTTGATGGTATCAATAATTTCAAAGTTATTAACCATAAAATATAACAGTTTCAGGCAGTTTTATTAAAAAATTTAAAATGAGACTATTGAAAAAAGAAAATTTTCAGTCATATACCAGAGATATGGCAGTAAGAGACAGATACAGCTAACAGATTGACTAAAATACATGGATATGTACTAAGAATAATTGTTCCATTAACACTACTCTAATGTCGAGATATTCAATATAAAGAAGTCCATAAAATATTCCTTAATATATTTGCATTTTAATAAAGCATTTTATTTTTTAATATTTTCAATAGAGCTTTTCATGTCCTTCAGTGTAATAAAAGCAGTTTGTCAATCAATAAAGTATTCCAAATTATGTAATTCTAATGATTTTTAGGCTGTTCCTTCACTTCCAGGAGTGTCCTAGGTTGGATGACGATGATATGGTTATTCTGCTTCTGCTATCTTTTCTCCCACTTGTATCTCCAGAGCTTAACCGGACTCAAAAACAAATCCTATTTTTCCTACTCCTAAGAGTTATTCCCAAATCCTTGTCCATAGATTTAGGGACATTTCACCAGTCTAAGGAATGGGAAAAAAGGGAAAAAGAAATGGGGAAAAAAAAATGAAAAGTGCTTTTTCACTGGACTAAATTTATTTAATTTAAAGACTTTTTTTTATTCTAAGTTAAGTCCCTTCTGTTTTGAGGTTAAATGTTCTTTATGAATGATGACGGGGTGCCTGAGTGACTCAGTTGGTTGAGCAACTGCTTTGGCTCAGGTCATGATCCCGGAGTCCCAGGATCGGGTTCCACATCAGGCTCGAGTTATTAACATTCTGTTCTTTATGAATGATGGAATAATATATAATAGACGTCCTTCTGTTCTTAATTTATTTCTTCTTTCCCTTTAGTGTCATAATTTAGCCTTATAAAAAGCTGATTACCTTAATGAGTCCCCAGAATTTGTTTTAAAATTCTACTGCCACATAAATCAAAACACCTGGGAAATACTGCATCAGAACACAGATAACTCTGTTCTATTGACCAGTCTCTAGCCAATATCTAGCCTCTTCATCCAGCTGCCCTCAACCCAAGTCAGTCCAAAGACATACCTTGTTTTAGGATGATCCTCACATTTGTTTTCCATTGGCATGAACCATGTAAAGTAAAACTTTTATTAAGTCGATACCTTAGTTTAATATACTAAAGTGGGAAATTATGAAATTATAGAAAAAGAAAATGCTACGACATGGCCAGATCCGCAAGGTGACTGAGGCCCCTACATGGAAAAGAGGAAAAACATAGGCAAGCAAATCAGAGAGATTTAAAAGAAACAAGTTTGACTTGTTACTGCAAACAAAGTTATAGGTTCTGACTCTTTGCTCCCCTTATCTTCCTGAGATTATTTGCATCTGTCATTGTCCGGTAATCCCCAGCAAGGGAGTCTTCCCATAGAGGACTTGATTAGTTGCAGATGTCATTGACCTTTCCTAGGTCCCTTGACTACATGGACATGCATCAGTTACGATCTAAGCTGCATGAGTTTAACACATGTTATTTAGATGTTAATCCAGGACCTGTATGCCTAATACTACCTCAAGAGTCAGGATCACAATCATAATCTTTTGGAGAATTAGATTTTTATTTGTAGAGGAGTGGAATGAGATGTATTTCACATCCCCACTCTTAATGTCTTTTATTTAAATTAATGTCTTAATGATTTGAAACCAGTGAGCTGAATGAGGCTGCACCTTTAATTTTTTAACATGCAAATGACCCAGACTGATTTCCATCTAAGAACAGCCTTAATAAACAACTGATCTTATTTATTTATTGCCAGAAAGATTTTTATAAAATGAAAGTTAACTCTTCCAACTTTAATTTGCCTCATAGTTAACAATCCCTTTCTGCATTCAGCTGATTCAGCTCTCTTGCTATCTTGGCTGTTTATTTTGCAACTGCTTTTTGGGATACATTGCTAAAAGTTAAGACATTTATTGATGCATCACTAAATTTTATATATGGCAGAAGTCAGCATTGGGCTATACCTGCTTTAGTTTTTTTCAAGCCAAATAATTGGGGCTATGCTCTATGGCAGTTTGAGACACTTGATCAGCAGAAGGCAAGGACTAGCTTGACAGTGTGGTCCTTGATGCCTTTTTTTTTTTTCCAGCATAACAGTATTCATTATTTTTGCATCACACCCAGTGCTCCACGCAGTCCATGCCCTCTATAATACCCACCACTTGGTACCCCAACCTCCCACCCCTCCCCTGCCACTTCAAACCCCTCAGATTGTTTTTCAGAGTCCATAGTCTCTCATGGTTCACCTCCCCTTCCAATTTCCCCCAACTCCCTTCTCTTGTCTAACTCCCCATGTCCTCCATGCTATTTGTTATGCTGCACAAATAAGTGAAACCATATGATAGACTCTCTCTGCTTGACCTATTTCACTCAGCATAATCCCTTCCAGTCCCGTCCATGTTGCTACAAAAGTTGGGTATTCATCCTTTCTGATGGAGGCATAATCTCTATCGTGTATATGGACCACATCTTCCTTATCCATTCGTCCATTGAAGGGCATCTTGGTTCTTTCCACAATTTGGCGACCGTGGCCATTGCTGCTATGAACATTGGGGTACAGGTGGCCCTTCTTTTCACTACATCTGTATCTTTCTGGGTCCTTAATGTCTTAATTTTAACTTTATTTCAATTCATACGAACCAGAGAGGTTTTATGGCCCACCTTTAGAGGGCGTAAGACTAGCCTTCGTCCTCATTTATATTTTCTGTATTAATGTTCCCTTTTCTTTAGTTTGTCAGCTCTTTTGTTTTGAGTTTTGTTTTGTTCGGTTATGTTATTTTGAGGGGGTTTTTTAGATTTTGTTTTTGTTGCTATATGTTTCTCTTAAATCTCCTTAAGTTACTTTTGAAACAGTTTTGGCTGTTATTTTATTCACTGTTTTCTGTAAGATATCCCTCATTTAACTAAAAACTTTTAGAGTCTTCACAAGAGTTTCAGTGAGATATATTTAGGTACATTTTGCTTTGCTATCATTATGTGTAACTAGCACATATTTGAGGTGTATTGTGTGGGGTCTTTTATCCAAATGTTTGGTGCTTTTCTATTTGTAGTTTATCTTCAAGTAAATTTTGGTATTATTATGCTGTAGTTTTCTCATTCATTTTATAATTTGTAATACAAGTTATATCCAAACAAGAGAGGCAGTATAATGTAGTGGTGAAAAAACACAGATTTCAAAGCTAGAACACCCAATTCTTACTAACTGTGAGACCTTGAAAGTTACTTAATCTCTTTGTATCTTAGTTTCCTTACAGAAAATGGAAGTAATAGTTATCCTGCTTCAGAGGGATATGATGCTGCTTAAATGAGTTAATAATCTATAAATAATATGTATATATAGATTATAAATAATCTATATACCCACTTACACCAGTGCCTGGTACCCAATAAGTGCATATAAACACTTGGGTGCATTCTCACCCAAATGCCACTTTGTGCTTGTATTGACAAATCTACCTGAAAATCAACAGTGTAAGAATACTAATAGTTAATGTGTTAAAATGTTATCAGAAAGTCAAGACAATTGCTGTGACATGTCAGCTATTGATTTAGAAAACCCTCTGCAAAATGTTTTGAGACAATATTGTGAAAATAAAAAATAAAAACCAGGTGCATTTTAAGTTTGCTAGAATTCTCATATAATCAGGTAAGAAAGAGAAAATGAAGAATATGCTCATCACTGCAGAATGCATTCCTATAATTGTAACATCATTGATGCATCCTTTCTCTTTGCTTACTTCTGGGAAAACTATTTGATTCACATTGTTGAATTAACAGGGCCTTTAGGAAATACGGAATATGTCTACTTTACATTGTCCTTATTCTAACCGAAGAATTTTTGAAGGTGTGGACCATGTCACCAGTCCTGAGAACTCTATGGCAACTGTAAGGATAATGAGGGCGGAGAACTTAAAATCTTATTAGAAGGGTTGAAAATAGAGAATGGGACAGAAATAACAATGGAGCAAAGAGCTAGTCGAGGACCAAGTGGAAATAATGTCAAGAATAAAGTGAGGAGATAGCTTTGACCTAGTAGAGAGACAGTGGTTCTTCTGAAGATAGTGGTTCTTCTGAAGATAGAAGAAAGAGGTGAGAAAATTTTGACATATGTGATTGAGGTCATGTTGGGCAAGTCCTTAAAGGATGGTGGAGATCTTTGATAATCACTCTAGAAAACAAGATAGGCTATTAACCAAGGATAAATTTCTGAAAGGATTCCTAAACAATGCTGATGGCTAAATTAAGGTTGGAGATAACTAAATTTTCAAACATGACAGTCTGAGTACTATTTGATTTCTACAGTTCAGATCTAAGAAAAGTTAATTATCTGGCTAAAATTGGGGACTTTGTGGGGAGGGGACATAAAAGGAAGACATCCATGGGAAAGGAAATCAGGCAGTGAAGGTAGTGTTCGATCAAAAGGAAAGGGAAATCATTATGAGAAAGAACAAATGTTGAAGAAAGAGAAAATGGAGGAAAGATAGATATGGTGGCCAGAGACTGAATGAAAGTCTAAGATTTCAAAGATGAGATAGTAGAATTCTAAATTATAAGTTCCAGGATGTGTCTTTGAACATGAGTTACTAAAAACAGAATAGAAGAGTTCCAGAAAGTTTGATGCTAAGTTTTTTGAGCATTGAAGTCATTGTGCTATGGAAAAAACTGTGAACATGGTGCCCAAGCTTTTAGTAAATGAGAACTGCATATGACAGCAGTGAAAAGAGGTAGAGGGTGATCTACTCATATGACATGATCTCAAGGAAAAAGAAACTTGAGCATGAAACAGGAACAACAGTGGTAATGGGAAATAGCCTTGGGGTGTCTGGAAACTGCCTTGGGAGAGAATGGGAAGCCTCTGCTCCCAGGGGCGGCTAGAAAAATTGTCCTGGGGGGAGCCAGATTTCATATAAAGGAAATATATCAACAAGTCTTCGTGAAAATGTTGAGGATGTGAAGGAATTTTTTTATAATAGGGGAAAAGGTTTTAGTGAGCTCAGTGGAAAGAATTGAGAAAGCTATCATCAATTAAAGAAAGTCAAGAAATGGAAACATAGCTGTGTGAGAACATACTGAAAATGAGGAAGTGGGCTGCCAGGAATTGCTTTTTGTTTAAGGGCTGAAGATCAGAGGAATGGTTAGATTTGCTGAGAGGCTGAATTCAGCATTTATAAGCAGATTCTGTTGAGATCAGGACAATCTTTACCCTCAGGCCTTGTTCTTCAGGAGCCTTGCTTTTCTATAAGGACTTTGAAATTAACAATTACCTTTTGCCACTTTTGAGAATGGTCCTTTAGGTGTCTGACATGTATTTACTGAAACCTGTTGCTCTAGGTTATATCTCTTGCTAACTCTTTTCCACATTCTTGGGAGAGTGGGGCTTTGAACATTACACACACACACACACACACATACACATTTTTTAACTATAGCCCTATCATTAGATAATCCTGGCTTTGTCTCTTTGTGTTCCCTTGGCAAGTTACTTAACTGCATGCATTCTGCTTCAGTTTCCCTACCTATCATTGATACCTCCTTCAGTTATTGTAAAGACTGAGTTAACACATGAAAATCACTCCAAATGGTGCCTGGGACATACTTTGCAACATATAATTATTTTTGAAAACACAGAGCAATCACGCTTTTATTTATAATTATCATTTATTGAGTGGTGCCAACCAGTATACTTAGTACTTTAAATATATGTAATTTGATTCTCACAACAATGCTGTGAGGTTATTTTAACCTTTCTACAGAAGGAAACAATCTCAAAGAAGAGCAGTAAACTGCCTTGCTAAAAAATACTGAAGCTTTTATAAAACTTAAATCTTTTGACACCAAAATTTTTTTTCTTTCCACTGTGCAACTTGTAAACAAATCACAATCATTATCATTACCTATACATTTGTATTAGCTACTAATAAATTTCCCTAGTTTACATAGCACCATAAAATAATGAAAAGACCTCAGTCTTCTTCCCCTCACTTGTAACATCTTTAGTCTCTTTCCTGATATCCAGGGGAGCTTTGGTAGAGTGCCTTGATCCTGAAGTGTGTAGCCTGTCTTTTAAGATTTTATGGACGTGAGCAAGAATGCCATCCATCAAGTATCTGTATTAATGTCCATGTTAAATCTTAAAATAAACATATGACAACAAAACAAAATTAGAAATAAAGTAAAAACAGCCCTTAAAGTGGTAGCTTTTATTAACTTGAGAGGCAAAGGCCAAGCCTGAGACATAAAACCCGGGTTTGAGGAACACATTGATCAAGCCAATATTCTGTAGACAATTGTGCTGTGGGCATTCTTTAATGGTTAAGCATGGAGAGTGGATCAAGTTACAGGACATTTCAGAGCGAATCCTCTAAATTAATAAATGTTACAAATAACTTAAACTTTATAAATGAAAGTAGCAGACTGGATAATAAAAACTGAATTAGAAGATAATGCCTATCATATAGGAGGGAAGTGAAAACAAAAAGGATGGTTTTACAGCAGGAACGTATTTCTGTACATGTATTTTGATGAGCTTTGGAGTTAGTTCACGGGGAAGTCTGAATGATGGCAAAATTCAAGGCATTAGCAGTAGAGACCATTTAATCATTTACTATATCCCAAATGCTGACAGCGGGAATGTTTGCTTTTTTCACCTTTCCCTTTCCGCGGGTCGCTGCAAGTCACGTGATAAGCATCACGTGACTCGGTCAAAGGATCTTTTCCTCTCACTGCTTTGCAAAAAAAAAAAAAAAAAAAAAAACAGCGGAACTGTTCTCCAATTAAAGCTGTTAACGTGTACTACGCTGTTTCCTTGTTGGATTTTGTTCTCTGCTGCTACTGTAAAAACAAAATGAGTGGTAAGATTTGCTGACTATTTTTGAACATTCTTCTTCTATTTTAAAACATAGAAAGCATTGTATTAATCTAAAGTCGTGCCGTGTGTGTTTTTTCAATAGATGCCAAATCTGTGGCAGTAAAAATATTTTAAATTGTTGCCATGTAGTTATAAAAAGATTAGACTCTATTTGGAGATGGGATGATTTTATATTCCATGGAGTATTCCTTACCAGCGCTTTTATTTTACTAGGTTTTTCTTTTTACCACTAAAATATGAATATTGGCACCAGATTATTTGGAAGCCATTGTGAAAGCTTGCTTATAAAGAGAATGTGTAGCACGTCAGCAGCCCGTTGCATTTTAAGAATTTAAACTCAGATTTGTAGTTTCGTCAAAAAAACCTCTCTAAATGTGAATGTATGCTAATGAAAAATAATTTAACTTACAGTAAATGAAATATCATCTTTATTAAGTTATTGATGGCACTTTTTAAGGAATGGAGGTGAGGAGCTTTTCAAATTTCTTAAGACATTTGGTGAATAAGCATTGTTTGCTCTTCTGCAAGGTTTTAGAATAGGAAATAATGCCCTTAAAATGATTTTAATAGCTTTATGTTTGGGGGTAGATTTTGCTTAGATCATGTAGATTATTAAGGAGCTCCTGGTGTATCTACAGTTGTTCAGATAAAGCTACTCTTGTTCCAGATGTGCATTTAATGGTACAATCTGTAACAGATTTGGCTTCTTTACTAGGACAGAATAACCCCCTCTCCCCCTACCCCCCGCTTCACTGCATTTACAGGGTTTGTAGTTAATCTTTTAGTATTTTCAGGATATTACGCCAACAATAAAAGTATTGGTGAAGCTAAGCGGGTAGATGAACATTTGCATCATTAAGCATGCAAGGTTTTAGGGGTTGCTGCTGTAGGTAGAAATAGCAACTGAAGTGGTACTGTAAATATTGTAGTTCTAAATTGTATTTACTGTGTTTTCATAATGGGAGTTTTGTGTGTTCAGTGTTGGATGTTATTTCATGCCAGTATTTTAGGAATTAAATACAGTATCCGTGAATTGTCTCTAAAAAAATGAACCATGTACAATTTCTGCCTCAGGATAAGAAAATTTACTTGCTAGAATGAAATGATTACTTCTTAGGGAAATGACTTAATAGTTATTCCTGGACTGCAACTAGTAATGTGTTTATTGCTGGTTTATTTTAGGTTGGGTTTGTTCTGTTCTGTTTTCAGTATCACACTTAAATATATTTAAAGAATAGAGTAGAATTTTGTTCTACTAAAATATAAACTATAAAGCAGCTTTCAAAGTATATGGTTTGAATTGTAATTATATAGTATTTATGTATTTATATTTTTAGTAAAAAAGGGCAATCCAAGCAGCTGTGTAGTTTTGCAATTTTAAATATTATCAGCAGTAACTTATTTTTTATTCTGGAGGCTGAAAAACAACAAAAACCTATTCTGATGACTTGCTGTAAGAATTAAATTTGACAACATTTGAAAGGAAGCACAGTCTGTGGCACGTTTAGTAGAAGCTCAAAAATACTGATTTCCTTTACTAAGATTACAAATAGGATTTTGATGAATTCTCTTTCTGGTTCCCAGCTAAATTTCACATATTATGAATAATATTTAAGCCAGTTGCAGGATTCATAAAGCTAGTTTACTGTAGGTTTATGTAAAATAGCTAATAGATGTAAACTAGAATTTTCTTAAAACTGTTCTCATTTTCTTTTGAGTCCAGCATAGAGAAGTTAAAAGTAAGTTTTGGATAAACCCTTTCTTGCCTAGAGGTATAAAGTACCTCACAAGTTTTATTTTGTAAGGTAATAGGTTAATGTTGGCTTAAATGCAGGAAAATTTTTTTCTGCCTTTCTCTTTTTTTTTTTTTTTTAAGATAACAAAGACCTTAATTTTCCTTAGAAGCTTTGGAGCCTTGAATTACATCAGTTGCCAGTAATGCATAGTATCCTTAAATGAAACTGTCTGGTTTTAAATTCTCTTTCTACCACTAGGGCAAGCTTAACCTCTCTGCCTTAATTTCCACATGTAGAAAATGGGAGTAATAACAATAATACTTACCTGCTGGTAGAATGATTATGAGGAGAAAAAAGAACACAAAAGGCCTAGCATATATAGTAAGTTAGTATTAACTATATATAATAAGCTATTTTAAGAAAATATTACAAACAACTTCATGTATTTGGTGGGCTGTTTGGGATGGGAAGAATATTTTGTTGAAAAGTTATTTTTAGGGGCACCTGGGTGGCTCAGCTGTGCCTTCAGCTCGGGTCATGATCCCAGAGTCCTGGGATTGAATCCCACATCAGGCTTCCTGCTTAGTGAGGAGTCTGTGTCTTCCTCTGCCCACTTCCCTGCCTCCTGTTCATGTTCACACTCTGCTAAATAAATAAAATCTTTTTAAAAAAAGAAAAGCTTTTTTATAGTCATATGTAGCATAATTTGGTAGTTGCCTCTACACAGACACACACACATAAGCTCCTTACTTCCTCATGCCCATTTGAGTCTTGAACCTATTCTCTCTCTTCCTCTCCCTATCTCTCCTTTCATTCCTCTCTCCCTCCACTTTTCTCTCTTCTCCCCCCCTCTTCCTCTGCGTCAGCCCTCCTCACTCAGGCTTCTTCACCCTTCCCTTTCTCCAGTAACCTCTCCTCCTTTGTCCCCTCCCCTCCTTTCTTGCCTGTATTTTCTCCTCTGTCCTTTTCTTCTTCCCTCACCGCTGTTCAGCATTTACCCTCCCGCACCCACCTTTTCGTACATGCTCTTTTCTCTTTCTTTCCCTATGTCTCACCATCTTTCCCCTGCCCCAGCTACCAACTACTTTGTTGCTTGCTTGTCACTCCTTTCCTTCCCTGAAAAGAGGAGATTAGCTGTATTCTGGTTTTGCTCTAACCTCCATGCTCTTCATTCTGTTTTCCTGAAGTATGTGTAATATTACCAGTGAAATTTATTTCTTTTAGCTTTTCTTCTTTCTTTTCTTTTATAACTGATATCCATTATATGTACTCTGCAGGTTGAAATTCCACATATAAAAAGAACTCTTCCTCCATTACATTCTTCATTAGACTCTTGGGTACATTTATTCCTAAAAAACGAGTGAGGCTCCTTGAGAAGGTTTAATTTCAAGCTACTAAAAACTAATGGGTGAGGGGACAGTGCAGTCTAAAGTTACAAAGTAAAAAGGATCTGAAGGTGAGATTCTTCTTTTAAAAAAAAAAAAGTTGCATAAAGCAAGTAAGATTTGTTACTAGAAAAAATAAAACACACCTTCCCCAAATGCCTATTTTATCCCACAAATGTTGAGAGAAGATAAATGAGATAATATTTATAAAAGTTAGCTGGAAAGGATAACAGTAAAAGTGAAAGAAAATGTAGAACAAGGTAAGCTGAACTTTCTCTTTTTGGGGGGAACATTTTGTTTAAGAAACAAAAATTGTTCCTTGGCTAAATATGCATGTACAGTATTTTTCTAATTTTGTTCTCAAGTCCCCACAAATACTACTTACATATTACACAAGAGGGTTTGAGCACTAATAGAGAAGTCCCAAATTTCTAACTCTTCTCCCTCTTATTGCTCATCCATCTTGACTTTTTTTTTCCTATTGCTTTTTAGAATTTTGCTTTTTTGTATCTTTCATTGATTTTTATGTGCAAAGTTTAGGTTGATTCTCCTCTAGGTCACTGTTTCTTAATTTGCATAATCATAAGATTCACCAGATGTATCTGTAACTAAGTATAGTGACTCAAGACCTCTCTGTAAGTATAATAATCTCTAGGAGCCTTGAAATCTGTGTTTTAAAAAGCTCCCCAGGTGACTCTTTTGATGATCAGACAGGTTAAAAAAAAAACACAACTGCAGGTAAAAAATAATCAGTGCACTTTTCAAGATATATTCTTATATTTTATAGCAGTTGAATCATCTGATTTCTTTTCACAGTAATATAGTTACTGTTAACTTTAGCATTCGGTTTATCTTTTTTTAATTTTTATTTTTTTAGAAGATTTTATTTATTTGACAGAGAGAGACCGCGAGAGAGGGAACAAAAGTAGGTAGTGTGGGAGAGGGAGAAGCAAGCTTCCCACTGAACAGGGAACCTGACATGGGACTGGATCCTAGCCTGAGCCGAAGGCAGGCGCTTAATGCCTGAGCCACCCAGGCTCCCCAAGCATGTAGTTTAGACGAAGTATTCAAAGTGGAATTCAAATTGTTTTCAATGTTAGCTTGCTAAGTAATCCTGGATTAACACATCATTTCTGTGATCCATTCAGGTCCTGCTCAGGTTCCAATGATGTCCCCAAATGGTTCTGTGCCTCCTATTTATGTGCCTCCTGGATACGCCCCACAGGTATGTGTTTGTGGTTTTTTTCTTTATATATCTATATAGTAGGGAACAAATATTACTGTTTAATTTAGATAAAAAATACCATTTCAGTACCAAAGCTTACCTGGTACAATATATCTTTTGGTATCTATTTCACATTCTAGTACATTTAGTATATTTGGAAAGGAAGAGAAATGAAATTGACAGCATTATCATTTGGCCTTGGCTTTGGGTGTTGAATTATTATAGAAAATTAATTCTAGAGCTTTATTTCCCTGAATATGTGATAATGTAAGTAATATCTTAAGGTTTAAAGGTGCTTGGAAGTAACCCTAGATAGTGTACCATCTGGATTCATAAAATATCTCATGAACACCCATAATAATTATATGGAACATTGTGGTACATAGAAGAAAATTTAGACCTATAGACCATCAGCCCTAAAGGCTAAGGGAATCAGTATCATCACACATTTACAGTCCTTTCCTATGCACCACTTGGGAAGCCCTGACTTAAAGAGTAAAATACAGCTAACTTATTTGCACAGGCAAACTGAATTAAATGTAAGCCCTCGGGTATTCTGAGTATCATCTGGTACTAAAATTCTGTGTAGTCTACACTCATTGCCTCATATCCTTTTTAGAAATAATTCAGTTTCTTTTTTTTAAGCACTGAAGTTATACTTGAAATTTTCTTCAGGTCCTCCCTTACTTCCTTCATGATTATGTCAGAATATTGGTGGGATATTGTGATAGATTAACTGCCCATACTATGAAGCCCACCACTGTGAATGACAGCAAAAGAAGACCATGTTGGTGAGCAGAATAGAAGTCATTTGAGAATTAGAGTCAGAAAAGCTGGATCCATTTCTTATTTCAGGCGCTTGCTGGCTGTGTGGCCTTAGACAAATCAACTTCCTTAAGTCTTCTGTGTCCTAACCAGACGATAGGATGATAACATACAACATTTCAAAGTATCTGTAAGCTTTTCAGAAGCTATCTCTACTTTTGTTTGACATATTGACGGTTCTGTGTTATCCTATTATATCTGCTCTCTGATATGGTCCAAACTCAAAGGCCTTTTTTCCAGCCTTACCCTTTTTGTGACCCCCTAAACATTTGACACTACTGATACAGTTTACCCCAAATTTCCTTGACATAACACTGTTCTGATTCTTTCTACTTTACGTGGTTGCTCCTTCTCAGACCTTTCTCCGCTAAGCTCTGTATTTGGTGCTACTGACAATTTATTTCAGTGCAACTAAAGAGTATCCAGCTTTTCTCACACCTAGCAGTACTTTTTTTTTTTTATTTTTTTTAAGTGATTTTATTTTTTTTTTTATTTTTTATAAACATATATTTTTATCCCCAGGGGTACAGGTCTGTGAATCATCAGGTTTACACACTTCACAGCACTCACCAAAGCACATACCCTCCCCAATGTCCATAATCCCACCCCCTTCTCCCAAACCCAGTACTTTTATTTTTATGGCAGATTCCTACCCTTCTCATTTCATTCAGTCAGGACCTTCAAGAAGTAGCTTTCCTTGAATGTTTCCAGGTGTCTCTCCTGTGGGTTCTCATGGCACACTATGTATATCCTTTTAATGAATTTCTCACAGTTTAATAATTTTTTTTCTTCTGAGAAGATTTTGAACTCTTACAGTTCCTGTACTCAGCAGTGTTCAAAAGATATGTATTGAGTGCTCATGTATGTCAGGCAGTCTTCTAGATGATTGTGATGTATCTGTAAATTAAAGGCAAAAACATCTGTCTCTCTGTAGTTAACATTCTTGTGGGGAGAAGAAAACCATAAGCATATAACACATGGATAAATTATGTAGTACGTTAGGTAGTAAGAAGTGGGGTTGGAAAAGGAAAGAAAATAGACCTTGGTTACATTTTAAAATAGGGTAGTCAAAATAGGCCTCTTTGGAAAAGTGACATTTGAAGGTCAAGTAGGAGTCTACATGGCTTAATTGCAGTATTGTTGTGTCTTGGGAAATAGACCTGAGGAGATGGAAACAGATGGGGGAATAGCCATTTGATGGAGCAGTCAGAACACACACACTTACTAGTTAAGTCTACCGTCTTACAGGGGTGTAGTTTATAGCACCCAAAACAATACAGTAATAATATCACAGGTCACCTTAACAAATATAATAATAATGAAAATGTTTGAGGGACACCTGGCTGGCTCATTTGGGAGAACTTGGGATTCAGTCTCAAGGTCATGAGTTCAAGCCCTATATTGAGCCTGCTTTTAAAAAAGAAGAAGGAGGGAACGAGGGAGGGACTATTGTGAAGTATTGTAAGGATTACCAAAATTTGACACAGAAACACCAAATGAGCAAATGCTGTTGAAAAATGGCACCAGTAGACTTGCTCAACACAAGGTTGCCACAAACTTTGAATTTTTTAAAAATGCAGTATTTGCAAAGTTCAGTAAGGCAAAGCACAGTAAAATAAAGTATGCCTGTATTCATATGCTCCCTTGATGTTTTCCTTTCTTCGTGGTTTTGTTAATGCTCTTATCTGGGGAATGTTACTCATTTGCTCATTTCTGCCTTTTAGAAGTCTACCCATTCTTGAGGATCTAGATCAAGTTATTTGTACCATCTCTTGGTTATAAATTAAATGCCACCTAGAATCATAATTGTGGAATTTTACAGGATTTTAAGTTCCTTGAGGATAGGCGCTGCCTTTTAATTTTTTTTATTCTATGGTAACCCAAATATAGTAGATACTTCATAAATATTTGTCAAATAAGTGAATGAATTTTAATAGTAATTTTACTGGAAGGATTATGTGAGGCTAGTGGGCTACTGTTACCTACCTTAATTTAAGATTAAGACTGTCTGTAGGAGATGTATCATTTTCAGGTACACAGGAGTAATCAGTAAACAAAAATGTATAGTCTCATCATCATTGAAATAATTTAAATACCCACTATCTAAGTGGGTATTCTAGCATTTTGACATCATTGTGGAAATAACCCACCATTTCTAGCATACACAATTTCTAATTTAGAAAATACTTAAGAATCAGGTTCTGGGCACAGCTAAGCACTTAATCATTGTCCAAAACTTGACATATAAGGAAACATTAATTATCTTAGCAAATCTAGAAGCTGGGAGTTGAGCCAAATGCTAAGACATATAGGAGACTATAATAAAGTACAGGTGGTATTTCTCTCAGTAGAGAGAAGACTTGGCTCAAGGTCGTGAGTTCAACCGCTGCATACATAGCACAAATACTAAACTCATGAATACCTATCATCCATGGTCTTCCTTTAGACTTTAATGTACTTATCTCCCCTTGTGGCTCCTCACCTCTCTTTCTTGCCATGTATATGAATGTGTATCTTAGATCACTGTGAAAAGCAGTGATCTAAGGGGCATAGGTGGAGGTCACACAATATTTTTGCCATATTATTACATAATACGTCCGTGGATTCAGCAAATTTATGCATCCTAAAAAGTTAGATCAGGCAAGCAAATATGGCAGAAATAAAAATCCAGTTTTCGGACTGTTTAGCTCTATCCTGAGGAAATAGTAATATGTACCTAAGAGAATAGTGGGGCAGAAAAGTGAAAGATCCCAAAGATAGATCTTAATTTAAGATTCAGATCGAGATTTATGAAAGTACTTTTAGGAGAAAAATGTGAAAAAAGTCATGATTTACCTAGGATATATCAACCTTCAAATTTGTAATGTTTATACCAATGGCATGTCCTATTAAGTTTAGAACCACTTCAGATACTAACTCATCATTAACTCGTACATATACTTAACTTCATTTTAAGAGTAATATTAGACAAGGACAGGGTATCAGTAACTTTAAAGGAATAATTGTTTTTCTTATTTAAGATTTGTAAAATCCAGATCCTCTGTTAATATTAAAATTGCTAGTATTGTATTATACTTCCTTTGTGAACTTATTCAGAGTTCTGCAATATTGTTTGTTTTACAATATTTATACTTTATTGCTCTGTATTTTAGCATTCTTGTCAAAAGTAATAGGAGGGAACCTGGATGATTTTATTCTGTTGACCTTAAGTTTTGAAGAGAAGGTTACTTTATAAAGATGTAAAATGCCCTTGCCATCAAAAGGGTAGAGTTCCTAAGGACAGTTTCCCCCCTTTACCACTAGTGAACAAAAATAGCTCTTAAAATAGACTTAATTTGGGGTGCCTGGGTGGCTCAGTGGGTTAAAGCCTCTGCCCTCTGCTTGGATCATGATCCCAGGGTCCTGGGATCCCGCCCCGCATTGGGCTCTCTGCTCAGCAGGGGAGCCTGCTTCCTCCTCTCTTTCTTTGCCTCCCTCTCTGCCTGCTTGGGATCTCTCTCTCTCTCTCTCTGTCTCTCTCTCTGTCAAATAAATAAATAATAATCTTTTTTAAAAATAGACTTAATTTTTTGGTTACATAACTTTTATTGTTGAATTAGAAAATGAATCATCATTTTTAGAAATCATTATTCTTTAAGAAGCAATTTTTTATTAACCATGAAACTCTGAAAGTTACTGTCCAGTATGATAGACTTAAAGCTAGTTTAAATGATATGCAGAAAGAAAAACTTGTTCATTAGATGCTTAAACATAAAGGAATGCTAATTTTACAAACAAGCCAGTGGAAAAAAATATTTTTTTGGTAAAGAACAAATATACTTGTGTACTTTAAATATAGTTGCATATTTTTCTAATCATGAGTATGTAGAAAACGTGGAAAGGGTAGGAAAAAAATTACATTGAGTGTTTGTAACCTAAAGGTACTCTCTGTAAACATATAATAAATATCCCTGTAGCCTTTAACTACAAAATTACAAACATAATTTTAGATGTAGCCTTAATGATTTGTACTTTTGTAGTTTAAAAAGAAAGGGAGGTTTGTGAGAGATTGACCTGCTTCAATAGAAGCAGGAATATGTACCAAATGAACTAAGTTACCAAATGGGAAAACAAAAACTGTAAAACACAGAAAGCAAATGGTGATAGGAGTAGAAGGAACTTAATTTACTGGCAGATAATACTAACTTACAGTCTCTAAGAGCATTGCAGCACAGAATAACACTTCATATTTTAGTGATGAAATTAATGACTTAACAAGAAAAGATTAGAGACTACCTGAATGGGACACCTAAAAAGCAGCATCAAAAGTTCTGTCCTTCTGCCTCTCTTTAATGGCTCCCCTGTTTTTTTATGGAATGTGGGTTGTTATGGTGATGAGAGGGTACCTAACAGGAAGGGGATTGTAGATCTCATAATGTGGGGAAGGGAGCTAGATCAACTTCAGGAAAAGTCTGAGATTACTCCTTTGAGCTGGACTTTGTATTTCACTTTGCCTTTATGTCAGCACACAGCAATGAGGTCAGTACGTTTTTCAGAGATTCTACATACCAGTCTGATCTCAGTCTTTTCTGTCAAAATTTCGGCAGCAGTAATGCTGCCAAAAGACATGGGCATTGTTGTGTGTGTATGTACAGTTGTAAATATAAAATAAATATCTGTTGAATGAATGGCCAGAAATACCTATATTATTATTTAGTAGCTTAAAGTGGGAATAGTTTTGGGTTTAGGGTAAGGCCGTAGAAGTAGGTTGATAGGGACGCCTGGGTGGCTCAGTTGGTTGGACAACTGCCTTCGGCTCAGGTCATGATCCCGGAGTCCCGGGATCGAGTCCCACATCAGGCTCCCAGCTCCATGGGGAGTCTGCTTCACTCTCTGACCTTCTCCTCGCTCATGCTCTCTCTCACTGTCTCTCTCTCAAATAAATAAATATAATCTTAAAAAAAAAAAAAAGAAGTAGATTGCTAAAAGTTAGGCAGAAGCAAAGGTTGTAAGAATTAAGGAAATCACAGAATTTAAATAATATGGTGTTAAAAGGGGGGAAATTATGTGGCATTCTAGTAGAACTAATGGAATACATTTATAACTGGTTGTATCATTGATTCAGCAGTTTTCTTTGAGCATCTGCCCTATGCTAGGAGTTGTTTCAGGTGTTGGGAAGAAAATAGGAAGCAGAACAGATTTGTCATGGAATGTATATTCTGGTGGAGAGCAGACACACAATAGAAAATATAAACACAAATTCCTCTTTCTGTAGCCCCTTTTAATTATGTCTGTGTTTCGTAAAGGAAAAAATAGGGCTTTGCCAAGTTAGAAATTGTGTGCCATATGTGGGTAGGTAGTCGGATCGATGCTGATAGTCCTCTTTAATTCTATTTTACTGTCTTTCCTTTGTTTTAATTTTTTTAACATAGACTAATTTGGATTAAATTTTATCTTTTCTTTTCACAACTTACTGATTCTATTTTAATCATCACCATTGGTGTACGCTGTTAGTATAAAATTCATTGCCTGCATGGTTAGCCATTTGTCAGCACCTGGACTTAGCGGATAGTTTTGAGGCCCCCATCCTCACTCCTGGCTTCTCAGAAGGTTACTTGAAGTGGTTCAGTTCTCCACATTCTTGGTCCTGATCTGGCCCTTTTTTTCTTATGCTTCCTAGATTTTTTTTTTTAAATTGTGATAAAATATACATAACAAAAAATTTACCATTGTAACTTTAAATGTACAGTTTAATGTCATTAAAGGTATTCATTGTTGTACTACCTTCACTACCATCCATCTACAGAACTCTGTTTTTTGCAAAACTGAAACTCTGTACCTAATAAAAAATAACTTCCCGCTCTTCCTTCTCCTGGCTTATCTTTATATTTTAAATGTTCTTTTTCAGAAGAAAAGTGGTTTTAATTTCATAAATAATTTAGCTGTTTCTTTTTAACCAGTGAGATCTTGCTTATGTTGTGACATTTAAAAAGACACTAAAATCTGGAGAGGACTATGCTAAGCAAAATAAGTCAAGCAGAGAAAGTCAGTTATCATACAGTTTCGTTTACTTGTGGAACATAAGGAATAACATGGAGGACATAGGAGAAGGAAAGGAAAAATGAATTGGGGGAAATTGGAGGGGGAGTTGAACCCTGAGAGACTGTGGACTCTGAGAAAACAAACTGAGGATTTGGGAAGGGATGTGGGTGGGGGGGATTGGTAATGAGCTTGGTGGTGGGTATTAAGGAGAGCACATATTGCATGGAGCACTGGGTGTGGTACATTAAACAATGAATCTTGGAACTTTTTTTTAAAAGACACTAGAGAACAGGTACCTCTGGATAGACATGGAATTAAGGCCAAAGTGCAAGAGTTCAAATATTAGCTCTCCATTTACTGTTTATGTGACCTTAGCAAGTTACTTAACATCTGCATGCTTCAGTTTCCCCATCTGAAAAATGGAGATAATAATGCTACCTATTTGTAATATTGTTATGAGGATTAAAAAGTTAATACATGTCCCTTTAGGAACTTAAGAGTTAAGTTGTAGGGTAAGACCTATGCATTTTAAAAGTTAACAAATACTACAGTGTTATGAATACCTAACAAGTGATACAGAATAAATGTAATAGAAATGATAGGAAGGAGAGGTCATTAAGATTGTGGTGCCCAGGATAGGGTTCATGGAAAGCAATCAAAAGAAACCTTCCACAGACCCTTAGCCCCAGAATCTCTACCAGCATCTGGGGTTATGTGCTTTGCCATCTCATGTCAACTCACCACTCTTACTTTTCATCTAGAATGGAGACAGACTTTCCTGCTTCTCTCTAGACCCAGTCCCCCCAGTAGAGTCTTGGATCCCATTCCCTTTTGCTTGCATTTTTCTCTCTGTCTTCTACATCATCAATTTCTTACTGTCTGATGGGCCGCTCTCATTCTATCAGCATTGTCATTGTTCTCACAAAAAAACAACACATTTTTTAGTTTCTTTACTCCACTGCTACCAGCCACCACCTTAGTTCCATATTCCCCTCTGCAGGAATACTTGCCTAAATTGGGCTTTTAGCTCTCTATTTCTGCTCCCCACTTTCCTCTCTAAACCCACTTCAGTTAGGGTTTGCCCCTATGATTACAGCAAAACTGTTCTCATCAAAGTCACAGTAACTTCCACATTGCTAAATCCAGTGGTCAGTTCTTCATCTTCATCTTATTTGACCTTTCAACAGTATTTGACAAAAGTGATCCTTCTTCCTTGATACACTTTACTGAACTTCCAGACTCCACACTCTTCTTAGTCTTCCTACTTTACTTGGTTGTCCTTTTCCAATCTTTTCAGAACTTCAGGCTAGTATATCTAACTGCCTACTCAACGTTTCCACTTAAATGTCTTACAGACTTAACTAAATTCACATATCTAAAACCTAAAACTTCAGGTCTTTCCCCCTGAAATAACTTATTCTGCCTTCACAGCCTTCACAGCCTTCCCCCTTCACAGTTGATAGAACACCATCCTTTCATAACTTCTTCTTTTAACTTCTCCAGGGGCATCATCAGCTAATCTTGTTCTACCTTTAAATATATGGAGAATGTGAACATTTTTTTATCACCCTGGTCCAAGCCACCACCATTTCTTGCGGAGATACTACAATAACTTTCTGGTTTTTCTGTTGTTGTTGTTCCCTTGTCCTACAATCTGTTCTCAACTCAGCAACCAAAGTAATCCTAGTAAGTATAAGGTTATGTCAGGTTTTCTCAACCTCAGCACTACAGACATTTTAGGCCCAGTAATTTTTGTTGTAAGAAATTGTCCTCTGTGTTGTAGGTAGCTAGCAGCTTCCCTGACCTCTCTACCCAGTAGATGCTGGTAATACCCACTCCCAGTTGTGACAACCAAAAATGTCCCTAGGTACTGCCAAATGTCTGATAGGCCCCTGGCTGGGCACCAGTGACATCACTTTTCTGCCCAAAACTCTTTGGTGGTTCCTCCTTTCACTGATGTAAATGCTGAAGTTTAGGTGCTTATTAACTTTCACTGATGTAAATGCTGAAGTTTAGGTGCTTATTGATAGCTCATATGGTCCTTCCTAATCTGCCACTCCCTTTATCTCTTTGACCTTACCTGCTTCTACCTACCCTTCTTCCTTATGCTGATGAACCAGGCACATTGGCTTCCTTCTAAAACTACTTTTATTTGTTAGGGACTTTGTTCTGTTTTCTCTGCCCAGAACACTCTTCCAGATTTTTACATGAATAATTCATTCAGTTACTTAAGTCTGCTCAAATTTCATTTTGCCAATAAGGCCTATCCTGGTCACTCTGTTTTACACTGCAACCTGTCACACTCCCACAATGCTTCTGATCCCGCTCACCTGTTGTTTTTTTTCCCCATACTTATCTGCTGGCAACATGCTAAATAATTGACTCTTCTTTTTGTATTCACTGCCTCTATAGTAAGTGTGCCCCACAAAGACATCACTAACATTTTTTCTCACCTAGATTACCAATGTTTTTGTCTTTTTTTAAATGAGCGGAGAAGGTAAAGTTAGAACTAGATATGGAAGGATAGATGGTATTTGCATAGTTGTATATTAAGGGGAGGCAAAATGAAAAGAAAGATGTCATAAACAGAAGTCCCAAGATATGGAAATGTATAGGTTTGTATGAAGACAGCTCTTTAGTATACCAGCCTGGCTGGAGTTAAGGGCTCAGGATTTGGTAAAGGAAAAAAATACATTTAAGAAGATAGGTTGGAACAAGACTGAAGGCCAGGTCAGAGAATATGGACTACAATCTTATCAGAAATGGGAGTCATTTAAGATTAGTGAGCTGGAGAGTTGATAAAGACGAAAGTAGTATATTGTGTCAGACACTGTAGTTTGGCTTGCTAAAAATCCATTCCAGACTCCTCCTAATGTCCCCTCTGTGGGTTAAAGGCTGAAAATCTGTAGTTTCCAGACTTTCTCCAGCTAGGGCTCCATATATTTCATTTCTGCCAATTACATGTATTTGTCTGAGGCTTGAATTCAGAACTGAATTAAATAGGAAGAAAGGCAGAACATGAGGCATTTATTTTGCTGGAAGCAAGAATTATACATTATAGCTCTAGAGCTAGTATATAAAAAACTGAATTCATTTGGTCTTCTAGTATAGACAGTTCGTCTCATACTCCCAACAGGTAAGGATAGTTTAATGGGGTGTTTAATAGTAATTATAATCTTTCTAAAGCAGTAATCATTGATTTTTAATTTAGGCTTATTTGTTCCTAAGTAAGTGTGTTTTCTAATATAACTACCAAGCATGTATATGTTTATATACAAAACTTGCTATTCCATTTTTTTAAGTTTATTTATTTATGTAATCGCTATCCCCAATATGGGGCTTGAACTCACAACTGCGAGATCAAGAGTTGCATGTTTTTCCAGCTGAGCCAGGTGGGCACCCCCAAATTTCGCTGTTTTTAAGGATAGTAAAACTTGTTCTTCCTGAATATAGCAGGATTTGCCTCTAAGTTAGCACTTTATATTTTAATAGTTTTCTTTTTCCTTAAGAGAAAGGTATTATTAGTCATTTATTATACCTGGAGAATAATCTTTTAAGTCTTAAAGTTTAAGGGCCCTATTTTAATAGAGGGATTCCTAATTTTGAGATAAACTCCTATATCCTATTGGGCTTTCCTGTATGTCCTGGCAGCTCCAGTGAGATTGAAAGGGTATAAATCTATCATTTTGAGAATTCCTTTTCTTGGTACGCCTAGGTGGCTCAGTCTGTTAAGTGGCTGCCTTTGGCTCAGGTCATGATCCCAGTGTCGTGGGATCAAGTCCCACATTGGGCTCCTTGCTTGGCAGGGAGCCTGCTTCTCCCTCTGCCTCTGCCTGCCACTTTGCCTGCCTATGCGCACACACTCTCGCTCTCTCTCTGACAAACAAATAAAAATAAAATCTTAAAAAAAAAATCCTTTTCTGCAGTGTAACCCCTATTTAAAAATATATAATATCTAGGATTCAGTTCAGGGCTAGAATAACGGTTAGGTTTAGGGACCGTGTGAGGGTATGTGCCTATTAGAGACCTCTCCAGAGGGATAATTTTAGGGTTAGGGTTAGGGGTTAGGGTTAAGCACATACCCTCACATGGTCCCTAACCCTAACTATTATTCTGTCTCAAACTGAACCCTAATCCTAGATCTGAGAGACAAAAAGATTTTATATATGTATACAATGGAATATTACTCAACCATAAAAATGAATGAAATCTTGCCATTTGCAATGATGTGGATGGAGCTGGAGTATTATACTGAGTGAAATAAGTAAGGGAAAGACAAATGCTATATGCCTTCACTCATATGTGGAATTAAACAAATGAGCAAAAAGAAAAAAGGAACAGAGAGGCCAACCAAGAATTATCTCAGATCATTATTGAGAACACACTGATGGTTACCATAGGGGAGTTGGGTAAGGGGGATGGGTTAAACAAGCAGTGGGGTTAGGAGTACATATGTTGTAGTGAGCATTGGATGTATGGAAGTGTTGAAACACTATTATTTTACACCAGAATATAATATTACACTGTATGTTAACCAACTGGAATTAAAATAAAAACTTTTTAAAAATGTGTAATTTCTAAAATTGAAAGCCACAGATACTTAACTGGGAATTAATATATTAGGTGTTAGTCTCCCTTGAAAAGATCTTTAGCTGTTAAAATTGTCCTGGTAATGTTTGCAAGAATTTTGTTCCTAAATGCAGTATATGGTTGATCTTAGAAATCTGGATCCAGTTTTTTCCCCATTTCTACTTCACAGTTTGTGTTCTTTCTATAGCTTATATCTCCCAACCCCCATCCATAGTTGGGGAAACAAATTAATTCCTGACCCTATTGTGTGTGTGTGTGTGTGTGTGTGTGTGTGTGTGTGTGTGTATGTGTGTATAAGATTTTATTTATTTATTTGAGAGACAGCGAGAGCATGAGTGCAGAAGCAGGGCAAGGGGCAGAGAGAGGGGAGAAGCAGACTCCCCACTGAGCAGGGAGCCAGACATATTACAGGGCTCAATCTCAGGACTCTTGAGAATATGATTTGAGCCCAAGGCAGCTGCTTAACTGACTGAGCCACCCAGGCGCCCCCCCATTGTGTCAAAACCAAAAATTCCTTTGAATCTCCCTTCATTTTTAATGCATCAGTAAATGCACATAACACAAAAGTAAATACCTAATATCGTAGCTCATTGTTTTTATTATTATTTAGCTAATCTCATCATTGATTTAAGATTTATATTGCATTGTATAAGAAAAACTACTTCATGTTCAGTATGTATGTTATGTATATGTACTTAGTGTATTTAATCATATTCTGTAAAATTTCTTAATTTAACTTCTAATGGTATAAAAATTCTTACTCTAACCTATATCAAAAGATTGCTTAAATCTTATGGAAGAAATGTTTAATGTTCATTTTGTAGGTTATTGAAGACAATGGTGTTCGAAGAGTTGTTGTGGTTCCTCAGGCACCAGAGTTTCATCCGGGTAGTCACACAGTCATACACCGTTCCCCACATCCTCCTCTGCCTGGTTTCATTCCTGTCCCAACCATGATCCCCCCTCCACCACGCCATATGTACTCACCAGTGACTGGAGCTGGAGACATGGCAACACAGTATTTGCCACAGTATCAATCTTCACAAGTATATGGAGATGTAGGTAAGACATCTAAAAATATTCCTGTCTTGTGGAGTTAGTTCCTCTTTACTTGGATATACAATAAATGCTTTCCTCCTATTATATAAAAGAAAAGACCAAACAGTAACAATACCACAATCATGTTCTCTGACCCAAGCACTATGTTAAGTATTTCATCCTCATGATTACCCCTCAAGGCAAAAAAGTAAACAAAATCAAAGAGGAAAAATAACTTATATCGTGCAGCAATATTTAGTGGGGACATGTTCAGACAAGAACTTTTCTTCTCTCTTCTGCCAACTAGACTCAGGAAACTTTTCAGCCAGGAACAATCATACTGTTGTTAAATATTTAAGGTTGTGATGCCACTTACCAAAGTTACTGGGTTCTATAAAGGACTGGGGAGAGATGTGGGGGAGGAAACAAGACCTAACCAAGGACCCCAGGGAGTTAATAAATTGCTGGGAAGAATAGACAACCACACATACACCAAATAATTGTCTTATTCTTGCCTATGTATTTAAATACCATCTGTATACTGACAGGTCTCACATTTGTGTCTCCAGCCACAACCTCACCTCTGAGCTTCAGACTTACGTTTCTGACTTCTTAATAACCACTGAAATGCCTCATGCATATCAGTTACATTGTTTCTAAAACATAAATCTCAATTATGTAGCCTGCTTTTCTGTCATCTTCATCTTGATACATGGTAGAACTGTCTACTCAGTTTGCTCAAGTGAAAACCACATGATCAAATTTATTCTTCCTTCTTTAACCCCCACATTAGCTGGTATCAGTTTTATTTTCAGACGTTTCCAAATTTTATCTACTTTTTTCCACTGCTACTCAAATCTTGTCCACTCTTCGCTCTTGTCAGGATAACTGCAGCAGCAGCTGCCTTCCAGTTGGTTTTCTGCTGTCATTCTTGCTCCCAGCCATCCAGGCTTAGCCTGAGTAATTATTTTAAATATAAGTCAAACCATTCTCATATTTAAAAGATTTCAGTAACTTCTCATTACATTTAGAATAAAATCCTGAACCTTCTACTAGACCAGGATTTTTCCATGTCTATACTCTTGATATTTGAGAATGGGTAAGTGTGTGTTTCACAGTATAAAACTGTGCATTGTAGGATATTCAGGAGAAGCCATGCCCTACCAGATGCCAATAGCATACAACTCCTACCCCCCCATCCTCAACCAGTTGTGACAACTAAAAATATCTCCAGATATTGCCAAATGACCATGGGGGCCAAAATTGACCTTGCTTACAATGTACTGGCCTTCACAAAGCCATCCCCTGTGGCCTCTGACTGCTTTGTCCCACTTGTCCCACCCCACCCCCTTCAGTTTTTCAAAACCTCCAAGTTCTTTTTGCCTCAGTGCCCTGCACATGATGTTCTCTCTGCCAGGAATACTCTTTTCCTTTTCTGTGGAAGGCTCCTTTTTTTTTCCCATTTGATTTCAGCTTTCAGAGAGATCCTTTGTGACCTTACCTTATCAGTCTCTCACACTGAAACCTGTTTCTTTCACAGAACTTAACACAATTTGATTTTTTTTTTAATTCATATGCCTTTCTCCCTTATTTGACTACGCATCTCCTGACAACTAAATGTCTTACCCATCACTCTCTCTTAGCAGTACCTATCATTAATGTTTAGTAAACTTACAGAATAACTCTAAAACAGAATTTTAATTCTACAGCACAGCCTATAAGTAATAAATATATATTATGTCATATATCATATATATTTTTCAAACTTCTCTTGCCCAAGTAACACACTGATTCTGTAGGTCTGGGTTTTGCATCTCTGACGCATTCCCAGGTGAGGCTCATTGAAGTGGTCCAGTGAAAACTTGAGTAGCAAGAGTTTATATTACAGTCTCATCCTTCTATTTTCTTTACTGTTAATTATGACTTATTTTTAAAAAGGTATTTGAGAAAATTATTTTAAAAAGCTAGATGTTATAACTGTTGCTATTTCATGTTGTTAAAATCCTTGTTATTCAGAAGGAGATATTAGAATACTTGGATATAAAAAAAATAAAAAAAGAATACTTGGATATGATTCACAGTGTTGTGAAGGAAAGTGAAAAATATAAATCCACAAGGGTACAAATCTAAAAACTAGCTATCCAGTGATGAAAGACAGGAGTCCTACTGTGTGTGAGTTTATAAGCCAAAGTGTCTACAACTAGATCCTAATTATGATAGTTTTATAACTAGTAGCAGCCTTCATGAAGAGGAGATTCTGGCTCTTTCATATAAATATATGCACAATATATATATTTATATATTTTATAATATATTTATATATTTAATATAAATGTTCATACAATATGTTGGCTTTTATATCTAGCTTTTTTTCACTTGGGCTATTTTTTTAAGGCTTAGTTCAAAAGTTTAGCATAATCAGTACTCCATTCCTCTGTATGGCTGAAAATATTACGTTATAGGGATATAATTTTGTTTATCCATGTATTAATTGATGGACATTTGAGTTGTTTCTACTTTTTATCCATTATGAAAAATAAATAATGATGCTTTGACAGTTGTATACAAGTTTTTATGTAGACATGTTTTCACTTCTCCTGAGAGATTCCTAAAAGTAGAATTGCTGGCTTGTATAGTAATTTTATGTTTAACTTATTGAAAAGGCATAAAAACCATTTTCCCTAGTGACTGCACCATTTTACATTCCCACAAGCAGTATGTGAGGGTTCTAAATTCTCCATATTCTTACTAAAACTTGTTACTGTCTTTGGATTCTAATCATTCTGGAGAATGTGAACTTGTGTCTCGTTGTGGTTTTGATTTGCTTATTTCTCATTACTGATGTTGAACACCTTTTCATTAGCTTTATTAGCTATTTGTGTATCTTCTTTGGAGAGATGTCTATTCAGATCCTGCACCCATTTTTTTAGTTGGGTTATTTGCCTTTTTATTGTTAAGTTGTAAGAGTTTTGATAAAATATGGATTCAAGTCCCTTAGCAGATATATGATATACAGATATTTTCTCTTACATTGTCTTTTTACTTTCTCAATGGTATCCTTTAATGCAGAAAAAAAAAAATTTTGGTGAAATCTGATTTTTCTTGGATAGCTTATGCTTTTGGTCCTAAGAAACTATTACCTCAACCAAAGCCATATAAATTGGCACCTATGTTTTCTTCTATGAACTTAATAGTCTTACCTCCTACATTTAGGTCTTTGATTTATCTTAATTTTTGTATATGGTGTGAGGTAGGTGTCCAGACTCATTCTTCTATATGTAGATACTCAAATTCCTGTGTTTTTTATTCTAGTATTATTGTACATATCCTTCTAGTACTATTTCAAAAATACTGTATTCGTTTTCTTAAAACACTAATAAGTTAAAACTTTTTATTGAGATTTTTGAGCCTTTTTTAAAAATATTTTTCTCATTACAAATTTTAAATTTAAAATAAAAATAAATTCTGGGACAGGTAACGGTATTTATGAAGTATATTGATTTTATTATAGTGCTGTGTGACTCTTTCTATAATAAATACATTCTTCTAAATCACAACCTTGAGTTTTTGATATCCAGAGATGCAGTGTTTTGTACCTAGACTCAGTTCTTAGTAAACAATCCTACTTATTTCTTTTTATTAACTCCTATAACTATTTTTCAGTGATGATTCAGTTTGGTTTTTGTGGGCTGTTTTGTTTTGTTTTGTTTTGTTTTGTTGAGTCATAAGAGAATTTAGGCAGGAGGTGGTTTTCTGTTTGCCTCCTTTTTATGTTTGAAGTTGAAAGAGATACTAAAAGTGATGATTACAAAAGAGTAAGAGAAAAAGAACTGTGCACAGTTCATTTCAGTTCTTAACTCAATTATGATTATCATAACTTAATGATGTTGTAATCAGCTGCTTCTGTGGAGGTTAAGAGTTAATTGGAAAAAGATGAAGAAAAGCAATGTCTCTGTAAATGTATTTGATATATATAATTATAATCAAAAAATTTGGTTCTCTCAGTAGATGGAGAAACAGAAATAGCTTTGTTTTGCAGAATTATTCTTTGAAATATTTTATAATAGTTTTATGCAGTATAATAGATTTATTTCCCATTCCTTTCTTTTGTCATAAATGTATTTGGAGTAAATAATGTTTTAAAATATTTTTATTTCTTCCTAGATGCTCACTCTACACATGGAAGGTCCAACTTTAGAGATGAAAGATCTAGTAAAACATATGAACGTTTGCAGAAAAAATTAAAGGATCGCCAAGGAACACAGAAAGATAAAATGAGCAGTCCCCCATCTTCGCCCCAGAAATGCCCTTCTCCCATAAATGAACATAACGGGCTTACAAAAGGGCAGAATGCTAGTGGTATAAACGTAGGATCAGCAAAGAATAAGTCAGGAAAAGGGAAAGGTGGTGCACAAATTGATACAGAAGTAGAAGGTAACTATTTAAAATACTCATCTATTCCTGTTGGTACTTTTCATCATTATTTAATCAACTAAAAGTATATTCTTTCAATTATTTCATTAGGCTCCAGATAAACTATTTTTAACAACCCTTCCTAAATGTGAGAAGTTTTATTACCTAAATTGTTACTGGGGTACTTCTTTTTACAATTTGTGAAAGCTCAATTAGTAATTTCACCTAAATGGCAAATTTTACTACCTAAGAGAAATTCGTTCAAAGAAAAACCCTGGTAAAGTTCATCCAGATTCATTTTCCTCTTTTTCTGGTCCCTTTGACATGCTGGTTTTTTTCAAAACTCTTTATTTCTGCTAACTTCTTTATTTATAAAGTCCCTGAGAGCAACTCATTATGTCATTCATTAATTAATCTATATACTCTATAGGAATGAGTATTCTTCATTGCTTTTGTCAGAAGTTCTTTTTTCTTAAAATCCCCTTATTTCCCTGGACCTTTCCCCTAACGTGTGACTTCTACCATATGAACTCTGAGCACTACTTCCTTTTCTTTATAATTTCCATTCCCCACCAATATATTTTTTTGCTTTAATAGCTTCATGGTTAGTACATTAACATTTATATTAAAGATTTTATTTTTATTGACAGAGAATTTGAGAGAGCACAAGCAATGGGAGCAGAGGAGGAGTGAGAAGTAGACACCCCGCTGAGCAGGGAGCTAGATGCGGGACTCAATCGCAGGACCCTGGGATCATTACCTGAGTCAAAGGCAGACACTTAACCATCTGAGCCACCCAGGCGCCCATTAACCTTTATATTAACAAAAATGTTCTCCCATATTTTTGAGACCTTCTGATGAATCTTTTTCAGTACTGATATTTTACAGGAGTTAAGATAAAGTTACAGATTTATCAGTTTGAATATAAGTTATAGTCAAGTCAATTACATTCTTATTTTGGGAACCACAGTTAAGACCTGCCAAGACACAAATACTTGCGTGTTTGGGTGGCTCAGTCAGCTGAGCGTCCAACTCTTGGTTTTAGCTCAAGTCATGACCTTGGGGTCATGGGATCGAGCCCCATGTCAGGCTCCACACTCAGCGAGGAGTCTGCTGAAGATTCTCTCTATCTGCCTCTTAAACCCTACCCCATGTGTTCACTCCCTCTCTCTCAAATAAATAAATAAATCTTTTTTAAAAAAAGGTGGGGGGAGGGAAGAAAGAAATACTCATTTAACTTGTTAACTGTTAAGAGGTAGGAGATTGGGGAATGAGAATTCTGGAGAGTATTTTTTACAGCTATGAATAAAAATACACTTTGTATAAGAAAAACTTAAGTGACTGGTTCAGATTTATATAGTGGCATTATAATTAGGGATCACAGTTAAAGTGGAAATAGAAACTAAAGCAGAAGAATCTTAAAGAACTACAAACTGCTGAATATGAACTAAAGTAAAAATTAGGAAATAAAAATCTCAGTTTACCAACATAGTTTCAGAAGACATATTGTGGAAAGAGAGGGATGATTATATTTAAGTTCATTTTTTAAATAATCTTTTTTTTCTTTCTCTTTTTTAGAAAAAGATGAAGAAACTAAAGCTTTTGAAGCACTTCTTTCCAACATTGTCAAGCCAGTGGTAAGTATTGCATGTATTTTCTTAACATTTATATTAAGTATTATTCGCGTAGGGTTTTGGTGTATTCTAGTTCAGGCCTTGCTTAAAACTTAATTATATCAGGGGCACCAGACTGGCTCAGTCGGAAGAACACATGACGTTTAATCTTGTGGTCGTAAATTCAAGCCCCACCTGAGTGTAGAGATTACTTAAATAAAAAAAAGAAAAGAAAAGAAAAACTGTAAAAATGTGATATTGATAATGGATCGATGTAGATCTGACATAAGAAAGAATTGTTAGTGAAACAAAATATTCAGTCAGTTCATTTTTTAAACTAGGATTTAATGTATGCTGAATGGCATTGAAAATCATTAGAACAAAGATGTAATAAATAGTGTGGTTACAACTAATTACCAGTTTTTAAAAATCATCTACACGATTTCCATAAAAAATATATTCAGTTAACTCCAGATGCAAAAACAGTTACTATAGAAGAGGTTTGTATTTCCCAACCCTTTGTAAGTGTACATGTAATAGAAGAAATAAAATCAGAGAAGGCAGGCAGCAAACCTGGCTACATAAAATTTTCTGCTTATTTTTTAAATAACCTAAGTAAAGGCTAAGATCTTAATAGGAAAAATACTTGCATCAGATTTGACAAAAGATTAATTTCAAGAACTCATACAAATTGAACTTTTTTAAACCCATTAAGACCCCAAAGTGTTTTTTTACTAGTAATCAAAATTAAACTTCTCTGAAACCATGAGGTCTCATGTCTTAATAAAAAGCTACACAAACAAAAATGTTTTTTGCAGCACAAATATTAATAAAAATAAAACAAAGAATTTATAAATTGGGATATTTTTACAGACAGAATATTTTAATCATTTAAAAATGTGATTTGGGGGCACCTGGGTGGCTCAGTTGGTTAAGCAACCACCTTCGGCTCAGGTCACAGTCTCGGAGTCTTGTGATCGAGTCCTGCATCAGTCTCCCAGCTCCATGGGGAGTCTGCTTCTCCCTCTGACCTTCTCACCTCTCATGCTCTCTCTCACTGTCCCTCTCTCTCAAATAAATAAATAAAAATCTTTAAAAAAAAAAATGTGATTTTTGAAGACCAAAAACATTCAAAGATGCTATTGTAGGAAACAGTGCTATTGATCAAATTATTTAGATAACCATGATTACAGTCTTATAAAGGAAAGACTTTAGAAAGAGGAAAAAAACTAGAAGGAAAAACCAAAATGTCGCAGTTACTCAGATGGGTCATCTTTCTTTCTCTGCTTTAGGAGCTATAACTTCATTCCATTTTAAAAGTAAGCTAATAGATGTGCCAGTAATTAAGATTAAATTTTTATTTTATTAGTTATGTGTGAACTCCTTTATGATGAAATATGTAAGTAATGCACAAATATAGGGAGTAGAAATAAATTCCGGTTACCCACTCCTCTGAGTTAGTCCTAACAGTTTGGGTTTCCAGTTTCACTTTATTTGTATGTGTTCGTCCATCCTAATATATTTTTTCTATTGTCTTTTTATGAAAAAGGGATCATACTGTACCCTTTTGTTCTATGGCAGGCTTTTTTCTTTGTGCTGTGCCTTAGCAATCTGTGTCATCATATTATTCTTTCAAGAGCTGCATAGTTGCTCATTCAGTCAGTCACAGTATTGCCATAATGACAACCAATCAAAATACTTATTGAGATCCTATTATATATCAATAAATAAAAAGCAAATATAAAACCAAATCAGATGTGATAGTAAAAAGAGCTTTTACAGAAATAGGGTAATGTGATGCATTACTGAGGAGAGGGGAATTACATTAAATATAGCAATCAGGAGAACTTTCTCTGAGCCTCTGAAGAGTTAGAAAAGTTGAAAACGTTGGAAGGAATGGAAGAGGGAAAGCAGGAATAATCCTGGCAAGTTTGCCAGATAGACCCAATAGACTATGTTTATTGGAACATAGTGCAGTGGAGGAAGGAGAAGTACAAGATACAGTGGAAGCAGATGACTGGGCTTTCTCGGGCAGGATAAGCCCATTTATTAAACATTGATAAAAATATTTCTTGATTTACAAAACAAAACCTTCTATCTCTTCCCTGCCCAAAAAAAAAAAAAAAAAAAAAACAAACAGAAAAACAACCATGGTAAAATATCTTGTGCTAAGTTACAAAAAAAAATACTTTGCTTTATTCTTGTATGGAAACAGAAAAGTTGTTGTTACTCTCTTACTACCCTCTCCACAAACGCTTATCTTTTAATTTTATACCATGTTAGGAAATTGAAATAAGCCAGTCACTTACCTAATAAGTACTTATCTAATAAGTATTATGGTCCTACTTTTTCGGACAACACTAAATAGATTTGGATGCTTTAGTTTTCTTCCGTTCTAATCTGAGGTCTCTGAAAAAATTAATCTTATACATGTAAATTAATGTAAACCTACACAGAATTATTTCATAATAATAGCTAATACAAGTTTACTTAGTGTCAGACTCTGTTCAGGGTACTTTGAAAACATGCATTATTTAATTTCTAGAACAACCTTTTGTGTACTCTTTTCCCTATCTTACAGATGAGTAAACTGAAGCAAGAGCAGGTGTTTTTTTTTTTCCTTTTTTTTTTTTTTAAGATTTTATTATTCACTTGACAGACAGATCACAAGTAGGCAGAGAGGCAGGCAGAGAGAGAGGAGGAAGCAGGCTCCCCACCGAGCAGAGAGCCCGATGTGGGGCTCGATCCCAGGACCCTGGGATCATGACCTGAGCCGAAGGCAGAGGCCCAACCCACTGAGCCACCCAGGCGCCCAAGAGCAGGTTTGATAAGAAATTCAGTCAATAGCTTTCCAAAATCTATGTCTATCCAAATGTATATCACTAGATTAATAAAAAGAATTTTCAAGCCTTAATAGAATTGGTATTTGAATGAAATAATCGTTAATACTAGCAGCATTTACTTGTTACAGTCTATAATATCAAAAGCATTATTTTTCAGGCCATGAATCTTAAAACAGTTCTTTTAAAGAATTTCTTGGCCAGTAATTTTGTAAAATAAGTCCTGTGTCATAGTAAAAAGTCATGTTGTTGGTTTTGTTTTGCTTTTTTTTGTTGTTCATTTTGTTTTTATCTTTACTAAATTACTTGTGATCTGTGAAGTATAGGTTAGGGGTGTGTGTGCGCAAGCACGCACTTGTGTGTGTGTATAACTGTGTGTGTGTGTGTGTGTGTGTGTGTGTGTGTATAACTGTGTGTGTGTGTGTGTGTGTGTGTGTGTTTGTGTATGTAGTTGTTTTTGCATGCTCTTGTTCATTAGAGCACCAAACTAAATGTATCACTTACTCTGTAAATATTTGACCACTAATAAAATGCCATATGCTGTGCTGAAAGCTGGAAATAGATAGGCATGGCCCCTGCTTTCAGAACTTTGTTTAGTAGATTAGGTCATGCAATAAATGTAAGATTATATCTGTGGAGTGCCAGAACAGAGATAGAGTGCTATAAGAATATATAATAGGGGGACTAGGCCTTGACAGGATGTTAAAAGAAATTTCACTAAGGAAGGATGATGAACTGAAATTTATTTTTTATAAGATTATTTATTTATTTGACAGAGAGAGAGCGAAAGTAAACAAGGGAACACAAGCAGGGAGAGTGGGAGAGGGAGAAGCAGGCTTCCTGCAGAGCAGGGAGCGTGATGTGGGGCTCTATCCCAGAACCCTGGGAACATGACCCGAGCCAAAGGCAGACACTTAACACTAAGCCACCCAGATGCCCCAGTGAACTGAAATTTAAAGAAAAAGTAGTGGTTGGGCATTGTGGACTGTGAGGGTTAGTGTGGGGACAGTATTGCAGAGACCAACATTTGAAAAGTACTGAACATAACACATTTGAGGAACCAAAAAAAAAAAAAAAAAAGCAAATTTTATTTCTGAAGTAAGCATACAAATAAAGACTCATTTCAGATGATTTCCAAACTGTATTTTCTACCCTCATTATTCACCACTTTATTTAGAACCACATCTCCTAAGGCATCCTAAAAAATGTTCCAAGTTCACGGTCGCCTGGATGGTCCAATTGGTAGAGCATGCAACTCAATCTTGGGGTCGTGAGCACAAGCCCACATTCATTGGCCATAGAGCTTACTTTAAAAAAAAAAAAAAAATTGGGGAAAAAAAATACCCGAATTTGTAGGTTTTGCTAACAACTAGAACTTTATATAGAAAATCTGTTTCTTAATCTTTTCTAAGTTATTTTCTCCATTGTTTCTCAAAACAAAAAAGGAATTGAATTAAATAGATTTCTTTTGTTCTCTGTTTCCTTTTAGTATATCCATCAGTTATCACATACCTCTCCCCAAGTTTTCCTGATCACAATATCAGTATCACCTTACATTTCCTCTTTATCTTTAATGCCAAACTGAAATCCAAGCTTTATCAGTTCTTTTACTTCAGATTTCTAGGATCCACTCTTTCCCAGCTTCCCACATACACACATAGGTACTACATCTTTACACAGGAATTCCACTGTAGCTTTATTGAAGTCCACCTCCCTTTTCTTTACAACCCTTTAATAATCCTTTGAAACCGGCACTAGATAACAGCATTTTTACGCATTGTTCAGATTGCAACATGAAAAAAACCATTACTCTTGTTTTTCAAGACTTGACTGTCTTCCTCTTTCCTTTGTGATCTTCTTAATGGTCCTTTGTGTTTCTCTTTTCCCCTAAATCTGTGGTTCCCATGGGAGTGAAATTACTAGAGTACTTTTCAAAATACACACTCATACATGTTCTTTGGACACCAGGTTATAAGTATAAACTTAGGGGGAAACAAATTATTCGTTCCTATAATAATTACCCATTTCTTTTCTACCAAATTATATCCCAAACCAAATCCTTTAAAATTCTATTTAAAGTTCATTTCTCATGAAGTTTTCCACAGCAACCCCAATGTAATTACTCCTTTTTTGCGCCTTAACATTTATGTGCAAGTAATAAAATACCATTTTAATAGACTGAGTTGGGATCAAAACTTTTTCTGTAAAAGCAGATTCCTAGAAAAGTTGAAATTAGCAGTGTGTCTGAATTTTTTTAAGTGTATTTTCTAAATTCAACAATATATCCTGGAAGTCTATTTAGTTAAATGTTAGAAGTATAGATTAGTTAGAAATTTTGCTGATAGTATTCTACCAATGTTAATTTCTTAGTTTTCACAAAATTACATTATTATGTAAGATACTAATAGAGGAAGCTGGGCAACGGGTATACAAGCCCTCTGTATACTTACTATCGTCCCAACTTTTATGTAAATTTAGATTTACTCCAAAATGAAAGACTTTTTAAAAATACTATATTTGATTAGTTATGGTAAATAAATCATCTCACTCAGCCACTCACTTTTGTATGTGAGACCTGGGACCCTAAAGGTTTGAGAGTTCAGTATCATCAAGCAAATTAGTGGCAAGTCTTTTGCCTTCCTCCTTAAGTTCCTCTCTACCACCTATACTTTTAAGTCAACTTCAAAAAGTAGACGCCAGTTCATGCTTCTGGCTGACCTACCTTCAGAGTATTATTCACTTACTTATTCTCACAGTTTAACAGTTAGGATAATCTCATAAAATCAGATTCCAAGTACAGTATACTTGAAAGTACATACAAATTCAGTGTACTTGAAAGGTTGTACATATATGTATGTTAACAGTAGGTTTCTTTAAAAAAAAAAAAAGCTACAGTAACCTATAGTTAAAGGTTAATAGCCAGATGGACATGGTTAAAACAAAGAATCATTTTAAGCACATTTTAAATGAAACATAGTACTAAGACATTTATAAGGTAGTATGACAGTAAGTAAAATATATTTCTGTGCTTTAACAGAAGCAGAATATATACAGGAATAAAATTTAAATTTATTCAGGCTTTAAGAACTTTGAGAAGGGGAAAATGCCATGCTTGTGTAGAGACTGATTATACTGCCCAATTAAGATAGGGGTCGTCCTCATCCTAGTGGTCGGTGGTTTTATATTTAGAAACACTGGGATAGTCATTAAATATAATTTTTTTAAGATTTTATTTATTTGACAGAGAGAGACAGAGAGAGGGAACATAAGCAGGGGCAGTGGGAGAGGGTCTGCTCTGCTGAGCAGAGCCTGATGAGGGGCTCAATCCCAGGACCCTGGGTTCATGACCTGAGCTGAAGGCAGACTGAGTCACCCAGGCACCCGTAAATAGAGATAATTTTAAAGCAAGCTTTTACATTAGAGTCTAGGTGTGATCTGATAACTTTTCTTACCAATCTTTAGTTTAATCCTTAGGCTTTTTCCCTCTTTATTACATTTTTATTATAAAAGAATACATATGCAAAAATTATTCCAGTAATCCAAAATGTACAAAATACTACAAAGACCTTCTGTTTTTTTCTCACAACTCTCCCTGTATCCCACCACACATATGCACAAAATCCCCGAAGGTGAGAATTAGTACATTTGTACAGTATATTTCCAGATACTGGTGTGCATTTTTTAATTTTTTTTAACATAACTGAGATCATAGCATGCATACTGCTTTGTAGCTTCCCTTTTCCCCCATTACATAGCATCAGTATATTAAGGACATGTTTAAATGTCAGCACATAAATATTTTCCTCATTCCTTTTTGAACACAACCTGCATTGTAATGTGTTAAGAAACTGTGCTCATAATTCCAATTTCTTGCCATTAGTAACAGTGCTGCAATAAATATTCTTAAGTACATGTATTTATGTATGTAAGTTCATAGGCTATTTCCCTGAAAAAAGTTCAGGAATGGAATTATTGAACTATAAGCACATTGTAAATTTTTATATTGGTTCCCAAGTTCCAATCTACACAGGGATCTTACCAGTATATACTTTTAACTACATTTAAGAGAGTGCCCATTTCTCCAAACAGTTAAATACAGTGGCTATTACTAGCTCTTTAATCTTCCTAATGTGTTAGTTGAAAGGTTGTACCTTATTTTAATTTACACTTATTTATGAATATAGTTACTCAAAAATAAACTCAAAATGCATTAAAGACCTAAACTTGAAACCTAAAAACCTAAAACTCCTAGAAGAAAACATGGACAGAAATTTCTTTGACATTATTTGTAGAACATTTTTCTGCATCTGTCTCCTTAGGCAAGGGCAGCAAAACAAAATTAAAATGTTGAGACTAGACCAATATGACATAGCTGAAAATTTACACCTCTCAGAATGACTAAAATTAAAAAAGACAGGAAATAACAGGCATTGGCTGGGGTGTGGAGAAAAGGGAGCCCTTGTATACTTTTCGGTGGGAATGCAAATTGGTATGGCCATTATGGAAAACCATATGGAGGTTCCTCAAAAAATCAAGAGAACTACCATATGATGCAGTAATTCCATTACTAGGCATTTATCCAAAGAAAACAAAAACACTAATTCAAAAATATATATGCACTCCTATGTTACAGCATTATTTATAATAGCTAAGATATGGAAGCAGTCCAAGTATCCATCCACAGATGAATGAGTAAAGATGTGGTATGTATATTACCATATATACAGTGGAATATTACTCAGTCATAAAAAATGAAATGTCACCATTTTCAGCAACATGGATGGACCTAGGTGGTATAATACTAAGTGAAATAAGTCAGAGAAAGACAGACATTGTATGATTTCACTCATATGTGGAGTTTAAGAAACAAAACCGATGAGCAAACAAAGAAGTAAAGAGACCAAATAACAGACTCTGAAATACAGAGAACAAACTGGTGGTTGCCAGGGGGGATGCGAGTTTGGGGATGGTAAAGTAAATAAAGGGGATTAAGAATACACTTAAGGGAGCACCTGGGTGGCTCTTGATTTGAGCATGAAGCCTGCTTAAGATTCTTTCCCTCTCCCTCTGGCCCTCCCTCTCTGCTCTCTTTCTTTCTCTCTTTCTCCCTCTCTTCCTCTCTCCTTCCCTCCCTCTCCCTCTGGCCCCCCTCTGCTCTCTCTCTCTTTCTCCCTCTCTCCTTCCTTCCCTCTCCCTCTCTAAAAAAATAATAATAATAATAATAATAATGCACATCATGGTGAGCACTTAGAAATGTGTCACATTGTTGAGTTACTATACTTCACATCTGAAAGGAATATAACACTGTATGTTGATTATACTTCAACCCATTTCTCTAAACCCTTACCTTAACACAATGGAGATGTTACTAGCTTTTTAATCTTCTAATCTGTTGGATGAAAAGTGATACCTTGTTTTAGATTACCATTTATTTTTATGAATGCTTTTCACATCATTTCTTATATTTCTTTGATCGGTCCATGACCTTTGCTCATTTTTCTCTGTTCTTTATCTTACTGTAAGACACTTTCTACATTGAGGAAATGAACCTTTTCAATACATTACAAGTGGACTTTTTCTATTCTTTTTTAACTGAACATGGTGTTTACACTAATAGTTTTGAATGGCCCATAATGGTCTTTAAATTTTTATTGAACCCATCTGCCCTTTGGTAACAGATTATATCTCATCTACAAATGGACAGGTTTCTATTTGTGGGCCATTTTATGAAAGTAGATACAGATATATTTTATTTAATCTTGAAACCTCATTAAATTTTCACTGTTCGTTATTCATATTACAGTTGTTTCAAAAGCTTTTAAATATTATGTTTTTGCAGGCGTCAGACATCCAGGCAAGGACAGTAGTACTTACCTGGTCACCTCCTTCCAGTTTCATTAATGGTGAAACAGATGACACTACTGTACCAGAGCTCTATAGTTACGAAATTCTGGTCTCAAGTACTGGAAAAGACGGGAAATACAAAAGTGTTTATGCGTAAGTACTTGTTATGTTTTACTCCTCCCATTATGTAAGTTAGTGATATATCATAAAGAGTTTAATACTAATTTTGTTCTGCTTTTCCCTCTCAGTGCTTTTATTTTGAATCTATAAATTGACAAGTGATACTGATTTCGATGTATATAGTCCAAATACCAGCTGATAAACGTCTGTCTCCTACCGCTTGAAATAATGCTTTCATTGGCTACATACAGCGTTAGTATTTTTCAGTAGGCTCCCTTGTAGATATTTCACTATTCGCATATTCCTGAGACATTAATATAAATTGCTGTATGTAGAAGCCCAGAATGGAAATAGGGAACCATTAGATTGTGAACTCATGAAATATAATGCTTCTCTAAAGAGTTGGATTTAACTGTTAATATGTCAAGCTAATACCCTATTGTAAAATGAATTTAGTACCATTGTTCCTCATTTGTATGTTGGTATGTTAATAATCATATTTTGAAAACCTGTCATAGTTCTCTTTCCTTGGCTGTAAAGTGTTAAAATACACCAAAAGCCTTGGAAAGAGTCAGTGGCTAAAACTGTGACATTTATGACTGACACTTGTAAAATAAATAATTTTTTGTCCTTATTCATATAGAAGTTGCTTATCTAATGAAAAAATAAAGAGTGAAGTTGATTACTAATAATAATTTAAACACTGGGAATATTATAAAGGAAGTGATTAGTCACTTGAATGATCATAATTAACATAGAACACTGGACACATCAACCTTCTTGATATCTTTTCAAAAAATAGCTAATATAAGGAAAAGAGGAAAGTGAAACTGCTCCAGTATTTACTATCTAGTTACATAAGGTTAGAAAAATATCCTGTCTCCTCCTCTCTATTGACATTTCCTTGTATTTATTCTGTCGTGTATCTTAAAAGAGACAAAGCTACCTACAGGGTAAATAGGGGATAAAGGATCATCAACAGAAGGTTTCTTTTTGTGGTAATGGCTGTTTCTAGTTAGATGGCTGCTTGCTAGGAGGAAGCATTTACCTCCATTTGCAGCCTGATCAAAAGACAAGAGGGTTATTAGTCAGCCTCTCTCTGAGGAGGCTACTACAACTGCCCAATTCTTTCCTCAGTGGGATGTGTTTTCTTATATTTATTGGTTTTGATTTGAGAAATGGTGGTGGGGGGGGAGGTCCATAAAGTGGAGAGGAAAGAAACTTGGCTAAAGGAAAAGGAACAGAGAACGGTGGTTTTTAAAAAAAAGAAGTAGAAAATGGACTGGTTTTTGGATACATATATAAGTAATAGTTGTAACAACTGATTATTTTAAGAATATGTGCTATTATATTTAAAAATGTGAAAATGTAGTAGTACCCATGAGTGAAATACTTTACATCAAAATATTCACTTTTTTAATGATATGCTCATTAAACTAATATTTTACATAAGATTCCATTTTATAGTCTAACAAAATGCAGTAATATACAGGTTATTTAGCATTTTAATTGTGAAAGATGAATTTTTACATAACTCAAACTGGTTTCATTTCTTTAATAAGCTAAATACCTTCCCTGACTACACACACACACACACACACACACACACACAAATAAGTCTGGCTTATACCATTGATTTGCTTAGGACACCTTTTGTTTTGCGGGGGGGGTTGTTAGTTTTTTTTTTTTTAATTTAGTGATTCATCACTTACATACAGCACCCAGTGCTGAACATAAAAGCTTAATACTTAATACTGATCATCCATTTAGCCCATCCCTGCACTTCCCTCCATCAACCCTCAGTTTGTTCTCCACCCTTAAAAGTCTCTTAGAATACTGCTTCTCTCTCTTTCTCTTTTTGCCTTCCCAAATGTTCATCTGTTTCTTAAATTCTACATATGAGTGAAATCATATGGTATTTATCTTTCTCTAATTTATTTCACTTAGCATAATACACTCTAGTTCCATCCACGTCATTGCAAATGGTAAGGTTTCTTTTTGATGGCTGAGTAATATGCCTGAGTGTGTATGTATGTGTATGTGTGTGTGTGTGTCTGTCTGTCTGTCTAACATCTTTATCCATCCATCAGTGTATGGACATCTGGGCTCTTTCCATAATTTGGCTGTAGTTGATACTGCTGCCATAAACATTGGGATGCATGTACCCCTTCAAATCAGTATTTTTGTATCCTTTGGTTAAATACCTAGTTGTGCAATTGCTGGGTTATAGGGTTAGTTCTATTTTAACTTTTTGAGGAACCTCCATAGTGTTCTCCAGAGTAGCTGTACCAGTTTGCATTCCCACCAACAGTATAGAGGGTTTCCCTTTCTCCACATCTTCACCGACATCTGTTGTTTCCTGTGTTGTTAATTTTAGCCATTCTGACAGGTGTGAGATGGTGGTTATGATTTGTTTCCCTGATGATGAGTAATATTAAGCATCTTTTCATGAAAAGTGTCCATTAGCCATCTAGATGTCTTCTTTGGAAAAGTATATATTCACATCTGCTTATTTCTTAACTGGATTATTTGTTTTGGGGATGTTGAGTTTGATAAGCTCTTTATAGATTTTGGATAATAATCCTTCATCAAATATGTCATTTGTAAATATCTTCTCCCATTCCATAGGCTACCTTTTCGTTCTGTTGATTGTTTCCTTCACTATGCAGAAGCTTTTTATCTTGATGAAATCCCAATAGTTCATGCTTGCTTTTATTTCCCTTGCCTTCAGTGATATGTCTAGAAGAAATTGCTGTGGCTAAGGTCAGAGGTTGCTGCCTGTTTTCTCCTCTATTCCTATCTCATGTTTAGGTCTTTCATCCATTTCTAATTTTGTGTGTGGCATAAGAAAGTGATCCAGTTTCATTCTTATGCATGTGGCTATCCAGTTATCCCAACACCATTTGTTGACGAGATTATCTTTTTCCCATTGGATATTCTTTCCTGTTTTGTCAAAGATGAGTTGAACATATAGTTGTGGGTCCATTTCTGGATTTTCTCTTCTGTTCCATTGATCTATGTGTCTATTTTTCCACTAGTATCATACTATCTTAATGACAGCAGCTTTGTAGTAGAGCTTCAAGCCCAGAATCGTGATGCCCCCAGCTTTGCTTTTGTTTTTCAGGATTGCTTTAGCTATTTGATGTCTTTTGTGATTCCATACAAATTTTAGGGTTGTTTGTTCTAGTTCTGTGAAAAATGCTGGAGGTACTTTGATAGGAATTGCATTAAATGTATAGATTGCTTTGGACAGTATAGACATTTTAACAATGTTTGTTCCTCCAGTCTATGAGTGTGGAATGTTTTTCCATTTCTTTGCATCCCCATCAATTTCTCTCAAAGTTTTCAGAGTACAGATCTTTTACCTCTTTGGTTAAGTTTATTCCTAGGTATCGTACAGTTTTTGGTGCAGTTGTAAATGGGATCAATTCCTTGACTTCTTTTTCTGCTGATTCATTATTGGTAAATAGAAACGCAAAAAATTTCTGTACCTTGATTTTATATTCTGCAACTTTGCTGAAGTCATTTTCAATTTTTTGGTGGAGTCTTTTGGGTTTTCTACGTAAGAGTATTGCATCATATGCAAATAGTGAAAGTTTGACTTCCTCCTTGCCAGTTTGGGCACCTTTTTTTTCTTTTTGTTGTCTGATTGCTGAAGCTAAGACTTCCAGTACTATTTTAAATAATAATGATGAAATGGACATCTCTGTCTTGTTCCTGACTGTAGAGGAAAAGCTCTCAGTTTTTTCCCACTGAGGATATTAGCTGTGGGTCTTTTGTGTATGGCCTTTATGGTGTTGAGGTATGTTCCATCTATACCTATTTTGTTTTGAGGGTTTTTATCAAGAACGGATGCTATAAAATTTTGTCAAATGCTTTTTCTGCATCATGTGGTTCTTAACCTTTCTTTTATTCATGTGGTATATCACCCTGATTGGTTTGCAAATATTGAACCACCCCTGCAGCCCCCGAATAAATCCCACTTGATTGTGGCAAATAATTCTTTTACTGTACTATTGGGTTTCTCTTGTTGAGATTTTTTGCATCCATGTTCATGAGGGATATTGGCCTGTAATTCTCCTTTTTGATGGGGTCCTTGTCTGGTTTTGGAATCAAGGTAATGCTAACCTCATAGAATGAGTTTGAAAGTTTTCCTTCTACTTATGTTTTTTGGAACAGTTTGTCAGAAGTATAGGTGTTAACTCCTTTAAATGTCTGGTAGATTTCCCTTGGAAAGCCATCTGGCTCTGGGCTTTTGATGGTTGGAAGATTTTTAACTACAGATTCAATGTCCTTATTGGTTATGGGTCCATTCAAACTTGTATTTCTTCCTCTTTCCGTTTTGGTAGTTTGTATGTTTCTAGGAATTTGCCTAGCTTGATGGCATGGAATTTTTCATAATATTCTCTTATAATTGTTTGTATGTCTGTGCTGTTGGTTGTGATCACTCCTATTTCATTCATGATTTTATTACTTGAGTCCTTTCTCTTTTTGATAAGTCTGGCCTAGCAATTTATCAGTTTTATTAATTATTTCAGAGAACCAGCTCTTAGTTTCATTGATCTGTTCTACTGGGGATTTTTGTTCTTTTTTCTGTATTGCTTATTTCTGCTCTAATATTTATTATTTTCCTCTTTCTGTAGGCTTTAGGCTTTATCTGCTATTCCTTTTCTAGCCCTTTTAGGTATAAGGTTAGGTTGTGTATCTGAGACTTTTCTTGCTTTTTGAGGTAGGCTTGTATTGCAAGGACCTCTTAGGTCCTCTTAGGATCACCTTGTTTTAGACTGTCATGTTTTCATTTTTACTTCATCTCATTGAAGTTTTTTTATTTCTTCTTCGATTTCCTGGTTAACCCATTCATTCTTTCATTGGATGTTCTTTAACCTCCATGTATCTGTATTCTTTCAAAATTTTTTCTTATGGTTGACTTCAAGTTTCATAGCATGGTGGTCTGAAAATACGTATGGTATGATCCTAGTCTTTTTGTACCAGTTGAGGCCTGATTTATGACCCAGTATATGATCTTTTCTGAAGAAAGTTCCATGTGTACTTGAATGCATGTTCTGCTGCGTTAGGATAAAATGCTCTGAATGTGTCTGTTAAGTCCATCTCATCCAGTGTGTTATTCAAAGCCCTTGTTTCCTTGTTGATCTTCTGCTTAGATGATCTGTTCATTTGTAAGTGGGGTGTTAAAGTCTCCTATTATTATATTATCAATGAGTTTCTTTAAGTTTGTTATTGATTTATATATTTGGGTGCTCCCAGGTTGGGGGCATAAGTCTTTACAATGTTAGATCTTCTTGATGAATAGACCCCTTAATTATGAATAGACCCCTTCTTATTACAGTCTTTGGTTCAAAATCTAGTTTGATATAAATTTGGGTACTCCAGCTTTCTTTTGGTGTCCATTAGCATGATAGATGATTCTCCATCCCCTCACTTTGAATCTGCAGCTCTCTTTAGGTTTAAAATGAGTGTCTTGTAGGCAGCATATAGATGACTCTTACTTTTTTATCCATTCTGTTACTGTGTCTTTTGATTGGGAGCATTTAGTCCATTTACATTCAGAGTAATTATTGATAGAAAGGAGTTTAGGTGCTGTTGCATTACTTGTAAAGGTATGTTTCTGATGATGGCCTCTGTTGCTTTCTAGACTTTGTTGTTTTTGGTCTTTTTCTCCCTATTCAAAGAGTTTAATACCTCTTGCAGGGCTGGTTTAGTTGTCACGAACTCCTTTTGTTTTTGTTTGTCTGGGAAATCGTTCTATTGTGGATAGACAGCCTTGCTGGATAAAGTATTCTTGGCTTCATTTTTTTTCCCATTCAGCATGTCAGATATATGCTGCCATTCTCTTCTGCCTGCTAAGTTTCTGTGGACAGGTCTGCTGCAACCCTGTATTCCCTTGTAGGTTAAGAACATTTTTTTTCCCTCGCTGCTTTCAGGGTTCTTTCCTTGTCTGTGTTTTCGTGTGTGTGTGAATTTGACTATGATGTGTCTTAGTCATGGCTGGCTTTTGTTGAATTTAATGCGAGTTCTCTCTGCTTCTTGGGTTTCGATGTCTGTTTCCTTCCTCCAGATTAAGGAACCTTTTCAGCTATAATTTGCTCAAATAAAACCTTCTGCCCTTTTTCTTCTTCTTCTGCGACTCCTCGATGATCAAATGTCACTATGTTTTTAAGGAGTCACTGAATACCCTAACTCGACATTCATGATCCTATACCTTTATTTCCTCCTCCTTTTCAGCTTCATTATTTTCCATAATTTTATCTTCTATATCTGTATTCTCTGCTTCATCCATCCTTATTATCATTGCATCCAGTGGATTTTGCCTTTTGGTTATACCATTTTTTATTTTGGCCTGACAAGTTTTTAGTTCTTTTATCTTTGCAGTAAGGGATTCTGTAGTATCTTCTGTGCTTTTCTCAAGCCCAGCGAGTATCCTTATAATTGTTGTTTTAAATTCTTATTCGGGCATCTTATTTCTATCTGTATTGATTAAGTCCCTGACTGTTACTTCTTCCTGTTCTTTCTTTTAGGGTGAATTCCTCTGTTTTATCAATTTTGGGGATGATTCTTAGGAAAGCCTCTTTTTCTCCTGCTCCTGAGAGTTAATTGGCTATATTAAGAAGAGGTTAAAAAAGAAAGAAAAAGAAAAAAAATAAGGTTTTATACTCTCTTGGGCCTGGTGATTCAGGAGGTGTTTCAGAGTGTGCACTCTGCAGTTTTGTTTTGGCTGCTGCTTCCTACATGTCAGTCCTCTACAGAATTCTCTTTGCCTGTAGTAGGTGGTATTTGGTAATGGCAGGTTTTAACTAGTGTGTTTTGGTCTGCTTGTTGAAAGAAGCTAGATCCATCCAAAAAAAAAAAAGAAAGAAAGAAAGAAAGAAACGAGATTCTAGATCCTATTTCCCCTAGAACTGAAGCTTTGCAGCACTCTATGATTAGTAGACTTGGTACATGTGAGGGATTTGTGCTAGTCTTCTGGCAGATGGTCCTGCTGCACTGATTCTCAGGCGGGCTTGCCCTAGTGGAGATGTACTTGGAGGGTACTGGGGCCTGGGGGGGGGGGGTGCTTGGTGTAAGTAGCTCCAGCCTCTACTAGGAGGGCGTTGGGTGGTGCTGTGTTGCTCACTGAAGTTGGTTATTGCTGATGGGTATGGGGGAAATGGTGTTGCCCTGCTTTCCAACCCATACTGGGGAGTTTGTGTCTGCCACTCTTCAGGGACCCCTCTCAGAAAAGCAGTCACCCCTCTTGTGTTTCAGCTTCTGTCAGATCCCTGCCTTCACCCTGTCTCTCTCAGGTGGCACAGCACCCCCTATGTTTTATCTCAGGCACAGGGCTGGGTTTCCAAACTCCCAATTTTATGGACTCATGCTGATCCTCTGGGGGAGGGTCTTGCCATGCGGTGGCCAGTGCCAGTTTGCCCCAGTAAAGCAGTCCCACAACTGCACAGTGGCTCCAAATTTATGGTAAAGTGCAGCAAAAAGCATCACCAAGGTTTGCTGCCCTCAGCCAGTGTCTGTATTCCCATGTTAGTGAACAGGGATGCACATTGGTGCTGTCAGTTCTTTTGCCCCCAGAGAGGCCATCCACCATTCCCAAATGCATTTCAAAAAAGGGAACTGTTCTTCCCTGTATGACCCAGGGCATCCTCAGACCACACTGCCCACTCCCAGGTCTCTGCCCTTCTTCCATACCAGAGCACTGCTAAGTCTGCCAGGCACAACCCCACCAATGGCACAGACTTATCAAACTTAAGACTTTGAGCTCTGCTGCTTATAAAAATTTGCCATAGTCAGCCCCCTTCTTTTCTTAGTCACTGGTGTGGGGGAAGATTTTTTTTCTTGTGCAGTCTCCTGCCTGCTGCTTCACTTTTTTGTTTCTCTCTCTCTCTCTCTCTCCTCTTTCCATGATCAAGGCTCCCGCCCCTCCACAGCACCTACAGCTGTTCTTTCCCCAGATGAACTCTCCACAGCTCTTACCTTCCACAAGGTGGCCATTTTGTTCTCTCAGTCCTCAGTTTGATTTTTTTGTGTGTTTAGAATGATTTGATATTTATCTAACCTTATTGGAAGGAATAGGCAACCGTAGGAGCCCCTACTCCTCCACCATCTTAACTCCTCTGTGCACCCACTTGTTTGGACACCTTTCTGTTTTAAAGTGGTATGGAGGTATATAACTTAAGTTTGGTATATAGTCTTAATACACAAATTCTGTATTGATGGAATCTGAATATGATTACAACTGGTAAAATAAGAAACAGTGTAATTTCATAAACTGCCACAAACTGAAGCGTATATAATGTAAATCCTCTGGAAATTCTTCTTTATCAGACTGTTAAATGCTCCTTTTTTTCCCCCAGAGGAGAAGAAACAAGTGTCACTTTAAATGAACTCAAACCAGCTACAGATTACCATGCAAAGTAAGGAATGTCTACATGTTGTCTTAGTATGATATGATAGAGCATAGGTAGTTTTTTAAATAATTTCATTAAAAGCCTGGAATATAATATAATTATTAATTTGGGGGATTAAAATCATGAATTTGTGGACTTTGGTTTCTCTTTTGGTACAGTTATTAACACGTTTCCCAAAAAAACCAAAAACATTTAACTGAAATGTTATGTTGAAGTGTTAGTTATCCTGTTTATAGGACCTTGGGATTGGAATGAATATACAGATAATAAGTTTAATATGTCTGCATATTATATGCAAATGGAAAACTCCCCGCTTTTAAAATTTTTGCAGAACAGAAGCATTAATAATTGCTGATTTATAATTAATGTATTTTTACTACATCATGTTTTAGAAAGAGTTTGGGATATTAAATTAAAATTTCACAGCACTGAGGGGTGGCTGGCTGGCTCAATCAGTGGAGCATGCAACTCTTGATCTTGGGGTTGTGAGTTCAAGCCCCACATTGGGTATAGAGATTACTTAAAAATAAAATCTTCTTAGAAAATTCACAACATTTAACTGAGAGGTAACTTAAATACTGTTTTATTCTGCATAGTTCTATTATAATTTACCAACATTTTACATACTAAAGCCTCCCAAGCTAGGACTCATTAATCTATATTTGGTTAGTCACCCCATTTGTGGTTGGGGTTATTCCTATTAAACTATTAAATTAAATTAAGTCTTCAATAATATTTTCTGTGGATAAAGCCAAAGTATTGTCCAACTTAGCACTTTCAAACTGTAGGCTGCAACCATTATTAAATGATGAAATTTGGGGGTTATAGTCAGCATTTTTTAATTAAATAATCAAATAAAATAGAATCGATCTGTATATATCCCTTAGGGATAGTTGCAGAATACTTTTCTTTCTTGTGTGTGTGTATGAGCAAGTACATATCATATAGTTGTGATATGTTGTCACAACTTAAGATGTATTTCTTACTTTGTGTTACAGTCAAGAAATAGGATGAAGCCTCTGGTCTATCCTGTATTTTTTTTAAAGAGCCATCTTTTACTTTGACACGGACTTTTTTTTTTCTTTTAAAGACTTTATTTTTAAGTAATCTCTACACCCAACTTGGAGCTTGAAACCCCAGCCTGGAGATCAAGAGTCACATATCTTACCAGCTGAGCTAGCCAGGTGCCCACCCTTGTTTTCTTGATAGAACATTTGGAAGACACTTTACTGATTTGCAAGTACTTAAAGCTGATGCCTATTGAAGGTAGGATACAATTATTCTACTGTTCAAAACTATTTATTTTTATCGCCATAGAGTCCAGGCAGAATACAATTCTATGAAGGGAACTCCTTCAGAAGCTGAAAGCTTTACCACCTTAAGCTGTGAACCTGACATACCTAATCCACCCAGGATAGCCAATCGGACCAAAAATTCACTCACTTTGCAATGGAAGGTAAGAATATTCTTTAGAGTACTTTCCAACTGGACATTTACTCCTTCCTCTCCCCTCCCCAATTTCAGTTGTTCTTGTCTAGAGACAAAAAAGAACTTTAAGGTAACTTGTTCTTGTTCTTTACATACACTAAATCTTAAAATAATACTCTTAATGGTTTTTTCTTACTATGTGTAAATACAGCAGAAAAGACTGGTATATAATTAGCAGTCCTTACAATACTGGACATGGGATGGCATTGAGAGTCTCAGCAGTGCTTCTAAAGTTCATACAATGCCTTTATATCCTAAATTTTATCATAAAATGAAGTTCATAGTAACTAGACTCATAGTTTTAAAAATATACGGGGTGGGGGGCGCCTGGGTGGCTCAGTGGGTTAAGCCTCTGCCTTCAGCTCAGGTCATGATCTCAGTGTCCTGGAATCGAGCCCCGTATTGGGCTCTCTGCTCAGCAGGGGCCTGCTTCCCTCCTCTCTCTCTCTGCCCGTCTCTGTCTACTTGTGATCTTTGTCTGTCAAATAAATAAAATCTTTTAAAAAATTAAAAAAATAAAAATATAGGGGGAAAGGAGTCAAGATGGCAGAAGAATAGCAGGCTGAGATGACATCAGGTTGCAGGAATTCAGTTATATAGTTATCAAACCATTCCGAACACCTACAAATCAAACAGGAGATCGAAGAGAAGAAGAGCAGCAATTCTAGATACAGAAAATCAACCACTTTCTGAAAGGAAAGACGTGTGGAGAAGTGAATTCGAACCGACTAGAAGATAGACCAAGAGGGGAGGGATCGGCTCCCAGCAAGCAGTGCAGCAGTGGAACACAAAATCAGAACTTTTAAAAGTGCTCCACTGAGAGACATCACTCCAGAGGCTAAATGGGTCTGGAGCCCTCACGGGGGCAGCGTGATCTCAGGTCCCATAGGGTCACAGAAGGATCAGGGTGTCTGAGGGTAGCGGAGCTCGCAGGTATTAGAGCGGGGAAGCCGGCTACAGAGAATGGAGCTCTGAGGAGTGAGCTCTCTACCTTAAACTATGATCTGTGGCACAGTCAGGCCACTGCTCTTTAAGTAGGGACCCCACAAGTGGCAGATCCAGGGAGAACCCCCTGGAAGAACAGAGCAGCAGGAATCTGCTGGGTTTGGAGACTCCAAACAGGGCCTTGAGCCAGAGACAGAAGCGCTCAATCACGGGCCAGGTGAGCTCGGAGCGCGGCCAGAGACCAGGGAGACAGGAGTGATTGAGCACTTTTCTCCAAGCGTGCACTGAGGAGGGGTCCCCAAGCTCTCGGCTCCTCCATGCCCTAGATTGGGAGGTCGCCATTTTCATTCCCATCCTCCAAAGCTCTATGGAAACCGGAAACCTTTTAGGGAACAAAAGCTCCTGAGAGCAAACCAGAGCAGATTGCTTAGTCCAGCCTCTGGCAAGGGCGCAGCAATTCCGCCTCGGGCAGACACTTGAGAATCACTACAACAGGCCCCTCCCCCAGAAAATCCGTAAGAACATCCTTCCGAGACCAAGCTCACTGATCAAGAACAGCGGAACTCCAGAGGAGGGAAAAGCAAAGCATGGAATTCATGGCTTTCTCCCTGTGATTCTTTAGTCTTGCATAGTTAATTAAATTTTTTAAATTTTTTTTTTCTTATCCTAATTTGTTTAACTTTTACTCTTTCTTCTTTTAACATTTTTTAACTAGTTTATCTTAACAATACCTTTCATTAAAGAAAATCTTCTGGAACCTTTATTATTATAGGCATATTTTATCCTTCATTGTATCTAACTTTATCTTTTGTATACATACAGGGTTTTTTCTTCTAAAAAATTTTGTGATACAACTTCTTATAATAAATCAAAATATACCCTGAATCTAGCACAGGGCTTTGGTCTAGTCCCCAGCCTGAGCAGATTCTCTCTACCTTTTTTTTCTTTCTTTCCTCAACCGACTTACCTTATCAACTCATTTTGTAGAATTTTTATTAAATTTTCATCTTTATAGCCATATTCCATCCCTTCATCATGTTTACCCTTATTTGTATTTGTGTGTGTGTGTGTGTGTGTGTGTGTGTGTAGAGAGAGAGAGATTTTGGGAGGTAGTTTCGTCTAAGAGACCAAAATACACCCAAAATCAAGTGGGTGGCTCTGTTCTATTCACCAGTCTAATATATATATATATATATATATTTAATTTTTTATATTTTATATAAAATATATATTTTATATTAAATATATTATGTTTATATATAAACATACTTATATTTATAACATAAATATAAATAATATATTAATATATATAATATATTATATATTATAATATGTAATATTATATTTATATATAATATATATTTTATATATTATACTATTTATATATTTTTATATAAAATATATTATATATATATATATATATATATGGGCACTGGTAATATGTCAGATCTAGAGTTCAGAATGATGATTCTCAAGGTGCTAGCGGGGCTCAAAAAAGTCATGGAAGATATTAGAAAAACCCTGTCTGGAGAAATAAAAACCCTTTCTGGAGAAATAAAAGAAAATAAAATCTAACCAAGCTGAAATCAAAAAAGCCATTAATGAGGTACAATCAAAAATGGAGGCTTTTACTGCTAGGATAAATGAGGCAGAAGAGAGAATTAATGATATAGAAGACCAAATGACAGAGATAAAGAAGCTGAGCAGAAGAGAGACAAACAGCTACTGGACCACGAGGGGAAAAATTGAGAGGTAAGTGATACCATAAGACGAAACAATACTAGAATAATTGGGATTCCAGAAGAAGAAGAAAGAGGGAGGCAGAAGGTATATTGGAGCGAATTATAATAGGGGATTTCTGTAGTATGGCAAAGGGAAGAAGCATCAAAATCCAGGAGGCACAGAGAATGCCCCTCAGAAATCAATAAGAATAGGTCCACACCCTGTCATCTAGAAGTAAAACTTGCAAGTCTTAGTGACAAGGAGAAAATCCTGAAAGCAGCCCGGGACAAGAAGTCTGTAATATACAATGGTAAAAATACTAGATTGGCAGCAGACTTATCCACAGAGACCTACCAGGCCAGAAAGAACTGGCATGGTATATTCAGAGCACTAAATGAGAAAAACATGCAGTTAAGAATACCCTATCCAGCGAGGCTAGCATTGAAAATAGGAGAGATAAAAAGCTTCTGGAACAAACAAAAACTAAAAGAATTTGTAAACGCCAAATCAGGTCTACAGGAAATATTGGAAAGGGTCCTCTAAGCAAAAAGAGAGCCTAAAAGTAGTAGACCAGAAAGGAACAGAGACAATATGTAGTAACAGTCACCTTACGGGCAGTACAATGGCACTAAATTCATATCTTTCAATAGTCACCCTGAATGTAAATGGGCTAAATGTCCCAGTCAAAAGACACAGGGTATCAGAATGGATAAAAAAATAAAACCCATCTATATGCTGTCTACAAGAAACTAATTTTAGACCCAAAGACACCTCCAGATTTAAAATGAGAGGGTGGAAAACAATTTACCATGCTAATGGACACCAAAAGAAAGCTGGGGTGGTAATCCTTATATCAGATAAATTAGATTTTAAGCCAAAGACTATAATAAGAGATGAGGAAGGACACTATATCATACTCAAAGGATCTGTCCAACAAGAAGATTTAACAATTTTAAATATCTATGCCCCTAATGTGGGAGCAGCCAACTATATAAACCAATTAATAACAAAATCAAAGAAACACATCAACAATAATACAATAATAGTAGGGGACTTTAACACTCCCCTCACTGAAATGGACAGATCATCCAAGTAAAAGATCAGCAAGGAAATAAAGGCCTTAAATGACACACTGGACCAGATGGACATCACAGATCTATTCAGAACATTCTATCCCAAAGCAACAGAATACAGATTCTTCTGTAGTGCACATGGAACATTCTCCAGAATGTTCTCCTATTCTCGTGAAACTGTTCCAAAAATAGAAATGGAAGGAAAACTTCCAAACTCATTTAATGAGGCCAGCATTACCTTGATCCCAAAACAAAAGATCCCATCAAAAAAGAATTAACACAGATGCAAAAATTCTCACGAAAATACTAGCCAGTCAGATCCAACAGTACCTTAAAAGGATTATTCACCATGACCAAGTGGGATTTATCCTTGGACTACAAGGTTGGTTCAACATCTGCAAATGAATCAACGGGGTACAATACATTAATAAAAGAAAGAGTAAGAACCATATGATACTCTCAATAGATGCTGAAAAAGCATTTGACAAAGTACAGCATCCTTTCTTGATCAAAACTCTTCAAAGTGTAGTTTTAGCGGGTACACACCTCAATATCATCAGAGCCATCTGTGAAAAACCCACAGCAAATATCATTCTCAGTGGAGAAAAACTGAGAGCTTTTCCGCTAAGGTCAGGAACACGACAGGGATGTCCATTATCACCACTGCTATTCAACATAGTACTAGAAGTCCTAGCCTCAGCAGTAGACAACAAAAAGAAATTAAAGGCATCCAAATCAGCAAAGAAGAAGTCAAACTATCACTCTGCAGATGATATGATACTTTACACTTTACATGGAAAATGCAAAAGACTCCACTCCAAATCTGCTAGAACTTGTGCAGGAATTCAGTAAAGTGTCAGGATATAATATCCATGCACAGAAATCCATTGCATTTTTATACACCAACAACAAGACAGAAGAAAGAGAATTAAAGAATCAGTCCCATTTATAGTTGTACCCAAAACCATAAGATACCTAGGAATAAACCCAGCCAAAGAGGCAAAGAATCTGTACTCAGAAAACTATAAAGTACTCATTAAAGAAATTGAGGAAGACACAAAGAAATGGAAAAATGTTCCATGCTCATGGATTGGAAGAAGAAATCTTGTGAAAATGTCTATGCTACCTAAAGCAATCTACACATTTAATGCAATCCCTACAAAATCCCATCCTTTTTTTTTTTTTTTTTTTTTTCAAAGAAATGGAACAAATAATTCTAAAATTTATATGGAAGCAGAAAAGACCTCAAATAGCCAGAGGAATATTGAAAAAGCCAAAGTTGGTGGCATCACAATTCCAGACTTCAGGCTCTGTTACAAAGCTGTCATCGTCAAGACAGTATGGTCCTGGCACAAAAACAGTCACATAGATTAGTGGAACAGAATAGAGAGCCCAGAAATAAACCCTCAACTCTGTGGTCAACTAATTTTTGACAAAGCAGGAAAGAATGTCCATGGAAAAAAGACAGTCTCTTCAGCAAGTGGTGTTGGGAAAATTGGAGAGCCACATGCAGAAAAATGAAACTGGATCATTCCCTTACATCACACACAAAAATAGACTCTAAATGGATGAAGAACCTCAATGTGAGAAAGGAATCCATCAAAATCCTTGAGGAGAACACAGACAGCAACCTCTTCAACCTCAGCCGCAGCAAGTTCTTCCTAGAAGCATCGCCAGAGGCAAGGGAAGCAAGGGCAAAAATGAACTATTGGGACTAGTATCCAAAATCTATAAAGAATTTATCAAACTCAACATCCAAAGAACAAATAATCCAATCAAGGAATGGTCAGAGGGCATAAACAGACATTTCTGCAAAAAAGACATCCAGATGGCCAACAGACACATGAAAAAGTGCTCCATACCACTTGGCATCAGGGAAATACAAATCAAAACCACAATGAGATATCTCACACAAGTCAGAATGGCTAAAATGAACAAGTCAGGGAATGACAGATGCTGGCGAGGATGCGGAGAAAGAGGAACCCTCTTGCACTAGTGGTTGGAATGCAAGCTGCTGCAACCACTCTGGAAAACAGCATGGAGGTTCCTCAAAAAGTTGAAAATAGAGCTACCCTATGACCCAGCAATTGCACTGCTGGGTATTTACCCTAAAGATACAAATGTAGTGATCCAAAGGGGCACATGCACCCAAATGTTTATAGCAATTTATATGTCCACAGTAGCCAAACTATGGAGAGAACCTAGATGTCCATCAACAGATGAATGGATAAAGAAGAGGTGGTATATATGTATACAATGGAGTACTATGCAGCCATCAAAAGAAATGAAGTCTTGCCATTTGTGATGACATGGATGGGACTAGAGGGTATTATGCTGAGTGAAATAAGTCAGTCAGAGAAAGACAATTATCATATGATCTCCCTGATATGAAGAATTTGAGAGGCAATGTAGGGGATTTGGAGGGTCAGGAAAAAAGGAAACAAGATGGGATCAGGACAAACCATAGGAGACTCTTAATCTCACAAAACAAACTGAGGGTTGTATGGGGGAGGTGGGTAGGAAGAGGGTGGTTGGGTTATGGACATTGGGGAGGGTATGTGCTATGGTGAATGCTGTGAAGTATATAAACCGGCGATTTACAGAACTGTACCCCTAGGGCTAATAATACATTATATGTTAATTTTATATATATATATATATATTATTTTAAGGAATATTCCATTAAATACTCTATTTTATAATAATATAATTTTATAATACTCTCTATTAAATACTCTCTATTTTAATAGAATAATAGAATAGAATAATAGATTTGCTAACATGTAAATTTTTTGTGCCCAGCTGCACAAGAAGATATGATGAAATAGACAGGCACCACAGATAGAATCGATAATTCACATAGCACAGACAGCATTGTCATTGGGAGACATGAATTACTGAAATGATATATGGTCTTTGTAAATTTCTGAACAAATGAAATACAGCCTTTCTCATATTGCTGAGTAGTTACATTTTGGGAAAATCCTATAACTTAAAACTATAGAAAAAATACCTTGTAAAATGGAACTAGATTCTAGGCTCTGATAATTTTAAACATATATTTCAACCTACATGGATGTCAAAGAGGACATTCAAAAGTTCTAGAGAAAGAAAAATTCTTCATTGTATTGATTTTCCCACACTGTGCAGAATTGATAGCAACCTTGATCCCCACTTGTAAAAAGCAGCCTTTACTCTCCCTGCCATTACTGTGATAGTCAGAAACACCCCCAACAAAATTTCTAAACATGCCCTAGAAGGGAGTACCACCCCTCCTAGCAACTGTTGATTTATAGTAAGAAAATAACTACCAGTCTTGATTTAATTATCTACTCTTACCCCAAGAGCAAAACTCAGGGCTAGCTTTCTTTCTGAAAACTTGTTTGGGTCTTACTAGTCCCTTGTTAGATGCTTTATGCAGTTAAAATGTTAAATGTTAAATGTTAGCACATGTAAATCAGACAAGTATGTACATACATACATTTTTGTTTGTGATAAGTATGACTAATTTTATTTCATGTCACTTAGAGTAGCATTTTATTGGTAGGGCAGTTAGGGTAGTAGCCTGGTGCCTTTCATGTAGGTTCAGTCTTCAGTAGGGTACTGCTATTTATTCTGAAGATAAAATAACATTGAATTTTGAAATTTGCCTTTAACAATAGTCCAGCAAGTCTGCGTAAGATGTAAAAAGTGCCCTTATGCCCTGGGTCTCTCATCAGGTTACCCAGGCTTATACTCTTCAAGAAATAGACTTGTATGTGCATAGTAATAGCACAATTGGGGAAAGAGAGAATCATTTGTACTGGTACTGGGGATAGTATTGTATACCTGGAGTTGTTGGGAGGATTATCAGATAATACCTATATAGCCCATAGCATAGTGCCTGGACCATAATAAACATAGTACCTATTGTTGCTATGTAATGTTAAAATTGAGGAAAACTGGCTTAGTGTAGTTTATGACTCAAATATCAGATCTTTTGACTCTGTTGCCTCATATAATCTGAAAATATTACTTGGGGGTTAACGTGGCATCAAAATCATGGCATGGGTGGAATGTGAGGTAGCAGCTTGAGAGAAATATATCAGCTGACATTGTTTAGAGTTGCCAGTGCATGGTGATGATAAAAAGCTAACTGAACTTGGTCTTCTACTCTCTTATAATTACTAATACCTACCAGACCTCCTGTTGCTCAGCTTCTGGAATATTGCTGGGTAGGAACCCTGGTTTTGTGTCTGAGTAAATTCAGCTCTGTTCTCTTAATGATTGAGTGATCTGGGGCAACTTATTTGGATTCTTTAAAGCTTCCATTTACTCTTTTGTATAGTTTGGATAATAATACTACAAAGAGTTGGTTTGAAGATCAAATGAGATAAGGTAAAAACACTTTACACCTAATAATTTCCCTTCTAACTTGGAGAAATGGTCACAGGTTGTTGAAGGTGTCACCATAGCCATGCTTCTTCCAGGGAGTTGAAGAGAATCCATTTCCTTGACTTGGAAAGCCTCACAAAATAAAGTAGAAAAAATTAAGGAAAATAAATGTGCAACCTTAGCAGCTAGACCAGAGCAATCTGGAGGCATTAATCATGGGGAAATATATTTTTATACCACACACTTCTTGCTGAGATTTTTAATCTTCTCTGCCTTGGGATTCTCTTCCTTTGCTCTGTAAGAGTTGAATTTCCCAAGGTTTCTTTTTCTGCCCCATCCATACTGTAGTTACTTTGAATTGCCACATCTGCAACTTACATAGCAAATTTCAGTATGTTCACCACTTAAAAATTATAATTTTAAAAAATTTTTAAACACAAGATCTTTGTTAATGGTCAACAAATAATTTGGACCTCCGTTTTATAAAAAGTTCTTTATTAAAAAGTTGACCATTCTTGATTGCTCTTAACATGGTTCGCAATGGGGGTGCCTGGGTGGTTCAGTCAGCTAAACATCTGCCTTCACTTAAGGCAGACCTGCCATCTCAGGCCATGATCCTAGAGTCCAGGGACTGAGACCCACATCAGGATCCCTGCTCAGTGGAGAGTCTGCTTCCCCCTCTCCTCTGCCCTTCTTCCCCACTCATGCTTACTCTCTGTCACTCCCTCTCTCAAATAAATAAATAAAATCTTTTTAAAAATATATGGTTGGCAATACTATATAAAAACCAAATAGAGTCCAGAGAATTATAGGAATTCTCTGGAGAATGATTTTAAAAGTTAAGATTATTTAATTTTTATAAAAGGAGTCTTAGAGTCAGTTGTCTTCAAATGGATGAAGCTATTATAAGGAGAGTAGTGATCCATTGTTCTGCGTCTTAAGTGAGAATAAAGAGGAAGCAAGTTGAAATGGTAGAAAATTCAAGTAGAAATAAGGTTGAAATTCTTGAGTTCTAGAGTGATTAAATACTAGAATAAAATGTTAAGGGAGACAAATTTTCACCACTGAAGATTAACAGATTGTTGAATGAGCAATATTAGGTAATGGGCACATTGTATCTAGAAGCAAAGATCCAGACAGTGTGACCTCTTGAAATTATTCTAAGCTCCCTGATTGTTTCCTTCTCTGGTGTATCTCACAGTACTACTTATAGATTATAAAGTGAGTTTTAATGAAAATAACAGGGTCAATCCTAGGAACTTAAAGCTGATAAAAACCTTCTGACAAAAGACAAAGTGATTTTTTTAATGGATTAAAAAGTTAAGATGGTTCTTGCTTCAGGAAGTTGTTCAGTGTTCAGAAAAACTTGAATAAACTCTGCTTTGTTTTCTTACCTTGCATTTAAAGGGATTGTGGGGTTATATAATACATATATATCTGTATTCCCTGTGCAGTTTTTCCAGAGTTAAGCCACAGAGAACATCTACAACACAATAGATTGCTCAGATTAGATTCTCACAGTATCTTTTACAAAAGTTCTAATAATTTGTGTGCTCTCTCTCTCTCTCTCTCTCTCTTTTTTTTTTTTTTTTTTTGTTATTTCTTTTAGGCACCTAGTGACAATGGTTCTAAAATCCAAAGCTTTATTTTAGAATGGGATGAGGTAAGTAAATTGGATCTTTTAAATTAGGGGGAATTTATGTGTATTTATCCTCAAGCAGAAATAATTTGTTTTAATAGTTTTTTCCTCTTTAAAAACATTATGAATGCTTTTAGTGTGGTACATGAGCGAATTAATGATGTTCCTAGAAAACATTACTGACTGGACCTCCCTATTTTGTTTTATTTTTTGTTTTTGACTTAAACCCCTCAAAGTTCTCACTTGGGTAATTATCTTGATGAAGGAAATATTTTTTTTCACTTCAGCCTTAAAAGCAAGTATAATTTTTTACTATGGCTACTTTAACACATTTCTACAAACCTGATAGTTCAAAACAACACACTCATTCTCCTTTATTTCCAGAAGGTAGAAATCCAGTATGACTCTCACTGGGCCAAAATCAAGATGTCGCTTTAACCATGCTTCTTCTAGGAATTCTAGAAAAGAATCCATTCTCCTAACTTTTCTAGCTTCTGGAGGCTCTCTTCATTACTTTGTCATTACCTTGAACACATGGCCTCATCAGATAGCCTTTTCTGCCCTTCCTGCCGTTATCACATGGCCTTTTTCCTCTTCTGTCTTCACATCTTTTTCACTCTAAAAAGGACATTTGTAATTCCATTTAAGATCCACCTAGATAATACAGGATAATCTCTCCAACTCAAGAGCTTTAACTTAATAACATCTGTACAGTCCCTGAATAGAGTAACATTCACAGGGTCCACGGTTTAGGACTTGGATATCTTTGTGGGCCATTATTCAGCCTACCACAGCAAGCACACTGAGCTCTGTTATGCAGTACTTCATTTTACTATCATTTATTACATTCTTTCTTTGCCTACTGCTTATACCATAGCTAAGAGGTATGGCCAGAGGGTATAGAAGAAATTCCATTGATAATCTGGGAATTCAGCAGTATGTAGGCATACCTTGAAGATATTGTGGTTCCAGCCAACCACAATAAAGCAAATATCTCAAAGCAAGTCGCATGAATTTTTTTGGTTTCCCAATGCATATAAAAGTTATATACCACACAGTATTTGTAGTCTGTTAAAGGTACAATGGCCTTGTCTTTTTTTTTTTTAAATGTACATACCTGATTTTAAAAATACTTTGTTGTCACTGAAAAAATTAAATTTAAAAAAATACTTTGTTGCTAAAAATGCTAACCATCATCTGAGCTTTCAGTGAGTCATAATCTTTTTGCTAGTGGAGGGTCTTACCTCGATGTTGATGGCTGCAGGCTGCTGAGGGTATGGTGCTTGCTGAAAGTTGGGGTGCCTTCAGCAGCTTCTTGAAAAAATAAGACAACAGTGAAGTTTGCTGCATCAGTTGACTCTTCTTTCATGAACCATTTCTCTGTAACATGTGATGTTGTTTGATAACATTTTACCAACACTAAAACTTCTTTCACAACCCGAGTCAGTCCCCCGAAACCCCGCTGCTACTCTGTCAACTAAATTTATGTAAAATTCTAAATCCTTTGTTGTCATTTCAACAGTCTTCACAGCACCTTCACCAAGAGTAGATTCCCTCTCAAGAAACCACTTTCCTTGCACATTTTTAAGAAGCAACTCTTCATCCACTTAAGTTTTATCATGAGATTGCAGCAATTCAGTCACATCTTCAGGCTTCACTTCTAATTCTAGTTCTCTTGCTGTTTCCACCACATCTGCTGTTATTTCCTCTGTTGAAGTCTTGGAACCCACAAAATCATCCATGAGGGTTGGAATCCACTTCTGCTGAACTCCTGTTAATGTTGATATGTTGGCCTCTTCCATGAATCACCATAACAAATACAATAATATGAAAAAATTTGAAATATTACAAGAACTACCAAAACATGACACAGAGTCGCAAAGTTAGCAAATGCTGTTGAAGAAATGGCACCAGTAGAACTGTTTGATGCAGGGTTGCCACAAACCAGACTTTGTAAAAAAACACTATCAGCAAAGCACAGTAAAATGAAGTGCAATAAAACAAGGTATGCCTATATTAAAAGAGTAATGAGGCACAAACAATTAGATTTTATGCCAGAAGTTTTAAGAGAATTTAGAATTAGGAAATCTATCATAGTAATTTAGAAGAAAAAAAAATATGTTGATAAATTATGAAAAGATATTTGATAAAATTTAGCACTTAATTAAAACTCAAATTAGGAAAGGAAGATAATTCCTTATCTGATAGTTATTTTTGTATTAAGTGAAGTACCATCACTAAACAATAAAAGCATTTCTAGTCAAGGCTGAAACAAGTCAAAGTTGTCAGTCATTCCCACCTTAATGTTAATGAAGTATGTTTTGGAACATACAGGTACAGCCAAATAATGGCTGGGCTGGGGGGAAAAATTATTATTATATAGAGATGATACAATTTTCTGTTTAGACAACTTAATAGAATCAACTGTAAACACCATTAAATCAGGAAAGTGTAGTAAAGCAGCCAGATAGAGATTGAAGGTTTTCTTTGAAGAAGTCCCCCTAAAACCACCGTTTACCTCTACCAACACAGTAGGGAAGAGTGGATGGAGAATAAGAAACGTGTCTATTTTATGTAGCATCCTAAACTTCTAACATTCTTTAGTTGTCCTGAGCTGCAGACTTTTCTCTCTCCCATTCTCTTTGCCTATAATCGGGTTTTTCTCTCTGCTTATGTTCTGTTACTGTTAAACCTAGGCAGTTGTGTTTCCAGAATCTTTATTTTATAGGATGTTAGCAGCTATTAAGGTGGAGGTTTGGGAATCACTTAGGGACCTTAAAACTGTGTAGAACTTTTCATAGATTGAGAACACTGCTAGTTGTATATATCAAAGATCACCCTATTTCTGCTATTACTAGTCCCCTCATAGAGATTGTGGGGTCTATACATGGAAAGAACTTCTTTTATTAAACCCAGACATTTAGCATCAGTTAAAACAGGGTACTTAGTTCAAGAAGGTAGATACAGAGATACCTACTTTCTAGTTTGTAAATTCTGCATTTAATGAAAAGTACCATTTAAAAGATGTAGGTTATCTCTACTTTCTTTTGAGATCCATGATTCATGTAACAAAATGACTTTTAATGTATACCAGCTCATATGTAGTTATTCATCAAGCAGGAACTTTGTGGATTTATCTTTTTACAGTAATGTACATGATATATAATAATCAGCCAATTTTTTTTAGGGAAAAGGAAATGGAGAATTTTGTCAGTGTTATATGGGCTTACAGAAGCAATTTAAAATTACTAAACTGTCACCAGCAATGGGTTGTAAATTTAGACTGTCAGCCAAAAATGAGTATGGCACAAGGTAAGATACATTTTAATGCAAATATATTATTTAGTCACTTCACTTAATATAAATTATGCAGAATCCAAATTATCCACTAAAAATTCTGCTTTAGTTTATGTTGGTATAGTAAAGATGGATTAACTATCATAGCAAAAGCTGTAAGAGAAGATGTTAGTTACATAAACTACAGTTGTTTTTTGTTTTTTTTTTCAAGATTTTATTTATTTATTTGACAGAGAGAAATCACAAGTAGGCAGAGAGGCAGGCAGAGAGAGAGAGAGAGTAGGAAGCAGGCTCCCTGCTGAGCAGAGAGCCCGATGCGGGACTCGATCCCAGGACCCTGAGATCATGACCCGAGCCAAAGGCAGCGGCCCAACCACTGAGCCACTCAGGCGCCCTAAACTACAGTTTTAAAAGTGTATTAGTAAATACACTTTTAGGTTCTGATCTGATAACCATGAAAATATTATCAACTCCAAGACATTATAATTAGTTATCAAAAATTGTCACTTTCAGAAAATGTCATTTATCAGATTGAATTCTTTAGCTATAAAAACAGCTCTTTTTCATTCATTCTTAAAAATGATTTGTTTCAACAGTGGTTTTAGTGAAGAAGTCTTATATTACACTTCAGGCTGTGCCCCTTCCATGCCAGCAAGTCCTGTATTAACTAAGGCTGGTGTTACTTGGTTATCCTTACAATGGAGTAAGCCCTCAGGAACACCATCAGATGAAGGAATTTCTTACATTTTAGAGATGGAGGAAGAAACTTCAGTAAGTATAAATATATATTTTAAGTAGTGTTTAAAACCTATTTCAGGTAACATCAATCCTTATAAATAAGTAAATAGTGCCACAGTAGTTAGATCCTTTCCCAGATCCTTGAGTCCTTGGTGTTGGTTATTATTTAGGAGGAACTGGGAATGAGGAAGAACTCAGTCTTGTCTTTTCTTGATGTGTGGGAGGGAGTTTTGTTTTTTTGTTTGTATATATTTGCACCTAGGAACAGTATAGACTGCATTCTTAAATATATATGTTTTAGGGAAAATATATATTCTTAAATATATATGTTTTAGGGAAAATAAAGGGGGGGAGATCACCACAGCCTTTCAGCCTAAGCAGCTCTAAAAAATAAGGAAATAATATGTCCACCTTTTCCAGCTGTGTTCATACACTGCTTTCTCAAGCACCACAGAAGATATGAAGAGCATCACATGACATTATATAGTGCCACCAGAATCAGGTTTCCAGTGGTTTGTCTTCTATGAGCTAAAATGTAACTAACATGAGTTAGGGTTTCTTCTATTAGTTCTACATAGTTTCATAGCTTTTTCAGAGCTACTTTATTTTTTTTAATCAAATTTATTTATTTTCAGCATAACAGTATTCATTATTTTTTCACCACACCCAGTGCTCCATGCAATCCGTGCCCTCTATAATACCCACCACCTGGTACCCCAACCTCCCACCCCCCCACCATTTCAGACCCCTCAGATTGTTTTTCAGAGTCCATAGTCTCTCATGATTCACCTCCCCTTCCAATTTCCCCCAGCTTTTTTTTTCCCCCGCCCCAGCTTTAAAGCAATTTGAGTGAAAAATACATTGGTCCACTCGCAGCTATATACCCAAGAGAACTTGAAAACACATGTTTATACAGAAATTTGTATGTGAATGTTCATAGCATTATTCATAATACCCAAAAAGTGGAAACAACCCAGATGTCCATTAATTGTTGAATGGATAAACAAAGTGTGATATATCCATACAGTGGAGTATCATTGAACCATATAAAGGAACGGAATTAGTCATGACATGAATGAACATGAATACACAGAAAGTATATTAGTTTATTAGAAAGTATATTAGTGAATGAGAAAAGAGGGGAAGTGACTGCTAACCAAAAAGTAAAGTACAGGCTTCATTGTAGAATTAGGATTCAATGATAATTGTATAATGAATACACTATAAATGATTGAATTTCATACTTTGAATGGGAATTTTACAGAATGTGAATTATATATCAACTTTTAAAAATAACAATGGGAAAGTAGTGAAGCATTGTCCCTGGAGCTATGAATAGCAATCCAGTACCTAAGTGACATGCCTTCCTGCCAGCACAGCCAACCATTTATCTATTTACTTAAACACAGAGCAAGTTAAGTATGTCAAATGGTTATAACTCTGTTTAGTTCTTACAACATCTGTGTAGGAAAGTCTATTAGTTTTAGAGATACGCTTACTGATGGTGATGTTACCATTGACTGACTTTACCTTCACCACAAAGATCTTCTCTTGTTTACTATATTTATGGAGTTCTCCATCCCCCTACAAACATTCATTAGCATTTATGGATCTGTCCATTCAAAATAGAAGTATCAAGGTGAGTATTACACTTAAGAGAGCATTAATCACCTGGTACACAGTAGAAGATGAAGACGACCTGGGTGTTTTTACATGTTTGTTATTCCCCATATTTCTGCTGCTAAACATCTAAGAAAGACTTATTTTCACTTTCCAGGGATATGGTTTTAAGCCTAAATATGATGGAGAAGATCTTGCTTACACAGTAAAGAATCTCAGACGTAGTACAAAGTATAAATTTAAGGTAAGCTTTGAAAGCCCGTATAAAATTTGTCATTCTTGTTGTTCCTGTTGTCTTAAAGCTAAGTATACATCTCACTCCTTGATTTTAAATCTAAAATAGTTTCAGGCTTGGGGAGCCTGGATGGCTCAGTCAGTTGGGCATCCAAATCTTGATTTTGGCTCAGGTCATGATAACGGGATTGTGAGATCAAGCCCCGCATCAGGCTCTTCACACTGGATGTGGAGCCTACTTAGGGTTCTCATTCTCCCTCTGCCTCTCCCCACTCATGGTCAGTCACTGCACTCAAAAAAATATAAAAAGTTAAAATAGTTTTGACTCTTCTAATGAGCATTACTGCTGTATTACTGTGTAACATTGTCAAACTATATATATTTAAATTCAAATCAGTTTTGATGTTTTATGGAACTTTTATTTGTATAACGTGAGCAAACATCTTCTAAAATGTGGATGTTGTTAAACACATTCAGAATGTGCTTTTTTGTTAGCAATATCTGAAAAAGTAATGCTTTTATTTTCTAAGTACATTATATCAAGTGGTACATAATTTCATTTTGTCTCATTACTGATATTCACTTGATGAAGGTTATTTTTACCATGTTTCTTCACCATAAGGTTTTCCTTTTCCCTTTCTAATAATAGCATTTTCTAAATACTATGTAAACATCTTGGTTTTTGTCAGACTTTCACGTACTAGTTTTAACATCCATTGATAATACCTGCCTGAGTCCATTATTACTGATCAATAGTTGCCAAGTAGCAACTAAGATAAAATTAAATAAAATAAAAATAAAATTTTTCAATTTTATTATGCCTTCTACATTTATTATTTGGCATATAAAGAAAAGCTTTCTTTTCTCATTTATGTAAATATGAACTCCTGGATTCCTGTTTACTGAGTGGGCTGTTTTTGTTTTTATGATTGTCAGTTGTGAGACTCAGATTGTTTCAGATTTAGGAGCCCTTGGGGCTGGCTTTCAGATCCTTTTGAAATGTGCCCCCCATCATTCTTTGAAACCTTTCCTTTCTGGCACATGCTATTCCAGTCTCATCTTGTACTTTCCCTTCTTTAGCCTTGAGATTGTTTTGTTTCTCAAAGCACTTGGGTCCTTTCAATAGACAATGGTATTTATAAGCCAAAATCTGGGAAGTAAGTATATTTATTGCTATAACAGTTTTACTACTCCTGGACACCCTCTCAATGGACTGAGCTATGAGCTATATGTGTGTACGTGCACATACAAAATTTGTATGCACAAACACATTTACATCTGTATTTCTACGTATATATATCTATTTTTTTAAACCATGAGTTTACACACGTACCTCCGATCTTAATCCAATACTACAGGTTAATTCTGGTTTTCTCCTTTTTCTTATTTCTAGCTCCCTTCATCATCAGAAAGAAACTTTGCCCCAGTTATGTCAATTATATTTAGTTTGTGGAACAAATTCCTCCCCCTCCCATAAAGTTCTATATGGGGTGCTTGAGTCCCTACTAGGCAAATGCTGCTGCCTCCAACCAACCCACCTATCCCCTAGCAGAGATACTTGCCTTGTTTAGCTCACCTGTTGGCCTTTACACTGAATTATTTCTAGTGTAAAGCAGACAGACTCTACATGTCATTTATTGCTTGCTTGAGGCATGGAAACTATATGTATCATTCTTGCTCACTTGAAGCGCTAGCAAGCTTTGAAAATTCATCTACTGTGGAGATTCCAGAAATTCTTTCTTTCATAGTATAGCATCCATTCTCAGGGTATTTTTTAACTCTGACTTGATCAGGGATATACATTGCTATTTCTTAGAGACAGTGCTTGAATTAGTCAATATACCAATTTATATAAGCCAGCCTACATTTTTGTGCCCAAGTTTTTCTAAAAATACAAGATGCTTATTAGTTAATACATTCAACATTCGAATTTTCTTCTCAGTACTTGTTTAATCAAATCATTTCAAATAAATGATAGAAGCTACTGTAAATTGTTTTCACTATTAAAAAGCAAAGATAAATTTTATCCCTTGAGAACCTTAAAAAATTTTTAAGCATGAGATTTGATTACAAAGAGCATAATAATTATATTTATTATGCTTTGTCTTACATATCAGCTTCATTTTTAAAACTTACGATAACACTGAGTGATTTTAATTTTTTCCAAATAGAGTTTTCATATTTTTACAAGATTTATGAAATACTTAAGAAGTAAGTACATTCATTCAGTTTTCCTCTTAGGATGATGTTGGATTGTATTTTGCTTCAGTAATGATTATTGTTATGATTATTCAGTAATGATTAGAAAATGATTAACATTTTCTAAGGGGAAATGTTAAGATCTTTATGATTTGGTAAGTTTATTAAAATTCTTAGAATTCTACTATCCTGTAACACCATGGTATTATTTCCACATAGAGACAAAAATGTTATGTATACATATAAGGGAGTAAATTTCTTATGATCCACTATTTTAAAAAATTACAGATTTTTATTTAAAATTGTTTCACTGTGGCAGTCACATTCAGATTGCAGGGTATACAGTCAGAATCTCCAAGGAGACAGTAGGCTTTTACAAAAAGTACCCCCAAGTAACAAGAGAGGGTATAGGAAAACAATGTCTCTAAACAAACTCTTAACAAATCACTGGCTTATAGGAAGGGATTATATAAAACCTTATTAAATAATAAATCGTAAGAGTGATAACCAAGAATAGTAGTTCCCCAAGTGTGATCACCAGACCATTGTATCAGCATCACCTGGGAACTTGTTAGAAATGTAAATTTTCTGGCCCCCTCAGTTCTGTTGAATCAAAAATTCTTGGATAAGACTTAGCAGTCTGTGTTTCAGCACTGTCCAAGTGATTCTGAGGCTTACTGAAATTTGAGAACCACTGATCTAAAGGGGGAAAAAAATAGAAAATGATGACTATGTGGTCTTCTAGAAGCTTGGACATTTTGAATCTGCTTGTGCTGGGTGCCACCTGACAGGCTTTTGAATCATTAAATCCTATTGTTTTCTATTTTGACATTGCAGACTCCTCTTTCAAGCAAAACATATCAAAATAAACTGTTAACACTAAAGAAATCTTAGACTACTAAGCAAAAGCTTAGAAAATACTATAAATCTATAATCCTATAGTCCAGTCCAAAATACTATAATCCAGAAAACAATGACTAGATAGTATATTACTGATTGTAAAGAAATAATGATATAATTAACATAAAATTGTAATATGACCAAGTTTGCCAAATGCCAAGAGTTCTAGTTTCTACACTACAGACAATCCTAGGACACTCAAAATACTAAAACAAAATTGGAACAATGTAAAAATTTAAAGGACAAAAGAAAAATTAAAATTAAAATTTAAAGCATAAGAAAGCAGCCAAAATTCTTAAAATCAGTTAAAATTCAGAATGGTTAACAAGTGTACAATGCTGACTCTATCAAATGGTTCATTAGAAGCTAGCTGAGACCTGTTGTCCAAATTTAAAATGATAATAATTATTAATAATTATAATATTTCTTATTAAAGGCTTCAGAAGCTAGTGGCCACTCACTATGACTCCGGGCCAGTAGAAGGCCGATTTCTTACTTCCTAAAGTTCCCTGAAAAATAGTTTTTTAAGCAGCAAGCCTTCTAAAGATCAAGTTCTGAGTACCTTGATCTGAGAACCCTTAAAATACTACACTGTAGCTTATTACTTTTTTTGAGGTGTTTTTTTTTTTCAGATGGAGAGAAATCAGTCAGTTAGTATCTGGGATCCATCAGCTTCTCCTATCTTCCATCTTTAAAATTCACTTATACGGGACACCTGGGTGGCTCAGTTGGTTGGACAACTGCCTTCGGCTCAGGTCATGATCCCGAAGTTCCGGGATCAAGTCCCGCATAGGGCTCCCAGCTCCACAGGGAGTCTGCTTCTCCGTCTGACCTTCTCCTCGCTCATGCTCTCTCTCACTCTCTCTCTCTCAAATAAATAAATAAAATCTTTAAAAAAAAATTCACTTGTACACTTACATGTCAGCAGCAGTGACAGTACATAAACGTGTTGCCTTCCTCCTCCTCATCTTGTCCAGTGTCATTTTATGAGGTCTTCCTTTCTCCTTTGCCCTAATCAAAGTGTGCCCAAGTTTAGTCCTAACTTATTATGCCCCTTTCTCCCTTGGATACATCATCTCTTTGCTTTCTGTCAGCTGTCATTTTTGTTCTGAAGAATACTAAATCTCCAAACCTGTTCTGTGCTTTTATCAAGCTATTCTTACTTTCTAATTACCGTTTTATACCTAGATTAATCTTTCCAAAATACAGCTTTCCCTTTAAAAAAAAAAATCCCTTAGTTTCATATAAGATTTTTTTATATTCTGACACATTCAGTTTTTAAAATGCACTGTCTTTCACTCCTTACTTGAACTGGCTATCTGACCAGATTGATTGTTTATTCTTTCTTGATCAGAGCTCACTATTTACTATTATTTCTGCTCTATACCCAGGGCTTTCTGTTCTCTCTCTTACCCAGGTTTGCCCTTTTACTGCTCTTGCCCATGAAGACCTCATATCACTTCTGTTTACCTCTTCAGAAGCCTTTGTGGACCATTTTATGCCTTAGTAATCTTTCTCCTATTGCCTGAATCTTTTCATATACATCTTGATTGTCTTCTGCATAAAGATTCTAAACTTGTTGAAGATACAGAGTGCACCAAACCTAGAGTTCCCAGCACAGTGCTCCCTCTATGGTGGGAACTGAATGAATGTTTTTGATTATTTGTAAAATTGTGGGGGTGGGGAGATAAGTATATGGTTTTATAACCTTTAATACCTCATGGCTAAGTGAAGTAAAAGGAGGCAGTGCCAAAATATATAGTCTTAAAAATACAATTAGTGGATCTTTCTCGTTTTTAGGGAGTCTCTTCTTACTTTAATAGTTTCTTCTAGTTCTAGGTTTGAGTAAACACTGTGTACCATATTGAGAAGTGTTTTGACTCTCTTTGTGGTCCAGTTTATAAAGCAGCAAATAAAATGCATTGTCGTGTATGGGAAGACTGAGGAAGCCTGAGCAAAATTGAACAATTGAACCGAATTTTACTGCATTCTCATGAGCCGCATGATTTATTTAGGGGTAGATTTATTTACATCCATGTGTATATTATCATGTCATATAATGGAGCTTGTCTTGAGTCATTCATTCATCCTGTAATTATTGAGCATTTATTCTATAATAAAGCACTGTTCTAAACACTAAGAATATAACAATAATCAAAATAACTGATACTCTAGTTAGGGGAATAGACAGTAAACAAGCAAATGGTAGATGGTGATAAGTGCTACGTGGATTAATCAAATTAGGGTGAGGTAACAGAATGATTGGGTAGTCAAGGAAGTACTTTTGGAAATGAAACTTGAATCTGAATAACCGGAAGAAGTTAGCATGTCAAGAACAAAAAACATTTGGGGCAGGGAAAATAACTGCTAATGCAAAAGACTGTAAAGTGGAGGTAGGCAGGGGTGAAATCACATAGGGTGTTGTAGGCCATAGGGAATTTAGATTTTATTTTGAGTAAAATGAGAAGCTGTTGGAAGGTTCCAAGCTAAGAAGTAAGTCCCTTTGGCAGTTGTGTAGAAAATAGAATTGAGAGAAGGAATAGAAAACAGAAAAGTAGAGGTAGACTTGACAGGATTTGCTAATAGAATTAAGTTGTAGGTTTAGAAAAGGAAGAATCAAGGATGTTTCTTAGATTTTTGACTTGAGAAGTAGGTAGATGACTTGAGCAACTAGGTAGACTTTTTGCTGATGAGAAAGAGCAAAGATGGAACAGGTTTAGAAAAGAGAAAATCATATCAAGTTGGATATTTTACTTCAGGAGCTTTAAGTTCAGTAGACAAGATAAGGTAAAAATATATATTGAATTTCTAAAGTCAGATATCAAAATACTTAGATATGAATTGTGTTTATTGCTGTGCCACTTAATAACTTGAAAAAAAAACAAGTATTGGGTCTGCGGGTCAGGAATTCAGGACCAGCTTAGCTGAGTGGGTCTCATGAAGGTTTTATGTGAGGTTATAGTCAAGATGCCAGCTAGGCTGCAGTCATCTGAAGGTTTGACTGGGGCTGGAGGATTTGCTCCCAAGTTCACTCAAGTTGCTTGTTAGCCCTCAGTTCCTCTCTGACTTTTGGTCGGAAGCTTTAGTTCATCAGCAAATGGATTTTTGTATAGGGAAGCCACACACACTCCTTTCTGTTACATTATATTAGAAGCAAGTTATTAAGAACAATTCAAAGGTAAGAGGAATTTGTCTTCACATGAATAAAGGAAATTCAAAGAATTTGTGGACATCTTTTTAAAACTCAAAGAATAGTAAAAGAATAAGTAAATCAAGCCCAAAGCCTATCAAGTATCATCAGATTATAGCTTATTCCTATGATGATTCTTGATTAGTATCAAAACTTTAGATGTAAACTTCTTTATATTCCCAGAACTGACTCTAACAGGGTATTATACCTAAATATTCTTCATATATGCTGAGTCCCTGTTGAAGACAAGCAGTTCTCACATACCAAGCCATCACAGTCTGAAAACTTACCTTTATAATTTGATTGATCTTATTTATCTCTCAACACTTTGTTCATTAAGTCATTATCATTAGGTATCAAATATTGTTTTAAGTCTTTGGTTTTTTTATGTCACAGGTTATTGCTTACAACTCAGAAGGTAAAAGTAATCCAAGTGAAGTAGTAGAATTTACTACATGCCCTGATAAACCAGGAGTACCTGTGAAGCCTTCAGTTAAAGGAAAGATACATTCACACAGTTTTAAAATAACTTGGGGTAAGATATGCATATTTGTACATCATTACTTTTCTATTTGATTAAAATGATTTGAATATTAAGATAATTCTTAGGATAGTTGGGTACATGTGTTAGCTCAAGCAAGTTCAATAGGAAATGTGAGACTCATTCATTGTTTGGATATCTTTTTTTGTGGAAAACTTTGCACGCACACAAATACAGAGTTCATATTTGTTATAGGAAGAACTTGGAACCTGCAGTAAGACTACGAGCAGAAGTAGCACTATGTGAAATGAATGATTACTAAAATTATAGCTTAAAAAGTTACTTGGGTCATCCTAGCGCTCATGAAAATTGAAAATCACTTATTCACTTAGAACAAACATTTGTTGGAGTGCCTGTCTGGCTCAGTCAGAAGAGCATGCAAGTCTTGATCTCACACAGTCCTGATTCAAGCCCCAAACGAGCCCCACAATTGGGTGTGGAGATTGTTAAATAAATAAAACTTGAAAAAAAAAAAAATAAAACATTTATTGAACATCTGTTTATACACCACTTAAAATGCTGGTACTAATTAAAAAAGTATTACAGGTGATTCTCTTTTTTTAACAGTCTGAGGTGTGGTATTCTGTTTATTAGGATTTCTGTCACTGTTTAATTATATGTACTTTGCCTAATACCACTTTTTACTTTTTTGGATAGACCCACCAAAAGACAATGGAGGTGCAGCCATCAATAAATATGTAGTGGAGATGGCAGAAGGTTCTAATGGTAAGAATAACTATTAAAAATTAATAGATTTAGGGATACCTGGGTGGCTCAGTCAGTTAAGCATCTGCCTTCAGCTCAGGTCATGATCCCAGGGTCCTGGGATCGAGTCCTGCATTGAACTCCTTGCTCAGCAGGGAACCTGCTTCTCCCTCTCTCTCTGCCTGTTGCTCTCTCAGCACGTGCGTGCTCTCTCTCTCTGACAAATGAATAAAATCTTTAAAAAAAAAATTAATAGATTTATTCTATTTATACCAGTCTGCCTCTGCTCTTCATGACTTTGCATTTTATATGATCTCTTTTCTTTCACTTTTTATTTTTCCTTTGTTTGTAGCAGTTAGTATTTTGCCTGTTATGATCCACTTTAAGTTATAATCTCTAAGACTGCTGAACACCTATATTATTAAATTTACATTTATATTTTATTTCCTCTCTCATTTGTTTGCTTTGCTCAGTTCCAGTATATCTGAACTAAAAAGTCTTCTGAAGGTTTATTCAGTTAGATTTATAACCAGACATATCAGAGAAAAATTATCTTGTAAAATTTAACTTATGTTGTTCTAGTTTTAGTAATATTTTTTGTGCCTCGTGAACTTTGTTTTTGAATGACACATTTAACAGTCTTTATTTCTATGCAATGAACTGTTTCCTGCAAAATAATGTCTTTTAATTAAGGCTAAACTTCCTATGTTATTTGTTCTTTCTATTCTTTGTGTGTTATAATGTCATTACTGGACCATTAGACACATTTAAAATGCTTTTAAACACATTTAAAAAGCAAATTATGAATGTAAACCAAAGCTTGTACAGAGTTACAGAGATATTTCATTTCAACAAAGGCTTACAGATTTGTCTAGGAAGCTGTAAAATAAAATTAGATTATCTCCAGGAAATTCGAAACAAGTTTAAATAGTTTCTGACAAATTACATAAACACTTAACTTAGTGAAGCTAGGATAACTGCTGTGTCTGTGATACCAGAACATTAAACATTACCTTGTGGCTGATTGAACATAATTCTTCACCTTACAGGAAACAAATGGGATATGATATACAGTGGAGCTACTAGAGAACATCTTTGTGATCGACTGAATCCAGGTTGTTTCTATCGTTTACGAGTTTACTGCATCAGCGATGGAGGACAGAGTGCGGTAATACTTACATGTAGATTTTTTTTCAAGTTTGTATCCAAAGTAATTTCTATAACCCAGGTGATTAATTTTATAGTGACCAGGATTTCTACAAATAGTACTTGGCTGATAATCCATATTCAGTGAATATGTATTGACTGGTTAGTGTTTAGTTTTGGAAAAACAAATACACAGAAATGTTGCAGAAAAATTTATAAAGATAAATTTTAGGATGATGCTTAATAACCATACCTAACAGAGATAGAAATAATTGTAGAGTGATTGCTTCATAAATTATGTGTATGAGGACAAACCATAAAATAGAATTTACTGTTTAAACACAGATTCTGATATTTACTTGTTGCAGAAAAGTTCTTAGTTATTATTAGAGATCCACTAACCAAAATGGACTCAGTGTGCCATTGATTATATATGAAATATTTGTAATGTTCTGGAGAGGTATGTTTTTTAATAGGAGTGATTTTTCTTTTTTAATGAATTTAACCAAGCATGTGTTCATGGAGCACACATATTAATATTTTTCAAATGGAATTTGATGCAATAAAGGTACCTCTTTTTTTGAAGGTGCGTTTTTTAAAAATAAATTTATAAGTATTGCGTTGAAAATGTGAATATTATGAAACTGAGTGCAAGTCCTGCCCACAGGCCCTGGGATCCAATTGCTTCATTTTATCTAATAAAATCTTCTTGGATTTAAAAAAGAAAATCCACTGTACCCCAAAAGAGCCTCTAATTTTCTGATTCAGCATTATAGCATTCTATATAAGATACCTTTCTGAATAAGGTAATGATCAGATATTTTTTATGCTTAGAAAGAAAACTAATACAATACAGATAAGGAATCTGGCACTGTGTGTCAGTATTTTTAAGAGAAGTCTTTTAAAATAAAAAAATATATATTTTTAGATAGTATAGAAACTAAAATAATACTAAATACCTGGAGATACCAAATACTTGGAAAATCTTACCTAATTTTTAAATTATTTTTAGGAGGAAAGGAAAGATTATATATACATATTAGTATGTAGGTTAAAAATACAGTATACTGTAAAGTAAGCAAAACAGTCTAAATCTCCTAAAAACATAGCAAACAGTATTTACAGAATGTTAAAACATCCTTCTTTAGAAGGGACTTGTGAATCCATTTGGACAGAGTCAAAAATAATGTCCGTTAGGATTGTTGAAGGTTGTTTTGCTGTTGTTGTTTAATTATGAAAAGACGAAAAGGAAGAGTTTTGGGGGGTGTTCTGGTAACTTTCTTTGTGTATAATAGTCACATAGAATGTGTCTTTATCTCTATAAAGTTAGAATTTTAATGATTTAATTGGGTTTTTATTTTATTTAGAACTTTATTTCTTTTCAGTTGAAAGTCAAGTAGAATTTCAAATTATTGGCGCAGTCTTTATGTTCACGTTATTTTCCTTTAACAAAAGCAGTCTGATTATTTGGTTGGGGCATTTTTGTTTTGTTATTGCTTTTGTTTTGGCAGGTATCTGAATCTTTACTTGTGCAGACTCCAGCTGTGCCTCCTGGCCCATGCCTCCCTCCCAGATTACAGGGTAGACCCAAAGCAAAAGAAATACAGTTACGATGGGGTAATTTCCATTTTGGTAATAAATTTTTATTAAGTTAGTACTAAATATACTCCTTTTGTTAAACTACATAAATCTTTCCACCTTTAGGACCCCCTCTGGTCGATGGTGGATCACCCATTTTCTGCTATGGTGTAGAAATGTCTCCTGTAGAAAAAGATGAACCAAGAGAAGTTTACCAAGGTTCTGAAGTAGAATGTACAGTGAGCAACCTTCTTCCTGGAAAGACTTACAGCTTCAGATTGCACGCAGCTAACAAAATGGGGGTAGGAAGACTGTTGATTGAATTATAGTCACAGTGGTATTTCATAAGACATATATGATTGCACCCATTAGTTAGCCATTTTGCTTTCAATATGTGATTCCAAAGTTTACAGTTGTTTTTTGTTTTGTTTTTTTTTTTAGTTTTTTTAAGATTTACTTAGCTGTTTTAGAGAGAGAGAGGGCATGAGGGAATTGGGTAGAGGAAGATAGAAAGCAGGGGAAGGCAGAGGGAGGATAAACAGAGCCTGCTGAGCACAGAGCTGGATCTCAGGACCCTGAGTTCATGACCTGAGCCAAAATCAAGAGTTGGCCACTCTACTAACTGAGCCACCCAAATTTTACAGTTTTTAAAAAGCCTATATCGATAAGGAAGAGAGAGGTCAGTGTATACAGTAACTTAATTGTTCTAGAATCTCCATATTTTCAAACTCCACTTATAATTCGTGACACTCTGGACTTCAGCTGGGCTGAAGTTTGCCTTTCCAGTCAGTGGTGCTATTAGGAGGTTTTACTTTTAGTAAGTTAAAGAGTAGAAACAAGACCATAAGATGAAATACTTAGAATAATAATTGTGTTTTTTAAGACTGATTATATCAGCATTTATTTTCAGGTGATTTTTACCTAAGGAAAAAAAAAAACTTAAGCATTTCTTGTTTTGTGAGGCTTTTTAAAAAGTATTAGCTATGTATTTGTACAACTCCATAAAATGGACAAAATAGGTGATATCTACATTTTACAGCTAAGGAGGTTAGGGCTCAGAAAAGCTAAATACCTTGCCCACAGTCACACAAATAAGAAGTGACAGAAATAAGCCACAGACTCGGGGCTGTCAGACTCCAGAGCCAAAGCCTTTTCCACTCAACCAGGACATATCTCTACATTAAAGCAGGTTCTCTAAGGACAAAGCAGTAGTTTATCTCAATTAAGTAACATTCTGTTTTCTTATTCTGTAATTACAGTTCCACAAAATTAAACTGACAAGTCTCTCCCATTATTTCATATTTTAGTCAACTATATTTTAGTCCCATTCTCCAACTGATTTCAGTATTTGTATCTGTAAACTTACTTTAAAATTTCTTATGTCAATACTTTGTAGGCAGTTCTAACATAAGTCATTGTTTCCTGTCTGAAGTCAACATCTTGTCAACCTCAACAAGGCTGCAGTACACTGGGATAGCATCTTTAATACTAGTGTACTTAATCTGTATTTTCAGGATTCTGATAATTTGTCAAATTAATACTTGCTTTCTGCATTTCCAAAGAATATATATTTTAGACTCTTTTTTTAAAACTGTTCTAAATTTTGGGGCACCTGGGTGGCTCAGTTGGTTAAGCATCTGCCTTTGGCTCAGGTCATGATCCCAGGGTCCTGGGACCAAGCCATACATCCGGCTCCATGCTTAGTGGAGGGCCTACCTCCTCCTCTCCCTCTGCCTTTCCTCCTGCTGTCCTCCTATGTGTTCTCTCTCTCTCTCTCTCTCAAATAAATAAAATCTTAAGATATAATTTATGCCTACCACCTCCCATACCTTTAACTGTCATCCTTGTCTTTACTCATATAATTTCTTCTGACTCATTCCACATTCCTAATTCCCTGATTCCCTGCCCTTCTTACAGAAGCAGTTCATGAAGGAAAAAGAGCAGAAGAAAACACAAAATATCAAAACTTTAAAACACCCCACAGTGACTTCCATGATCATTAAATCTTTTTCTTTTCTGTGAATGCTTTTGGAGTTATGACCAGTTAGTCTTAAAGAAGATGGATAATGTATTTACTTATTTTTATGAATATTTATGGAGAGCTATGCAATCAGTGTGTAAAAAATGAAAACACTGGCTATATTTTTTTTTTTCTAGTTTGGACCATTTTCAGAAAAGTGTGATATTACTACAGCCCCTGGACCACCAGATCAATGCAAGCCTCCTCAGGTTACATGTAGATCTGCAACTTGTGCCCAAGTAAATTGGGAGGTATTGTAATTCCCATTGACTTACTTTAAATGATTAGAATAGTTCATATAAAAGAATAGAGATCCTCTTCATTTAATTTCCTAAATTATGCAAACGGTTAAGTCCTGTAAAATTCATGTGGTAAAAGTGGATTTTTTTTTCTCTTCAAAGCATTTAAGTAAGGTATATATGCGTTACAAGTATATAGTTTCTTGTTCATGATGTGCTTCGTATTTTTTTCAAAGGCTGTGTCTCATTACTGAGGTATTTAGCCACTGGTGAGTTTAATGTTAAGAACAAACATTTGTAGGTATCACTATAATACTATTTCTCTTATATTTATTATCTCCACTTGTTTATTGTATATATTACATTTTCAGTTTCCTTTGAAATTTAACAAAGAAAATGTCCTTACATGATTTAACATTTATATTACTTGATAGGATTATTTTGAAGAATATTTACTTAAAATTCTCTTTCTGAAGTGATTCAGCCATATTTTGACTTCTAATTGAAAACAGTTTTATTTTGTTGGCCAATATATATTAATATTTTTTGGCCAATCTTACATTCAGGTTACTTTAATGAATAAAAATGTAATATTGAACAGTTTTAATTCTACTTAAACATTTTAAAGAAATTCAAAAGCAATTTGGTTTTTTATATGCTCAGGCAAAGAACATTTTTGCCCAAAACCCATTTAATCAATGTCAAGACTTAAGACCTTTTCCCTTTCTTAATTTAAAGGTCCCTTTGAGTAATGGAACTGATGTCACTGAATATCGATTGGAGTGGGGAGGCGTGGAAGGAAGTATGCAGATGTGTTACTGTGGGCCCGGTCTCAGTTATGAATTAAAAGGACTTTCACCAGCAACTACCTATTATTGCAGAGTCCAGGTAAAGGTGGTCAGGGCCTTTCTGCTCTAGCCGGAGTTTTGTGTTCTGTGAACATTTGGTTGGTCATGTTTTTGTTAATTTATGGGCTCTGTTTATTTGTAGGCTCTGAGTATTGTGGGTGCAGGGCCTTTCAGTGATGTAGTAGCCTGTGTGACTCCACCGTCAGTTCCTGCTATTGTGACTTGTCTTCAAGAAATAAATGATGATGATATAGAAAATCCCCATTATTCACCTTCTACATGCCTTGCAATAAGCTGGGAAAAGCCTTGTGACCATGGTTCAGAAATCCTTGCCTACAGCATAGACTTGGGAGATAAACAGCCCTTAGCAGTTGGAAAGGTTACAAGCTATATTATAGACAATTTGCAACCAGATACAACATACAGGTATACTCTACAAACTATGTTAATTTTTGCCTAATCCAGAGAGAAACTTTAAATAGAATAATCATAAATTGATTTTTTTTTTCTTAATGTGGCACTTAGAATACGAATTCAAGCCTTGAATAGCCTTGGAGCTGGTCCTTTCAGCCACATGATAAAATTAAAAACTAAGCCCCTCCCTCCTGATCCACCTCGTCTGGAGTGTGTTGCCTTCAGCCACCAGAACCTTAAGCTGAAATGGGGAGAAGGAACCCCAAAAACACTGTCAACAGATTCTGTTCAGTACCACCTTCAGATGGAGGATAAGAATGGAAGGTAGGTGTTCTTAATTGCTTCTTTATATAGTTTCTTAGGCATATCAGTTTTAACAGTAGAAGTAAATAAAATTAGTTTTCAAAAACGAGATTAGAGTTCTGATAAGAAATAATTTTAAATGTGCTGTTTTCAAAACACCAGAAGATATAGTGACAATTTCCTGTTCATAACTTGTGAGTGGGATGCCAAGAGAAAAATTAAGTGGGCTATTCTTTGGCTTTCTTCTCTAATCCATTTACTCTATTCATGCAGGTAAAAGAAACATAATCTTTGCTACAACAAAGCCCTTCAGCCTTTATTTCCCGCAGAGGCAGTTTTGTTAGTAAATGATTGATTGGTTTAAGGCCTCTGAGATCCTTGAGGGTAGGGATTATGTCTCAGTTTCCACCACACCCTGTCACAGGGCCTGCACACAGTAAATACAGTTCAGTTCCTCGCTGTCACGTCTTGTTTATTTACTCTCTGATTATTAGCCAGTCCCCTTGCTACTTGGGTTCTTGTCTTTGCTGCCATCTTTTACATTTTCATTACATCCATGCCATATATTATCCCACTAAATCATTTTTTATTATAAATCAAAATATGTGTAATATAAGTTATTCAGATGCAAATCTGAGGCCGTTTACTGACATTATATCCCATGTAAACAATGACATATACCCTCCACAGGTGTTATTCTTCTAATAGTTTAAGAATTCAAATTTTACTTTTCTACTTTTCATTCAGCTTATGAGAAACAATTTGTGTATCTTACGGATTCAGAATGCTATTAGCAGTTCTTCCCTAAGTTTTCCCACTTTGTTTTTTGTTTGCATGTTAGCCAAATATTCAGTAATGGAAATATTCATGGTACTTGTACATAAGTACTCTCAGAGGTATTTACATATTTAAAATAACATATGAAATTAAGCATACTCTATCACCAGTAAGAGCATTATGCAGAGCAAACAATATTGATCATTTTCTGAAATCTGTGCCTCCATGAATATTAGCCTTTGCCGTTGGCAGAATTTTATGTTCACTTTGTAAAGTCTTATTTCTAGAAGGAGATTCTTTGCCTTGCTACAGATTTTTGGTATAGCCATTTATCTTTAATACATGTTAATATCATTGAGTGATGAATTCTTAAATTATTTTCATTCCCTTTGTAGCATTTACGTTTAGGGTATTGCAAGAAGGTTTACTAAAAATGGGTCTAATTCATGTTTGATTGAAGTGTAATAGAATAAAGATTCCATTAAATATAGATTATATTAATAGGCTAGAACATTAAGCTTAATTAGTGTTTAGCTGTCACCTAGAGAATGGTAAGTTACTGGCTGTGAAAAATAAAACCTATTATATTATGTTTGCTGTCGAAAGTTAATAAATCAAGGTAATAATACCTGTAGTTAATCTCTTTCCCTTTGATTTTTCACAACTATTTACATTTGCTGTGGGATAGTATCTTAATTCTATTTTTGTTAAAGATTTTATTTATTTGGGCGCATGGGTGGCTCAGTGGGTTAAGCCGTTGCCTTCAGCTCAGGTCATGATCCCAGGGTCCCGGGATCGAGTCCCACATCGGGCTCTCTGCTCAGCAGGGAGACTGCTTCCTCTTCTCTCTCTCTGCCTGCCTCTTTGCATCTCTCTCTGTCAAATAAATAAATAAAATCTTTTTAAAAATAAATAAATAAATAAATAAATGGGATTTTATTTATTTATTTGACAGAGATCACAAGTAGACTGAGAGGCAGGCAGAGAGAGAGAGAGGAAGCAGGCTCCCTGCTGAGCAGAGAGCCCAAAGCAGGACTCGATCCCAGGACCCTGGGATCATGACCTGAGTCAAAGCCAGAGGCTTTGACCCACTGAGCCACCCAGGTGCCCCAGTATCTTAATACTATTTCAGCTGTTCTTGACCACAGGTTTTGTCATTATTTAGCTTTTTCAGTAGTGGTTGTTTTTCCTCCTATCCTTTAAAAAAAAAAAAAATGGGGAGATTAAAAATGCAAGGCTTATCTAATTACTGCTTCTTGGAAATATTGTTACTGCAGGTCATTAACTATTTTTTTCATTTTTAACCTGACTACAGTTTTCAGACTATTAGAACTATGTGAGCATTCATTCCATTACTCATTCCCCAATTTCCAAAAACTTTAAAATAGCCAACCAAAAGTATTGGGGAACAATTGAACTTACAGATAACATATATGAAGTCAAACTTTCCATTAAACAGTTCAAGTGGATAATATATGGCAAATTATACATTCTTTCATACTGTTGTGTAAATCTCGAGAAGACATCAACAAATCAGCTGCAATTATGCCTAGAAATTGAGGGTTCTCTTTTTTTAAATATAACAAATTGTATGCCTAAGACTAATGAAAATTGTGGTATTCTGAGTATCTTTAAAAATTTATGAACATTAAAAGATAGCAATTCGAGACAAAGCTTTACCAAAAGCATGAAAAGTTACTATGATCGGACACAAAATTCAGCAGTAATTTTTCAGAAAACCATGACAAATTAGGAAATTTACCAGTCCTGTGATTTTCATCATCTCATAAAAAAATAGACTTATTTGGAGTGACAAAGCATTCCTGGCATTGAATTCTATGAATAACTTATATTGCTAAATAATGTCCAAACTGTACTTTTTAAATAGTTTTGAGTATTTTTCATAAGATAGTTAAGGGTTTTTTTTTAACAAGAGTCATTTCCATTTTAGGTTTGTATCCTTATACAGAGGTCCATGTCATACATACAAAGTACAAAGACTTAATGAGTCAACATCCTACAAATTCTGTATTCAAGCTTGTAATGAAGCAGGGGAAGGTCCTCTCTCCCAAGAATATATTTTTACTACTCCAAAATCTGTCCCAGCTGCCTTGAAAGGTAAGTTATACATCCTTAAATTATGTTCTTTAATAATAAATTAATTTTAAGTGCATCTTCATAAATAGCTTTATGTGCTGTTATTGTAATTTATCATCCAGTATGTGTACATTTAAATTATAAAAAAGAAATTATGTAGACAAACCCATCTACTGAGAGTTTCACTCAATAATAAAAGCTATTTTATCTAGCTCATTGATACTCAGACAAGTACTGGATTTTTTCACTAATCTTTTTAATCTAACATAAAAATACTAATTTGAATAGATGATGCTGGTTTCTAATAGGGTCACTTGCAGTTTCTGCTATTGTTACTTAAAGAATAAAATCATAAACTTGAATTGTTTTGAGTTGTTAATATTTCATTCATTCAGATTTCAGGGAGAATGCCAGGTCGCCTGTTAAGGAAAACATAAATACTTTCTTAGTTAACTTGAATTTTTTAAATCAAATTTGCACACACATTCACACATTTGTATATACAGATATCTTTAAAATTAATTTTTGAGGGGTTCTTATTTTAAAATGACCCTGGCAAGGATTGGAATTTGTATATTTAGCCAAAATCACTGACATTCCTCACACTGAAGAAAAATCAAAGAGATTTCTATTTAGTACAGTGTCCTGGATCGTATACTTAATATGTGTCATTTGTTAAGCAGATCCACAGTTAGCAGGACTGTTCTTGAATACTTTTCTAATAATGTTGATGGAGTTTTACTGAGTCCTCTTTCTGTTTTATCATCCAGTTATGTCTCTTAGCCTTATGATTATTACTGATTTTAACCCTTTGTACCCCACTATTGAGCAAAGCAGTTTTATATCAAGCAATGAGGGGTATTTTTCAACTTCTTTTTCAATTTAAGAGATTTCTTAAATTACAAAATTTCGTATATTAGGTATACTCTTAGAAACACCATTAATGTTGTTTTAGAACTGAGATAACTCCTTTTGGCTTTCTAACTCAATGAAAACAGTGCTTATCTTGGCAGATCTTTTAGTCAATCTGACCATTGTAGCACATGTAGATTATATGGTCTGTAGATAGGAAGAGTGAACCATTAATCATGTCTCTGCAAATCTCAAAAATCCAGGTATTTAACTGAGTTTTAAAGGTTTGTTGAAAGAGTCTATGTGATGTGCCAAGCTAAAAGTCAAGTATTTGTATTTGTTTTCTACAGCCCCCAAAATAGAGAAAATAAATGACCACATTTGTGAAATTACATGGGAATGTTTACAGCCAATGAAAGGTGATCCAGTTATTTACAGTCTTCAAGTTATGTTGGGGAAAGATTCAGAATTTAAACAGGTATGTGCAAAGATGTAATTCTGTGGATACTTATTTTTATCTTCCTCATTTTTATGTATTTGCAGTGCAAGATTTGACTCTTTATCTTCGTAACTCAAAAACATTTATTCAGTATTTACTGTGTTCCAAAGATTAGTAACTACACAGTATCTCAGGATTCAAAATCTTTTTTAAGTATCTTTTTTTTATATATTTAACAGATGATTCATTCATTTGACAAGAATTTATTAAACTGTGTGCCAGGCACTCAGCATATATAACACTGAATGAAAAGTTCTTGCCTCTGGCTTTTATATTTAGTAGAAAAAGATACTGCAAATAAATACATTAGTATATCATACAATAGTGATAAGTACAGTGGAGAATAAATAAAACTGGGTAAAAGGAATAAGTACTCTTGGGAGTAGAGAAAGCTAGTGCTATCTCATATAGGACAGTGAGGTGACAGTCAGAGACCCAAAGGAGATGAATATGAGAATAGTGTTCTAAGAGGTAGGAACATGCTTGTTAAATTTAATGAACAAGGAGGCCAGTATGGGGTTGTGTGAGCAATGGGGAAAATAGTAGATGAAGTCGAGTAGTTAATTTTGAAGATCTATGAATGGTATGAAGGTCACATAGAGCATTATAGGCCACACTGTAACTTTTTTATTCCATGTAAAATGAGAAACCAATAGAGGATTTTTACCAGAGTAGTCACACAAGGTCATTTTGGCTAGAATGGGACACGGGTAGAAGTAGAGAGCATGAAGGAGGCTTTCACAATACTAGTAATGATCATAATTACAAGGTAGTGTTGTAAATATGATAATAGTCATTATGGAAGCTTAGCAGAAGTTCACCTACCTGGCCAAAAAGTTTCAGAGAAGGCTTTCTGGTAGAGGGAAAACAGCAGTGAGATGAAGCAGGAAGTTGCCAGTATTCACTGTATCTTTTGTAAAGAAGTCATTTTTATCCAACTCAAAAACCTACTTTCTATAAACATTTCATCTGATTCTCCCTTTTTTTCTGTCAACCTTCTTGATCTTGAGTGCTTTTAAGCTGGGTGGTTTTCATTTGAGCATCTTGTATTTTCTTTTCCCACCAGGAAATCAGTCATTCATCTGTTTTATTGTACTCTCATGCTATTACAGCTATTAAGAATAGAATATTTTTCAATATAATTTTTTCTTTCTTTTTGTTAAGTATGAAAGTATTTTTTCTTTTCTTCTCTTTCCTTTCTTTTTTAAGATTTCATTTATTTGTCAGAGAAAGCACAAGCAGGGGGAGCAGCAGGCAGAGGGAGAAGCAGGCTGCCAGCTGAGCAAGGAGGCCAGTGTGGGACTGGATCCCAGGACCCTGGGATCATGACCCAAGCCGAAAGGAGTCGCTTAACCGACTGAGCCACCCAGTCATCCCTGGAAGTGTTATTTCCTAAGTGAAATTACAAAAAGCCCCAAAGAGTCAGATTAAAGTTGGCATGTAGTTGTTTTTCTTTATTAAGCCATCTGCAAATTGACATAATCAAATTTGAATATAATTTACAGATAAGCGCGTTTCCTTCCAAGGAGGAAGCAAAATTAATATTAAAAAAGTGTAATTGCATTACATGCTTAAAGGAAATAGGGACCCCACATTTGAGTAGTGTATGAATTTTAATAAACGTATCACTACATGAAACAGCAAATGCTAATTCTAATTTAACTTAAAAGCTAAATTAACCCTGTCATCACTTTTACTTAAGATTGTAAGCATGCCATAAAACTTGAAATACTGGGGCACCTGGGTGGCTCAGTGGGTTAAAGCCTCTGCCTTCGGCTCGGGTCATGATCCCAGGGTCCTGGGATTGAGTCCCACATCTGGCTCTCTGCTTAGTAGGGAGCCTGCTTCCCCCCTCTCTCTGCCTGCCTCTCTGCCTACTTGTGATCTCTGTCTGTCAAATAAATAAATAAAATCTTTTAAAAAAAAACTGGAAATACTGATTTCCTTAGACCCTCATAGTATATTTGCTCATCTAAATCTCTTAAATGTTTATAAGATTTTACAATTTATTGGCAAGCTATACTCCAAAAGTTTGAAGGTTGCTTTTTTAAGAGTTCAGTTTCATTCATGGAATTTAATATTTTACTTAAAATTTATTTAATACTCAGCACACATCTATTAAATACCATATATAAAGAATTATAGGGTACAATATTAATAAATTACTGTTCTGATTTCAAAGTTGTTTAGAATTTTACAAGCAAGCAGAAATTTTATAAGTGTGACACTTTACATTGCCAAACAAAATGTCATAATAAAGATAAAACCTACTTTATGAAAAGGAAGTAATTATTCCAGCTGGACCTTGGAATGTTTTCTAAAAGGAGTGCCATTTAAGTGAGGGCAGGCAGAGGGGAACATGGTGGCACTAGGGAGCTTAGAAAGAGCCATGAACTCTGAAGTGTGACTTGAGTAAGCCTCACGGATGGAGTGTGTAGTTAAGGAAGCCAGGTCCTGTGGTCTGTATTCTATAGCAGTAGCAATGGCTGATGTTTTTAAGATAGGGTTAGTTCTTATAAGTTGGTGGTTGAGTTTCTAAACTAGCCTGTAAAAACCTGTTTAACCTATATTGTTGCTGGTATTAGGGATCTGGAAACAAATTCCCCTGGCAGCAGCAAGGACTCATGACCCTGGGCCAAAGTTGGAGGGACATAGAAGGAAAAAATAGAAACAAATTGATTTTTTTACATTTGTCCTTTCTTTTGTCCCTTTTTGATCCACTTTGAGAAAATTCTTTGCTGCCTTCTCGCTGCCCCATGCACTGTTCTGTAGAACCTCATTGCCCATATTCTCTAAAGTCACACTCTCCCTTTGACTCTTGCCTCCCTATCTGGCACATCATAGCTCCCGTATATAAAGTATAGCTGACCTTATTGGCATTAAGAGAAAGACTATTTGCATGGGAACATTCATACCAAAGGTAAGCATCTACTGGCTCTAAAATCCCCTCAGGGAAGTATATACATTTTAAAAAGCAAGTCCTTTTTTCCAAAATGGCATTTCAAGTAGTACAGAAAGGTGAAGTAAAAATACTGGTGGACAGTAAAGCCGTTATCAAAGCAGATCACCCCATCTGGGAATCTGTACCTAAGGCACTTCTGTGTCATAGTTCAATATGTTGCAAGTACCAGAAAAACCAACTCAGACTAGCACAATTAAGTGTAAATCCTCTTAGGGAGAAGCATGAAGGTAAGCATGCTTCAGAGATTGCTTGATTCAGAAACTCGGTGAAGTCTTCAGGGACCTGATTTTTCTCCGCAGTTTTCAGTCACTCCCCTTAGCCAGGAGGAACTTAACTCTACCTCATTCACTTTCAGAGAAGAGAAAGCACTTAGATTGCAAACCCATTCCTGAACCAATGATTATTTCAGGATTTAAGCCAACCAGAGCAGAGGCCTCTTCTGCAGTATAATAATGAGGCAAGCTTTTCCAAATATAAGAATTGGGTAAGGGAGAGTTTGATACTCCATCAAAAATCAGTACTGTTGACAGTGTCAGAGAATGGGTACTGGGACAGTGGCTTTGTTGGACTCTCTACTTTTTTTTTTTTTTTTTTTTTTTTTTTTTTTTTTTTTTTTTCTTAAACTTCTGAACTTCGATTTCCAAAAACATTGCCTCTCTGAGTGGCCTACAGACCTAATGAACCAGAATGTCTAAGAAGAGGGCCCATGATTGTTTCTTTTTTTTCAAGTTCTAAGTGCTGCTTATGCACAATAAACCTAAGAACTGCTCTAAAATTCAAAGTTCATATATAACTCCCTTAGCAGTAGTCAAAAAGAACGGTATAGACAAGAGCCATGCAGCTATTTTTCTATATTCCATTGTTTTGAGGGGGTTTTTTATGTATTGATCATTACGAAATAAGTATTTGCAATAATATATTCATAAATTACAGAAGGAGGATATATGACCATATGTGCCATGTCATAGACATATATGTGACCATATGTGTCATATATATATATTATGTGACAAGATATGCCTTATTATATATCATAATGAATCATTACTTTTAAATGAAATCAATGCAAAATAAACCTTAAGGTATAAACAAGTCTGCACTTAGTCTAAAAGTAACAAATTGTTAAAATCATTCTTACACTACTATAAATAATATATATGGTGCATATTACTCATTGTAAAATTAGATGTGGATGTGAAACATACACTGAAAGTAGAAATATTTAAATGGAATTTGTTCCTTTGTAATGACAACTTCAAAGTGATTGTGCTTGATAGTAAACATGTTCACTTATCCTTAAAGGATAAAAAAGGACTATTTTGGTTTTTTGTATGAGTACTTTGTAAATTAATCTAGCCAACCAGGTAGGTTTCTAGAATGTGTGGATATGGAGAGAGAGAAATAGGTAAGTTACTGGTTTCCTTTTTATTGGCCCCTCTTCTACACTTGTTATTTTTTTCATGCTGTGACATATTCACAGTTAAAATAAGGATGAGGATCTTGCATGGCTCAGTTAAGCGTCTGCCTTCTGCTCAGGTCCTGAGATTGAGCCCCATATCGGGCTCTCTGCTCAGTGAGAAGTCTGCTTCTTCCTCTCCGTCTGCCTCTCCCCACTGCTCGTGCTCTCTCTCTCTCTCTCTCAAATAAATACAGTCTTTTAAAAAAAAACTAAAATAAGGACAAATACCAATGTATAAAAATCTAAACTTTCTTTAAAAGTTTTCCTATAAAATTCTGTTGCAGTTGGCATACTATTTCAGAGTTCTTAGCTAAACATGCACAAACTTGACAAGCTTAAGTTTAGTCTGCATTTCTCTACTAAAATGCAAAGTGAAAATTGTAATCTCTTATCTGCCATTTTCTTAACTGTAAATCTGCTTTACTTGGTATTTGCCATACCCTGCCTATAAATGGATAGTTGATTGGTAGCAAATATAAAGAGCAGTTTTATTTTTGTTTTGTTTTAATTATCTGTAATTTTAAGTCATCTGTGAGCAATAGCTACGAGCTAAAAAAATTATGAATTTATTAGAATTTTATTTGCCCTTTTCTGTTTACTAAGATCGCAACAATTTTATCTTGTCAGTATGAAATGAAAGAGTGGAAATGGTGTTATTTCTGTCTCAGACCAAATCCACCTTATCTCAAGCTTGAGGCTTGTTTTGAATAGCTTCACTTAGATGTATGATCATTTTTATAAATTAGCTTTAGCAAGTTTATCTGTTTTTTTCAGTCCTGTACCTACAGTTATCTAAGGTGTCTCCCTGTTTACCTTCCAACATCTGAAACACAAAACTGAAAACTTGACTTCATTATCTTCCCTCCCAATCTCTCCTCTCCAAACTCTTCATCAGTGTCATAAATACTAACATTGTTTTGGTCCCCAAGCTTTGAACTCTTGAAAGATTTTTTTTTGCCTGCCCACTTATTCGAATAAAAATTATTTTTAGGGCGCCTGGGTGGCTCAGTGGTTAAGCCGCTGCCTTCGGCTCAGGTCATGATCTCAGGGTCCTGGGATCGAGTCCCGCATCGGGCTCTCTGCTCAGCAGGGAGCCTGCTTCCTCCTCTCTCTCTCTCTCTGCCTGCCTCTCTGCCTGCTTGTGATTTCTCTCTGTCAAATAAATAAATAAATAAATCTTTAAAAAAAAATTATTTTTAAAAATGATCCATAAAACCTATACCAAAGCGTCATATCCCTGTGCTTTCATACAGCAGGAACCCCTATTGTACCCAACTTCCTCAGTCGCTCATTCAGCTTTATGATCAGGATTCCTTAAACACTGTTGTAAATATCACACACCTAGGCTCCTGTGGAGTAAGACCTAAATTTCCAACCAGTATTATGAACATATTCTTCCCCTCTGTCAGATCTCTTCACCCTATCATCCTCATTCCATTTGTTGATGTTACCATGCCCATTTGGAGGTAAACGGAAAGTGAAGAAAATTTTAAAGACAAATATCACCTATTACATCCATATGACAGATCTTTTTATTTTTCTATTTTGGGTTCATTGTATGTATACTCTTTCACACTGCTTTCTAATACAGCCTTCTGATTTACTGACATCACTGCTTTTACCATGTTCCAGATGTGAACATTACTACATTCCCACTCCCAGGATTGCTCATTTGCATTCTCAGAACTAATGCGTATTTACCATTTTCTGTTTCATTATAAGTTTTACTTCCTTCAGTACAAGCTTCTTTATATATTCTCAGCACCAACTGACACACATTTTGACATAATTCACTAATTTAGTGGCTTTAAGTACCAATTATATGCTGGATTCTGAAGACAAAAAATGAGACAAAGCTCTTAACCTTGCTCCTTCAGGAGCAAACCAGTATATAAAAATTCAGATGTACAACACAGTTGTACAGGTAAAAGCAGGTAAAATTGCTTGAAAGAAGACTAGCCCAGGTTTGGGTTATCTCACTTACAGTCCACCAACAAGCTGGAAGAACTCAACTGAGCAGTCACTATAAGCCTTCGTTTTCTTATTTATAGAATTAGGGTGGCGGGGTGCTCATTAACAGAAATTATGGCTTCCATATACCGAACAGTTGCCATGTGCTGGGGACTGTGTTAAGTCCTTCAACGAGTATTTATTTATTTCAGTCTCATAATTACCATACAACATAACTATTATTTTCATTGTACTAAGGTAATTGGTCTAAGACAAATGAAGTGTGAACTGGCAGAGTAGTGCTTGGACCCAGGAGTGACCAGTCCCAATACATATCCTCTTAATTGCTAGCACTCTCTTGAAAATTCAAGGAATTCCATTCTTGTTATTTCCTTTCTAAGGGATGGGCAGAGGACTTGGGTTTAAAATCCAGTTCTGTGATTGTAAGTGATTTCTTTAAAGTTTATAAAATAATTTGCCATAGACAGCTGTAGAAAGCTCCCCTTATTCATTCATTCATTGTTTCAGCAGATGTTTGAAATTGTACAGAAGCCAGTTTTACATAGATTTATATATAATGTGGAAACATAATTAGATGTAGTTTCTCTTTTCATGGAATGATTTCACAGAAGTTTGACTTCTTACATTTGAGAAAACCAAGGAAATGCCTTTGGGCTGATTTTGCTTGCTCTGTGACCATATATCTCACATCCTTACATTTCCAATTTCTCCTGTCCTTATAACAGCAGATAGGCTCTTTAATGTAAAGATGGGTATTTTTAAATGTAATTTAAAAGATAAAAGCAGAAGATATGAACAGACACTTCTCCAGTGAAGACATACAAATGGCTATCAGACTCATGAAAAAATGTTCATCATCACTAGCCATCAGGGAGATTCAAATTAAAACCACATTGAGATATCACCTTACACCAGTTAGAATGGCCAAAATTAGCAAGACAGGAAACAACATGTGTTGGAGAGGATGTGGAGAAAGGGGAGCCCTCTTCCACTGTTGGTGGGAATGCAAGTTGGTGCAGCCTCTTTGGAGAACAGTGTGGAGATTCCTCAAGAAATTAAAAATAGAGCTTCCCTATGACCCTGCCATTGCACTACTGGGTATTTACCCCAAAGATACAGATGTAGTGAAAAGAAGGGCCGTCTGTACCCTAATGTTTATAGCAGCAATGGCCACAGTCGCCAAACCGTGGAAAGAACCAAGATGCCCTTCAATGGACGAATGGATAAGGAAGATGTGGTCCATATACACGATGGAGATTATGCCTCCATCAGAAAGGATGAATACCCAACTTTCGTAGCAACATGGATGGGACTGGAAGAGATTATGCTGAGTGAAATAAGTCAAGCAGAGAGAGTCAGTTATCATATGGTTTCACTTATTTGTGGAGCATAACAAATAGCATGGAGGACATGAGGAGTTAGCGAGGAGAAGGGAGTTGGGGGAAATTGGAAGGGGAGGTGAACCATGAGAGACTATGGACTCTGAAAAACAATCTGAGGGGTTTGAAGTGGCGGGGAGGTGGAAAGTTGGGGGAACCAGGTGGTGGGTATTATAGAGGGCACGGATTGCATGGAGCACTGGGTATGGTGCAAAAATAATGAATACTGTTATGCTGAAAATAAATTTAAAAAATAATTAATTAATTTTTAAAGAAAAGATAAAAGCAGGGGCACCAGGGTGGCTCACTGGGTTAAGCTCTGCCTTTGGCTCAGGTCACGATCTCAGGGTCCTGGGATCAAGCCCCGAATCAGGCTCTCTGTTCAGCAGGGAGCCTGCTTCCCCCTTTCTATCTCTGCCTCCTTCTCTGCCTACTTGTGATCTCTCGCCCTCTGTCAGATAAATAAAATCTTTTTAAAAATTAATAATAAAAGCAGTGGCACTCACTAGCTTCCATGTCAAAAATAATTCTAAAACTAGCCAGTTGTAAAGTATTTTCTGCCTGTCCTTCATACGTAATTCTTTTTCCACTCTCTTATTAATAGATTTATAAAGGTCCTGACTCTTCATTCCGGTATTCAAGTCTTCAGCTGAACTGTGAATATCGTTTCCGTGTGTGTGCCATTCGCCAGTGCCAAGACCCTGTGGGGCATCAGGACCTAGTAGGTCCCTATAGCACAACAGTGCTCTTCATCTCTCAGAGGACTGACCCACCAGCCAGCACCAACAGAGACACTGTGGAAAACACAAGGACCCGGCGCGCACTAAGTGACGAGCAGTGTGCTGCCGTCATCCTTGTGCTGTTTGCTTTCTTTTCCATTTTGATTGCCTTTATCATTCAGTACTTTGTAATCAAGTGAAAATATAACTTTATTTTTAATACTGTATTACATTTTATTTTGTCATGTACTAAAATTATTTCTGTATTGCTTTTACAAAAACAGTGGCATTTAGCACTGGCATTGAGACTATAATACATCATTTTTGCCATTTTCAATGCTTATATCATTAGGTAGAGGCTGGCACCTTATTAGAATGCAAGCCACAGAAATAGAAATTTTTGGTTTTTTGTTTGGTTGGGACTTTTTTCTTTCCTTTTTCCCCTTATTTTTCTTTTTTTTTCTTTTTTTTTTTTAATATGCCTTCTTGTAAAACAAACTTTCAAAGAGGCAACAATATATAATTGATATTTTGACCAGTCAGCATGAGTGTAACAGTGACAACCTGATCTGTTCTAAAGTTATTACCTAGTGAAAAAGTCAGAATGATTAAAATTTACACTAACATGCTATTAAAAAAATGTTAAAGTCTGATGCTGTGAAAGCAATCTAGTGCTATATTTCTACCTCCTCATTTGTCTTAATTATTTGGTAAGTGGGATTATGATGAATAACTGGAGGGGCTTAGCAGTCAAAAACTGGATGAAAGAATATGCATGAAAAAAGAAACTTCTGTTTGATAAATGTGGAGTTCTTCATTACAAGTATATATTCATGAATTCACAGATAAATCACTTAAAGAAAGCACAGACAGTTTACTTGGCCTAAAAATATTTTAATGTTTATTCAAAAAGCACTTCTTCAGGTCTTGAGAAAAGAACAGAGGGATTATACTTTTTAAAAGTAGTCATATTAAACTCTGAATTTCTAACCTATTTAATTTGGTTTTTGTGAGCCTCTGAACTATATGTATGTGTATAAGGACATGCATATACGTATATGGCATCTATATAAACTATACCTACCAAGTGTAGAAATATATATATACACACACACACACACACTCACTCCATCTATCTGGAATAGACTGATTTTGAAGAACTCCCATAAGTTTTGCTGCTTCTCCCATAACTACTGCCATCACCATCAGAATTCATAATCAAACCTAACCTTTTTGTTTGGAACACCAAATCTGAAGACAAAATTAATTTGCACCAGTAAACTTCAAGCTGCTTTCTTTCTTGAAAAACTAATGTTTAATGTAATGTCTGTCTGGATACTGTTCCAAATTGTTGATTGCATGTGGTTAATGTTGCATTAGAGCACTTTGCAATTGCATAATTCATTAATGTTTTGTGAGCTTGCATTTGTGAGTTATTGGATGATCAGATTGAATTTTGTCAAGTATCACATTGTACATCTTGCATAGATGTCGATGACTGCCAGTAATAATACAGTTTGTAATGAAACTATCTAAAATTCTTGTTTTATCACATCTGTTATCTGTAAAACACTTGTAACTAGCCTTTTTAATTTATTATTTGAATTTTAGGATAGTGAATCACTAATTTTTAGTTGCTGAAGTTAGCATTTTAGTGATTACTAAGCACTTCTGTCAGTCTTTGAAAAAAGGACATATGTTTTGTGCTTTGAAGATCTCTGAAGAATTTCTCTTATATTAGAATGGGCATGTATTGTAATTGTTTTATGTCAAATGATCTGTGCTGTAGAAAAAACATTAACCTTTGTTCAAAAAAGAAACGGATAAACTTGGCCTTTCCAAGTGGTAAGAATGATCTGTCACTATAATATACTGTATGTTTACATTTTATTTAAATTTAATCTCTTATGTATAGGCTAACTTTCCCCCAAAACAACAGTGATTGCGATTATTTTCTAGAAACTTAAAAGTGCCACATTTGGCAGTACAAATGAGTTTGAGTGTAATAGCCCAGAGATTTCTATATAGTTGAATGTCTAAAATGGTAAAATATTGCCGCTGTGGGAGTTACAGTGGCTTATGTTTTTCATAGTAACTCAAATGAACTCCTATTTTTGATAGTAAATGTCATTTAATAGTGTACTTGCCATTTGAGCCTCACTGCAAAATCAATGCAGAGGAGAAAATTTTTAATGTAATCTTGATTTTACCTCATATACTGTACATTCCAAAAACTCTAAACTTTTTAAAGATTATAGATACACTACCAAACATATCACCTTAAAATTGTATAAGGCTGAACTTCATACAAATGAAAAAAATATAATCTCATAAAAATACATAACTATGTAGCAAAAATATCTTTAAAATCCATGGAAAATAAAAGTTGTATCATTCTTTTTTGAGATATGTTTATTGTATTCCTATACACTCATTATTCGCTGCCTCTTAGAGAATGAAATGTTAAGGTCTCCCTTCTTGCAGTGGGCTTACAACAGGTCTTTTTAGCAGTATTCAAATCTTCAGTGTGAGAGGACCCATTTTCAAGAAGATAATATCCAGTAGATTAAAGAATGAAATAAGTTTTATCCTAGTGACTTGATTTTATGCAGTTCTCTAGATATCTTGCTGCTTTCACATATATGAAGAATAAGGATAGCTCTGAGGTGAAGTTTTCATTGGAAAGGAAATCTGACCTCCATACCTGTATTCATCTGTTTCCCAGTACCTTCCTTCTCCTTCAGGGACCTAGAAACTTCCTGCTATCTGACCCCAGGTCAGCCCTCCACCAGGAGGTTTAACTTGTCCACCTAAAGTATCATGCCAGAAAGTTCAGCCTATGCCTGAAAATTCTCACATGTGCCAGAAAATTCAATGTTCCCTCTCACCCCTTGCTAAAATTTCCATCCATAGATCTCAAATGGGGATACATTGCCTTTTTTCTTTTTAAGATTTTATTTATTTATTTGACAGATCACAAGTAGGCAGAGAGAGAGGAGGAAGCAGGCTCCCTGCCAGCCAGAGAGCCTAATGTGGAGCTTGACCCCAGGAGCCTGGGATCATGACAGCAGAAGGCAGAGGCTTTAACCCACTGAGCCACCCAGGCGCCCCTTTTAAGATTTATTTATTTGAGGGGCGCCTGGGTGGTTCAGTGGGTTAAAGCCTCTGCCTTCGGCTCAGGTCATGATCCCAGGGTCCTGGGATCGAGCCCCACATCAGGCTCTCTGCTCAGCAGGGAGCCTGCTTCCCCCCCCCCCTTCTCTCTGCCTGCCTCTCTGCCTATTTGTGATCTCTGTCAAATAAATCTTTAAAAAAAAAAAAAATTTTATTTATTTGAGAGAAAGACTATGAGAGTGGGGAGGGTCAGAGGGAGAAGCAGACTCCCTAATGAGCAGAGAGCCGGATGGGGGGCTGGATCCTAGGACTCCAGGATCTTGACCTGAGCTGAAGGCAGTCGCTTAACCAACTGAACCACCCAGGCGCCCTTTTTTTAAGTTTTTATTTAAATTCCAGTTAATGTACAGTGTAATACTAGTTTTGGGTGTACAACATAAGTGACTCAACACTTCAGTACATCACCTGCTGCTCATCACAAGTGCAATCTTTCATCCCTATCACCTAGTTAACCCATCCTCCCACCCACCACCCCTCTGGTAACCATCGGTTCTCTATAGTTGAGAGTCTCTTTCTTGGTTTGCTTCTCTGTTCACCCCTTCCACCCTTTGTTATTTTTCTTAAATTCCACATAGGATTGAAATCATATGGTATCTGTCTTTTTCTGACTGATTTACTCAGCATAATAATCTCTGGTTCTATCCATGTTGTTGCTAATGGCAAGATTTCATTCTTTTTTATGGCAGAGTAATAGTCCATCATATATATTTATATTTTTCTTTTGTATTCTTTAGGTTAATACCTGGCAGTTTGATTGCTGAAGTGTAGGGCAGTTCTATTTTTAACATTGTGAGGAAACACCATACTATTTTTCGGAGTGGTTGCACCAGTTTGCATTCCCACCAACAGTGCAAAAGGGTTCCTTTTTCTCCACTTACCAACACATTTTGTTGCTTGTGTTGTTGATTGTAGCCATTCTGACAGGTGTGGAGTGGTATCTCAGTGTAGCTTTGGTTTGCATTTCCCTGGTGATCAGTGATACTGGGCATCTTCTCGTGTTTCTGTTAGCCATCTCTATGCTATATGCTGCCTTTGGAAAAATGTCTATTCATGCCTTCTGCCCATTTTTTATTTGGATTATTAACTTTTGGGCTGTTGTGTTTTATAAGTTCTTTGTGTATATTAATTGCTAACTATCAGGTCATTTGCCAGTAGTTTATCCCACTCAGTAAGCTGCCTTTAGTTTTGTTTCCTTTGCTGTGCAGAAACTTTTTATTTTTATGTAGTCTCAATGTTTATTTTTGCTTTTGTTTCCCTTGCCTCAGGAGACATTTCTAGAAAGAAGCTGCTATGGCCAGTGTCAGAGAAGTTATTGCCTGTGTTCTTCCTTAGGATTTTTATGGTTTGGGGTCTCACATTTAAGTCTTTAATCCATTTTGAATTTATTTTTGTGTGTGTTAGAAAGTGGTCTAGTTTCATTCTTTTGCATGTTGCTCTCCCATTTCCCCAGTACCATGGATACCTTGCTTTTTAAAAATCCGGGTACATCCCTAAGTGTCACAACTGCCAGTACCACAATAAAGCTTAAAATGTTTGGCTGGGGAAAAGGAGATACTTTGAATATAGGGGCATTACTTCACGGAAGCAATGAAGTATGAATCCAGCCTCGAGAAGAATAGAATACTGACTCACAGTGTTGCATGTCACTGTCTTTTTCTGTAGTTTGGAAAACAAATTTTGTATGTCCTGTTTGAACTCCATGGATTGCATGATGGTCCTCACCATCATGAACATTCTCTCTGAAAGGATTCCATGTGGGTGCTGGCTTAATCAGGCAGATAGATGACAAAAGAAAATGATTCTCCAAAACCTAAAACCAGTCATGACACTGCAACCTAGCCATCTACCATCAATATAGGTGATGATAATGCCTCAAATTTTTAAAGAACTTTTTAAATATTCTATTTTCATATATGCTTTTGAAGATAGTATATATACCCTCAAGAGTATCCCTTTAATTATTCACTATTCTCTCCCTGACACCCTTAAAAGGGAGAAAATAAAAAAGTTGACAGAACTAAGATTTTAATATTTATGGTCATGAAATCTTCCATGAACAGACTGGCACATTCAAATGTTTAGATGCTATAAGGACTGTCTTTCATCTTATATAATAAAAAGGATACCTGCTATGGGAAATTTGCCAAGGAAAAGATCTTTAGAACCAAAAGATTTTGAAGCCACAGGACTTACTCAAATCATAATGGTTTGCATCTATTCAAACAATGTGTGCTAGGCATGGTGTTCAGTGCTTTACCTTAGTTATATAATCCTCTTAATTGCTGCATTGGACATCAGCTGAAGCATAGAGGAGTTAAGCACCTGCCAAAAGTCACATGGCTAACAAATGATGGAGCTGAGATTTGAATCCAGGTGACTGGTCTAGTGCCCCCACACTTGACCACTGTCCTCTGCTGTCTCTCCCACAAACCCTAAATTCAATAAGGAAATCAGTAATATTGCATTTATAATGGTATTTATTGAGTACTTTCTGCATGCCGAGCATTGTATTAAACACTTCCCCCTATCCAAAACAATCCACAGCCCTCTAAGGATTGAACAGAAATCAGACAAGGATGATCTGATACAAGGATCAAAAAAATGAGCAGCTCTAATTTCTTTACAGTTTCATCCTTTGATACTTTGACTCCCATTTGGAGCTTACAATCAGCCCCAGAAATAACCATCTTTTAAATACTCATCCATCCAAGGATGAAAGTACCTTTACTGCCCCTTCCAACCACGAGACAAGTTAACATGTTCAAAAAGGGAATATGTGTGGATGAAACTGGGAAACATTATGCTAAATGAAAGAACCCAGACACAAAACATCACATGTTGTATGATTCTATTCATACAAATTACCTGGAATAGGCAAATCTGCAAAGACTAAGTATTAGTGGCTGCCCAGGGCTGGAGAGAGGAGGAAATGGAGATAATTGCTTAATGGGTATGGAGTTTTATCTTGGAGATGTGTTTTGGAACTCTACGGAGGTTGTGGTTGCACCACATTGTGAACATACTAAATGCCATTGCACTGTTCTCTTTAAAATGGTTAATTATATGTTATGTAAATTTCACCTCAATTTTTTGAAAAGGGACTATAAGATGAACCTAAAGACTAGTATACAGACAGCACAGGACTAGAGAAACCTGGACATCATCAAATCAGTAAAATAAACCAACCTAATCATAAAGTTCCTTTTGCTAAGGAACAGGCCAACTTCTCACTTTCTGATTTTCAAACTTCCCAGACTTCCTTGGATGTCCCTATTCCCTTCAGTGAGTGGGCTGAATTTTTTATGAATGTCCATGATAGTTATCAAATGATTTGGCCTGCCCAGGCCGAAGTTATCAGCTCTGACACTGGTCATAGTTCTAGGATGATTCAGTGGTCTTAGAGAAAAGAATACATTTTGCAGTTAAACAGTTCACCAATGATAACAGCTGTGCTGTAAGAATGTCCATATATAGTAGTATAAGACCTTGTTTCTCACAGCCTGTGTTCTGAAAAGTAACTTAGAAAATCACATTTGAGAAGAACTCATGTATTCGGTGCTCCAGTAATACTTACAATTAATTTATGTCTCTAACTTTGATTCAGATCCACCTAAACCAGCAGGAAATCTAGTGTCCAGTCATGCTGAGGGACACTTGGTATCCAGTCCCTGTGACTCTGGTTCAGAATGACCCCCAAAGGGTGAAGAGGGTAAAAGTGCAAAGAGCCCTGGGAGTACACACATTTCCAGCCAGGGTGTACACAGTTTATGACAATATAATTAAGAATTTTTTTAAAGAGACACCAAGTTTTACTATAAACCCACTGTCGGGACGCCTGGGTGGCTCAGTGGGTTAAGCCGCTGCCTTCGGCTCAGGTCATGATCTCAGGGTCCTGGGATCGAGTCCCATATCGGGCTCTCTGCTCAGCAGGGAGCCTGCTTCCCTCTCTCTCTCTCTCCTGCCTCTCCATCTACTTGTGATTTCTCTCTGTCAAATAAATAAATAAAATCTTTGTAAAAAAAAAAAAAAACCACTGTAAATAAAAGTATGGCACCGCCATTCATTTAGAAAAATAAAAATAGAAAAACTGAAAAAGAGCAATGAGAGGAGACTAGCTCCACTAAATTATAATGCCTCAAAAACGATATTAGCACTGAAAAAAACCAAAGGAACAAAACAGGAAGTCCACAGCCTCAAGAACATGCAGGAAGTTAGTATTTGATAAAGCAGGCAGCTCAAGTCAGTGGAGTAAAAATGAGCAGTCCAATAGATGATATTGGGACAACTGGATAGCCACCCAAAAATGAAAAGTTGGAGCCATATCACCCACACTTTACACCAGAATGAATTCCAAATGAATCAAACATTTAAATACAAACAAACTAAATAAAAGATGTGAAAGAACTCCTTTATAATCCTGGCATGGGAGTGGCCTATCAGAACCCTCAAAATACAGAACCCACAAGAGGAAAGATTGATCATTTCAATGCCATATAAATAAAAGCTTATGCACAGCAGTTTTTTTTCTTAAGTCCAAGGAAATAGCAAACCTGGGAAAAAAATAGTTGCAATTCATATTCTAGAAAAGGGCTCATCTATTTAATGTCTCTAATATAGGAAAACATAAATTCTTAAATACATGAAGATGAAATAAACAATAACCCAATGTAAAAACAGGCAAAGGATTCAAGCATTTCACAGAAAGGAAATACAAAGAACTAAAACATACGACAAAATGCTCATTCTTATTCATAACAAGAGAAACTCAAGATAAAACAAAAACCATTTGTCACTATCAATGGCAAAACTGCAAAATTTTGGTTACACATTATGTCAGGAACACCGCAGAAAAACAAGACATTGCTAGTGGAATTTAAGCTGTACAATTCCAATGAAGGGATATAACACATTGCACAAACTCTCCAATCAGGCAGGTCCACTGACAAATATTTAACCTACACATTTAATCACCCACTTGTGACACACTGGACACTATTCATTGCAGACCCGTTTGTAACAGCAAAAGACTGGGGTAATACGGAAATAAGCAACAATGAGAAAATGATTAAAGAAACTGTATACTCTTTGAGTCCCGCATAGGGCTCTCTGCTCAGCAGGGAGCCTGCTTCCCTCTCTCCCTCTCTCTGCCTGCCTCTCTGCCTACTTGTGATCTCTGTCTGTCAAATAAATAAATAAAATCTTAAAAAAAAAATGGAAACTGTATACTCAATGTAATGGAATGCTGTGCACCTATAGCCAAAAGAATACAGTAGCCTTCTATTTACTGACCTGGAAAGAACACCAAGACATATTATGAAAGTTAAAAAGCAAAGTGCAGGGGCACCTGGGTGGCTCAGTGGGTTAAAGCCTCTGCCTTCGGCTCAGGTCATGATCTCAGGGTCCAGGGATCTACCCCAGCATCGGGCTCTCTGCTCAGCGGGGAGCCTGCTTCCTCCTCTCTCTCTGCCTGTTTCTCTGCCTGCTTGTGATCTCCATCTGTCAAATAAATCTTTAAAAAGGAAAAAAAAAAAAAAAGCAAAGTGCAGAATAATGCCAGCAGTCCAGTCAGGTGTCCCACTCTTCTAGTCTTCTGGGTCCAGGCACCAGACAGGTGAGTGAATGAGACATCATGTGATGCCAGCCCCTAGCCGTCAAGCCACTCCCAGCTTTTGGATCTTCACAGCTCAGGTCTCAGATAACAGGAAGCAAAGACAAGCCATCCCTGAATTCCTAGCCCACAGAATTAGCACAATAAAATGGTTGTCTTAAGCTGCCAAGTGGTCAGAAATTTTGCTCTCCGGCACTAGTTACTAGAACACATGGTTTGAATTCCAAAATACAAGGTCCTTGGCCAAATACTGGTTCTCCTCCTCCAGGGCACCTCCCACCTACCTGAGGTTGGAAGAGCCCGGGTGACTTCTGGCCAATGAAATGTAAGTAGAAAAAACATTCCTTAGGATTCAGCCAGGAAAACAGATTCCACACCAGATACTTAATAAGAATCATTTTCACACTGGACTTTGGTGTGACAAGAGTTAGAGGTGCAACAAGTGTTACCTGTAAAAACAAACAGGTGATACACAGGTAATAAATATCTGGGAAAAAGCTGCCACTCTTTGGGCTGGAAGCAAAAGGAAGATGCTGAAGGGATCAGAACCCAGGAGGTTAGAGGAGCCCCAGGAACTGGGAACCAGACCTCTGAGGAGGAGCGGCTGCCTGCCTGAGGCTGGCGGGGCTTCTTTTTGTGTCTAAAGGAGCTGGAGACGGAAGCCAGTGCTGCTGGGAGGAGACAAGGATGACGCTGAAAGGAGCACCAACAGGAAGGAGCAAGGGCTTCCTTCACTCCCCTGCCTTCCAGCACCCCTGCTGACAAGCCCAACAGGGAGTGGGTGGGCCAAGAAGATGAATATTTGCGGAATCCCTGTGGGGTGGCTTTGGAGCCCATGGACTTGCAGCTTGAAGCTGGCACAGTCACTTTCAGGCAGAAGCGTTTGATTTTCTCTCCCCCCCCCCCCACCGCCTTAGAGATGAAGGGGGCATCTGCTTTAATGGCGATGTCCTATGACCAAAGCAACCTAGAACGGTGAGCCACCAAATGGAGATAACACCCCTAGACTGTCCCCCACACTCGAGGCAGGCTCTAGGGAACAAGAAACAAATGGGTGAGGTGTTAGGGCACTGGTCCTCGGAGCTGTTGATTCGGGCAGCAGACCCTGCCCTGAGCTGACCGCGCACTCCACCTGCACACCTGGCCAGCTCGCCATGGCCCACCACCAGCTGCCCGCACAGGCGCCAAGAGGCTATAACGGGGGCGGCTTTCCAGGGAGATGGAGGTGATGGGCAGGAGTCTGCTCACCGATGCCCCGGTACATCAGGGGTATCAGGAAGCTAATGAAAGCTCTGAGGGCATCGAGACTACATTGGCATCACACCAAGGGGCTTGGGAAACTTGGCCTAGAAATGGTAACACGTCGAGCACTCCTGAAAGGCACGTGGCTTGGGCTTTCAACAGAAAGCATTGGAAGGAGTGCTAAGGGCAGGGGCACAGGTATGGGGGACAGAGGGCATAACTAGAATTGACCACGGGAAGAAATAGATGGGGGCTCTTTGGCCCCAAGGACATCTTTTTTATGTTATTATTGTGATTAAAAAGTTACAATTACAGAGGGCTGACTGCGTGCCAGGCACCGAGCTGAGGACTTCATGTTTACTCTCCGCAAGAACCCGGTGAGGTGGGCCCTATATGCAGGAGAGGACCCGGGGGCTCTGAGACATCAAGACACCTGCCCAAGTCCATATACTAAGTGGTGACTCTGCCCCCACACTCTTCATCACTCTGTGCAGGGTTCCCCAAGGAAAGCGCCCACTCTGACCCCCACACGAAAGACAGAGGCATTCCCCAAAGACAGACATCCTTCTACCTCCATCCCGCTCCCCAGAAACAGAATAAGAACCTTCATATTCCTAATTCCTAAGACAAAGTTATACCTATCCCACTTGAGAAGTGGAAACAGCCAACAATAATAACTCTGTCCCCCAGAAAATGACTATAAGGATGAGGGTGCCCAGAAGTTTTTCCTTGTTACTTTAGACACGTCTTCCTCACTGTGTGGACATGGCCATCGTGCAGCATTCTGACTGGACAGAGGGTGTGCTGAAAAACTTGGAAGAAGGGAAGGTAGGAGGAACAGAGTCATCTCGGGAAGCACTCGCAGGTCTTCCCAGATGTTGCAGTTCAGATCGGCTGCATCATAAACAATGTTCATAGTTTTCCCTCTTTGTTTTCATCTTCATGAACATGCTGAGATTTTTGCTATCACAGGAGCCTGGAGAAGCGTGACTTATATCTCAGGATCTCCTGAGCTTCAAGGGTGGTGCAGCTTCAAGCTGATGGTGCAGAAGATGCCACCGACCGCAGCATGGCAGAGAGAGCACAGCAAGGGGAGCCCAACTGGGCCCAGGGTGAGCGGCCACAGCACGGGAGCTGGACGGTCATTCTTGACCGGGGACTATCAGCTGGGGCTGGGAAAGGGGTCCTGGAATCTCTGGGAGGGTTTTTCCCAAGTCCTACACCCTCTTTCTGACCACGCTTCACAGGGACTTGCTCCCTCTCCACCAGCACCCTTGATAATCATCGCACCGGGGGAGCCTGTCTCTCTTAGGAGAAACTAGGACCACGAGAAAATTGCTACAGCAACAATCACAGCCTATCAGGAGTCTCGCCTGAATGTGCCCTGCCAGGGCCCTGCCATGCACAGAGAAACCTGGGAGAGCCTGAGGCCCGCGGTCAAGGTGGCGGTCAGGTTCTGGAGAAGAGGTTCAGCAGACCCGGCCCTCGGCCTTTTCTGCCAGGGGTTCCTACCCCTTCGAGGGCAGAAGATGGCAGAAGATCTGCCATCTCCGTACTTTGTTAAATAAAGGGGCCAACAGAAGCCAGCAGGCCTTTAAGTGAAGAAGAGGCTGGGTGTCAGCCCACGCAGCCACCGTGTGAGGGATGAAGGCTGTGGCGTGCCCGCTGAGGGGGGTCTGTCCAAACACAGATGCCCCTGCTCAGCCTGGAGGGCCACCACCTTCGGCCACCACCTTCGGGGAATGTGGGCCCAGAGCTGCCAGATCTTACCATGTTGCAAGGCAAGCTGAAAAGCTGGAATGTCTCATGCAACTTCCCAGCTATATGATGTTGGCTCAAAATGCTACAAAATGTGGGTCCGCTGCTGTGTGCCTTCCACTTTCTGCCTCCCATCCTGCTCTTCTGTGCGGAACCGAGAATTAAACCCGTGAAGTTTTTACAGATGTCAACGGGTAAATTGCAAGTTATGGATGTAACCTACTGCTCCTCAAAACTTTCTGTGTCCTTCCATTTGTCCAGCTTGCATCTGGAATATGAGCTAAAAGACGTGTTCTTAGCCAAATCCAGAACACGCCACCCACCCCTAAGGTTGCTAGTGCCATATACAGCCGGAGACCACATGGCACAGTGGTTATGGCCACCTGAGAAGCAGCCAGGAATTCCACTTCGTGAGATCAAGTCTCTATGCTTGGCTTTCCCCGTCTGTAAAATGGACATCCTGCGGGGTGCCTCGCTGGCTGGCTCAGTTGGTGGAGCAGGAGACTCTCGATCTCGGGGCTGTAAGTACACTATGTTAGGTGTAGAGATTACTTAAAAATAGAATCTTGGAGGGGCACCTGGGTGGCTCAGCGGGTTAAAGCCTCTGCCTTCGGCTCAGGTCATGATCCCAGGGTCCTGGGATCGAGCCCCACATCAGGCTCTCTGCTCCACAGGGAGCCTGCGTCCTCCTTTCTCTCTGCCTGCTTCTCTGCCTACTTGTGATCTCTGTCAAATAAATAAAATCTTTTAAAAAATAATAGAATCTTGGAAAAATAAAGTGGGTGTCCTAAAATGACCCACCTCATAATGCTGTTATTGAGGATTAAATGAGTTAAAATATGCAAATACTTGGAACAACACCTTGCCCACTGCCAGCGTTAGCTTTATTTTTAGTCAGGACATCCCAGCCTGCCAAAAAGCCAAACTGTGAGACCTCCAGCCAGGGGCCAAGGTCCGATCAATGATACCAATCTCTTGCTTCCAGGGACACAGAGCCATAGCGGGGCCAGACCTGGCCTCACTCTCACCCCACAAAAGTACCAGGGGCAGACACACTCACAAGGGAGAGGGGAAAGGTGCCCACACGCCTGAGGACGTCCTCGTCTTCCTGTCAGATGTATGAAGTCAGTATGCTGGTAGATAACCTGAGAGATACAAAGTAGAAAGCAGATTGAGTCGTTCTCCAGATGGCTTGTCTCGTTTCTTCCTAAAACACAGAACACCAAACCATTTAATGATAAGGATTTGGCTCTGCCCCACGGACCAAGTCCTGCTTGAGTTGCAGCCTTGGAGCGTAGAAAAAACCTGCTGCAAACCCACCTCTGCATATTGGTGTCCTATCTGGAACTAGAACATCAACAAACACTGAACGCCCACTCTAATCAAAATACTATTCTCAATCACTGGTAATTGTAAAGAAGATAATGGTACCTGGTTCTGCAGAAGCTTATTCATGCCCTGAGTTAACAAATATTTATTAAATTCTCTCTTTGTACCAGGTACCGATCCAGACACTAGGGGAAGATTATAGAACACAACAGAGCACAGCCCTGCCTTCTGGACCATAGGATGTTGGGAGGGGAAGGGGCAAGGCAGATAACAAACAAAGAGTTAAGTACATTAAATAGTAGGGCAGGTGGTGATAATTAGAGAGACTACGACAAAGAAGGGGAGTGTCTGAAGGGAGGGTGAGTATACAGAATAGTGGGAGACCGCACAGGTCACACTCGTGAGACTGCCGGGCGCCGGCGCCATGGAGGATGGGGAAAGGAGCAAGGAGCTTTCAGCAGAGGTTGGGTTGATCAGGCTCTGGGGCAGAATGGAGAAAAGAGAAGAACCTCAGGGACTGCACACAGGAGAGCTAAGGGAACATGTCAGGCACACCAGGGAGCATCCCTTAAGTAAAAAAAAATGGACCACATGGGGTGCCTGGGTGGCTCAGTGGGTTAAGCTTCTGCCTTAGGCTCAGGTCATGATCTCAGGGTCCTGGGATCAAGCCCCACATGGGGCTCTCTGCTCAGTGGGGAGCCTGCTTCCCCTTCTCTCTCTCTCTGCCTCCTTACTTACGATCTCTGTCAAATAAATAAACAAAATATTTTTTTTAAATGGACCACAAATTCACTACCATAGCCCTCTCTTCTGGTGTTAGCAGAGAACCTGATGGCGGTCAAGAAGGGGGCACTGAACTGGAATGTGGCAAATGCCAGCCCTGGGCACCCCAAAAACCCACACAAAGTAGGGTGTCCCTGTCCCTTTTATTTCATAAGGAACTTCAAGCCCCTTGTCCACCCCCAAACACCTGGGCTCCCCTGAGAAAGGCAGGGGAGGAAGAGGAGGCTCAGAGAGAGGTATGCTATCCAGAACCGAACACCACACAGAGGGACCGTCCCATTCTTCCAACTGCACCAGGCTTTTACTCAGGCTAGACAATGAACTCTCTTGCTCCCCAGTCAGTGAATGCTTGAAAGGAAAATCAGATCAACAATAGACGAAAAAATTGCATTTTCTCTTTGTCTGGGGGTGGACGGAGGGAGAAAGAAAAAATGGAGACACTGAATATCGATACTTATGCTGGACACATAAAAATGATCCAGAAGAGGGAGAAATTCTGAAGATGCAAGAGAGGGAATTGCTAGAGTGAGGTCCTTGAGGAGGTGAAGGAAGAAGAAAGGGGCAGAGCAGACTTCAAGGTCAAGTCCCACCTACTCATTCATCTGCACATGGCGGGAAATGAGCGGAGGCATGTGGGGGTGGGGTGGGAACATGGAGAATTTCTCTTCCGTTGCTTCTATTCTTTCCTAGAATCAAGGTCAGCAGGTGAGAACAAGGGTGAAGGAAGAGGTTCTGGGAATTAAGGACAGAGGAGGATGTACCGAAGAGTGGTCTGGAGGGTGGAAAAGTGGATGGAACAGGTAAGTCTGAGGATAGCCAACGGAAAATGGAGGGCCGCGCCAGAGGTCGTGAATTTCAAGCACAATGAAGCTATTTGGGAGGGTGCCCGAAGTAGACAGAAGATTGGACTTAACCAGGGGCGTGTTTGTGTTCTCGTCAACGTGACCCTGTCTGTATGACAGCAGAGAAAAGAGCACAGGAGTTGAAGGTGTTTGCCTGGGAGTGATCGGGATTGCTAATCAGGAGTTTAAACTGCGTCAGGTAGGGAAGCGAGGACTTGAGGCAGGTGAGGAACAATGATAAGGTAGGACCAGCAATTTATCTGGGGTTCCGGGGTGGGTGGAGTGGAGGATTGCAGGAATTGAGGTATTAGAGAAAGTAAGCTAGAAAGCCAGGGATGGAGATCAAAAGGCGGTGATGGAGGCTGAGATGCAAGAGTGCTCCCAGGTCCTGGTAATGAGAAGGTGTGAGGGATGTCCACAGGAGCCCCCCTGCCTGGGAAGCACCGGAGGACCAGCTCATCCACAGGGAGACTGGAGCATTTCAAGACTCCTGGATAGGGTGGGGGGAGCGAAGGGTGTACTTTATCAGGAGATAAAATCACAAGCAAGTCCCACTGTGTTCAGGGGTAAAATGAGCGAGCTCCCAAAGACATGAGAATTGAATGGAAAACAAAGGGCCAAACACACCCTAAGCACTCAATAAGGGTCAGCTATTGTCAAAGACGGCAATGAACTGACTCAAATCAGTTTTTGTCTTTTCCCCAGAATTTTAGTTCTTCCTAGTGTTGGCAAATACTCAGCTTTTTAGTTTGTAAAATATATTTTGTACATAGGAACAATACAACACATGTAAGCCCTCAAATACATACACGTTAATACTTAACTCTTGTTCTTTAAAACAAGTAGTCGTGGTCATGACCACCCATTCCAGGGTTTTAAGGGATGGCTGAAATGATCTGCTCAACTCCCTCCACTCCTACTGGCAGACTTAACAGAAGAGGAGACCTGGGCTGGGCGAGGCTGGGACCGGTCTAAGATCACTCGGTTGTAGAGACAGAACTAGAACCCGGGAGTTTATCCCAGATTCCGGAGTTTAGACTCCTCTACGGTTAGTACGGAGGCAGCCTTTCCGAAGCGCCTGGACACAGCCACCAGCAGAGGTCCGCTAGAAGGTCCCCCTCTGTACTCCAGGGGCCAAAGCGCCCGCGCTCCGCTGGGGTCAGTAACCCACCTCACGGGGGATGAGCAGACGCTTCCCTGGACGGGGCAGGACCCGTGCGCCACGGCCGCCTCCCGCGTTCCAGTTAGCGGGGAGGGAAGCTCCCTGGCACGCGACCCGCAGACGAGAGGGCACGGGAGTGAGGCGAGAGTGAGGCGGGAGCGGGGCGGGAATGGGGCGGGCGGTGGCCGGGGGCGGAGACTGCGCGCAGCCCGCTCCGGAGGGCCTCAAAGCGGACCCTGCAGAGTCACATCCCCGCGCGCCGCGCTGCAGAGCTCCGGCAGTGCGGACAGGGGCGCGTGAGCCGCTGCGCGCCCTGGACGCCGGAGGAAGCCCTCGCCGGCAGGGTCCGCACTCGGCCCCCGGTGCCAGCCGGGGGTGCGGCGGCGCGGAGGGGCGCCGAGCGAGTCCTTGCGTCCGCCCGGCGCGGCGCGTCCATGGGCGGCCCCTGGAACAGCAGCGACGGCGCGGACGGAGTGCTGCTGCCCTGCAACGAGCACCTCTGCTCGCCCTTCCCCCTGGGGGCCCTGGTGCCGGTGACCGCCGTGTGCCTGGGCCTCTTCGCCGTCGGGGTGAGCGGCAATGTGGTGACGGTGCTGCTGATCGGGCGCAACCCGGACATGCGGACCACCACCAACCTGTACCTGGGCAGCATGGCTGTGTCTGATCTGCTCATCCTGCTCGGGCTCCCGTTCGACCTGTACCGCCTCTGGCGCTCGCGGCCCTGGGTGTTCGGGCAGCTGCTCTGCCGCCTCTCGCTCTACGTGGGCGAGGGCTGCACCTACGCCACGCTGCTGCACATGACAGCGCTCAGCGTCGAGCGCTACCTCGCCATCTGCCGCCCACTCCGCGCCCGCGTCCTCGTCACCCGGCGCCGCGTCCGCGCGCTCATCGCGGCGCTCTGGGCCGTGGCGCTGCTCTCCGCGGGGCCCTTCTTCTTTCTGGTGGGCGTCGAGCAGGACCCTGGCGTCCGCGTGGTCCGGGACCCTAACGGAAGCGCGCCGCTCACCCCGTCGCCCCTCGGGGCCTCACGGGCCCCACCGCCGTCCCCGCCGTCGGGGCATGAGGCGGCGGCCGCCGCGGCGCTGTTCAGCCGCGAGTGCCGGCCCAGCCCATCTCAGCTGGGCGCACTGCGAGTCATGCTGTGGGTCACCACCGCCTACTTCTTCCTGCCCTTTCTGTGCCTCAGCGTCCTCTACGGGCTCATCGGGCGGGAGCTGTGGAGGAGTCGGGGGCCGCTGCGAGGCCGGGCCGCCTCCGGGCGCGAGAGGGGCCACCGGCAGACGGTCCGCGTCCTGCGTAAGTGGCACCACCTGTGTTCCAAACACACCTACCCGCGCGGTGCAGGCAGCGTCCCCTTCCCCCGGCATCCCAGCGCCACTTCTAGCTACATTCCTTGTGCCATTTTGCTCCAGCCTCCAACTGTCGGTCCTGCCTGTCTCCAGAGAAAAGCGTCTCCAGTCCTCTGCTAGCTCTGGGTAACCCCAGGGCGCCCCGGAGGGTGGGATGCCTGGGTCCGCTAAGCCTCTGGATCCGTGAGCTGGGCTGATCCGGGATGGGTAAACCAACCGCCCATCTCTGTTAGATGAGAATTACTCATAGTACCCGTGAGGAGATGGGGTAGAGCACATTAAGCTAAATTTAAAAACAAAAACAAACAAACAAACAAAACAAAACAAAACAAAACAAAACAAAAAAAAAAAAAAAACCTTAACGTTAAGTTATCCCGCAGACAAAGCAAACCAAAAGATTGTGCAGACTTGTTGCATAATTCTTTTCAGCGGAATACAGAGAACAGGTCTCTGAAGTAGGTTTGTGGAAGGAAGCCTGGCAGAACAGCTTGTTAGTAGAAATACCTCCTTCGGGTTTATGTCCAGCCTTGATAACGCATATATGCAGTCTTAAAGCAAATATGGGTGCTGTTTGCACCCTGGAAGTTGTTCTGGGGCGAGATTTAGCTAGGTAAAAGTTTTATTTAATTTGTTTATTATTTCGGATGGTTCTGGGGGGCCCTTATTTGTTTTCAGATGCTTTAGCTCATTGTGGTGCCTGTGTGTTGTTTTGCAGTGGTGGTGGTTCTGGCATTTATAGTTTGCTGGTTGCCTTTCCACGTCGGCAGAATCATTTACATAAATACAGAAGATTCTTGGATGATGAACTTCTCTCAGTACTTTAACATTGTTGCTTTGCAACTTTTCTATCTGAGTGCCTCCATCAACCCGATCCTCTACAACCTCATTTCAAAGAAGTACAGAGCAGCGGCCCGGAACCTGCTGCTAGCCAGACAGTCTAGACAGTCCAGACAGAGAAGTGTGTGCAGAAGCGGGGACACGGAGGGGGACACAGGAGGAGACACCACTGGCTACACAGAGACAAGCACCAATGTGCAGACATCGTCCGCTGGCATGGCCAAACAAGTCGCTTCCTCTCACGAGGCTGGGACTTCAGGGAAAACAGGTCTGTAGGGAAAGGACTGGAAGTGGGGAACTGATGCCATTAGGAAGAACTGGGAAGAGTGGTAAGGATTTTGCAACTTGATCAGCAACTTCATCAGCATGATATTTTTTTTTTTATTAAACCAATGCAGGTAATTTGACCATCTTCTGTGGATGTACCCCTCGAGGATGTTGATTTCAGCCTTGGGAAATGCGACATCACAAACTGTCTCTGGGGAGGTTTTCTAAGCCTTCGTTCTCCTAAGACTTGGGAAGCATGATTCCTCTTTTTCTGGTTAATAAGTCGTACAGAGAGATGCTGCTGTGAAAATTTTCACTTCTGAGATCAGGGGTGTGTTTGTATTTTCATGTTCTGGATATACATGTATGGGTGCATATACAAGGAACCCAGGATAATTAGAGCTTTTATTCCAGAAATTATTTAAGGCAAAATTTTTTAGAAGCCAGTGAAAGGAATTCTGGGTCAAGGCCAGCTTCCAGGGGTCCCACCTCACTCCTGGCTGAGAACAAATCATAGAGTGAGGGACAGTACCATCTTTCAGAACTTCAGTGCATAAGCGTGTTGCAGCCCAGTTGTCCCTGAGTCTGCCCCCCGGGATCTCCCAGTGCCACAGCTGCCTGGTGGCGGACACCAGCATGGAAGCCTGAGGGCAGGGAGAAGCAGCAGGACTTGGCTTCCCTACAAAGTGACTACTCATGACATTTATAAAGATGGTTATTATCCCTTATTTTCCTCAACTCAGTGGGATACCTGTTGTTATCATTCCTGGTTTACAGGTGATGGAATCGAGTCGTAGATGTCCTAGACAGCGACTGGTGGGCCTGAAGCTGAACACCCGCCAGTCTTTAAGATTTTCAACCTCCTCCCATCCAGAGACGTGGTACTCACAGCATCTGTGCAAAGATGCAAGAGTCAGTGGATGAAAGGAGTCGGGGTGAAAGAGAATGTGTCGGACATTCCAACCAACAGCTCTGTTACTGTTTTGTGTTTTACAGTTTATTATTTTTTTTAAAGATTTTATTTATTTATTTGACAGAGATCACAAGCAGGCAGAGAGACAGGCAGATAGAGAGGAAGGGAAGCAGGCTCCCTGCCGAGCAGAGAGCCCGATGCAGGGCTCCATCCCAGGACCCTGGGATCATGACATGAGCCAAAGGCAGAGGCTTTAACCCACTGAGCCACCTGTAACACACTGTAAACTGTGTTTTACAGTTTAAAACACAGACCTGTTTTCACAGGGCTGCTGCTGCCTCCCTGACTCCAAGGGGCCTTGTTCGCTCCACAGTCTGTGTGAATGGCGCCCCCTGGATGTGGGCAGGACATAGAGTTCTCCATTGCAAACCACAAATGGTGAAGCTATAAACGAGTCCACTCAACGTGCTGACAAAGGTCTGTCATTTTATACTGACTAACCAAATACAGTGATGCCTTCAGGTCCCCGTGAAGGGTCCTAAAACCTGGTCCTCCTGGAACAGCAGAGAAGTCTTGTCAGCATTGTGTCTCTGCGAAGGGGAGAGAGAAGCAGGTAGGGGCCCCTTGGGGCGGCAGTCCCTAAACTGTACACAGCATGTATTTGGTGAGTCTGTGGTTAACTATGGCAGGAAGGCACTGCACACTGCACCCCACCTCCTTGAGAGTCACCACAGCACTTACCACATCCGAGGCCCCAGGTTGTTTCACCCAGCATTTCCTTGACTTCTCTTGTCCCAGAACCATCTCCCCATCCTCCCGCCTCAAGAATTCTTTGAAACCTCATGGGCTGAGGAACACTGTTGCAGCCAGCAGGATTCTCACAGTGGATGTGCCAGCCTCGTACCCTGGCCACTCCTTTGCTTGGTGGCCCTTTGTAGGGCTGTGCCAGACCTACTGACGCACACAGTCTCTGCTCATGGGAGTTCATCTGTGGGCCAGTCCGATGAGGCCTCTTCCCTATGGAAGATCATGGTTAAGAACCTTAAGTGTAATATAGATAGGGAAGCAAAGACTGCTCCTTTGAGCTTTTTCAGTCAGACTCTAGAAGAGAGGGATTTTTTTTTTAAGATTTTATTTATTTATTTGGCAGAGAGAGATCACAAGTAGGCAGAGAGGCAGGCAGAGAGAGAGGAAGGGAAGCAGGCTCCCTGCTGAGCAGAGAGCCCGATGCGGGACTCCATCCCAGGACCCTGAGATCATGACCTGAGCCGAAGGCAGTGGCTTAACCCACTGAGCCACCCAGGCACCCTAGAAGAGAGGGATTTATATCACACTTTCTTGTGACCTAAGTGTGTTCCCAGGTGTGGGAGTGGGGATGATCCTCCTTCCTTCACCACAGGGTACCTGAGATGGAGGGTCTGAAGCCCATCTCTCCTGCGGATCACTGTGTGCTTGTTTTTGAAATGCTGGTCTCACCTATTCATGGACTATGAAGTTAGTGGACTGTGTCACTTTTTTTTTTTTCTTTTAACAGGAAGGGGTGGGGCAAAAATAGAGAAACCAGGCTACCACGTGTGGTAAGGGGAACTGTTATGTTGTAAAACTTGTTTCAATTATATATTAATCTGTGTCTTTCCTGGTTCACAAAATAAAATGTGTTCTTACTGTGGGTCATGGTCAAGAATATTTATAAAATTGGTCTAAGATCTAAAATTGTCCTCCTAGCAAAGAGCATCCAAATCAATCTCCTTCTAATGGCATTTTCTTGTTTAAAATGTGTAGTTGTGTCATCCAGACTAACCCAGATTTAGCTCACAGGGTAATAAAATCATTTACATCAGATGGGCCTGCAGAGTATCATGGTGGTGGTACTCACAGAGACATCTCTCCCTTTTCTTTATGAGACATTTCCACTTTTTCCACTGAGGAAATGTTCAAACAAGCTATGGCACAACACCTCCTGGGAACCTAGAGTCCCTTGCACAAGCCCTCAAGGGGACATGGTAGGGTAACATGTTCAATGTTTGAACACTGCCCCTCCTGACCATTTCTACTCCTCTAATAGTAATCCTCACCAGCTCGTGGAAGCTTCTGGGATATAAGTGTTCATGATTGTACAGATCGAGTGTTTTAAATGGAGATTTGAAAAGACTTTTCTTAAACATAGACATGATGCAGCTTTTCATTGTGAGCCAACTTTCTAAAGACTCTGAATTCTTACCTATTACATAGAAAGGGATCTGCTCTGAGCAGCCTTCAGAAGGCAGCACCCTGTCCTGGGAGCCCACAGGCATCTGTTCTTGAGCAAGGGCGTGCTTTGTGGCCTGGCACTCAGCGTGTCCCCTGCTTTGCATAAGCTATAAGGAAGTGACAGAGACAGACCCTACTTGTCCCCTTCTTAGGAAAACAGCCCACACATTTTAAAGAATAACAGACACCTGTGAAAATAGGGGTTAAAAAGAGCCAGCCAGACCCAGAGATCCGAGTGTGCAGGGCAGTCGGGTGATGTTTTGTGTGAATCTGTTTCGCAGCATTTAGCATGTTCCCTCACCGGTGACTGGTTCCCAGGGTTGGAGCACAAGCCGTGGTTTATTCCCCTTGACGTCTCTTACCCAGGTAGACAGTGTGTGTGGAACTCCACTCACAAGGCGGGGCACAGGGATCCGCACCACAGTAAGGGGCAGGGATGGAGGCCGAGGGAACAGATGGCTGGGACGTGTGATCTGAGCTACCAGACAAGACAAGGGAAGACCCAAAACAGCAGTGAAAGGGCTTCAGGGAGCCATTCTCAATCCCCAGCACAGTGCACTGCCCCTTCCCTCCCCGAGCCTGTACCGGTTACATGCCCCCAGCAGCAGAGGGGGCCACGATTTGACATGTCCTCTCTCTCCCGTCTTTGCAGGGAGGGTGTTCATCTCAAAAATGTTCCTAAGAATTTCTACTACTTGTGATGACATGGGGATTAAAAAAAAAATAAAAGGATTATTTAAAAAAGTGAATATGGGCAGTTTTCAGAATTATGTCTTAATTTTATTATAATGGTTATACTTGTTCATAACTGTAAGGTAAATAGACTAAAACCTGATCTTTGTTTCTGTCTTACTTGCGCGGGAATTCATTACTTGGTCCTCAGAGCGGATATCAGCTCCCATCCCTCTGGCTTTTCACCCACCCCCACTCAGATTCTCTACTAGAGTGGTTCTCAAACTTCAGTCTGAGTCGGCATCACGAGAGCGTGGGTTCAAGCCCAGGTGACTGGGCTCCACCCCCAGAGTTTCGGATCCAGGGGATCTGGGTTGGGGCTTGAAAATCTGAATTTCTCTCAAGTTCACAAGTGATACTGACTCTGGGGGTCTAGGGACTGTCCTCTGAGCACCTCTGCTACAGACTGTGCTACAGAAAATGTGATCCACAGACTGGTGGTATTAGCATCACTTGGGATCTTATTAAAATGCAGATTTTTCAGCCCCACTCCCACCCCCGCCAAACCTTCTGAATCAGAATCTCCATTCTAATAAGATCCGCAGGTGATTCCAACACATATTAAAATTCAAGCGGCATTAATGGAAGTGATTTATGTCCTGGCAGAAACTCATGATGGTATCCTGTAGCGACTCCCTGGTACCTGAGCCCTTCCGTCCAGGAACATCTCCCTGTGGGTGTGGTCCAGCCACCCCCAATGCTGAGATCCCTCTCCCTGAAGTCAGGGCTGGCCCCAGTCTCTCCATGACTACTCCTGTCAGTAACCCAGCCTCCACCAGGTCTTCAGCTCTTCAAAGCATGTTCTGTTTTTCTTTGCCCTCAATGCCTGTTTTGGTTCCTTGCCCTCTTCCTCGGTTCCTCCTGGACAGGCCTACCCAGCTCTTCATGGGCATCTTGGGGTCTTGGATTCTTCTTCCTTTTTTCTTTTAAGATTTTATTTATTTATTTGAGAGAGAGAAAGAGAAAGAGGAGAGAAAGAAAGAGAGCATGCACAAATGGGGGGGGGGCGGTGAGCAGCAGAGGAAGAGGGAGAAGCAGACTCCTCGCTGAGCAGGGAGTCCAACACAGGGTTTGATCTCAGCACGCTGGGATCATGATCCGAGCCAAAGGCAGACACTTAACTGACGGAGCCACCCAGGTGCTCCTGGGGTCTTGGGTTCTCTCCCTAATTCCTTGACCTCATGTCACTGTGGCTTTCTAGATAGACCTGGAGCTGTCTACCTGTCACCTTGGACCTCTGCTTGGTGCCTGGTGCTGAGATCAGCCAGAATTGCCTTTTGGGGTGAATGGACTGTTCTCCAAGTCCCAGTGAAGTGGTACCTCCTAAGCCTTGACTCTGAGAAGCCCCAACAGCTTGTTTGACTCTCAGAGATCACCCCGGTCTTCTATCTCCCAATACTATCATGACTGAGTCCCTAAAACTCAGAGGCTGATTGGGTACAAGAGGAGCCATAACTCTAATAATTTAAGCCTTTTTTTTTTTTTTTAAAGATTTATTTATTTGACAGAGAGAAATCACAAGTAGACAGAGAGGCAGCCAGAGACAGAGAGAGAGGGAAGCAAGCTCCCTGCCGAGCAGAGAGCTCGATGCGGGACCCGATCCCAGGACCCTGAGATCATGACCCGAGCCGAAGGCAGCGGCTTAATCCACTGAGCCACCCAGGCGCCCAATAATTTAAGCCTTCTTAACTAGGAGAACACTTGGGCTGTGTGAAAGAAACAGGCTGTCAGAGGTAGAGGGGATTTAGTGGGGGATGATAATGAAACCATTTTGATTGCTCTGTTTCCCCTGAAGCTATCCCTCTGTCGTGTTTTCCATAACCTCCTGGAAATAGTCCCAATAGTCAAATACTCTTAAGATAATGCTGCAATACCAGGTAAACCCCATGTGACCAGACAGCTTATTTTTCCCTTTTCTTTCATATATTAACATTCCACAGAACACTCCAATGTGAAATGCTAGAGGGAAGTTTGGATGCAAAATCGAGGCCAATCATAAAGACTCAGGAGTCCAGAGCATAGAAGCCCTCACTTACACCAATGGTTCTCAAACCTTAGCTTGCATCAGAAACAACTGAAGGGCTTCTTACAGTATGAACTACTGGGCCCAGCTCCAGAAGACCTGCTTCTGCGGATCTGGGTTGGAGCCTGAGAATGTGCATTTCTGTCCAGTTTCCAGGAGCTGGTGCCTCATGTCTGGCACCACACTTTGGGAACCACTGTTCTAAGTGATAGGACTAGATGCCCTCACCAAAGAGAAAGCTTACAGAGATCACAGGAGAGGCCTAGGGATACTACTATGGCCCCAGCACAGGCTCCAGAAGTCACCTAACCAGGCAGAAGGGGCAGAAAAAAGAAAAGCGACAAATGTGAGACAACCCAAAAGAAGAGAGTTTCGAGGTGGGTCGGAGGCCATGAGGTCACACACCGCAGAGGACACAAAGAGAATAAAGTAGGTGTGTCCGATGAGATATAGGACTCCCAGCTCAACTGGAATTTCAGGTAAAAAACAATGATTTTCTTTAGTATAAGTTTAATAAGTATAAGTATGATGCACTTATACTAAAAACGTCATTCATTATTTATCTGAAATTCAAATTTAACTGGGCACTGTATTGTGGGTTTGTTAAATCTGGTAACCCTAGAACGAGGGCACTGGAAAGGCCACAGGATATAGCAAAAGGAAAGAACCTGGAGAGCCTTTCAACAGAGCATTGGGGCAGGCTCCAGACCATGTAAGTTACACAGGAAACAGTTGCTGAGCAACAGGGTTTAGGCGGGTCCAGTCTTGGGGCCACTGCGTGCAGGGTGTCTAGAAGCCAGCTTTGTCTTGCTGTGTCTTGTCTACAACTTCCCTGTGGTGGGAAAGCAGCTGCCACCTAACTGCTGGGTTTTGTAACCCACACCAATATTTTTTAAATCACAAGGGAAGAAATAAGCATCTGATTCCAAACTGCCTGGAACATGGTGTGTAATAAAAATGTGTTGAACCAAATAAGCTGATTTATATATGACCTGCTCCTGGGTGTTTATATGGACATAGGTTTAATTGATTTTTCTTTTCTAAAAGGGATTGAATGAAATAAAATAGTCAAGGGACCAATTAAGTCACAATGAGGGGGATTCTCTTGAAAAACTGTAACTCTTTATGACATCTGAGACCATGGAGGATAATGAGGCAGGACTTTAATGTATGCAAAGTGCCTACACACTGCCTGCCGTGTCTTGGGAATTGATCAAAGTTTCTATGTGTGTATAGAGGATACTATACATTTTGGGCCAGGAGAGAGGCTTATTTCTTTCTTTCTTTTTTTTTTTTTTTAAAGATTTTATTTATTTGTCAGAGAGAGATAGAGAGAGTGAGTGACCACAGGCAGACAGAGTAGCAGAGGGAGAAGCAGGCTTCCCGCTGAGCAAGGAGCCCAATGTGGGACTCCATCCCAGGATGCTGGGATCAGGACCTGAGCCAAAGGCAGCTGCTTAATCAACTGAGCCACCCAGGCATCCCTAGAGGTTGATTTCTTAAAAACTTAGTGCATTGCAGTATTACGATAGTAATAATTACAATAATATTAATACACTATATACTTACTGTAACATATATGTAATATATAATACAACATACTTGGTTCACACTGTCAGGCATGGGGTAATCCTCGGTCAGTGTAAACTAGCATTATTGTCCTCAGTTCATATCTGACTTTCACTTGTTGGAATCAGTCTTTCTCTCTGTCCAAATTGTGTGGTGTCCTCCATGCACACACGGCAGGAGAAGTGATGCGGTCAGGTACGGTAAGTTTCCTTCCAAAATCAAAGCCCTGTGCAGGGTTTATTAGAGAATATTCCCAAGGTATCAACACACTGGGATTTTCTTAGGAAGTCAGGGCTTATTGTTTGTTGCATTGAGAACAACTGGGGAAGATTGTTCTTTTTTTCTCCAACAGTCACTGCAACTGCTTTTTGGATTTGACAAGGTAGTGTCTGCCTATTCTCAAAGAAGTGAAGAAAGGTAGAGTAACCGGAGGAAATGGGCCTTCCTCAATACGCAGGCAGATAAGATGCTTTTGAAATTTAAATAGAGCTCTTGCAAGCATTTGTTTTATGTAGAGACAGTACGAAGAATGACACACATGCTGGATGGAGCAGCTTTACGGCAGGTCAAGCAGTTGGCTCTCTGAAACGTTAACACATTTCTATTGCATTGATTTTATTTGTCATTTTTTTAAAAGATTTTATTTATTTATTTGTCAGAGAGAAAGAGAGAGAGCACAAGCAGACAGAGTGGCAGACAGAGGCAGAGAGAGAGAAGCAGGCTCCGCGTTGAGCAAGGAGCCCAATGTGGGACTAGATCCCAGGATCCTGGGATCATGACCTGAGCCGAAGGCAGCAGCTTAACAACTAAGCTACCCGGGTGTCCCATTTTTTTTTTCAAAGATTTTATTTATTTATTTGACAGAGAGAAAGAGTTCACAAGTAGGCAGATGGCAGGCAGAGAGAAAGGGAAAACCAGGATCCCTGCTGAGCAGAGAGCCCGATGTGGGGCTCGATCCCAGGATCTTGAGACCATGACCTGAGCTGAAGGCAGAGGCTTAACCCACTGCGCCACCCAGGCGCCCTTCATTTGTCATTTTTTAAATGTCCCACTTTAACAAGGGCTCTTGCGGGGGAAAAACCCCAGCAGCAAACGTCTGACATCTTCACGGCAGCCAACAGCGTGACTACGGTGTGACATTCACCAGTGAACTGATGGAAAATAGTGAATTTTATTATGATTTATGGTATGAGGGTGCCACAAATTTGGCCACGAAACAAGAAATTCAAGGGAAGCTTTCTGGGAAACTCTATAGACTTGCTAAGTTAAACCTAGAATCTTAACTAACCTTTGAGTTTATTCTAAACGCTCGGTGTTCTCATGGTGGAAAACATTATTCTGGAACTTCAAGAGAGTTTCCAGGTCAGCATCTCAAAGCTTTCACATGAAGACATGGGATCTCCACCACAACATGTCAGAGAAACACCATGCCAGCATATGGAAAGTTACTTTCTGTGGAGCTTCACAGTCAGAGGTTCAAGTGCAAACAGAGGTGAAGATAAAGAGCTTCTGTCCACAATTTACAATGTTCTAGATCTACCTCTTATGTATTTTTCCCCAGTGTTTCTGTTCTGCTTAAGGTCCTGTGGATTCTTCCAGGATGAAGACTGAGGAGCATGAATGGGAGCATCACAAGACATGGCCCAAACACGGACTCAACAGAGGTCAAGTCTTGTGGCCTTGTGGCTCTAACCCAATAGAGAAAATGACCCTGGAGTTCATGAGAGACACATATATAAATGTGTCAGAGCTTCCTAAACCTCATTCAGAAATCACTGAAAATATCTAATAGAATTTTGGGGGATGCCTTTTGTCCATTCTTAGTAGGTAAAGCTTTAAGATACATCCAGGTCACTTAGTTGTTGAAGGTAAATTTGCCTATGGGCCTCCCACTAACCTGTTAGTCACTGAGCACTCACCTGTAAGTGGCCACGATCAGAACTCACACAGGTCTTGTGTTCTCCAGGAAGACAGTATTAAAAACACAGTTTCCTTTCTACATGACTCTTACAGGAGGGATTATAGGGGGGTTGGAGTCATTTGGGGCATGAGATTTGCTACCGTTGATCTAATGACCAGGTTTTGAGTCATCAGTTCTTGGAAGAAAAAAATGTTGAGGACGTAGAGGGTAAGAGGGGAGGAAAATAATTTATAAAATGCAATGAAGTGTCTGATTCAATGGAAGCACCGTGTGTTTTAAATATATTGTTAAAAATCCATAAAAAAATCCATAATGGTGGTTTATACAGTGTAGGAAACCGTGCCCTCACCTAAAAAGGATTTTGGTGTAGATTTTGTCTTCATCAACGGGATGTAAATAAGTAAGTTACTTTTACTGCAAATGGAAGAACGGGCCATTGCAGCCCCCCATGTGTTGCTGCTGCGTGTGTCCCTTTCTCGAGCCCACACCCTAACTGGGCCATCAGCTTTTTAGCAGATGTATGGTAAGCACTAATTTCCAGGCACAACAGAACCCAAGTCCACAGACACTGATAATTGATTTGTCTGGTTTTCCCTATTTTCTTTTTTTTTTTTTTCATAACCAACATCTATCGTGTCCTCTTGATTTATATGCATAGCCAGGAAAACAGGTCTTATTGCAAAAATAAGTTTTGTGGTTTATCTAGGAATAATACAGACATTTTCCACAGTTTATTTCAATCTAATAAAATGTGAATGTTGTTTGAAAAACAAAAAAAATACTGCAGATTAACTGTCTACATTATTTAGATCCCTTTAGGTGAGGTATGTGTGATATACATGCCAACTAAGAACAGACAATTTTTGTCATAGGATGGGTGATATAAATGTGAGTATATTCCACTTAGGTTGTTGTCAAGGACATCATATGTATTGTTTCTGTGTATGCAAATATCAGCTTCATTTCTTCTTCCTTCTCAAGACACATTAAATTAAAGAATCCTCCAATCTGAACATACTCTTTATTTAAATAAATTTGTATTCCAGAAAGAACATAAAACAATTTACAAAAATGCCCAAAATAAGATAAAAATTAAGTTAATGGGGGAAAGTAAGAAATAAATACAAATGAGGGTAGATAAAATAAGATTATACCAGGGAGAAAGTGAGGACACAAAACTCATTCCCGGTGTCTGGTTAGGAAGATTACATGATTCACAGCAGACAGGAGAATTCATCCTGTGGGTACTCCAGGATGATATCCTGTAAGCTAGAAAACTAGTCTTTAACAAAAATCTTTACAGCAAACAGTACTCAACTTCATGAGGTTTTTTCTTTTAATGCCAATGAGAAAAACTACTCCACAGCTGGAAAGTGATAAAATGGGGATTACTTGTCACAGGTTGTTTGTTGTTTTTTTTTTAAATTAATAGCACATATTTGGTAGAAGTGACAATTTACAGCCCTGCCGGTGAGAAGTTACACTGTGGAAACTGATAAAGGATTAGGATTTTATAGCCCAGTAGAAATGATGTTACAATTTAGCCTGAAGAAAGTTAACCAGGAATATTATATTGAGGGGGTTCAGAAAAAGCCACCTCAGAATGTCCTGCTTTGGTATGTGGATTATTTTGAGCTGAAGATAACCAAGGCCTACAGTCTCAGGAAAAGCTTTTTACCACCTTCTTTTTTAAAAAATTTTTTTAAAATTTATTTTTAGTGTTCTAGAATTCATTGTTTATGCACCACACCCAGTGCTCCATGCAATACATGTCCTCCTTAATACCCACCACCAGGCTCACCCAACCTCCCACCCCTCCAAAACCCTCAGATTGTTTCTGAGAATCCAGTCTCTCATGGTTTGTCTCCCCCTTCCAATTTCCCCCAGTGCACTTCTCCTCTCCATCTCCCCATGTCCTTCGTGTTATTCCTTATGCTCCACAAATAAGCGAAACCATATGATAATTGACTGTCTGTGCTTGAGTTATTTCACTCAGCATAATCTCTTCCAGTCCTGTTCATGTTGATCCAAAAGTTGGGTTCTTAACTACCTAAAAAAATTAGAAAAAATTAGAAAAAGGACCAGGAAGAAAGCTATTACCAGAGAAAGCTTTTTCATCTGAGAGACCTACCTGCATGGCACGGCAAACAATTGCTTCCTCCCCTTTGAAGCCCCAGACCTCTATTCTTTTCCTTAGCTCAGGATGATATGTAAGTCTCAATTGCCTGGTGGGCTTTAAGTCTCGTATCTTTGTGGGGCTCCCTTATATACGTAATTAAAAATTGTTTATTTTTCTTGTTAATCTGTCTTTTATTACTGGGGTGAGAGTGTTCTCAGCCAAGAACCTAGAAGGAGGGAGAAAAATTGTTTTTCCTCCCCTACAGTATTAGCTATTTTACTTAAGAATCCCCTCCTCTCCAAGTAAATGACTCTTCAAATACATGCCAAACTAGGTCTCAATACCACTGGAGTTTCTCTACTATAAGCCAAAGGAAGGGGTGAATTAATTGAGTCGTATCAGTCAGTCGATCATATTGCCTGTGGCTGCTCTCATGATGTATGATGGAGATCCCAAAGCCTGAAATATTTACTCTCTGACCTTTAAAAAAGTATGTCAACTCCAAGCCAAGTAAAACTTTGATCCTTGTACTTATGTCTTAACCTGTATGTAAATTTTGCTTTTTAACATCAGCTAATGTTGGTAGATAAGGTGATACCAAAAAGTACTTGTCAGAAGCAATTCTACAGAGGGCCCAAATACTACTGCTAAACACCAGAGACTCAGAATCTCTAGCGGCTGGCCCTTAGAATAGGGGTTTTAACGTCATAGTCTCTGGGTGACATTTACGCATCTCCAAGTCTGAGACGCCCTGGAGCCCTCTGGTCCTGGCCAGCAGTTTTGTCCAGCTTCTGGTTCCACAGGTCTGAAGTGGGGCTCATGATTCTGCATTTCTAACGAGCTCCTCAGTGACACTGATGTTGGTCATCCGAGGGCCTTAGTTTCCTCGCCTGTAAAATGGAGAGGACAAAAGTCTTATCACAGAACTGGGATTATTAAGTGAAGTAGTGTATGCTTATATCCTGCTCCCACATCTTTCAAGCTATATACTGTTTGGGCAAGTTCCTCCATGTCTTGTTCCTCTAAGTAGTGATAATAATAATGATACCCACTTCACAAGGCTGCTGGAATGTATAAACAATATGTGCAAAGTACCTAGAACTTAGTAAATACAGTAAATAGTAAGATATTGTTGTTACTGTTACCATTTAAGGTGTCTGATACGCAGCCGATACTCCATCCCCTCCCGTTTGGTCCCTCTAGTGTCTTCTGTTGATTCCTAACATGTCTGATTATAGAACCTCTTCAGGGATGTTGATGGAGAAATACTCAAACCAGTCCAGAGAGCGCCACACAAATGGGGACCCAAGAGTGGCGTGGATATGGCCCAAGGTGGCCAGGCCCACCTGCCAAGCCTCTGCTGGGCGGCCTTGTGGCAGAGTTGCCTCCAGACAGAACGGGCAGTGGGCTCACCAGTCTTTCCCACCTCACAGGAGTCCCTGCAGGAGTTCCCAGGAGTTCCCAGGGTTCCTGCATTCTTACTTTGTAGCACATTCATCTCATCATGTGGCACCAAGTTTACTTTCTTGAGGACATCATTTGGGACAACATATGGTAAGCCTGAGAAGTCATTTCTCTTTGGCAGCACTGCCCTCCGTAACAAAGAGAGCGTTCTGAAGGGCGCCTGCATTTTGTTTCTGGCTTCTCTTTGCTTCCTTGGGGTTTAAGTGTTGTCACGAACTGCCTTCTGAGAATTGTTTAGGAAACCTTAATTTCGGGATTCAGGGTGGTCACATCTTTGCTTGAAATGACCAAATTAGGGCCCATCCTGTTCACAAGGGTGCACTGGCCAAGAGCAGTCCATAGCAGTCCTGTGGCCACCTTATCTCCAGGCCTGCAGAAGACAGTCACTGGTCATGATGTGCCTTCCATGTCTGAGAGCAAGACTGAGTGTGAGGTACACTTCCCTCTACAAGTCGGGTATGTGGTCTCTGCCAATACCAACAGTATCAATAAATCCAGTATAGATACCATGTCTTAAGATCAGCTCCATGGAACCCCAGCTTGTTTGCTGTGAGAAGATTCTGTCCAAATAAACACACTGCTAGGACTAATATTCCCAACATAGGACCTAGGATAAAAGAAGTTTCAGTTTTCTAGAGAGAATAAGCAAATGAAAGACAAAGAAGGGAAGGACAATAACTAATGATATTGAGCAACTATTCTTTGCCAAGCACTGTGCTACTTGGGATCATTTAGTCTTCAAGAAAAAAAAATTTTTTTTTTAATTTTCTTTATTTGTCAGAGAAAGAGACACCAGGGTGGGGCGGGGGGCGGGGTGGCGCACATGCAGGGCGTGTGGGAGAGGTAAAAGCAGGTTTCCCGCTGAGCAGGGAGCCCAATGTGGGACCATCCTGAGCCACCCAGAAACCAACTGAGCCACCCAGTCACTCCTAGTCTTCAGGAAAATTTGTGATAAACCTATTACCACCGTGGTTCCCTCTCTCCCTCCTTCCCTTCCTGTCTTCTTTTCTCCCTCTGAATAATTCAGTCAAAAAGCCATCTTACAGCCTCCCCCTTCTTCCCTTCCCTTGCTCTGGAGGCCAAAGGGGCTATGGAGGCAGCAGCAACAGGGGTGGGCAGACAAGGAGGCAATGAGTGTGCTAGAGAAATAAGATTAGAGGAATTGGAGGCAGGGTAGAAGGAAAAGTAAAGAGAAAAAACTATCTTGAGAATAATGGGAGCCAAGTTTCTTGCTGTTGGAGAAGAGATTAACAAATACAACAAAGGGAGAGGCTAGAAATAACTGATATGCTGGACTTTGGAATTCAAAGTGTTGATGTGAACTCTTAGAGAGACATATAGCTACTGAAAAAGATACAGGAGTATGTCTAGTCATAATGACATAGCATACTTACTGCCGAGATCTTCATTTTTAAACACTAAGAAGAACCAGGGCTCCTTGGGGAAATGTCGGCTCTATGTCTGGTTCAGGGAATGTAGAAAATGAATTCTGGAGCATCTTGTTGCACTGGAATGTAAGTAAGTGCTCAAAGACTTACAGGGATGTGTCAAAAGGATAAAAGAGACAACTTGAGGATTTCATCAAATATGGGACAATTTGAGCACTAAAATAAATAACAGATTACAGCTCATTGAATAAAATAGAGAAAACAAGTCCATACAGGTATGAACGAATGAATGAATGAATGAATGAATGAGGAAGAGGGAAAATCTCCTCCTTATTATAGAATGATAACTATATGTAGGAGAAATGATGGAAATAAGAAATCACAGCTAGACAGCCATCACAATGGTGGTTAATTCGCATGGGAATCACCAACAGATGCTAAAGTTGGTATGTGGAGGTTTAATGGGTATAGGACATTGGTGTAACTTGGGGGATTTCTCTCCACAAAATACTGACCCATTACAGAGGAAAAGATAATGACTTTGTTAGTGACTTTAGAAATTTGACCGGTGCTAACTTGCCAGGTGAACAAGGCTGGTGTCACCATGGCTGGGATGTGATCCATGATGTGATCCATGGAAAAAAAGAGCAGACTATCACTTCTGTGGCATTCCTATCAAGAATGGATGGCCTGAGTCTGGTTGTGAGGAAACATCAGAATGATCCTGGTGGAGAGGACTCTTAACAGAATGAAAAGCCTAGAGCCTTTAAAACTGTTAACGTTGTGAGACAGGAGGAAGGACCAAGGAAATGTTCCAGGCGAGAGGAAATAGCAAGGGTCAAAAAGTGAATTGGGATGGGATACTGAACCAGAATGGAAATGACGCATGTTGAAACACTTCAAAATTTGAATGTGGATTGCCCTGCAGTGACCAATCAACGCTGATTTCTTGTTTTAGACTGTTGGATTAGCCTGTGTTAGAGTGTCTTTGTTCTGGAGGAAAATATACTGGAGTTTTTTAGCTGGGGGGGTGGGTGGGCATAGTCTCTGTAGCCTGCTCTTTTTTTTTTTTAAAGATTTTATTTATTTATTTGACAGACAGAGATCACAAGCAGGCAGAGAGACAGGCAGAGAGAGAGGAGGAAGCAGGCTCCCTGCTGAGCAGAGAGCCCGATATGGGACTCGATCCCAAGACCCTGAGATCATGACCTGAGCCGAAGGCAGCGGCTTAACCCACTGAGCCACCCAGGCGCCCTCTTTTTTTTTTTTTTTTTAAGATTTTATTTGATACAGAGAGAGAGAGAGAGAGAGAGCACAAGTGGGCAGAGAGGCAGGCAGAGAGAGGGGGTGGGAAGCAGGCTCCCTGCTGACCAGAGAGCCTGATGCGGGGCTCGATCTTGAGATTATGACCCGAGCCGAAGGCAGAGGCTTAACCCACTGAGCCACCCAGGCGCCCCTGTAACCTGCTCTTAAATGACTCCGAAAAAGAATGGCGTGGGGAGGTGTGTAAATGTAACAGAAAGAGTAACAAAAAAATGGTACAAATGTGGTAAAATGTTAGAAACTACAGATTCTGGAAAGGGGGATGTGAAGTTCTTTGCTCTGACAAGACATGAAGTAGCAGGCAAAGTATCCATGATTAGTAAAGCCAATTTACTAATATCGCATTGTTGTTGAGATACCTGCTGAACCTGCCTTTCCAGCATGTCTCTGAAACAGGATTATACATCCCATCTCATGACATGAGACTTGCTCTAAGGGTCATGTAGTTCTGCCATCTTTTTTTCGCCTGCCAGGAGAAAAGAATATCCAAAGGCTGCTCCGTTAGCCTGGATCCCAGAGCCAATTCACAGAAAGAGTGCAGTAGCATGGAATTTGAGCCAGAAGGAAACCTTTGCTGTGGCAAGCCACTGAGATTTGGTGTGTATTTGTTACCCATAGCTAACAGAGTCTCAGCTAACTCATAGCTAACTAGTAAACAGCTTGGGTGGTCAGAGATGTCAGTTTCTCTATCTGACTGCAAAGTCCATGTTCTTTCCATCGATTATTTATTGATTTTTAAAACCATTTTATTGATTAAGCTAGCCTTTGTTGTGCTCACTTGAACTGAGCTTGTCCATGTCTAAGCACTTAGGTAGCATTTGTCTTATACTCCTTTTTAGTTTTTATTCTTCTTTGCAGCAGAACTATTATTTCCAGTAATACTGTAGACAGGATAGCCCAAACAAATTTGTTACAAAGCACCCAAAAATGCCAGATAAAATATGGCTGAACTAGCAAGAAAATAAAGGAAACAGAATATTTAAACAACTCTGAAATACTAAAGGACTGAAAATGGAATGAAAACAGCAATCTAAAAAGAAGGAAGTGAGCAACAAAACTAATAGTTTTTCTAGGGGTAGATTTTACTCATAGAGATTAAAGATAATTAATATATTGTATATATTAAATAATCACATATATACATATATATAAGATACAAATATCTTTTTTAAAAATTTCTCTATGAAATACCTGTTAACCATTTCTCTTTGTTTCTTAATCATTTTTTTTTAATTTTATTTATTTATTTGAAAGACGGAGATCACAAGTAGGCAGAGAGGCAGGCAGAGAGAGAGAGAGAGGGAAGCAGGCTTCCTGCGGAGCAGGGAGCCCGATGCGGGGCTCGATCCCAGGACCCTGAGATCATGACCCGAGCCAAAGGCAGCAGCCCAAACCACTGAGCCACCCAGGCGCCCCGTTTCTTAATCATTTGTAAGCATTCTTTAAATATTCTGGATATTCATTCTCACTTGGGAGTGTGTATGATAAATATCTTCTTCTGTTTGCCACTTGCCTTTTCACTTACTTCATTATGTCTTTCAGTGCACAGTTTTTCATTTTAAAGTACCAAACGTACCAATCATTCTCTTTAATGGGTGGGTTTTATATCTTAGTATCTTTATAAATGTCTTTCCTACTCAAGGTTATAAAATATTTTTTAATATTTCCTCTAAATATCGTAAGTTTTTGCTTTGACATTTACATTCACATGCATGTAGAATTCATTTTTGTGCATTTAGTGAGGAAGGGACCCAATTTTATTTTCCATTTGGATAGTCAGTTAACAGCAGCACTATATCCTCATTGATATATAAGGTCACCTGTGTCATATCAAATTTCTATACACATATGTGCCTGTTTGGCGGCTTTGTATTGCCTATCACTTGTTTATTTACCTCCCTTCCCCCCAAAAAGATCTTATTTTCTTCAAGAATATCTTGGCTATTCTTGGCCCTTTAATCTTCTATGTAAACTTAGACTCATATTGTCACATTCCTCAAATACCCCACTGTAATATAATTAAGGAACTATAAGCCATACCCATTATCACCAAAGAGTACTACCTCAGTCCTTTACAAAATGATGCATTTTTGTAACTTTCAGCTTTTGCTTTCGAAAAGCTGTTTTTATGTCTTGATATTTGTCAGTATTTCAAGTTGTGTATTGGGTTGGTGAGGGAAACTGGGCTCTGAGTCACTAGCGAGGAGTTTTTGAGTCATGCCTGGGACACTTAACAAAATAATCAAATGCACTGGGCACAACCCTGCAATGTCAATATGGCACTCCCCATATTTTCCAGGTGCCACTTGCTACTTCTTCCCACCCCCACCTTTCTCATAATCACGGTTGGACTTTTTTTTTTTTTTTTAAAGACTTGATTTATTTGAGAGAGAAAGAATCTGAAACAGACCACGCTGAGAGCAGAGTCCGACAAGGGGCTCGATCCCAGGACCACGAGATAATGACCTGGGCTAAAACCGAGAGTCCGTCTGCGCCATCCAGGTGCCCCTACAGTTGGACTTCTTGAGGTGGTACGTTTGATGAGCAGCAGAACGTCCCTATGGTAGTCCCTGGCACTGAGTTCCTAAGGACTGGCCAATATCTGACGGTAACAACCACCTGCACCGCCCAGCTCCCACCTCCCCGACCCCGCCTTCCCCTTCTCTAAGATCGCGGCTGTGACAGATGGGGCGGCGCTTCCATTTCAGTTCCCCTTCACTCTTCTCACCTGAAATCTCAAGTCTGCGCAGGCCTCATCACTCTGTCAGAGGCCGCACAACCTGCGACTTCCAGGCCAAAAACATCGACAGCTGAAGTCAGGCCTGACAGTGTTTAGTGCGCCGGGCTGTTCACCCAGGCAGCCGCCGCCAGAGGGGCAGCCCTGCGCCACGGCCGCCACACCTCGCTGATACGACACACAGGGCGCCCGGAAGTGGCGGTCGGGCTCTTACGTCACTGGCTGCGCCGAGTTGGCGGTTGCCGTACAGTTGCTGGGAGGAGGCGGGAGGTGGAGCCGCTAGGGCCAAGATCATGCCAGATAGCCAGAGGTATTCTGGGCAGCAGAGGCCGCTAGGCTTGGGATGAAAGAAGCAGGGCAGATGCAAAATCTGGAGAGCGCGGGGGCCGGGCGGTCAGTCAGCACCCAGACTGGCAGCATGACTGGTGAGTGCCTCGGACCCTGCCGCTGCCACCCCAGCCTTTCGGCTCTGCCCTGAGCCTCTGCCTCCGCGTAACTCCGCTTTCCCTGCCTGCCCCTCTTCGCCCGCGCTTCTGCCCTGGGATATCGCATTCCCGCCCTAGACGCGTTCTCGGCTCGGTTACCAGGAACCCCTGGCCCGGCAGGACCTGCTGTTGAAGTCGCGCTCACTCCCCTTTTTCCCCACCCCCCGCCCTTTACTTTTCCTCCCAGGACCTAGAGCTGGGATCTGGGGTATTGAGCCTGAAAATTCCGCGCTTTTGACTTGATTTCCGAATTAACCACACACGACGCTTCCCTGTATTTCAGCTGCCTTACCCGCGAAGGTCACCGCACTGTCCTTCTTGCAACACCACAATTTAAAGCTTGCTCCACCATGACCTCAGACGCAAGGACTTTTCATGACTTAGTTTGGATTTTTTCCCATAGTTACATGTATCAGATGTACCATTTTGTTTTCCTTGCCATGTGAGGGCTGGAGAAAGGGCCCGACTTTGAAAAGTGCCGGAGGAGGTCGCTGAAAGTGAGGTTGTAGCCCGACTCCTGCCCTTTGATTCTCTTGTCCTCTTATCGTTTTTTCTCTGCTTCCTACGAAAGCAGCCAAGTTAAGGCTGCAGCACCCAAATGGCATTGAGGGTGAGTTCCTGTTTTCATCTTTAGTAAAAAATTTTAAAGTGTCTGCCCTCTCTTTTGTAGGTCAAATACCAAGGCTTTCTAAAGTCAACCTTTTCACTCTGCTCAGTCTCTGGATGGAGCTCTTCCCAGCAGTGAAAGCCCAAAGACAAAAATCTCAGGTATATTTGGTTTCCTTAGTCTTTCCCACTTAGTAGGGGTTTAAATTACGCTTTTCCAGTTTCTGCCACACTTAAAAGCAAACTCAAAAACCTTAAAATTCGCAAAATATTTCTGTGGTTTAGTGTGATATTTGTAACTTATAGCTGTAATAGCTCATCTTTCTAATCTAAAAATAGAATTGTTACGCTCTCAGATTGTGCCATGTTTATCAGGTGTTAATGGTACTTATATGTTGGTTTGGGCAATTGGATGGCATAATCTATGACCCAGTTGTGTACTATTGATGTTTCATGTGAGTAGTTATCCCCTTCTACAGAACTATAAATTACATGAAAATGGAGATCATGCTTTATTTTACCTCGTTTTTATTACTGTGTCTTATTTTATCTTATTTTACTGTGTATTTTTTTAATCCCCCTTTAGCATCTATTCTTATAGTAGGTAATCTGTGAATGCTAATTGGTTTCTTGTTCCATGTAAATAGTCTCTTTTTTGGATCTAAAAGGTGATCAAAACAGGTTAGGAATATATAGAAAGAATAATCATAAAAGCCTGCATCTTCACTTTCTCCAACCCTTGGGCACCAAGGTGCTTCTCATCTTTTTCCTCCATGCTTGGAGTGGCATGGTCCTAGGTTCTTACCATTTGGTTTGATAGATTAGGAAGTTTAGAGTGTTTTTAGGGGGCCAAGGCCATATAGGGAAAATAGTATTAGGTTGTTTAAGCATTGAAGACATTTTTTGAAAAAAGGAGAGGGGGGGAAATTACCCATGGCTTCCCACCATTCTAACAACATCACTTTTAACATTTTGGTACTTTCCTTCAGTCTTTTTTTAAGCGCAGGATTTTTGCTTTTCTCTTACAAAATCGTGCTTGCATCCTGCCTATGCTTATGCAAGTTTCCAACTTGCCAATAATTGTGCTGTAAGATTGCCTCACATTTTCCACAAGATGACTTTTTGTAAATCCTTAAACACAATCATTCTCTTTCTCTTTTTTCTTTTTGGTGTCTTCGTTTCAGTGGATAAGGTTGTGTGCTTGGCTTTGGAGATAAAAAAGAAAGATTTGATTCTTATTTTCTAATGGAGACAAAAATTAGGTATTTAAACAAGATGCAGGAAGCAGAGATGCTACCGAGACTGTGAAGACTGCAGGCCAGGCTCTGCGTGGGGAAGTGAGAGAAGGATGCACAGGGGAGGCTCCATTTGCACAGAGACGTGAAGAATGAATAGGTATTTACCAAGCCAAGGGACTCCATATGGAAAAGCTTGAAGGAGTGAGAGAACTTGTGGTCCTCATGGGAGAGGGTGAACTTGGGTGAAGGGAAGAGACTGAGATGATCTTGGAAAGGTATACAGGAATCAGAAAATAAAAAACATTGTATGCCTTGCAAGGCAGTTTAGATTTTATAAGTAGGGACTACACTGAAGAATTTTTTAACAGGGAATTAAGGAATTAACTTTTTAATGATTAGGACTTTATCTTTTTAAAGCACTTATAGGTTCAGAGCTAAATTTCCAGGAAAGTACACAGATTTCCTGTATACTCTCTGCTCCTCCCTACATGAATAGCCTCCATCACTAACCACATCCTCTCCAGAGTGGTACGTTTGCTACAGTTGATGAACCTGCATTGACACATCATGATCACCCAAGGTCTATAGTTTACACTACAGTTTAGTCGTGGTGCTGTATATCCTGTGTACATCAAATGTATAATAACATGTATCCATCATTATGGTATCATATAGAATATTTTCATTGCTCTAAAAATTCTCTGTGATTCACCTATTTATCTTTTCCCCCACCCCTCCCAACGTTGGCAACCACTGATTTTTTTTTTAACTGTCTCCATAATTTTGCCTTTTCCCAGAACATTATATAGTTGGAATCATACAGTAGTATGTAGCCTTTTAAGGTTGGTTTCTCTCACTTAGCAGTATGCATTTAAGGTTCTTCCATGTTCTTTCACGGCTTGATCACTTACTTCTTCTTACTGCTTAATAAGATCCATTGCCTGGATATACCACATGTAATTTATCCATTCACCTGCTGAAGGATATCTTGGTTGCTTCCAAGTTATTGCAGTTATGAATGAAGCTGCTATAAATATCTGTATGCAGATTTTTGTGTGGATGTGAGTTTTCAGCTCCTTTGGGTAAATACCAAGGAGCATGATTGCTGGATTGTATGATAAAGAGTGTATTTAGTTTTGTCAGAAACTACCAAACTGTCTTCCAGAGTGGCTGTACCATCTTGCATCCCCACCAGCGATGAATGAGAGTTACTGTTGCTTCACATCCTCTCCAGTATTTGGTTTGTCAGCGTTCTGGATTTGGGGCATTCTTATGGGCATGTAGTGGTATCTTGTTTTAATTTGCATTTCTCTCAAGACATGTAATGTGCAGATTTTTTCATATGCTTATTTGTCATCTGTATATCTTCTTTGGTGAGGTGTCTGTTAAGGTCTTTGGCCCATATTTTAGTCAGGTTATTTTCTTATTGTTAAGTTTTAAGAGTTCTTTGTATATTTTGGATAATAGTCTTATATCAGATATGTCTCTTGCAAATATTTTCTCCCAGTCTGTTGCTTGTTTTCTCATTCTCTTGGCAGTGTCTTACACAGAGGAGAAAGTTTCAATTTTTATCAAGTCCAGTTCATCACTGATTTCTTTCATGGATCGTTCCTTTGTGTATCTAAAACACCATCACCATACCCAGTGTTATCTCGGTTTTCTCCTGTTATTTTTTATGGAGTTTTTTAGTTTTATGTTTAACATTTGGGTCTGTGATCATTTTGAGTTGATTTTTGTGAAGGGTATAATGTCTGTGTGCATATAGGGAATTCACTTTTCCTGATAAAATGATATCTCTTGGAGTAGTTTTCTTCTCTGATTACTATGTGAAGTGTTTAATAAGTAGTAAAACATTATTTAAAATGTTTTGCAGGTTTACTTCCTATTAATCAATCCCTCAGCCCCACCCTGGCTTCATGTATTATTAATGGCTTTGAGAAAGTCTTCACTTCCTTCATGATTTTGAAGTCTTTTATTCTTTCTGTCTCTTAGTAGCTTAATATTATTTTATGAAAGTGGAAGATTTTCAAACCCATTGGGTTTTTGGGTTTGTTTTTGTTTCTTTGCAGATAAAATTGTCTTGAAGACACAGAAGCAAATGCTTAAGAGATTTAAGACTTTTTACTTTATTTATTTTAAAGATTTTATTTATTTATTTGAGAGAGAGTGCACATGCACATGAGTAGTGGTAGGGAACAGAGGGAGAGGGATAGAGAATCTCAAGCAGACTCCCCACTGAGCATAGAGCCTGTCACATGGCTCTGCCCCAGGATATATGTGAGGCTTGATCCCACCTGAGATCATGACCTGAGCTGAAATCAAGAGTCAGTTGCTTAACTGACTGAGCCACCCAGGTGCCCCGAGATTTAAGACTTTTTAAAAGCACATTTGAAAAGCTGGGCTTATTAGAGATTGTGTACTAATTTTGAAGATTTTTTCTTAATATGAAGATTTTATCTCATTTTAATTCATATATATGTATATATATATGCACATATATATTTCTGTATATATATAATATGTATCTCAAGAATAAATCCTCTGCTGAAATTAAGGTCTTTCTCAACAGAGTTGTGTATTAAATTAAAATAAATTCAGTATTAATCGCACAATATGTTCATAGGGTTGAGTACGATCTTTTTCCTTTCAAGAGAAGAAAAATGTTCTTTAAGCTAAAATAATGTTTGTTTCACTTAAATTTTTTATTCTGCTTTTTCTATAAAAAGTAAGTCATAGAAACCCTAAGATGCAATTTGACATGTAATTAGATTGGAAATACTGCCTTTGACACTTAGCCAATCTTTTATCTTCTAAAATATTTTTATTTCACCCAAGTAATGTATGCTTATTATTTATAAAATGGACTAAAGAAAAAATTTTTTTTCATAATTTCATTGTCTAGTGATTACTGACATTATTGTGCTGTTTCTCAGTCTTTTCCTTCTCTCTCTTTTCTCTCTCTTGCGATGTTTTTTGAGATCATTCACTTCTGGATTCAGCCTTTTTCACTTAACATAGGAAAATGATTATGCTGTAATACTGTTATTCCCCCTGGAGCAGGAAGTTAGTCTAATGGTTTAAAAGGAGCAGTGGTTTTGTAGTTAGCCTACCTGGGTTCAAATCTGGACTCTACCTCTGAGTAGTTGTGTAATATTGAGTAAGTTATTTTCCCTCTCTCAACTTCCTTATCCATGAAATGGAATGTTACTGGTACATACTACAGGGGGCTTTTATGAAAAGTGAACGAGTTTACAAGCTCATGGATAGTGCCTGGCACAAACTATGGACTATATGTGTTTGTTACTATGTTTTAATATTGGCATAACAGGTCCATTGTATTGATGTACCATGTATATTCCTTTAGTACTGGACATTTAGATTGTCATTCATTTTTACCAGATTCAATGTATTTTAACTTAAAACCACTTCTATTTTTTTTTTTTTTTTAAGATTTTACTTATTTATTTGACAGAGACCACAGTAGGCAGAGAGGCAGGAAGAAAGAAGAGGAAGCAGGCTCCATGCTGAGCAGAGAGCCCAATGCGGGGCTCGATCCCAGGACCCTGGGATCATGACCTGAGCTGAAGGCAGAGGCTTTAACCCACTGAGCCATCCAGGCACCCCTTCTAAATATGACTAATATCTGAGATTTTCTGTGTTGTAAAATATTTATACTGTATGGATGCTCTTTGAGGATTGTTCAACAGAGTTTACATTAAGTATAAAATCCAATAATTTTTAAGAATCCAGCCCAAAATTAGATAAGTGAGTTGGGAAAGAAACTAATTATTTTTGAGACTTGGGAAAAGCACAGCTAACTCAAAGTTTTAGAACAGAAGTTAGGACTACTGAAAATGGCCATTGTTTCGAAATAATAATCTCTCCTATTGGTTCATAGCTTTTCATTTTAGTTAAGTTAAACATACCTAAATTGCCTGAATGTGACTGTAAAATAAGAACTAGAATAAGTGTATCGTTGCCTCATTTTTTTCTTTTTAAGATTTTATTATTTATTTGACAGAGAGAGAGAGATCATAAGTAGGCAGAGAGGCAGACAGGCGGTGGAGGGGGAAGCAGGCTCCCTACTGAGCAGAGAGCCCAACACAGGGCTCAGTCATAGGACTCTGAGATCATGACCTGGGCCAAAGGCAGAGGCTTAACCCACTGAACCACCTAGGCACTCCACCTCATTTTTTACATATCAGGTACTGTCCCTCTCACCCAGTTCTTCCCGTTGTGTACTCATTGTACTTTTCCAGAACAGTAGCAGGATAACATAATGGTTAAGACAGTGGACTTGGGGCTCAGGTCCTGGTTTTCCCATTGACTAGCTACAGAGTTATTTAATCACTCTCAGCCACAATTTCTTCATTTCTAAAATGGAAACAATAGGGGCTACTTTGTAAAGTTATGAGGATTAAATGAGATAGTTTAGAGCCTGGTGCTTGGGAAACACTGTTAGGTACTTTATTATTATCACTTATGTAATAATCATCATCACCACTACTACCATCTCCCTCCTACCATTCCATTACCAAGATCATCACTTTCCCACTTCCTGTTCTGCTGGGATAAAATGTGATTCCCAGGACATGGCTTTTCTTGTAAACTTTTTAGAGGTTTTTTTTTTTTTTTTTTTTTTTTTTTTTTTTTTTTAGCATCCAACATTTGTTTCAGAAGACAGAGTTCCAACATTCACCAAGTTTATCATTCCCACTTTCAAACTTTCTCCAGTTTATTACATATCCCATCTACCTTCAGGCTCACAGAATCTTGCTGTATCATTCTGTGTCAATAATCTGCTCACTTCCTAGTCACTTTCCTGTGTCTATAAGGGCTGCATCCTCAGCAAGTAGGTTTGTGGCTGGCACATAGCAAGGATTCAGTAAATATTATTGAATTAATAAATGAAGGAGTTTAGCCCCTGACTCAAAACTTCCTACTTCAAGTTTTACTTTTAGAAAGACTTGTGTACTTCGTATGTTAGTGTCCTATTACTTCTGTAACAAATTACCACAAAGTTGATGGCTTAAAACACACATTTTATATAGTTACTATCCTACAGTTCTGGAAATCAGAACCCCAAAATGGGTCTTACTGGACTGAAATCAAAGTGTCAGCAGGGCTGTTTTCCTCTTGGAGGCTTGGAGGAGTTTCCATTTCCTTGTCTTTCCCAGTTTCTAGAAGCTCCCCAGTTGCCTTGGCCCATGAACTTCTTCCTCCATCTGTAAAGCCAGAAGTGGCAGACTGAGTCTCATGCTGCATCACGCTGGTACTGATGTGCCTCACTTTGGGAAGGACCCTTGTGATTACAGTGGGTCCACCCAGATAATCCTCCCCATCTCAAGGTCAGATGATGAGCAGCCTTAATTCCATCTACAGTCTTGCCATAGTAACATAAACAGAACCATAGTCTCCAGGGACTGGGACAGGCAAGTCTTTGGGAGACCATCATTCTGCCTACCATATCTAATGCCTTAGCTGCATAGTTTCCTTATCTTCCCAATTGCAGTTAATATACCCTTACTCCCATTTAACCCTTTTAAGTTATGGCCACATTCTAGACTGTTCCTTAAAACTTCCCAACTCCAATTCTTTAACTACAGAATTTTATTTTCAGACCACAAGTTTTAGTACTTCTGGATTTTGGAAAAATATGGAGGGGACTTTATATGTAAAGGCATTATATACTAGGTTAAGTAGTCTAAACTTGAACCTGAAAAAAGGGTGAAGTCAATGCACTTTCATCAGGAAGAAAAAAAACATGATTTAAAACCAAGAAAACCAGCCTTCAAATAGGAAATACTGAATTAATTCTATGTTTTGTGCACTAATTTTCCCCCCTTAATCTGCTTTGAATTAGGAAAAGGAAGAGGGAAAGCATGGACCCTTAGGAGATAATGAAGAGATGGCCAGGATATCTACTGACAAAAAACAGGTGAATTTTTAAAAAATTTTAAAAAGACATTTGTAATCACAAAGCAAAAACAATGGTATAAAGTAGAATAAAAGTCCTTCTTATACTCAAGTTTCCCATTTCTACTTCCAAGGCATGTTCTTACATACCTTTCATATCCTTCTAAAAGTTTCAATGCATTTACAAGAATATACATGTCTCCTGTAAAAAGGAAAACAAATCCAAATTGTTGTATGATATGCTCCTACGTCTTTTTTTTTTAATTTTTAAATTCAGTTCTTGATACATTTCCATACTAGTTTGCATAAATGTGTTGAGAAACACACTGTTCTCTCGTACTCCCAACACATCTTGCTGGTTTAAAGTATGCAAGGCCCTAACTGCTCTTTATCTAGGCCATTTCTTGGAGTTGTGTTTGTAGCAAGCAACCTTGAAGGTTGAGCTGAAGGTTGAGCTGATGTCTTCCTCTGGGACAGAGAGGAGGTTTGCTTACTGTCTGTGATAAAACAGCAGTGCCCAGGCTTAGTGTTCCTTTCCTATAACACCACCCACTTCCTGTCTCGGAACCCCTCTGGGCCATCTGCATGACCCCCATGGGACTTGTGGGCAAGGGAAACATCACACACATGGTACTGATTCTGCTTGCTGCACTGTGAATGATCAGGTTGTCTCTGACCCTGGAGCTTCATGTGTTCTGCCAGTATCTGTGAAACAGTAGCGGGCTAATTTACTAGAAGGGTAAACTCAGACCCAGACTTGATAAGATGAACTTTGTTCTTTTTAATATTGCATAGTATTTCCTTGTTATTTTAATCTTCTGAGTTTTCCGGAGAGATTCTAATTTATTGGGTGTCTAGTGGAGACAAAACAAGTATATTATGAAAAAAGTTACCTTCATGATTCTGATGTGCATTCCTGGAGATCTCCTGATAAGTTCTGAGAGTGAGTCTCTAAAATCCCCAGCAAGAATATAGAAATTCATCGGGCTCTCTGCTCAGCAGGGAGCCTGCTTCCCTCTCTCTCTCTCTCTCTGCCTGCCTCTCTGCCTCCTTGTGATCTCTGCCTGTCAAATAAATAAATAAAATCTTAAAAAAAAAAGCGGGGGGGCGCCTGGGTGGCTCAGTGGGTTAAGCCGCTGCCTTCGGCTCGGGTCATGATCTCAGGGTCCTGGGATCGAGTCCCGCATCGGGCTCTCTGCTCAGCAGGGAGCCTGTTTCTCTCTCTCTCTCTCTCTCTCTCTGCCTGCCTCTCTGCCTCCTTGTGATCTCTGCCTGTCAAATAAATAAATAAAATCTTTAAAAAAAAAAAATAGAATATAGAAATAATTTGTCTCTGAATATTTAGATGTTTTTAATTTTAAGAAAGGCAAAGACAAAAAAAATAGTGACTCACCACTTAATATACTAGTTTGTTGCTTAAATTGTAATGTAAAACCCTGTGACTAAGATAACACAGGACTTGCCAAGATGTTAGGGAAGTGACGCATTCGGCATCCAGAATGGTGATTCACTGAAAAGATATAGTCTCCTGGGAGTTGCAGTGAGTGGAAGTGCAAAATGAAATGCAACTTAGGCTTTTATTTGCTTTGTTTTGTTTTAAGTTTGGGATTTAAAAATCTTTATCTCAAACTTGACATTTTGACCTTAGTTAAAATTGAAAGATAAAAGATATTTTCTGAGGTGAAGAGGACTCTAGACAAAAAAGTGACAAATTAAACTTAGCCTAAAAGTTTGTTTGTTCTTTGTTGTTGTTTGTTTTGTCTCTGTGCCTATGCTGAGGGGCAGAGGAGGGATAAAAGATTGTTCTAATAATAAATTGATGAGTATACTTCCCGCTTATGAGGAATAGTGTTGGGTTTTGGGGTCTTTTTTAGGAATTGTTTTTTAATATTATTTATTTATTTAGAAAGAGAGAGGACACAAGCAGGGGGAACTGCAGAGGGAGAGGGAGAAGCAGACTACCTCCTGAGCAGGGAGCCCAATGCAGGACTCGACCCCAGGAACCCTGGAATCATGACCTCAGCCAAAGGCAGAGGCTAAACTGACTGAGCCACCCAGGCACCCTAGGGATAGTTTTTTTTTTTTTTTTTTTTTAAATATTTTATTTATTTATTTGACAGAGAGAGATCACAAGTAGGCAGAGAGGCAGGCAGAGAGAGAGGGGGGAAGCAGGCTCCTTACTGAGCAGAGAGCCCCCCTGTAGGGCTTGATCCCAGGACCCTGAGATCATGACCTGAGCCAAAGGCAGAGGCTTAACCCACTGAGCCACCCAGGTGCCCCAGGGATAGTTTTTTTAAAAGTCTTTTGTGGCCAAGGTTTCTGGCTTTATTTCTGTTTGCTTAGCTACTGAGAAAATCTAAAGCTAAGATCTTTAATTACAGCCATTTTCATTTGTCACAATTGGTTCATTTTATTTTATTATTATTATTTTTTAATTTTTTAATTTCTTTTCAGCGTAACAGTATTCATTGTTTTTGCACCACACTCAGTGCTCCATGCAATCCGTGCCCTCCCTAATACCCACCACCTGGTTCCCCCAACCTCCCACCCCCACCCCTTCAAAACCCTCAGGTTATTTTTCAGAGTCCATAGTTATTTTATTTTATTTTTTAAACTTTTTTTTTTTTTTTTTTTTTTTTTTAAGTAATATCTACACCCAGCGTGGGGCTTAAACCCACAACCCCAAGATCAAGAGTTGCATGCTTCACCAAACAAGCCAGCCAGGTGCCTCACAATTAGTTCATTTTAATAAAATGAACTCTAGCATGCTGAGATCTCTTGATATGGCTTTATTAGTTCTTTTCCAAATTTGTAATTTAAAAAGAAAAACTTACTGGAATTATTCAGAAGTAGATACTAACATATACTTTGTATTTGGAGAACATAAAACTCAAAAGAAATTTTGGGATGGGAAGGGAAAGTTCACGGTAAATTTAAAGCTTGTTTTAAAGGCCAATATAGATCTTTCATGTTTTAAATTTATTTTTGGAAGTATATTTTGCAAAGGACAGATTTTTGTATTCCTTTTAAATGTCTTTATAGTTTAGGAAGTGGTTAGTTAACTCAGAGAAGGAATTCTATAAACTTTTCTCTATTCTTTCTTTTTAGACATTTTATAAAATATCATTCTCCATAGTTGCAAACATTTATACTCATAACTGAAACTGAAACTTGACTGTTTTAGTTAATAAAGCTCTGGTCTGTACTTTAATTTCAAGATGTGTCCTCTTGGGGATAACTGTAGACTGAAGCCCTTTGAAAGGGAGTAGGGAATAACGGGTACCCTTTTCTCAGCCTAAGTTCCCCAAGTACTGTAATAATCAGTCCCAGACCCAAAGATTGGATTTACATTCCTTACCTCAGAGCCCTTTCCTGTGAAAATGGTATAGACTATTTTGTCTACATAGAACTTATTTTTAAGTTCTATTTTTCACCTTACACAGAACTGATTTTTAACTTAGTCCATTTTATTTGATATTAATATTGTCACACCAACTTTTTTAGTTAATATCTGTGTAGGTAAGGACACATTACGTTTAAAGTAACACTTCTTTAGAATGCCAGCCTGTCCCCAGCCTCCAGGGCTTGGAAGCAGAGTCAGCCCAATCCCCTACGTGGGTGGCATACTGCTCAGGTAGCTCAGACTTACTGCTTTGGCTTTGAGTTCTCTTCATTTGTAACACCTGAGAAGGTGTCTTCCTTTCTTTTGAGCTTGACTATGCATTTAAAACTTTTTTGTAGGGGCATCTGGGTGGCTAAGTCCTTAAGTGTCTGCCTTTGGCTCAGGTCATGATCCCAGAGTCCTGGGATCAAGGTGCACATCCGGCTCCTTGCTCAGTGGGGAGCCTGCTTCTTCCTCTCCTACTCCCCCTGCTTGTGTTCCCTCTCCTTCTGTCAAATAAATAAACAAATAAAAGTCTTTTAAAAAAAAACTTTTTGTAAATAATCTACGTATTTGTAGAAGGTGGGACCTACCCACATTAGTCTAGACTGCCATAGTGTGAAAAATTGGGAGAGTCAGTTTTGAGAAAGAAGTTGAGAACTATCTTTATTTAGTCAGTATTGGAAATATTTTAAAAATTTAAGATGACCTCTGCTTTGTTTCTGCCTTTTACCATCTGTGGGTCTTTCAGAAAACCACATAATCTCTTTGGGCTTCACTTATCCATGTATAAAACCACAGGGTTTCCTACATTTTTTTGTTATTACCACATAGAAGCTTAACACTAAATAGTTATAGACTGGATGCTGTAAGAAACAAGTCAAATCAACTTGGTTCTCACCCTTTCCTAGGTTAAAGTGCACTTATTTTTCAGTCAGAAAAATTAATGGATAATTAAATGGTTCATTGTTCAGTTAAGAATGCCTAGATTTAGAAAATTTCTGGTATAAAGCCAACATTAAACTTTCAGAAAAGTCTTTGGACCTAATGAGAAATGTGCTTTTGTTCAAATTGGGTTCAGATCAAGAACTAAATAGAACTTTTATTTTATTAATAAATCAAGTATAATCTGTGATATAATCATTAGATATGTTAAAAAAAAATAAAGTTCAACTGAGTAAACTTAAAGATCTAATTGCTTTATTCAATGATTCATGAATCTAGCAGCATCCCCTCTAGTAAATAGAAAGGAGCTCTTCCTCATTGCAAAAAGGGGAGGCTTCTACAGGCAGACCAGGCAGGAAAAGGGAGTGTCTATAATTTTAGGCAGGGTTACCTTCCTTTGGGGAACTGCAGGAGTTTATCAGGTGGATTTCCTCACTAGCTGACCAGGAAATTCAGTCTGACTGGTTAAGGTTATATTCCTGGGAGCGGCCAAAGCCTCAGTTAGGTGAGGCATTAAGTCTCAGTCTGATGGTGTGGGCTTAGCATGAGTGACTCTATTTGGGGCCTGCTTTTGGTTGCTGAGACCCCTCCACCTGAGAGATATGATCAAAACTTAAGGCATTAGTGCCATCCCTTGCTGTTGCTCTGAAATTCTTAGAGTTTTTGTTGATCATCTATGGTGGTATTCATAGGACATGAGTTTTAGTTTTGTTTTCGCTGGTTTTTTTTTTTTTTTTTCGAATCTTTGTGGTATTCACAGACCATGACTTCAAGTTCACATTTTTAAAGGAAGTCATTCTCTTCATTCCTTTTCTGATGTTCCAGTCTCAGGTAAATGATTTGTTTGGTGGTTAGTGGCTGCGAACACCCATTTAAAGCTGTATTTGAGAGAATACAGCAAACTAGAGAGACCACTATGATTATTACAAGCAGGGTAGTCCCCAATATCTAGAGTGTGTTTCGAGCTGCAGTCCCCAACACCCAAACCAGGCAAAATTAAATAAGTTAAAGGAAGACCCTACTGAAGGATTCACTTTCTTAAGCCAGGTGGCTCGTTCGGTGGTTTCACAGCTGAGTTTCAGCTTTCCCACAGCATTAATCCATGTGCAGCAAGTGGTGTTGGTCACAGTACAGACAGCTCCTTGTTCAGCCAAAAAATAATCAAGGGCCATCCCATTACCAAGAACAGCTTTGGTCAGAGGGCCCAAGGATTTTGTTGGGCAGCTGTTTTTTAAAAAGCAGATTCTGTAATACTTTAAAGAGTTAAGGAAAATTTCCTGATCATAGCCTCATTCATACTCACTCCTAACCAGGGAAGGGAGCTAATTTTTAATCATATATGCCTCCTGTAATTCCTTTTTGAATCTTGGCTCAGAACTGGAAAGGTAACAGCCAGGGAACCAGTACAATTTAAGGGGCTTAGACTGTACGGGCAGTTTTTACTCTGGTTGCTCTTGCCTTGTGTCCCTTCCTTTGTACAGAGCTTGGATGAATGTTTCCCTGGGTTTGGGGTTGTTAACAAGAGACAGGGTTTGTTCTGGAGAAACAGGTGTTGGAAATCAGGGAGAAGTTTGTGACAGGCAGAACTGCAGAATCACCAGCATCAGGGCAAGTTTAACAGTCATTTGGAAGTTGGATTAGCAACGGCCCGAGATACAAGGCCAAAGCAAGGCAAAATATGGACAAAATCATAAGGACCTTCATGCTGTAAGAATTAGGAAAAAGGATGGTCAGAGAGGGAAAGAGGAATGGAAAGAAATGTTCTTGATCCCACATTTTGGGAGAGAAAGCAGTGGAGAAGACATTTAGCATTTATATTTGTCCATGACAAACAATTTTATGAAAGCTGTGAACTAAATTCTGGGCAAGGGAGCTTCTGTAGCAGTTTGTATTTATACTAAACCTCCACCCTCTCCCCTTTTTTTCTTTAGTCTTAGGAATTGGGGATGGTTTAGATTAGAGTTCCTGGGGAAGATCCGGTAAAACATGTGCATCTCAAAGGCACAGGGAAAGAATGTTAAGTTCCTCCAAAACAATTTATAAGCCTTTTGAGATAAATATGGGAGGTTTGGGGATTGGTAAAAAGAATAGGTGGATTTTGAATTGTTTCTAGAGCTGCATTTCTGGTTTTGTAAAGATCTGTAAGATAAGAACAGTTGCTTTTAATTTCTCAAGGAATTGGGTTGTAACTTAAATGACATCATAGGTTGGTCTCCCATCCAACCACATCATCTTCAATTTGCTTTTATATATTAGGGAAAATATTTCCAACTCAAGATGGAAATCAAAAGATTTCTGTGTACAGATTTAGAGCTCTTTGTCATTGTAATTTTTTAGTAAATCCATAAAAGCGTGAGAAGGTTTTTACTTTTCCTCTGGGTTCATAGTTTTTTATTTTAGCTTAGGGGAGAATGTCTAAGAAAAACTCTGATCAGGCTTTGAATATCAGCTTTTAATCTGGCCAACTTCTGACCACAGGACAAGCTACTTAAAAAAACTCCTTTTAAGTATCCTATCAATTTTCAGCTGAGACAAACAGTAAATATTCCTGACAGTATTAAATAACCCCCTGGACTCAAAGGCGTCCACAGAGAGGGCTCAAAAGATTTTTTTTTTCCTCTTTTTCTTTCTCTCTCACTCTCTCTCTCTCTCTATCAGTTACTGTAGACAGAGATCCAGGAGAGCTGACTCTGGTAAGAGTTCTCACTCTTAGCCAGCTTTGGCCAGTTTTTCCTAGGATCCCTCAGCAGACTTGTAGTGAGGTGTAAAGTCAGTGTAGCTTTGGTGTCTATCAATTTTATGAAGGTTTTCAAATCATTTTCATTTTATTTTCCCTTGGCTGTTTAAGGGAATAAGGTAGCAATTTACCTGACACTTCCTTGGAGCCCTGTCAACCCTCCTTCAAGGCTAGTTCTAGGGGTCTCTGTAAGGCTACCTACTTGGTGGACTTTTGTTTATGGTCTTGTAGTCTCCTGAAGATTGGAAAGAAGATTGAGGCAGAGGATTACTAGAATGAAGGTATACTCAATTAAAGGAGGATAGAGGGTGACAGTAGGAGTTACCTCAGTCTTAGAGTTCTGTTGTATATACCTCTTGTGTCTTTAATTTTTCACAAGTGATTTGCAACAAATCTTTCAGTGAAGGTATTTTGGAATTTTGAAGCCTTTTGGAGCTTTCTGCATGCCAGTTAAAACAGGTATATACCACTGTGTTTGTTTGATTTGGAAACCCTTTCTTCTTGAATGATCTTATCTAACTGGACCATTCCTCACCGTGTCCATCTCATTCTAGGCTGTTAGTTATCTGAGGGCTTCTAGCAGTTTGGTAGGGCTCTAGCCAGAAATGGAGTTTAACCCATATTTTCTGTCCAGCGGTAGCTAGTGGTAAAGGAGGTACAACCTACATTTCTGTCTGGCCGTATCTTGGGGTCCCCAACCTGATGGTTGTTACCAAGCCAACTTCTTAGGGTACAAAAAAGCTTAGGAGGATTTTGTCATTTTGTAGATACTTTTAGCTTCCAGGATTATAATTTTTAGACTTATAATAAGTAAGGGTGCCAGAAGGTAGTATGCTTTGGAATTTAAGGGTCTCTCTTTCTCTCTCTTATTTTTTTTCCGATTTTATTTATTCTAGAGAGAAAGAAAGAGCGGGGGGAGGAGAGGGGGACAAGCAGACTCCACACTCAGCATGGGCCCTGATACAGGGCTCAATCTCAGGACCCTAAGATCATGACCTGAGCTGAAACCAAGAGTCGGATGATCAACTGACTGAGCCACTCAGGCACTCCTCTATCTATCTGTCTTCCTACCTATCTATCTGTCTGTCTAGCTATCTACTTACTTTTAAGCTAAGTGGGTTTCTCAGAGCCAAACTAATAGCTAAGAAGAACATGCTGCTGTACCGGGGTTGGGAGTTATGTGGTGTTTTACCCTATACCTAATTGCATCAAAATTTTCTTGAGGTTGGTGGGTGACCTAGTGTCATTCTAACCCACTCTATGACCAGCTTATCCTAACACAGAATTCTTAGAGTTTGGTGGCAATTGCTCTAACAGCTTTTTTTTTTTTTTTAAGATTTTATTTATTTATTTGACAGAGAGAGATCACAAATAGGCAAAGAGGCAGGCAGAGAGAGAGAGGAGGAAGCAGGCTCCCTGCTGAGCAGAGAGCCCGATGCGGGACTCGATCCCAGGACCCTGAGATCATGACCTGAGCCGAAGACAGCGGCTTAACCCACTGAGCCACCCAGGCGCCCCTGCTCTAACAGCTTTTAAGTGCTTAACCCATGTCCACCAATTTGGCAGCTTTTGGTCAGCCAAGAGTCCGATTAGCAGTAGCTTTTACCTACACAATGTAAGACAAACATGCTCACCTTAACACACCAGCAGTAATCAAGAGATTTTACCTTAGCCTGGCCAAAAGAAGGCCTTGTGCACACCACTACCAATTCTTAACATGCAATCTAGGACTGGGAAAAGGACTGAACCAGCACTCCTCAACAAATAGGGACTATAGCCTAAGATTCCACACAATGGGGAGTTGTAGACTGAACCACAAGGAGTTCCCAATATGGAATCTGGGGGCTAAGTCAAGGGGTGGGGGTTCCAATCAAATGGGGGATTTTGGACTGGAAAAGCAATCAGATTAAGAGCTCAGTGCAAAGACATTTAAGCCCAGAACCAAGAGAAACTCACCTATGGCCCTTAGATATGGCAAGAAAGACAGGGTATCATGCTTGTGTTTCTTGTTGTCCCTGAAGCCATCAGGATTTTTCCTTTGTATCCAGATGCTTCCACCAAATCTGTTAAAAACCAAGTTCAACTGAGTAAACTTAAAGATCTAATTGCTTTATTCAACGATTCGTGAATCATACGGCATCTCTAGTAAATAGGGAGGGGCTCTTCATCACTGCAAAAAGGGGAGGCTTCTATAGGCCTCTACAGACTTCTATAGATGGGGCAGGAAAAGGAAGTGTCTAGCAAAAAGTGGATTGTTTCAGGCAGAGTTACGCTCCTTCGGGGGGCTGCTGGAGTTTATCAGGTGGATTTCCTCACTAGCTGACCAGGAAATTTCAGTCTGACTGGTTAAGGTTATATTCCTGGGAGAGGCCAAAACTGCAACTAGGTATTAAATCTCAGTCCAATGATGTGGACTTAGCTTGAGTGACTCCATTTGGGGCTTTTTTTAAATAGATGTTAGCACTAATACAATATTATTTTGTATTTTAATGTAGGTGAAGAGAACTGGTCTTGTGGTGGTGAAAAACACGAAAATTGTTGGTCTCCACTGTTCTAGTGAAGATTTACATGCTGGAAAAATTGCTCTTATAAAACATGGGTCAAGGCTGAAAAACTGTGATCTTTATTTTTCCAGAAAACCCTGTTCTGCTTGTTTGAAAATGATTGTAAATGGTAAGTGTAGATAAGGCTTGGTTGGGGATTAATAGTATTTATCTAAGAATAACCAAGATAAATTGCCTAAACACCACTATCGTTGAGAAATATGAATACATATCAGAATATAGTTTGATACTAAGAAAAGTCAAACAACACGGATTCTGGTCTCAGCCCTGTCACTGTTTAGATGAGCCTTTGTGTATTAGTAGACTAATGCTAGCTACCATAATAAACACTGAAATTTCAGTGGCTTAATATACTAGACCTTTATCACCCATGTAATAGTCCAACATAGGTGTTGCTGAACAGCAGGCGGTTTTTCTCCATGTGGCTGTTTCATGGGTGTAGGCATCTTCTGTGTTTTGCTACTGTTGTCTTCTAGAGCCTTGAGTCTTTTGCATCCAGAGGTAGACTGAGACAGAGAATAGAGAAGGCACACTGCTCCTAAAAACTAAAAATGCTGGCCTAGAAGTCACTTGCATCATTTCTGTTCCCATCCACTGTGGGCTCTGTAGCTCCTGTCTGAGCAGCTGTCTCCCAGGGACTGCTCTGTACTTTGGACGGAGAAGCACAAATTATTAATGTTTAACTATCCATCTCTGCTACACCAGGCTGCTCACTAAAGCTATGCTTATGATTCTGTTTTGTATCCAGGTAAGTATGCATACCATTCTCCCATTTTAAAAATATTACATCTTTTACATAGGCACTTTGATGTTGTGACTTAGAATATGAGTTATGTATTTGGTCTTCATCCCATTCCTGGTACAAAGCAAATAAAACCCTTGGAACTTCCTGGGTGATGAGGGTGATAGAGGTGTCTTTTGTTATTCTTAACAAGCCCCCTTCAGCCACACTTGAGTTTGTTAGTGAAGGGACTTTTGGGAAGCTCCATAAATGGGGGCCCGCTTGTCAGCAGAACCAACTAGGTAATTAAAGGGTTGGCGCTTTCAGTCTCACTTCTCAGACCTCTGAGGTTTGAGTTCAGTTACCAATGGCCAATAATTTAATCATTCATGCCTATGTAATGAGGACTCCTCCTCCAAAAAGAGCAGGTTTGGAGAGTTTCTGGAGAAGAAAAGGCTTATATAGTTTTTTGTTTGTTTAAAGATTTTATTTGTTTGACAGAGAGAGAGCATAAGCAGGGGGAGCGGCAGACAGAGGGAAAGGGAGAAGCAAGCTCCCCACTGAGCAAGGAGCAGATGTGGGGGTCAGTCCCAGAACCCTGCAACCATGACCTGAGTTGAAGGCAGATGCTTAACCAACTGAGCCACCCAGGCATCCCAAACAAGGCTTAAACAGTTTTAATCCATTCCCTCAATTTGCTGCTTGGGTTATTTGTTACAACTTAATGTAACACATCATCTAGTACCAAATGAGTGATAAAGGCTGTTAAGTGATATATGAATTGAGGGGTGTAATAGTGATCTATACAGGTTGTCGTGTAATGAAAGGCTGGGGCTTAAGCTGGATCTTGACGGGTCAGATGGAGAGGAAGAAGAACACATTCCATGGGAGCAGCACATGCGGGATCATTGGTTTGTGAGAAGCAAGGTTCTGGGGTCAGTGTTCATAATGGAGAAATACTCTTGGAAAGCGAAGTCATTTCAGGCCCCCAGCTATGTTCTTCTCTTTCTTTTTCTGGGGAGCCCGTAACTCTTTAGGCTTATGTTATAAACTGAATTATTCACTTTTTTTTTTTCACGGAACACTGCAAACAGACAAAGTGTGTGGCAGATGTTCTCTCAGAAAGGAATAAGTGAACCTATCACTCCTAAGAAAACTGACAGTATTTGTTGCCAATGATAAAGTCTGAGTGAGTCTTCAAGTGAAAATTAGAATTTTGAAAAAGTTACATCCACCGTCATGAGCTTACAGCTTCCTAACACTTAAGACCAACACTAAGACTCTAATGATGTAATATTAATGATGGTCATGCTAACGAACAGTACTTTGTCTTAATATCGTAAAGTCGGTAAACCAGTATTTTCCAAAAGACCAACGTAGGATGCTACAAAATCATGCATGCGTGAGAGAGCCATTGTAAGTGCACAGTAAACCAATGGACTTTAACATAGTTGTATAGAAAGTTTATTGATATATTTCAGATTCCATACTGTAACTAACTTTTAAGAAATTACCCCTCAAATTTTTATGTAGTGTCAAAGAGGAATATTCAGTTATCTGAAATGTGTGTTAAAATCTTCTTTTTCAACTATACATGTGTGTGGATCTGAATACTTTTCATATACTTCAGTGAAAACAACCTATCACAGCAGATTGAAAGCAGAAGCAGATTTGAGAATCCAGCTGTATTCTATTAAGCCAGATAATAATAAAGAATTTTGTAAACATTTAAAACAATGTCATTCTTCTCAACTAGTTTTTTATGCTGTTTTGGAAAAATAGTTATTTTTTATTAAACTGTGTTATATTAAAGTATAGTAGGTTCTCTATTGTTATTTTTAATGAATTAAAAAATATTTTTTTGAATTTTTTTAAGTTTCTAATATAATAAATATCAGTAGGTATAACCTATATAAACAGAGCTCTTTAGGGTCCTCAATAATTTTTAAGAGTATAACGAGTTCTGAAACCAAAACATTTGGAAACCCCTGCTGTAGCATTTGCCAGTGGTACATGAACATTTGTTCAGAGACTAGTCATTCCCTCTTCTCCTTAAATCAGGATTGCTAGAAGCAAACCAGATGCTTAGGTGAAAGATTGACTATCACCACTGAGTAGAAATGGATTGTGAGAACTCCAACAGAGGGAAGGTGAAATGCAGCCACAGGAAACGTTCTGATATCAGCTCTGAGCCTTCAAAGCTGATTTATAACCCAAGCTACAGTAAGAGTCAGGATGAACAGGGTGTAGATAGAAATGTGTGTTTGTTCAACTAAGACTTCGTAATTCATCTGTTTCTTGGAATGCAGGACACTCTGTGGGCCATCTGTCTTTTCCCTTCTGGGCACAATCATAAAAATCTGTCCTAGCTGAAATTCCATGAGATAACTAGTAAAGGAGTCTCTTTGTAAAATACTAATCAATTGATGATCATTTGAGTGCTTAACCCTGTGTAAAGGATCTAATTGTTCCCTCTCAAATATAAACTATTTTTTTCATCTGTTTGTTACCTAGTTTTATTTTCTCTTTTGTAAATTGTCTGATCATATTGTTTTGTCTGTCTTGAGGCCTTATTGTTCTCGTCAATTCTTATGTATTGTTAATGAATTACAGTTTTTTCTGTACATTAAAGATTACTAACCTTCTGTCACATTAATTGAAAAGAAATTGTTTTGTCTTTAATTTTGTGGGCTTAAAAAAATTGATATTGCTTCCCACCCCCCAACACGTTCATATAAACTGCTGCCCTCACATTCTTTTGGCCATTTAGGTTTTTTCTATATGTCTACTATTTATTTATTTACTTACTTGAGAGAGAAAGAACGAGCAGGGGCCAGGGGTGGGAGTAGAAGCAGAGGGAGAGGGAGAAGGGTACTCTGTGCTGATCAGGGAGCCCAGCACAGGAGCTAGATCCCAGGACCCCAGGATTATGACCTGAGCCAAAGGTGACACTTAACTGACTGAGCCACCCAGACACCCCTATGTTTTTACTGTTTTAAACAGTGCTGCACTAGATATACATGCATGATTTTGTTTGTTTGTTTCTATTTAGAATTTTTCTTTCTTTTCTTTTTTTTTTTTTTTTTTTTTTTTTTTAGAATAGCTTCCCAAAGAAAGAATTCCGACCATAGGTACATTTTTAATGTATGGATGAATTATTTATTTCAAATACGAAACTCTCAACAATATCAGTTGTCAGCTATGATCTTTCTAAAAGCAGCCATTTGATTACTTATAGGACTACAGTATGTAGTTCTGGTGCCGGGCTAGGGGACCACACTGAGGAAAGCCTGTGATTCCACAAATATCTTCCAGGCACCCATCTTTTCCCATAAAGGGCTATATAACAAATCTCTTAGGCTTTGCAGGCTATATGGTGTCTGTACAGGTACTCAACTCCACTACTTCATTGTAGTGCAAAAGCAGCCAGAGACTGTCAATGAATGGATGAGTCTGTGTTCCGGTAAAACTTCATAGACACTGAAATCTGAATTTCATAAAAAGTTCATTTGTCACAAAATACTATTCTTTTGATTTTTCCAACTATTTAAAACTATAAAATCCATTCTTAACCTACAAGCTGGGAAAAAAAACAGGCAGCGGGACAGATTTGGCCTCTGGGCCATAGTTTGCCAACCTTTGGGCTATATTATAGTTGAATTCATAATAGACATTTATTATATTGGGACCACTGGATCTACCACAGTGATAAGGTGGATTTATTAAGAAAGCCCTTAATTTCAACATGGATCTGATAACTGCCTTTCATATTTTGTTTTCAGCTGGAGTTAACCGAATTTCATACTGGCCTGCTGATCCAGAAATAAGTTTGCTTACTGAGGATTCTAGTTCTGAAGATGCCAAGTTAGATGCCAAAGCGGTGGAAAGATTGAAGTCAAACAGTCGGGCCCATGTGTGTGTCTTACTTCAGCCTTTGGTGTGTTATATGGTGCAGTTTGTAGAGGAGACCTCTTACAAATGTGACTTTATTCAAAAAATTGCAAAAACATTGCCGGATGCTAACATTGACTTTTATTCTGAATGTAAACAAGAAAGAATAAAAGAATATGAAATGTTATTTTTGGTTTCAAATGAAGAAATGCATAAGCAAATACTGATGACTATAGGCTTGGAGAACCTATGTGAAAATCCATACTTTAGCAATCTAAGACAAAATATGAAAGACCTTATCCTACTCTTGGCCACAGTAGCTTCCAGTGTGCCCAACTTTAAGCACTACGGATTTTATTGTGGTAATCCCGAACAGATTAATGAAATTCACAATCAAAGTTTGCCACAAGAAATTGCAAGGCACTGCATGGTTCAGGCCAGGTTATTGGCATATCGAACTGGTGAGTTATATGCTTAGTGCATAAATTGGGTCTGACTGGTTGGGTTGTATTTGTCTCAGAAGTAAAATGGTATTCGTCTCATCTATTGTAGTGTACTCTTAGACACTAAGGTCTTGCTGTTCATTATATGTGTGAAGTTAGTGAAACCCTTGAGTAGGCAACTCTTAGAGCAGTTTTAGGATTCCTGTGGCCTTATTTTCAGTGCTACATTTATAAATCAGGGACTGATTATCTAGACCCTTCCACTTCCTGCTTTTGTCATCTCATTAATCACTGAGCCCTCCACTAGAAATGGGACAAAAAGAGAAAGGAGAGAGAACTAAAATCATTCATTTTAGTTGAGTTGTCAATATTTTGTATGTATTCATTTAATAAAAACTTTAAAAATTTTTATAACAAAAATATGAATTCAAAATAACAAATAGCTTTGTAGTAAAGGAATATTAAATTCTTCCAGTTGCTGGTATGTCTTTAATCAGCAAGTTGAAAAAACAGATGTTTTTACTTCATTAAGTTGTCCATGAGTGTATATGTGAAAAAGGAAAGTGTTACTTGGGAATTTTCGTTATTGTGATGAAAGATGGCATCTGTATTTCCAATTATAGAACAATGTTTTCACATCTTGCCAAGCATAAGATTTTTCAAAGTAAAATCATGATCACTTTTAAATGTAACTTTGAAAGCGGGGGGAAAAATATAGGCAGGAGGAGCAGTAGAGTAAGTTTTGATGAATGGAGGATATTTTTTAGCTTATCCCAAGAAAGAAGGAGAAGAAAGAAAATCACAAGAAAAGGTTCATACAAATGCCACTGGTCTGCAGTATATTCTAAACAAAGACCACAATCAAAGTACTTTTCACTAGAATGGAGATTCTCAACTGACAATATATCAGAATCATCATTAAAAGTTTTATTAAAAGTACAAATGCTTGAGTTCCAACCCAGACCCACTGAACTGAGTCCATAAGGATGTGGCCTAGGCCTATGAATTTTTAAAGTTCTCCAAGGGATTCTGATCTTCAGCAGGGTTAATAATCACTCAATTTTTATTAAAGAATTTGGTTCTACTATAGGCACAAACTGTATGATTCCAAACAACTGTTGTGTAAAAGTCTGATTTAATGTCATTATGTTGTATCGTGGGCCATGCACTAGTGTCTTGGCCAAAAAACTAGCTTTCTAAAGAATCTTTCTCTTAACCGTTCTGGAAGGACAGAAATAAATGGGAATAGCTGTTACAGCCATAATTCACTAATTCCCCTTTGCTAAAAGAATTCAGCTGATTCCAGAGTGAGATGGGCATGCACTGTTCTTTTAATTGATCTCAATATCTCCTCAATATTCTCATAGGAGAATCATACCATGTATGAATCATGAATCATACCATGTATGAATATGAATACATATGAATATGTATGAATGTGAATCATGAATATGAATCATACCATGTATGTATGATTCCAGTGTTTGAAGATATGGTAAAAAAAAAAAAAAAGAGGTGGTAATGTATAGATACAAATTCGTCCCCATGTTCTTTATAAGATACTTATAAAGTATCTTATAAATTTGTAATAAATTATAAAGTTATCCACTATTTCTGTGCAGAGTTTTGTACATAACATTGTGCTTTTGCACTTGATGGATAACTGAAAAAATTTTTCAAGGTTAAATTTTTGATTTTGTGTGACTGTTTGCCTGGAACCCAATCCTGGCTAGGATGCAAGTCTCGGGGATGCAGTCCGCTCCGCTGTCAGCTCTTCTGAGGAAGAGAGCCATGTGTTCATCACCGTTTCCTTAGCACTGAAGCACAGTGTGTTGAATGGATAAAGGAAATCTTTTTATATCCAAATGTAGATGGTCCACAATCCCTTCTCCAAAATACTTGGAGCAGGATGAGAAGGAGTCCAGAATTTTTCAGATTTTAGAAAGGTAATATGGTTACCTTTAGAAAGGTAATATGGTATTGTATTGCATATGACACAGCTCTCCGGGAGGGGCCTGAAGCAGTACATTGTAATCAAACACATACATATGGAGTAAAATGTATGAATATTTGCACTAAATATTTGGTCAGGTGTGGCCACAAAAGAAGTACATCAGGCTGTCCCAAAAAAAACATTTGATATAAGGGATTGATAAGGAATTCTGGACTTGTATTCTTCACTGATGATAAATTATAACAGTAACAGTTTATTGAGCACCTGGAATTTGCAAGGCACCGAGCCAGGAAATTTATATATTTATCTCACTGAACACTGAGGACAATCCTGCAAGGTAGCTATCCCCATGATAGTGTGTGCTCTGAATAACCCAGAATTTTAATTTCACTCTGTTCAGTTTGTTTTGACTTTATTTCACAAAGTGAAGACACCATTTCTTTAATCCATTTCATTCAAAAATATGCATGAGTAAAATGAATCCCAAAACCTCTAACAACAGAATTCTAAAAGTAACGAAGAAGTAGATGCCTAATTTGCTTTTTGGATGCTGAATAAATAGGATCCCCAGAGATCTTGTTAAAGGACATTTTGAATTAGCAAAAAAGTGAGTGTTCATTTAGACTCTAGAGGGGGATAAAAGAGAGGAGGGCATTGCCTCTTACCCATCTGGTTCAAGTGTGATTTTTTATCTTTTTTGAGTCCTCTTTTCCCTTAGACTAAGTGCTTTCCAAAGCTGAGGATTATGCTTTCCTCCTAAACCACAACTTTGGTGATGAATATAAGTTGGAGTAGCCACAAAAGTGAACTGTTTCAAATCATAACTTGGTGATTCTCAGCTTGCAGTACGCCTGTGAATCAGAGGGGATGCTCATGGAAAGTATGGGTTCCTGAGCCCCGCCTGACTCCTTTGGAGAGGTTGCTTCAGATTTCCATGGGAGCTGGGAGGCCTCCCTTTTAACAAGCCTCCAGTGATTCTGATGAAGTGGGCTATGGACCGCACACGGACATACTCTGATGTGACCCCAGAATCAGGGGCAAAATAGCCACACCCGTGTTCCAGAGCCATGGGATAAAGAATTCTCTGACTTTCAGTGATCAGAGTCTCAGGAATTGGGCTCAGTGATTATAAGTTGACCTTTATTTCAAAGGATGTACAGAGAAAACCTTGTGAATGATCAGATCATGGGGAGCAATTTCTGTAAAAATTACAGATACAAAAAGATTCTTGAGAAATGATCTCATCTGTCATCCAGCCTTGGAGCCATGGGAAATCTCCATCTAGCATGGATGAAATTTATTCTGATCTTAAAAGGCACAGTAAAGGATGTTCTGTCGGTGTAACTAGATTTAGCTAGACAGTAGAGCTGCATACTGATGGAAAATCACATTTTCCCCCTCCTGACAATGTTTAGTCTGTCCCCCGACTGAAACAGAAAAAGTGGCTCCTGAAACTGGAAAAACATAACATGAAAAACACTTGTGCCAATGATAGGAAAAATAGGCCCTTAGCATGAAGAATTTCTGTTTCAGTCTCTCATTTTTTTATTTCAGGTTTATACATATATTAAGGATAATTTTGCTTAAAAGATTTTGGTGTTTCAGGCAAATATAATCTTGTGTTTTTAGCGTCTGCCACTTGCCTTAGTAATGAGCGTAAAGCTATAATTATATTCTTTCCCCCCTCATGTTATATTCTGAAGGTCTTGGAAGGAACAAAATTTTGTTTACACCACAATCTCTTTCATGAATCTCCACTCTAGAACAAGCCTTCCCAATACCCCCCACTCCTCATTTCCTACCTAGCACAGCATGGCAAACAGGTGCTTCTGTGTTTGCCCCTTCCTGTCTCCCTCCCACGTTGGGCTGTACATTTCACAAATACAGGAACCCTCACCACTGTCTACTTGGGCAATCAATAGAGAGAAACCTTTGTTAAGAAATTCTTAACATCAGAGGGAGGGGTAGGTTTCATCTGGAGGGCTACATTTTAGTCACTTGATTTCTCGGCCTGTTTTCTCATCTAGAAAAGGAAATAGCTGCTTTACCTGTAGGGTAAAAATGAGATGATACATAAAAAGTGCTTCAGATAAATTGCACAGATGCTTTGTGATATAATTTTGAAAACCCGAGCTTACTTGAACTGAAGATGGGGGATTTCATTATGTTATCATAACTTCTAAAACTTATTTATGAAGCAAACTCATTTTTAATGCCTGGGTAGGATAAAAAGTTATCATTGGGGGGGATTAACTTTTAGGAAATTATAGGGTAAAACCATAGTTTCATTTACTCCTTACCAATATGAATAAGTTCAGATGATTGGTACCATCTCTGTGTAAGTGTACCTACTTAGCTACATCAGTCCCTTGTTAAGATTTTGATAAATACTATGTTTTTGTTATTAGTGTATGTCTTAGAAATTTGAAACTTACCCTAGTACTAGTAGAAAAAGTCAATCCTTGATATGCAGAATTTCTATTTTGGTTTTTTAAAGCTTTCTGTTTCAGATTAATGGTTTAAAAAAATACAGCTTTATTTGTTGCAGAAGTTTGGGTTCTACAAGGAAATTATAATCTCGTGTTTAAAACTTCTGGCACTTGATTCAAAATGAGCATTGTTCACTAAGTTGCCATTCTTTTCCCCTTCAGGTAAACTCTGAAGGTCAGGAAAGGGTTTTATACACAAATACAAAACAAATAAAAATTTGTTTTTGTTTGTATTAAAAGTTTGAACTCCTTCTTAGCAAGGACATTTCTGCAAAATGTATTTTCCATGGTTAGAGTGTTTAAAAAATGGTAGAAGACAGATTTGAGTGTTGTGAATTATTGTTACATTAAATCCATTAGTTCAGAAATTTCTTTTTAAATCAATTTCATCATCTGTTAGAAATAGTCTTTTAGAAACTGGCTTAGTGGAGAATCTATAAAATTACACTCTGTTCTGGCAGCTTTGAAGTAATTGGACTGTGGGCACTGCCGTTTTAATGAGCTCTGCATGTAGATCATGTGTGACTGGGTTGGCAGTGACCCTGCCTGGTTATTTAGTACCTAGTTCCATATTCCGTTCTTAAAAGTATTTATTTTAGTGGTAAATTTTTACTAAATAAATTTAATAATAAAAATGTATTTCTATAATTAGTGAAGATGTCAAGGATTGTTGCTACATTATGAATTATGTTTCAACAATATATATTATTTTTGGAAATGTGTTTCTGAAACTAACAAATTGATCTTTACTGAGTTAAATGTCATTTATCTTTCAGAGGATCATAAAACTGGAGTTGGAGCAGTCATCTGGGCAGAAGGAAAATCTGTAAGTATGAAAATAATTTCTTTAAGTTTTTATTTATTTAAGAAATCTCTGCATCCAATGTGGGGCTCAAACTCATGACCCAAAGATTAAGAGTTGTGTGCTCTTCTGACTGAGGCAGCCAGGCACCCCTAGAAATCATTCTTTAGACATTTAACCTTGATTTTGTTTAAACATAGTTCGATCTTAAGTGCATTACATTTTATTGACCCATTGGGGTTAATATTTTGTATGGGTGCTTTTACTAAATTGTATAAACAGTTGATCATTCCCAGGGTGCCTGAGTGGCTCATTGGGTTAAAGCCTCTGCCTTCGGCTCGGGTCATGATCTCAGGGTCCTGGGATTGAGCCCTGCATGGGACTCTCTGCTCAGTGGGGAGCCTGCTTCCTCCTCTCTCTCTCTGCCTGCCTCTCTCTGCCTACTTGTGATCTGTCAAATAAATAAATAAAATCTTAAAAAAAAAAAAAAGCAGCTGATCATTCCCTCAACAATTGTCTAGATAGACTCGTTCATTTAGCAAACATTTATTAAACACCCCTACAGGGTAGGCACTGTGCCACAGTAAACAGGAGCTAAAGACCACATTTTCTGCCTTTCCTGGCCTTAAACAGTTTATTAATGGAGACAGGAGAACAAAAAAAGACTGGTATATAACTGTAATTATAACACAGCACTGGGAGAGCATGGAGGAGCAATCTCTCTGCTGCTTGGAGAAATGAGTAAAATATTCGTGGAGGAGGTAGGGTGCTATTTATTAGTCTTGAAGAATGCGTAGGAAGACATGAGACAGAGTAAATTAGTATGACTGGGAGGATAACATGCAGAGGGAGAGGGTATGAGAGAGAATGTGGGAAAATTCAAGTGATTTGGCTTATAATATGCACTCTACATGCTATACTGTACTCTATAGTAGAGTAGCAAAACATTAGACTGGACCATGAAGAAATCTGTATGCCATGTAAAGAGTTTGGACTTTATCTTTTCAACAGTGGGATACTCTAGTGCTAACCAGTAGAAATAAAAGGCAAGTCACACACATAATTTTAAAATTTCTAGGAGCTGCATTAAAAAAAAAATAAAAACATGGGACGCCTGGGTGGCTCAATCAGTTAATCATCTGTCTGCAGCTTAGGTCATGACCCCAGGATCCTGGGATCAAGTCTGCATTGGGCTCCTTGCTCAGCAGGGAGCCTGCTTCTCCCTCAACCTGCCCCTCCCCCTGCTTGTTCTCTCTCTCTCTCTCTCTCTCTCTGGCAAATAAATAAATCTTTAAAAAATAATAAAAAAATAAAAGAAACATGTATTTACTTTTAAGAATATATTTTATTTAATCAAATATCCAGAAATACTCTTTCAACATGTAATCAATATAAAAGTTATTAATAAAATATTCTACATTTGGGGGGAGTAGTAACTCTCCATAATCCTATGTATAGTTTATACTTCCAGTACGTCTCAATTCAGAGTAACCATATGTGGCTAGTGGCTACTCTGTTGGACAGTACAATCCAAGAATATTTGAGATGGGAAAATGATTTGATCAGATTTATACTAAAAGGGGGAATGAAGTGGGGCTACACAGCAAATAAGGAGCTAATAAAGAGGAGCTGATGAGGACTTGGAGGTGTGGGCATGGATTGGAAGGGCAGGGAGTCAAGAGACACTTAGTAACCACAAGTCTGACTGAAAGAGGAGTAAGAAGCTCAGGCCTTGCCTCCTAGACTTAACAGCAAATAATTTGACTGTTTCCCTGGATATATCAAAAGCCCCTCAAGTTCAACTAACCAACAATCTAGTATCTTCCCTGCTAACCTATTTCTTCATCAGTGGTCACCATCCTGTTCCCTGTTACTATACACGTATAATCAACTAACAAGTGCTATGAATTCCACCCTCAAAAGATCTTTTGACTCTACTTATCTCTACCCCAGCTATGAGTACCTACTGGAATAGATTCCTCCACCAAAAACTCCCAGTAGCATTCTGTGCAACTTTGTTACACTCATCACAGTTGAAATTATGTGCACAATTTCTTATCTCCAGATTATAAGGTTCATGAGGGCAAGGATTCTGTGTCTTGTTTATAGCTGTATTCCTGGCACCTAACACAGTGCTTGGCCTATGGTTGGAACTCTCATTTGTTTATATGAAAGCCCAGCAGGCTTTGGCTTAACATCTGGTTCTCAAGTGCTTGTAAGAATTTAAGTTTCCAGTCAAGCTATCTATAGTAGGCAGCATGGTAAAGTGGAAAGACATGAGTATGGAGTCTAGCAACTCGGGCTTGAATTCTGGCTGTGTTGCTAAGCATTGTGACCCTAGATAAGTTTCATCTCTCTGGGCCTCATTTTCCTTATCCAAAAAATGGAAAAACTAATAGTATTACTGTCAAGGTTGTTGTGATGATTGATTAAATTAAATAATACATATAAAACTCAGCATGATGTTTGACATGTAGTAAATGCTCAAGAATAATTTATTATTATTACTAGGGAGATAACATTTTATTTGTAAGCTTTTGTTGGCGCATGATAACTAAGACTTTTATAAAGAGGTCATACTGGGGTCCCTGGGTAGCTCAGTGAGTTAAGCCTCTGCCTTCGGCTCAGCGTCCTAGAATCGAGCCCCGCATCAGGCTCTCTGCTCAGTAGGGAAACTGCTTCCCCCTCTCTCTCTGCCTGCCTCTATGCCTACTTTGATCTCTCTCTCTGTCAAATAAATAAATAAAATCTTTTTTTTAAAAGAAGAGGTCATAGTAATGAGTTTGTTGAAACTATCACATGAATAGTTAGAATATATTGAAATTTACCAAGGTTTACAGCATATTCCAAATTATTATAAACACTTATGATTTGTACAGCATTTACTCTAGTAACTGATATACCATTCATATTATATATAATAGGCCATTGACTATGAGAGATAAAAAAGAGCTATTTAAATTAAAAAATCCATTATAAATATATATATATATAATATGCCTATAATATATATATATATATATAAACATACAATAGAGGCTCAATAAATATGAATATTAAAGGAAAGTACATTTGCAGGGGGCATCTGGATGGCTCAGTCAGTTGGCTGTCAGCTCAGGTCATGGGGATCAAGCCCAGCATCTGGCTCCTTGCTCAACAGGCAGTCCGCTCCTTCCTCTCCCACTATCCCTCCCCCTGCATGTGCTCTCTCTTTCTCTCTCTCAAATAAGCAAAATCTTTTAAAAATTTTTTAAAAAGAAAAGCACATTTTTTGTTTTTCAGCTGTATCACAATAGCACATTTTTAGTTCAATAATAGAAATTGTTCAAAATATTTTTAGAATTTCTGACTTTGTTAACTGGCAGAACAGCATATATGAAATTAACAATTATTTTTTGAGGACCTGTTATATATGGAACACTCTAAAAGGTTTACTTCAAGGCACAGAAAAGAGGCATAAAACATGGTTTCCATTCTCCAGGATCTTGTAACCTATTTGGGGAGAGATGTCGGAATCAAATGAAATAATTTGAATTAAACAAGTTTTTGATTAAACTAGTGTTTAATTCAAGGACTGTTTAATTTCAAGCCAGTGTTTAATCTCAAGGACTACCTTGAGATTTTATATCAGAAATGATCAGTCTTCTTGAAATTTAGCTTTGACAAGACAATACTGCAGTAGAAGGATGTAAGATTGATTTTTTTTTTGTCATAGAAAATGGAATTAGTTATATAAAGTGTGATACCAAGCTTTAAAATACAGTTTCAGTTGCCTTTTTTTTTTTTGAATGTTGACAACTCACCTTTGTTGGTTTGCTCACTACCACAGAGAAGTTGTGATGGAACAGGCGCGATGTACTTCATAGGATGCGGTTATAATGCTTTTCCTGTTGGATCCGAGTATGCTGACTTCCCGCACATGGATGACAAACAGAAAGACAGAGAAATAAGGAAATTCAGATACATTGTACATGCGGAGCAGAATGCCTTGACATTTAGGTATGAAATTCGTTTGCATGTCTTTTTTTTTTTTTTAAAAAGATTTTATTTATTTATTTGACAGAGAGAAATCACAAGTAGATGGAGAGGCAGGCAGAGAGAGAGAGAGAGGGGGAAGCAGGCTCCCTGCCGAGCAGAGAGCCCGATGCGGGACTCCATCCCAGGACCCTGAGATCATGACCTGAGCCGAAGGCAGTGGCTTAACCCACTGAGCCACCCAGGCGCCCCTGCATGTCTTTTTTTGAAAGCATAGGAAGGGCTTAAAAAAAAAAAAAAAAAAACATGGCAAGGTTTAGTTGAAATTAGTTTTCCTTTAGATTAATTAATTAATTAATTAATTTTAATTCTAAGAAATATTCTTTTCAGACGTATAATTTTGGTTATATCTGCTGTTTGCTGCCTGACCTGACACCATTGTCAGAGATCCTCCAGGCCTTTAAATTTGTTGAATGAGCCTATTTTTTTCTTGTCTTCCTTGTCTCCAATATCCAACTGCTTGAAGTTTGTCATTAGGGTCTTCCCTATTTCCAAATTGTAAGATATCCTTTATTTCCTAAATCTAGAGCACATGTATCTATGAATATATAGATTTTATTCTGAACCAAATTGCTTTAACATGGTTTTTGTTGGAGATGGTAACTTGCATTATCTCCCTTCAGATGTTAATCTAGATCATTTCCACAAACATTTCTCCACATTTACCATTAAGGGAGTGATCTTAAGAGATTCAAAACTGAGTAAGGGATGGCTTTTGTCCTTGAGGAGGTCATAGTGCTCCTCAGTGTAAGACTTCGTTCAAGCTAAGATGATGGGTTTTCTGGGAAAGGCCAACACAAAGTTCTGTGGAAATTCAGGGACTGTGACAGATTGAGGGGAGTATGAAGGGAAAGCTGCAAGGAGGAACTGACATTTGAGCTGAATTTTGAAAGTCTGGTAGTCACCACTGTGGCAATTGGACATGCTTACTTGAAGGGAAGCTATTCTTGCTTCAGACAGCACCAGATGCTTCAAGACCATCTTGTAGGTATATTAAATAGACAAGATGCATAAAATTCTGTTACCCTGATCTAGACAAACAGAATGGGTCTGAACTAGGGAGATGGATCTGGAAGGCTGGCAGTGGTATAAGACAGCTGACTGAGAGCAGTGGAAACTACAGAACAAGCAAATGCAGATGAGAGCATTCCTTAGTGCTAAACTACCCCAGCAAACAATTAATTCTCTGGTCTTGTCCTTGGGCTCATCGTTACAGATTGACTTGCTTCATTTGTATGGAGGCATGAATCTGTCAAAGCCAAATGTTTGTTAAAGTAAAGCATCCTGTCTCAGGGAAGAGGTAAAGTAATTGTAACTCAAAGCAGATTTTATGTATTCATTTAGCAATTTAACAAGCATTTATTAAATATCCAGTAGGTACTAGGTAAGGGTCAGATCTTTTGGCACCCATGATGAGCTAATGTCTAATCTCCCATGGTGAACTTGTAAGGAGGATGTTAGTTCCAGCCCCTAACTGTGGCATTACAGAGTTCTTAATGTAGATAGCACTGTTCTTGTTCTCCTTCTCCCCCCCTCTCTCTTCCAGTGTCTGCCCATTTTTATTTGTAATCTAATACCGAACATCTTACTGATTGCTTAGAATAAATAAATGAATTTTAATTATCATTACTGTCATGTTCAGGTTGTATATTAACATTTCATGAGTTTATATGTTTTTTAATTCACTAATTTGGCTAGAATAAAGTTTACTATTGTTTATAACATAAATCTGTTCTAAAATCAGCTCAATTTTAGTATTTAAGGATTTCTCTAAATATAACTCTTCTTGTGGAAGCCAACTTTTTAATATTTATACATCTTTCGTAGGTGTCAAGAAATAAAACCGGAAGAAAGAAGTATGATTTTTGTCACAAAGTGCCCATGTGATGAGTGTGTGCCTTTAATTAAAGGAGCAGGCATAAACCAGATCTATGCCGGAGATGTAGATGTTGGAAAAAAGAAGGCAGACATCTCTTACATGAGATTTGGGGAACTTGAGGGTGTTAGCAAATTTACAGTAAGTAGAAAACACATTTTTTTTTCAAGTATGCTTTCTATTATATTGTCAGGTACCCTGCTGATTATTTTAAATTAGTGATTCCCACACTTTTAAAGAGTTCCAACAAAATATTATTACTGAGTTTATTTTTTATGTGCAAGCACTCACCTTATTACAAATGTTCAGCTTAAACTTTCTGTCTTATGAATTAATAGGTTTCTAGAGAATTGTAGTCTTGATCTTACAGATTTTAAATTAATAGTCCCTTTGGTGCCATCTGGTGGCTAACAAAAGAAAATCTCTGACCCACCTCTTCCCTTGCCCTTCTGGTGTGGGTGGTAAATAGAGGTGAAAATAGTTTAGGATTACCCAAGAGAGGGACTTACACACACACACACACACACACACACACACACATGCATGCACTCATGATACATGTTTCTCATGGGAAAGATCAGAAAAAGAAGGGATTTAATATTGCAAAAAAAAAAAAAAGGTACGGAAGTAGTTCATGGAAAACTTAGAACTTTTAACTGTTCCACTATGTAGGTTTCTTTTAAAACTTCTTTTCAGAAACAATCTCAAACATACAGAAAAGTTACAGAATGTTACAAAGAACTTTTTTCCCCCCAGAAACCTTTGAGAGTAGCTTGTTGACATGATAACCAGATCATTGTCAAATACCAGTAGATTTTCCTACAAAACCATAATACAGCCACAAAACTCCGGAAATTGTCATTGATACATTACTGCCATTTCATCCACAGGTGCCAATAGAAGTTTATCAGCCGTCCCAGTGTTCTATAGAGCAAAAGGATCCTGCTCAGAATCATATGCTGCTTTTAATAATAATTCTGACATTTAATGTAACACTTAAATGCAAGAATTTGCAGTGGGTATAAAAAGCATATAATTGTTTATAAATTTCGAGTTTACCGGGGCACCTGGATGGCTTAGTTGGTTAGGCAACTGACTCTTGATTTCAGTTCAGGTCATGATCTCAGGGTCATGAGTTTGAGCCCCACATTGGGCTCCACCCTCAGTGGGGAATCTGCTTGAGATTCTTTCCTTCTGCCCCTCCCCCTGCCCCAACATTCTCTCTCTCTCTCTCTGTCTCTCTCTCTCAAATACATAAGTAGATCTTTAAAAAAAAATACCAGTTTACATTTCTGTCTTGAATCCACAGTCCCTGGAACATATAAGGCACCAAAAAGATACTTTTTAAACTGTCTCTCTATATATGAATACATACACTTATATATTTATATTTATAATTTATATTTAAAAGTTTAAAACTATAAAACATTGTCTAGTTTCTCTGTGTGTGCAGTATTATAAATATTTACCCTTTTTATTTTTGTCATTTATTTTTGTTTTTTTATTTCCAGTTTTATTTAAATTTATAATGATTTTTTAAAAGATTTTTATTTGTTTATTTGACAGACAAAGATCACAAGTAGGCAGAAAGGCAGGCAGAGAGAGAGGGGGAAGCAGGCTCCCTGCCGAGCAGAGAGCCCGATGTAGGGCTCGATCCCAGGACCCCGAGATCATGACCTGAGCCTAAGGAGGGCCCTGAAAGAAAGGAGAGATGAGAGAGGTGCCTCTTTTGTAAAAAGTGAACAGAAACTTACATCCAGCTAGTCAAAGGGAAATCTCCAGTTCTGTTTTTGTTTTCTATGTCTTCATTCCTCCTGAAGAGTGGGAAGAAATAGGTTTTTCACATTCTCTCCACAAAGATTAAATGACCTAGCTCTTCAGGAGTGTGATTTACAGATTAAGTGAATTCTGAAATATGTTGCTTACTCGTGGATTTGAATAGCTTTGCCGCTGTGAAGAGCATGAAGAGATCAGAAGAAGGGGAGATACAATGACAGGAACAAAGGCATTGAGTCCCCTGGGCAGAGATGGGCCAAGATTCACTAGGGGTACCCAGCTCAGCTGTGCATGGTTCTTCTCTGTGCTTCTTCCAGTAACAGTTAGCTCTCCCCATCTTCTCATCCTTTCCCTCCTCTGGCCTGGTTGCAATATGATGTCAATTGTTTCAGCTACCTGCTTCACTAAATGCCTTCTTTTGTAAATACCAGTGACGAACATGATATAATTCATTCTAAATTTGAATATCACTAAGGATGATACTTATTTTTAGATTGTCAAGAGTAGTATAGGAGTATCCAAAAAATGATATTTTTTTAAATTAAAGCAAATTGAAATTAATTTTGTTTGAAAAAGTTTTGTCTTTCTCTTTGGTGTGTTGCCATATACCTTGAGTTAATTGGTATGTTCTGTGGAATTGTTGCAGACTAGGTTAGGGCTGAGAAACAGTATTTTCAAGAATAGATTTTACCAGTGTAGGCCCATGTCCATTTATTTAGAATCTTTTTTTTTTCCTATTTAATACATGTGGCTTTTGCTTTATTAGGTCATTTTTTTTTTATTATGAAAGTGATATATGCTCATTGTAGAGGACTAGGAACATAAAAAAAGAACAGATATTCTCTGACAACTTATAACATATAATGACAACTCTGACAACAGATAACTACTGTTAACATGTTGTTTTATTTTCCCCGTCTTGATAATTCTTCAAAGATAATGTTTAATGATTCAATATATTCCAACTTGTAGATATAACTTGTTTAAACATTCCCCTGTTGTGAGGCACCTAAATGGCTTCTAAGTTTCTTACAGTTAGAATTACTCTTTTTATGATTATCCTTAAATATACAGTCATGGTTATTAGTTTTTACTTTGCCCAAATTAATAGATTTTAATGGTTTGACATGATTTGAAACATACTTTTTTTTTTTTTTTTAAGTTCACATATAATTTCCCACCCCTTATAAATCCTCTTTTCTCCTGGTGCTCCCATTTCTCCAGGGAACCAACCAGTTCTAGATGTCCTTCCTTTCCAAAGACTTTTTTGCACATGGCAAAAGATTCATCTGGTATCTTATTCCCTACCCCACCACCGAGCATCATGATATTCGCTAGTTGATCTGTTGAACTCCCTGGTGCTTATGGAAGAGGACCCGGGCACTGTATACTGAATTGCACTTCTCTAGAGATAGTGCCTAATGAGGCCTTTTTGGTCAAATCATTAGTGATTCTGACAATGGGGACTTCTAGCCAAGTGAGAAAGGAAGGGCTGTGCCATGAGGTGCTGATCACACTCAGTTTTTCTTCTTCCCTGCTCCAGGCTTCTCTCTTTCCTTCTGAATGGCTAAGATGGAAAACTGAAATCAGAGGAGATATGATCTGTAGTGTGATATGACTATATTAAAATACAAGATAATGGTGATCATATTTTCATTCTTAATATCTAGGCCTTCTGTAGCTATCGTAAGATGCTGTAGAACCTGAAGACAGAATGTGGGATGGCGGAAATTCTATAGTGTTGAGCAGGCCGACTCAGGTTTTAACTCTATTGCTGCCCTCAGTGTGCAGCCCTGGGTGTGTAGCTAGCTATACTTCGCTGGTCTTCCACTTCCTTACCTCTAAAATGAAGGTAAAGGATTTTAAAGTTTCTTCCTTCTCTAAAAGTATTGATTCTGATCGCAGAAGTTGTATCATTCAGGGCCATTATTAGGGCTTGGTTGGTATGAACATGCCAACTCTTTTTTATGACATAAAAAAAAAAGTTTTGATATTCTGACAACAGAGTGCTGAAATGCTATTTATTAAATCCTTGTTAAACATACATGTAAAAAGTTTGTGCCCTTTTACAGTGGCAGCTGAATCCATCAGGAACATGTGTTGGTGAACAGAATGAGCCTGAAAGCAAGGAGAGTAAGTATTTAAAGTTCTCATTAAGCTTAACTTTGTTGTTGAGAAGAAAGGTTACAAAGCGAGTTCTAATGATGGAGTGTTGGAAATTGTTGTGGTTGTAGACAGAGCATGCACTTTTGGCTGGCTAGATTTTTTCCCTTCAATTTGTTCACAAACATTTGTGTATCCACTATATGCCAGGTTCGCCAGGCAGTGCTGGTGTATAATCGGTCCTGTAGAATCTGCAGCTTAATACAAATAATCATGTACACGTTGAATATATAAATTAAAGGTATAGGAAACACTAAAACCTTGCTCTTCTATACCAAACTAAAGCTTGGCGGACAGTAAAAAAAGGAAAATGTGTATAATTAATACAGATGGCTGTAGAGCCCAATTAGAGGGTGTATACATTTTTGCTTGAGTAAAGGCACATTTGTAGAGATTGGCCAGAGAATGGAATTCCTCTGGTTATTTGAATAATCTAACTAAAGTCATCACAGCAATCATAATGCTTACTGGTCTTCACAGTTTTATTATTTGCATATTAACAGGTATTTTTAATGTAATGCCATCTTGGGGAGATCTTGCAATTCCTTAGTATATAACTTTGATCATTAGTTATGGCTACGCGGTATTATCTTTAGAGACTTATTTATTTATTGAGAGAGAGTGGGGGGGTGTTTGGGGGAAGGGCACAGTGAGGGGAGGAAGGGAAGAGAAGGGCAGAGAGAGAGGGAGAGAGAGTCTCAAGCAGACTCCGTTCTGAGTGCAGAGCCCTGCATGGGACTCAGTCTCATGACCCTGAGATCACGACCAGATCAGAAACCTGTGAGTCAACCGTGCCACCCAGGTGCCCCCACAGTATTAGATTTAAACATAAGCTGAGTTATCAGCTGTTTGGATTCTAGGTAAATGGAAGTTTACTATAATAACTAAAAAGTTATTGATAATAACAAGGATTTTATTACTCTGAAAAATCAGGAAATGAAGAGGTCTTTATGAAAATAATTTCTATTCTGTAGTTTCTGTGTAAATACCTTGATTATTTCTGTTCTGAATTTAGCTTTATTTATTCAAGTAGTAGATTTTTTTTTGCAATCTGGAATAAAATAAATACCTACCCACTCCATCTTTTGAAAAAATTAATCAGGGAAAAAGATTGAAAAAATAGAAAGAAAAATATAGATGATCTGATTAAAGAATATATTTTCAGTAACAATGTTTGAGGGGGGTTATAAAATTAAGAACATCTGGTCAACAAAAGATAACATTGAAAGAGTACAAAGGCAACCATATACTAGGAGATCCCTGCCACCTACAATCAATAAAGGATGCGTATCCAGGGTTTGTTGTTCCTGCATCACTAAGGAAAGGAAGACATGCTGCTGCCCTTAGCAGTCCTGAGATTGGAAGGAGAAGTTGTGGTGGGAAGGGGGCAAGAGGAAGGCTTCTGCTTTGCTGGCGATATTTTCATTATTGACCTGGATGATGGTCAAATGTAGATTTGCTTTGTGACTGTTCACTGAACTGCAAGGTCATGTTTTGTATATATTTTTGAACAAATATTTTAGATCAACAAAAATATCGTCCTATCTCTTTTTCACTTTTTGTAACAGCTTTATTGCCGTAGAACTCATATATCATTAATTTGCCCTTTTAAAGGATAGATTTCAGAGTTGAGCGATCCACTTCTTAACAGCACAGACACCATACTGCCTGAGTGGGTTATCTAGATAGAATCTGTTCTTCAACAGTTGAGAATTTGAAGGTAAAATAAAATGAATGTCCCTTTTTAAAAAGATTTTATTTATTTATTTGACGGAGAGAGAAATCACAAGTAGGCAGAGAGTCAGGCAGAGAGAGAGGAAAGCTGGCTCCCTGCTGAACAGAGAGCCCGATGTGGGGCTCCACTTCAGGATGCTGAGATCATGACCTGAGCCAAAGGCAGAGGCTTAACCCACTGAGCCACCCAAGTGCCCCTGAATGTCCCTTTTGAACTTAAGCATTGTTTTGATCTTACAACTGCTATGACTTTAATACCATGTGTTTGAAGTGACGTTTTCCTGATACGAAGTTATTCTTGATCACCAGATGGTGTGTTGAGACCCTTACCTCTGGGTGAAGAACAGCACCAAAACAAAAAGCTGTGTCTTGGAAACCACTAAGAAATCCTGTCTAAACTGGAGTGAGGCCTCAAGACTTTGTATTTGCACTTTTAAAATTCAGCCTTGTTAACTCAGAAAATAAGGGTGGATTTTGTGAATAACTGAGAAAAATTGTAAGGAAGCTAATTTATTACTACCATATGGATGGATGATGTTAATGAGAATATTTTTATTTTAGATTGGTGTATTTTCCAGAATATGGTGGTGTGTTCTTTTATTACATTAAATGAGGTAGCGATGATTTAGTAAGACAAATTTAATCAGATGTAGAGGTTACTTTCTCCTTGTCTTAGGTTTATATTAGCCAGTTTTTTGAAAGGGACTGGTTCACTGGAGGTCACATCTCAGCAGAGAATTATACATCTTTTAAAAAATTTAATTCCTTCAGATTATGAAGGTGATAGTAAACTGCTTCAGGGCAATAAATGATGACCTGGCCATTTTTAAGTCAGTGTGTGGCTCACCAAAATCTCACATTTATACCTAAAGCTTTTTAATATTCAGAATTTAATTAGGATTAAATCATAAAATATGATGGTGGCATACCAGAACCCCACTTAAAAGTATATTTCTAACAATGTTATTAATTTTTTAAAAAATATTTTGATATGTAGAAATAACAGTGATTGTTGCACTACGGTGTTAGATCACTGATTTGGGGTAGCGGCAGAAAGAGACTATAATTCTGAATCAGTATTGCTATTTGCTAACACAAACAACACCAGATTTGTTTATGATGTTAACGGTGAAGAAATATTTTAGTCTAGAATATTGAAACAACTTTTTGTCAAATTCCATTCATAAATGCTGCCCATTTTTCCCTTCATGCAGTTAACAGAATGTCTCATGGCTTTCAATGGGAGATCTTTTAAAAATATTCATAAACCTTAAGAATACTGAAGATCTCCAGTAAACACTATGATCAGTTCCTTTATATTCCAAATTGCTATTTGTGAGACCTCTCATTTTTACTTCCTGAGAAACTTTCAAAAAATTAGTCCAAAGCTGAAGATACGTGTTTTGCACTTTCCTAGAGTTAGGGAGGGAATGCAGAGCCCATGGCCCACAGTCCTGTGGGGGGACACCCCACGGAGCACCTGCCTTGGCTGTATAGAGACCATGAGATTTGCCTCTGCTCTTGTCTCCAACCTTTCCACCGCACCACATGGCCACACAAGACCTCCTTCCCATTTCTCAGAATGGTACACAGGACAATCCAAATGCTGCCTGATGTCCCTGTTTGTACAGCAGCCAGCTTAGGTCCACTGGGAGTTCAAAGTCCACATACCAGACAGTTGAGAACTGCCATAAATATTGAGAGGGGAGGAAAAATATTCTTGGAGATAACTAAGACTCATTTGAAAACGAGTAGTTAAGTATTCTAAAATATTTGTCAATATGAAAATACTGAGATTTGTTCACATCCTCCCAGTTGCTTCAATATATAATTTATACAAGCTTAAATTCACATTAGGTTTATTGTTTTTTATTAATATGGCATCCACATCAAATGTTTTATAAACCAATCAGCAAATATTTCTTAAGACCGAAAAGCCTGGAATACTGTCAGGTTTATGATTTATGTGTTGGACATTGAAGGGATATCAGAAGGGGGAAACACAAAATGGGAAAATATAAAATGGGGAAAACTAGGATTAGGAACTGGGAAAATTGATATTTCCATACACTATGAAAATTTACATGAAAATGCCATATTTCCTTCTTTATAGCTGGTCAGTTTTCAACATTTATTGAGAAATTCCTGTGCAGTACCAGAGAAAAGCTTAATGAGGGCAGGAATGTACACACACACACACACACACACATATACAGGCACACATTCATATTTATATACATATGTTTTATATACATATGCATATACATATAAATTATATGTATATAAATTTTATATATATATAAAAATATATAAATTTTTTAAGGTGATAAATCCAGTGCCTATGATAGTTGCCTGGCACATAATAGGCATTTAATAAGTATTTGTTGATTGACTAAATGACTGCTGGACACTGGCTAGACCCTGGAGATGAGATGTGTAAGAAGAAGCTCACAGTCTAGTGGAAGACAGAAGCATGTAACCAGGTAATAGAGACTCAGTTTCAAAGTGGGGTCCCTAGACCAGCAACATTAGCATCACCTGGGGACTTGTTAGAGATGCAAATTAAGTCCACTAAGATCTTTTGAATCAGAAACTGGGCGTGGGGGCCAGCAATGTATGTTTTCACAGCTCTCCAGGTGCTTCTGATGACCTTGGAGGTTGTGAACCACCACCCTGTGAATGCAACTGTAGGAAGCTTCTAATATATGTAATTAAAACTACTAGAAACAATAAGAACAGCCCTGTATTGCAAAGAAATCAGGATGTGTTTTTAGTTAAGGAAAGGTATGAGGTATGGAGATATATTTTAGCTAAGGGAAAAGAAAGTAAATTTGGCCCTAAAGTAAAGCTGATTATTTCAGAATGGTCATTACAGAATGGAAAAGAGAAAAATAAAGGACAAACTAAGGAAATAGAAGTTTGGAGAAAGAAAAAGAAGGAAGGAAGGAAGAGATAGCAGGAAGGAAGGGAGAAAGGGAGGGAGGAAAGAGGAAAGAAGAAAGGGAAAAAGAAGAAAAGAAAAAATTTATGAAAAAGAAAGAAAAATTTACCTTCTGTAGTCAACATTGGCTAAAAATTGAATTGTTATAAGGGTTTTTAAAAATAATAAACTTGCTTTTTTGTTTTAATAGCTTGCTAATGTAATTTTCTTTGATTTGCTAAAAGGACAAAATTTTCTTGAACTATTAGTCTGCTCTTGATAAGATATTATGAGTCGTTTTCTTTACCTTTTAAACAGTCTGCCTGGAAAGCAAAGATGTTATGTTTTACTTAAGTAATTTCCTGTGCTTCATGTTGTTTTTATCAGATCTTTGATTACTTAACCGAGTGTTAACATTAAGAGCTGAATTTTCCTTAAAACAATGTAACCTTTTGTATTTGCCTTTAAAATCTTTGTCACTTAAATAGGTAATTAAGTATTATTTCAAATTATCTGTGGTCCTGTTTAGTCAAGTGTCCCAACTTTTTTATATTTTTAGCAAGCCTTTCAAAATAAATTTCTACATAAAATTTTTTGATGAGGAAATTAAATTGGAATTTTCCAGAGGATCCCTGGAATATCTCAAAAGATTTGTTTTCTTTCTTTATAAAAGAGAGATGCTAAATGAATTGGTTTATGTGATATGCTAAATTACATGGGAAGTGTTGTCAAATAAGAAATATCAAGCTTTCTTTATGTTGTTATCTGTTATCTGTTTTAAGTGTTCCAGATATTATATGAAATTCCTAGAAATCAGATGTCCAGGATGATGTTATCACTGTAATTCTAGTTATTATCTTAAAATGTTGTATGTCATAGATATAATCAGATTTTCTTATCCATTGCATTGTAATGAAATCTAGTAGATCTTTATGGCCATTTTTAAGTCTTTTATCATTTACAGACAGTTACTGTTTCACTCGGATGGTTTTATAAAAGTTTTACTGCAAAAGTGCTTCATCTTCAAGGAAATTCATGAATGGACTCTAACAAGTACTGTAGGATACAGGTTTCCGATAACTTTCAGAGCATCCAGCTGACCTGGGTAAGAATTTCCAGAACTAAAAGAAAAACTGGATTCAAACAGAGTAAATATTAATTACATGGGACTGAAAGAACTTGGGACTGAATGAACTGAGGAAGATGATCGTAATTGTTTATGACTTTTTTGTTTGGTCGTTGTTGTTTTGTTTTGTTTTGTTTTTAGCATTTGGTTTTTCCAGATTTCAGGAAAACTTCTCTTTTCTCTTAAATTACCTATGATTTATACCAATTTGTTTAATTATTCCTTTATAAGCAGAATTGAAACAATTACTTTTTCTCCCCACCTCATGCCTCCCTCATTTAAAAACTGTTAGTATTCTTATTTTTATGGAAATACAGTTATTTGCATAAGTTCATTAAGAATCTTTTTTTTTTTTAAGATTTCTTTATTTGACAGAGAGAGATCACAAGTAGGCAGAGACCCAGGCAGAGAGAGAGAGAGAGAGGAGGACCCTGAGATCATGACGTGAGCCAAAGGCAGAGACTTATTAACCTACTGAGCCACCCAGGCACCTCAGAATCTATTCTTTTAATGAGGATATGTGGAAACATTGGTTACGTTACTAAGGCTTTGACTGGAAAGTCATATATGAGAGATACACATAGACTCAGATATGACCAGACAACTTTAAGAAACTCAGATTGACTTTATAAAGCTGATAAACAATAAAGCCCCTTGGAGAAAAAGATCTAGTACGTTGCTTACATCTAGCAGCTTATTTGGTGAGTGAAGAAGCACTTCCTGGCAGGCTCAGGAACCCCAAGATGATTTGGGGACCTTGAGAAAAGAGGAATTCACCCAGATTTATAGGTATGGCAGGTGAAGTCTAATGGCAAGTCCTGGACTTGGCTTCCTAGTCTTGAGAGGCTTTTAATAGTTCCATCTGAAAAAAAAAAGTTCCTTCTGAGATTCCTTTTGAAAAATTCCACCAAAGCAGATTTAGAAGAGTCTATCTCATCAATTGTTATTCTTGCTATACTTATGTAAATTGGCCAAATGTATTGAAATTAGATTTAATTTGCAAACGAATTAGTCTTACTGTGATTATCTTTGATAGAAAAATTATGTGTCAGTGATACACTATGTAAATATCAGATTCTAGTGCTGTTAATTAGTTTGAGGTTTTGTTTCCCACTTGTAAGATGGAAAGATCCACTGGATCCTGAATTCTGGTTTCCTCTGATATTCGGCGATAGCTGTCCAAACTAACCTTTCCAGTTTCCTCCCACTTTTGACTTGGAATAGTGAAAAACAGAAACTGCCCTTTTCCCCAAAGCCTGGCAAACTGCAGGTGAACAACTTGATATAAACTTCAGAGAAATGGCCACAGTAACTCATGTTTAGACAGTCTTCATGCCTGCTGCTGTGTGTGCCACTCAGAAAGTTTACTTGAATACCTGGTGATGTTACCAGAGACATTCAAACTGCAGAAGATGCTTTGACCCTGACGTCTAGAAATTTTCTTGACTGGCTGCCCCTGGGCTCAGAAGCTGGTTTATAATTTGTTCTAATCATTAACCCGTGTTTTTCTTTTGTTTCCATAGAAATGCCTTATTAAAAATTTCTCGCATGTAGGCCTTATGTGGGGAGCCCAGTTACATCACCACCTCCTAAAACGAGAGATACAACTGTTTAACTGAACTGAACTATTTTCAAGACTTAGAGATTAATTCAATGAAATAGTAAAACAATCTACCAACTCAGCTTCTGGATTATGAAGCTCCTTGCAGTTTCAAAGGTGGGTCTGAAGAGGAGCAAAATATGCCACTCCAAATATGGATTACGTTGGCATATGGATTACGTTGAATTAAAATTATTTAAGAAATATCCATTACAAGAAGGAAACCCCTTTGTCCCCCTGAAAGCAGGACATAAATTCCCTGTGTAAAGGGGACCCTCCCTGCACCTGGAGGGTAAAAGCACCCTCATCTCCCAAGAGAGGGGGTTCAGGACTGAGAAGGCTGTATACACCACTTTGTCACTTCTTCAGTAATTTGCTACCCCAAGCCAGTTTGCTACCCAAACCCCTTTGCCAGTTCTTCACAAATCATTGTTTCTTTGTTTTTTGAAAGGTATAAAAGCTTCCTGCTTGGTCAGTTCTTTGAGTCTCATATTTCTATGCCCTCCTGTTTGTATGGAATTAAATTTGTTGTTCTCCTGTTCATTTGTCTTACGTCAATTTAATTCTTAGGCCAGCCAAAGAATCTAGAAGGGAAGAAGGGAAATTTTTTTTTCCTTACACATCCTTGCTATATTTGCTTTCAAGGGCACAACATGGGTTCCTGAAAGAACATTCATGCTTATTGCCAGACCAGCATCGTTTTAAAGGCCAAGCCTCTCAGGACCATTTCCCAGAGAGCTATGATTATGCCTGCTTCTAAGAGAGACTTAGAGCCAGTCTGTTTTATTTACTTTATTACTCTTTGCCAAATTTCTTCATTCTCCATAGCCTGTGATACTTTTCCTATTGGGAAAAGGAAACTAGCTGCTCTAACCTGGGTGACCCAGTTCTGGCTAGCAGAGAAGGTTTATTGGGCCAGAGTCTATGTGTGTTTTCTAACTTCTCTGTGGTTGAGCAGACCGGTCTACCAGTGACACTGTGGCCATTGTGCTAACATAGCAGAGGAGTGTCCTAACTTGGATTATGGATGGCTGCCTCCTCCTCTACCCTAAGAAGGGATTCTTAGTTACAGCTGAGGCCACCTTGATAACTTACTGATTCTGGAACTTGGGCCCCTTATCTCGGACCACCATGTAGATGTATGCTACCATTTATTCATCTCCTGAGCACCTACATGCTAAACACTGGGCTAGGCTCTCCACCTCCAACGGAAACAGTGTAATTTGCTTTGGACAATTTTTAAAATAGAAGATATTAAGTTTTCACTGCCAAAAATCATAAATTGAATTTTGGGAAGTTTAAGGAATTCGTTCAGCAGCAGACTGAATGCATAATCTTTATTTTCCAGAGCTAACCATGTACTTTACCTCTAAGCACAAGTTTAAAGCTGTGTGTTATTCAAAATCCTACCTGAACAATGTACCAGAAAACCCTTTACTGGTATTTTAGAACGGTTGTACTAGCTTTGCTAGATTTTTGTCTTTCGTTTTTTGAACACCAGAAAATTTGCGTAGATGAGGGTTTCCCAAACCTTGATTCTGTTGGCATTTTGAGCCAGATAATTCTTTGCTATGAGGGCTTGTCCTGGGCATTGTAGAACATTTAGCTGCAGCCCTGGTCTACCCCACTAGATGTCAGTAGCAACTCCCCATCCAGAAGCCAACCAAGTGTTCCTTAGAGGGTAAAGTCACACACACACACACACACACACACACACACACACACACGCCCCTGCTGCAAGCCACTGACAGAAGCCATCAAGTAAGTGAAGTGTGGGTTTTACTACACATGCCTTGGAAGGACAGATGGAAGGACCATTTCATCTAGTATAACCTTGACACCCGAGGCCATTTTTACAGCCAGAATTTAAAGAATTTTAAATTCTTTACCAGAATTTAAAGATGACAAATCCCACTGTATCATCTTCAAATCTTTTAAAGATTTAGCTCTAGGGTAAATAAATCAAAAGCAGTTTGCAATCTTCTCCAGTTTTAATTTAGGTGGGAAATTGTTATAACCTATAGCTTCTGCTTGGTTTCGTTTGTTCATTTTTCAGATTACTGATCCATATGAATCAGCCAGACCATTTTTTTAAACACCCTCAACCTGCAATAACTTTCTCCACCTGTTTCTGAAAGGTAGTGGAATATCTACAGAGTTACACCTAGCTGGGCTAGTCATCAATCAAAAGTTCACTTGTGGGTGGCATTTGGTCATAGCTTGGTGTCCCATAGAACCAACCCGACTTACTTCCCTCAGGAGCAGAGAATTGAGTCTATTAAAACTGTCTCTAGCATAGAAAAGTGACATACCTGCTACATGGCCTCAGTTGGATTACATGCTGTGTGGTTCCTTTTGCAAGGATAGAGTGCACTGCTCAGCATGATCAAATTTTCTCTTATTGGCTGACCAGTAGGCCTCTCTTTTCTTATATCAACATTTGTCATGTATCTTAAAGTCATTAAAAATTTTTTTTTAATTCCTTTTTTTTCCTTTTTTTTTTTAAGTAGTTTCCACACCTAGCATGGGGCCTGAACTTATGACCCTCACATCAAGAATTGCATGTTCCAACCCACTGAGCCATCCTGGTGCCCCTAGAGTCATTGATATTTTTCGTGCAATTACTATTGACCATTAAAAATCCAGTGGATCTATTTAATACTGTGCAGAACTTTTTATCATTTAGGCTGATTTTTTTGAATATCCTGTTCCCAAGTAAAATAAGCTCCATTAGTAAGTACCAGTTGAAAATGAGGCCCATTTAAAATGGAACATCCCACATTAACATAAGTAGAAGTAGGTCCATAAATGTATTCACTGTGTTCATGAACTGCATTTAAATAGACTCAATTTTCAAAGGAACTCAGATCTCATCTGCGTAGCACACTCTCTCCAGATCTCGAAGTAGGAGAATCTAGGAAGTGAAATGATTTCTTAAATACTAGTTAGTAATGTCCCAAGGACCTAATCAAACAGTGTCAGGATTTTTTCACCCCACTTTTTCAGTTTTGTTTCTAATGTAAGCACACATTTGACATGTTGGTTGATTTTACAGTAATAAATTCAAGGACTCCCATTATTGTCAATTTAGTAAAAAAAATTTTTTACTAATTTTTAGTAAAATTATACCCACATATCTTAAATGATAAATAGCTCTATAAACCTTACTTGAAAACAATAGCCTCCCCCCCATCCTATATATCACAAAGACAACAGCTTTAAGTATTTTAATTGATTCTTTTGCATTTATCTCTCTATGTCCCAATAACGTGCTTGTGTTGTCCCTTACTAGTTTTCAGATCTAGGCATTGTCTTTTGAATCTCCATCATGGAAGAGCTTTCTTTCACCTCCTTCCCCTGTCCACACACTTCCCTTTCTCCGTCTTCCATATACTGTTCCATTTTTGCTTTGGTTAAATTAGTATTCACTGTTATTATGACTATGTAAATGCTAATCACAGCTCCTCCTGTCGTGCAGTAGGATTCCTTTTCCTTTCCTTATTGAATTTTCCTGAATTTAATAATTCTCTTTTGGAGTGCCGAGGTGGCTCAGTCAGTTAAGCAACTGACTCTTTTTTTTTTTTTTAAGATTTTATTTATTTAATTGACAGACAGAGATCACAAGTAGGCAGAGAGGCAGGCAGAGAGAGAGGAGGAAGCAGGCTCCTCCCGCTGAGCAGAGAGCCTGATGCGGAGCTCAATCCCAGGACCCTGGGATCATGACCTGAGCCGAAGGCAGAGGCTCACCCCACTGAGTCACCCAGGCGCCCCTAAGCAACTGACTCTTGATTTTGGTTGAGATCATGATCTCAGGGTGGCGAGATGGAACCCTGCATTGGGCGCCACACAGGGCATGGAATCTGCTTAAGATTCTCTCTCTTCCTCTCCCTCTGTCCCTCCCTGTCCCACTCACACGTGCTCTCTCTTTAAAAAAAAAAAAAAAATGCCTTTTTTGAGGGCTTGATTTTCCATTTTACTACTAATCTGTAGCCAAACTTGTCTCGAAGTTGTGTATCTCTCAATACATTTAAGCACACTGGGTATCCTAAAAAAATTCTTACTGAAGAAATCCCTCTTAGAGCCTCTGTCCACCTCCAGTCTGGACCAGTTGCTCACCAGATGTGCTGCACAGGGGTCTTCTGGGACCCACCCTTTGCAACTAACCCTGGAGAGCCCCTGTTCTAGGAACCCATGTCTTTCTCTATTTGGTGGGGCATAGTTTTCAGAAGATTCCTGAGAAAGGGGAATGTCTCCTGGGAAAGTATGACTATCGGGTAAGACTGCTGGTGAGCAGTTTTGATACCAGGAGTGGGTACCTGCCAGGGTCTGTATTTATTCTACCTTCACACTTAATTGATAATTTGGTTGGGTATAGAACTGTAAATAGGGGATAATTTTCCCTTAGAAACTGGAAGGCATTGTTTCATGATTCTTGTTACATGACTAGAGTGAGTTTCAAGGTCTGGGTTGGAACTCCATAAACTAGGATACAGCACTAGGTGTTCTGGAACAGTGTAGAACAGAGAGCATAACGTCATGCAGAGCAGCAAGCACCCTTGGCCTCACCTTCACAGGCACAGCTTCCAAAATTCTGCTGTTTCCTCCTCCAATCTCTTTGTCCTGTAAGGTTATGTTTAAAGTAAAACAAAAATCCTTTACTTTCATTTCAGTGGTTTTGGTGAAGAAAAATAGAGGTAAAGTCATATCTTCCCTTCTTCATTTTTGTCTTTTCTTTAATGTTTTTGGCTTTAAGCATCAAATTCCTTTCCCACAGTCATTTTGAATATTTTTCACTAATATATTTCATACAAATAGCCACCCCATAACATCATTCTACATCTTTTCCTTAGGGATGAGCCCCAAAGACACTGTGTTAGAGCAGTGCTCTTCCGCCAAGGGCTAGTTTTAAGGCTTGACAGAGATGAGGAGTACCTGAGAAAGATTTTCTAAAAGCAACCTTTGCAGATAAAGAGTCAAATCTTGTTCGCTATCCCTGTAGCATCTGGATGTATTTCCACTTGTCACTTCTGATTTCTCCCTCTCTGGTTCTAGTGTTGAACTCTGATCTGGGCTGGAACTGGCCCTCCAGGTGGCTTCAGGCTCCAGTTTAATTCAGAGCGAGGCTGGCTCACACTGTACCTCCCCGCCACCTACCCTGGGTACTGAACTTCTCCTGAACACTTTATGAATACTTTTGACAATAACTGACAATATGAAAAGGAAAATATTGGCAAGGGAGGGCTTCAGTATTTTAAAAAAAAATGTTTCTGAGACATCCGAGTGAAGTTTCAGTATGCAACAAATTCGTGGAATTTCAGTGATTTGTAATGACTATACACAATGGAAAAGCAGTGAAATGTTGTTTCTTTTCACAATGGTACCATCATCTTAAACATGCTGGGGAGGGGCACCTGGGTGGCTCAGTGGGTTAAAGCCTCTGCCTTCGGCTCAGGTCATGATCCCAGGGTCCTGGGACTGAGCCCCCCATCGGGCTCTCTGCTTGGCAGGAAACCTGCTTCCCTTCCTCTCTCTCTGCCTGCCTCTCTGCCTACTTGTGATCTCTCTCTGTCAAATAAATAAATGAATAAATGAATAAATAAATAAATAAATAAATAAATCTTAAAAAAAAAAACAATGCTGGGGAAAGCCACCATTCATACTGCTATAATGATGTCCAAAGGATGCCCTAATTGATGAGTATACTTTAAGATGAATACAGGGCTGGGAAGCTTACCCTTCTTGGCCAAGTTTGCCACCAAAGTGACAGACAGACCTCAATTCTTCCTGCCTACTTGATCCCTGGGAATCGGCCAGAATCCGATGCCTTTTGGAACTCTGCAGACTCTTCGTTCCTGGAACTCCTCTTATGAAGTCCTTCTGAGTGACCGGGTTGTGGCCTGACACCTGCAGGGAGGGTAAGACCCTCCTCCAGACATCCTCTGGCCAACAGCCCCCTGCCTTTCTGTGACCACACTCTGAATAAGCTGAGGCGAGAGGAGGGTGACAGAGAATGCAGGGTCAGACCTTGACCTTCCTTTAAAAATGCCTCCGTAAAAAATAACATTCTATGTATTTCTTTGGCCTGTTCTTAGCTGTTTTTACTTTCTTTTACTTTATAATCCTAATAGAAGGCAGCTAATTCCATTTCCCAAAGGTGGTTAATTATATTGAGTTCTTGTATCTCCACTGTGCTGCCTTTTTTTTCTTAGAAGACTCAGACGTTCCTAATCTTAGCCCTCAGAATGAAACACATGATGAAACTCCTACTAGCTGTTTAATGGAAAACAGTATTGAAAAAAAATTGCTCCTTACACATTCTGGAGTTACTGTGGAAGTTCTGTACTTCATGGACATTAATTTAGAGATAATGAGATAAACCAGAAGCAAGAACCAAATTGTTCAAGGGAGAAAAATTAAAAAAAGAAATTTACTTTAAAGTTAATTAAAGCAAATGGAAAAAAAAAAAAATGCCTCCGTAAGAGAAACACCATCAACAGCAGAAGCAAATATTTACTGAATCTACTGCTTTGACCCAAGCCCCCAAATCGAGAAAATGTGAATGCTGGAAGAAAGAAGAAGAAGGGGGAGGCAGAGAAGAAGAAAGTTCCAGTGCAAACTGCCTGGACTTTTTTTTTTTTTAAATAGACATCTCCAAAGAAACTTTTATGTTCTCAGTGGCAAGCAAAATCTGTTAAAAATGGGACATGCATTTACTGGGACCCCTAAGATTAGCACTTAGAAAGAAGTCATCTCATCCAATGTTTACCAGCAGGGACACCGACAGCATGTTGAGTACAGTCATTTCTCATCATTTAGGACTGTCTTCAGCATTGTCCGAGATTTCGTGCCCTTGGCCCTTACCTATCAAATGCCACTTGAATCATCCAGAAATGTGATAACAAACGTCCCCCATGGAGGGGGTGCGTAGTAGGAGGCAGCCCTGAGAACTGCCGATCAATTCAATGACCCACGAAGGGCTGCATGTCCCCTTAACTGTTCTCTAAAGATAACAGGTCAGCAGAGCTCTGTGCACCACCCCCAATGGGTGAAGAGATCAACACCCCCTAAAGCCACATTTGAACTCTACTCATTACTAAAATGTTATTTTTTTTATGACCTAACTCCCCCACACCCGTTTCCATCATTAGCCCTTGGTCTGTAACACAGACCTCTTTGTGTCTCATGTCCTTCCACATGAATGCCCTTCAGTCTTTGAAAGTAGCCGTTGTGTTCCTGCTGTCTCATGACCGCCTCCCACCTCTCCTGGAAGCTTACTGTGTCATCGTACGTGGGTCTGCACCTCACAGTAAGGCACTTTTTCTAGTACCTCATTTAATTGTCACACACCAAGGTGTAGGGGTGATCACTTCCTCTTAACAGGTAATGATGTGGAGTCTCAGACCCAGTGACTGACCCAAGGCTGCCCTGCTGGTCATTGGTAAAGCAAGAACATGACTGCAGTTCTTCTGAAAATTTAATGCCGGTCACACCTTTCCCAGCATTCACTGAATTTTGTCCAGTCTGTATATTTCGGATCCTTCTTTCTTTCCATCTCTGCTTGCCTCCCATAGTAGAAGGCATCATGGCCCCAATTTTTTACCCTTTTTTCATATTCACATCCTTTACCATATGGCTTTGCATTTCCTCCCAGCAACAGGTGGAGTACATTTCTCAGCTCTTCAGCTCTTGATTTTAGGTCCAACAGAATGATGTGAAAATGCCATTATGCCAGTGCGGATCCTAGGGCTTCAAGAAGCCTTGTGTTCCCACTTGCTCTTTTGCATTTCTGCCCTCATCAGACACAAGGAGCGGAGCCACCTCAGCCAGTCCTACCTAGATGAGGTGACTCCAGCCAACCCAAGGACCTGCAAGAAAAAAAAAAAAATCGGTTTTATTTAACTTACTGAGTTTGGAAGGATTTGTCATGCGTCAGTGGCTAGCTGATACATTTCTCCAACCTTCAGAAAACAAAGACTCCCCTTTCCCATTGTTTTTCTTTCCCTCATTACATGGAAGCCTGTACTAGCTTTCTCAACGTCTTTATCCTTTGTTTATTCCACAAATCACTGCTGCCTTTCTGCCCCACTGTCCGGGTGGGAAGGGTCCCCAACTCCTAATGGCCAAACACTACTTGGTCCCTGCAGTATTTAGAGCTTTGAATCACCATCCAGCCTTTCTGAATCTCCTTCCTTGGCTTTCAAGACGTGTCCTGTGTTTCTCTTCTGCCTCCTCTCCTCCCAGGAGTCTCCTCTCTGCGCTCTTTGCCTCTGGCTTTGCTTTCCTCCACCTGGGGGATCCCAGCCTCTCACATGACTTCAAGGACCACAGAAATCTTGGCAGCTGTTTGCAACTCCACAGCTCTTCGAGGTTCCAGCTGTGTGTGTGTATGTGTCTGCTTGACAGTCTCCCAGGAGGCCCACGGTGTTTTTCACAGGGAATGAACCTGTGCAATGGATTGCACGCCTCGTGGAAGAGGGACAGGTGTGCGGGAGAGTTCTGTGCCCAGGACTCCAGACAGGAAGGTACTGCCAGAACCCAGGCAAGAGGTAATGTAGCCAGGCTCAGGGTGTCAGGGTCACCAGAAACCCTTGATGAGCACCTGTGCTTCCTCCTGCAGAGTCAGAGTATTGTTTTTGGACCCAGTGTAGAACTTCATATTAATCCTTCTTAAATCTAATCATAGTTAAATTTAGCCCATTACTGCAACCCGTCACACTCCTCCTCAATGTCATTATACCTGCTTAATTAGGCATCCCTCCCAGACCTGTATTGATCCAGTCTTCTGGTCAATGTACTACTTCTCTCCTACCCAAGGCACAGATCACACTGAAAAGAAAGGGCCCGGCAGGAAGATCACAGTAAGGCCTGTTGTTTGTGTTAGCCACCAGAGGGCTGCATGTCCCAGAAACTGATGCAGATGCAGCTTGCAAGGGAAACTAGAATTTGAGCATTATTGGATACGTGGGGATTTGGAATTGGGGGGTGTGGGAGCATGGAGGGGACATGGAAGGAGAGTATGGATCCCTGGAACTGCATACATTGTAGTGTCAGCCAGCAAGGAGGAGGAGGCTGGCAGCAGAGAATGAAACCAGGAAGGGCGTTTGGAACAATTCTGAGGTGCAACAGGGAGCCATAGAGGGGTGTAAGCAGAAGAATGACATAATCATATTTGTGCCCTCAATCACTCCAGCATGAGTGTGGAGAACCCATCACTGTGGAGTGGGTGACGTTTGTGGAAAATGAGAGGAGGGGACAGAAGAATGTGACTGAACTGAGCAGAAATAGGGCGGGACTTGCAGGGAGTTAGCAGGATCTGCCCAGCCAGGGTGCCCCTAGGAGACACAAGTGAAATTGTCATTCATAAAGAATGAATCAGTTGTGTCTTCAAAAGTATCGATAAACAAACAAAAAATATATATATAGACACACACACACACACACACACACACACACACATATGCAATCTATCTCGATTAAGCATTACTATGTTCCAGGCACTGGGCTAGACCCCGGGGATGTTTCTGTGAAGAAAACAGACATGTCCTGGCCCCAGGAGGTCTGCCACCGGGTATGAGAGGCAGCGTGAGATGTGGCCCGCGGGCTCCTAGCGCGCTGGGGGAAGCCCAGAGCAGATACCGAAGCCGGAGGATGAAGAACCAGGTCAAGACGCGGCCATGCAGGGAAGGCTGGTAAGATAGTTGCAGGCGGAAGGAACAAACAGCCTGGAAGGGGAAAGCCCAGGGGGAAACAGAAAAGCAGCGGGCTTCGCTGGGATCTCCTGGGAGCCAGAGGAGGTACTCGGTGAGCAGAGGACAGGGCCAGGGGCCAGGGTTTTCTTGCGAGTGTTCAGGGCCGGGTAGGGCGGGGCTGCTCTGAATTATGAAAAGTTCCGCGTGGACGTGCGCGGAGGGGCCTGGAGGGCGCGCGGAAGCGTTCGGCGCTGCAGCCGCGGTGAGGCCCGGGCCGCAGAGCAGCGCGCGGGTTGGCGCAGGACTGGAGGGTAGATCGCGCCGGAACGGCTGCGGGTGAGGGCGCCCGGGAAGACCCCTGAGCACCCGCGCGCCCCTGGCGGGAACAGAGGAGGTGGCGAGGGCGCCCAGCACGTGCCCAGCTCTGCTTCGGGCTCGTTGCCTTTGCCAGCGAGCAGGAAGCCAGCTTGGAGGTGAGGAAAGGGGCGTGGGGCCAGAGGGGCTGGTGGCCGGCCTGCGTGCGGCTGTGCAGGTAGCGGAGCGCCCGGGGGCAGTTCAGGAGAGGAGCGGACCGAGAGGAGGACTGGGCGGGACGGGGTCCTGTGCGCAGCCAAGAAGGCTGAGCTGGAGGAGCTGAGAGGGTCAATGGGGGAGAAAACCAGGAGAAGGAGGGGCCGGAGCAGGAGAGGACAGTTGGGAGCAGAGAGGTAGACGCTCTCCTAAGGAGACAGTGGGCTAAGTGAGAGATCTGGAAACAAAGCAGTCCTTCAGTGCTGGTGGCAATGGCATTGGCAATAGTAAACTCAGAAAGTGTGTGACCATTTGACTTCAGGTTTTTCTTACAATTACAAAGAAATAGTCATGGATGGGTGCAAAATTAGTTACAGTGATAGTCATTGTGGTATGACTTATAAAAATGATATTCTGGAACCAAGTGGAGATTGGTCTGGTAAATTATGCAGTGGAATACTACACAGCCACTACAAATGCAGAACATTATTAAGTAGTGTATGCGTTCATGAGCTGTTAAGTAATAAAAACAGTTTATAAAATTGTTATCTATCATGATTCTGTTTTTAAACTTAATAGCTTTGTTGAGATATAATTCACATACCATGCAATTCACTCTTTAAAATGTACAGTTTGGTAATTTTTAGGTATATTAAAGTTATATGCAGCCATCACTAGAGTCCATTTTAGAACATTTTCATCACCTCAAAAAGAAACAGTGTGTCTCTACTATTGACCTGGTATCTCCCTATAACCCTCCCCCTGCCCTCCTCAGCTTATGTAACCATTAACCTTTGTCTCTAGATTTAATGAATAGAATCATATAGTGTGATCTTTTACAGCTGACTTCTTTGGGTTTGCATAATGCTTTCAAGGTTCGTCCATGTTGTAGCAGGTACCACTCCTTCATTTGTATTTGTGGTTGAATAATGGTTTACTGTGTAGCATACCACACTTTGTATATTCATTTATCAGCTGATGGACATTTAGCTTGTTTAGAACTTTTGACTCTTATAGACATTTGAGTACAAGTTTCTGCATACACATACATTTTCATTTCTGAGTGTATACTTAAGAGTGAAATTGTTGGGTCATATGAAAGCTATGCTTCATCACTTGAGAAACTGTCAGTTTCTTTCCCACAACAGTGACACCATTTTCCATCTCCTCCAGCAGTGTGAGAGGGTTCTGATTTCTCCACGTCCTGGCCAACACCTGTTATTATTGGACTTTTTACTTCTAGCCATCCCTGGAAGTGGTATCTCATTATGGTTTTGATTTATGTTTCCCTGATGACGAAAGATGTTGACAATCTTTGCAGGTGCTTACTAGCCTGTTGTCTGGCTTCTTTGGAGAAATATTTATTCAAGTCCTTTGCCTGTGTTTTTTTATTTGTCTCTTTATTAAGTTGCATATCATGATTCCATTTTTGTAAACAAAAGTTATGCATCCCAAAAGGCTGAAATGATAGCATGGTTGACAACTGTTGCCTCTGAATAGTGAATTACATGTTGATTTAATTTTTTACTTTTTGCTTCTTTGTATCTCCTAAGTGTTTTGTAATGAACATAGGGGTAATAAGATAAACTTTATGAAGAATAGGAAAAGGGCCAATGAAAGCTACAGGTGCGCTCAGTGGGGCCAGAGAGCTGGGCTTTTGCTTTGGCGGGTAGTGGGGACTGGAAACCTTATGACAGCAGGAATCATTTTGCCAGACATTCTTCTGGACTTTTCTGCAGTCTTGAAACATCCCATAGAGGGAAAGGGTCGGCGGTAGAGACAGAGCAGGTGCAATTCTATGTGAGGAAAGATGAGTGGGGTCAGCGTGTAGAGAGCCCTAATCATTCAAATGAGTGGGAAACAAGTGTTCATCCCAGTTAAGAAAGATGACTTCAGTCTTCTGTCAGTATCCTCTTCTTGGGGACCCATTCTGTCCCCACTAGAGACAGTGTCAGTGGGACTTTTAATGACAGTGCCCTGTTCCTCCATTCCCCAACACCTTCTCCTGCTCCCCAGCCCGGGAGGGTGGGCATGTGACCAAACATATCTAGAAATAGAAATAAAAAATTTCCAGGGATGAGCATGAGACACAAATAGAGACTGTTAGAGTGCTGTTAGGAGATGTGACAAATGGGCACTGGGGATAGAGGAGTGTTTCTCTCTTCCTTCTAAATCATGTGTCATAAGCATGTTGGTTTGGGAACACCAGTGGCTACTTTCTCACCACGTGGACACATCCTGTCCGGGAATCCTACACAAGAGAGCAGGGGAAAGAGTGTAATTTGAGTAACCATGCCTGAAACCGGTATACAATTTGTGGAGTTCCCAGTTATATGAAGTCTTTTACATATGTATGTATGTATGTATATATGTATGTGTGTATGTATATATGTGTGTATGTGCATGTATGTATGTATGTATGTGTATGTGTGTGTATGTATTTATTTATTCATTTATTTTTGCTTAAGCTTATTAGAAGTGTGTTTCTTACCTGCAGTGGAAAAGGTCCTAACTAACCCAGGTCCCTTCCAGTCCTATGATTTGGTCACTCTGAGCCAAGAGAAGAGATTGCTCAAAGATGAGTTCGGGTACTGTAAAAGATTGGAGGAGAAAAGATCATGGCTAGAAAGTAATACGGTCAAATGATAGATTTTTTTTCAGTTAGGGTGACCTCTCCAGGTTGGATGGCAGAGCAGGAAAAAAGATGGTGGAGAAAGAGCAACGAAGATGGTGGACTGTGATAAGCTGGAGAACACCATCTGAGGAAGAGATGAAGGAAAGACCTTCAGAGTAAATACCTTTGGGTTAATCCTGGAAACGTCAATGTGTCCCCTCTCCCAGCCTGAGGAAAATAAAGCACATGAGCCTATAGAGAGGGAAAGGGAACAGAGGCTGTGAACTCAGGGTAATGGGCTGGGGTTTCCCTGGGGGTCTACTGCTTCTGGACCCTCACAAGCAGACCCCGGGCAGGGTCAGACCAAAAACTTGTTGCTGGCCCCGAGTTTAGAGTGTGTTCTCAGTCTCCCTGTCTCTGACCCCCTTTCTCGGAGTGTGGAGGGAGAGAAGGGCTGACAGTGGGAAGGGTTTTGCCGGGCTGGGCAGGCACTCAGTGCGTGGTGCAGTCTCGAAGTCCACAGCCCCAGCCTCGGGGCCATCCTGGAAGAGCTTTCCACGGTGATTTGATTCCTACAGACTCCTCCCTGATGGCCGGGGGATGGGGAGGAGCTGCAGGGACAGCTGGAGATGGACTCCAATGAGGCTGCCGGCCAGCTCTTCACTGCAGCCCCACGGGCAGCTCAGGGCAGACTCGAGCTCCCCACCACAAGGCTGGGGCCAGATACTGAGCCTTTCCTGACAGTGACAGTGTGACAGTGCGACAAGCACCCTCCTTTCCTGGACCCGCCTCTAGCTGCCCGTTTCCTGGCTGCTTAGGCCGCTGCTCCAGGATGCAGACAGGCTCAGCAAACTGACAACTGAAAACAGCCGCTCTGCTTGGAAATGCCCCGGTCAAGGTTAAGGGCGGCCTGGTGCTGCCAGACGCTGCCCAGCAGCCGCGAGCACACCCTCCTCCTTCCTCCCACACGCTGGGCAGCACAGAGTCTCATTCATGCCGCTGGGCCAGGTCGCAGCCGCGAGAATGTCATGCTCAGTGCCCAGAAAACAGCAGAGGCTCCTCCCCCCCCCGCCCCTCCCAGCAGAAGCAGCAGTCTGCTGTTGGGCCTTGCCTTTGTTCCTGAAGTTGGTGTCCTGGGGGGTGGGGGCTCTCGAGGTGGGAGCTGGGGAAACAGACCTGGCTGGGAGGTCAACCACTTGTTGTCCCAGTGGTACTTTTTGGAAGGTATGTCAGCCTGGTCTTTAAGGCAGGGGAAATACCAAGCCTCTTACTGACCAGCTCTGGCCAACATAGCTTACTGCATGAGACAGACTCGGAGGGATGCGGCCATGGGGGTGGCTGGCGGACAGCTAGAAAGAACGGGAGGCGTCAGGGAGGAAGGACCTAGGGGCGGGGGTGCAGCAGCAGCAGCCCTCACCCCTCACTGAAGACAGGGTGGGGGAGGCTGCAGGGGAAGAGCATGGGGGGTTCCTCCTGAGCCTCTGCTAGGAGGGAGGAGAAAGCCCTCAGTCAGGAGCCAGCTACAGAGAACGAAAGAGTACACGGGGAGACTGCGTGAAGGACTGGGTGCATTCTGAGGCCCAAACTACAGACAGAGTGGATGCTTCCTCGTCACAAGGACTTCGGGGACCCCCCCAGATCAGAGTGACTGGCCCACATGGAAGCAGGAGAGTGAGGTTCTTCTCGTCTCACACAGTTGAAGAGTAACTCTCACAGACAAAGGGGAGTGAGTAGCATGATCCATTCGTGTTTTATTGAGCAAGGATAAAAAGCTCTCAGGAGAGGGGTCCTGATAGGGTTGCCAGGGTGGGGCCTCCGCAGACAAGTCTTCTATTTAGAACTGACCGGGGACCTTGTGTCCTTAACATTCTTGTGACGTCTTGGTCTGAGTAAGGACTGGTGATAACAGCTTTAATGGCTTACCTCTTCTTTGGGGTCTGGTTATTCTTTGTTGGTAACAGGTGACGGTCATAAAACAAGACCCCCCCCCTTCTGATGCCCTGAGCAGGGTGTTCTGGTTTGTTCCCTTATCTCTGGTTCCCTTACACCCCTGCATTTTGGGGATTTCTGGGAGCCTGATCATGTAGCCCCTAACTATCTCTCCCTACCTAGCCCCTCCTGTCCTGTACTCAATACCTTTCTTGAGCTCCAGACTCATGTGTCCACCTGCTGCACAGACATGTCCACACCAGACTGTCCAGCGCTGCCCTCACCATCTCTCGGCTCTGCCCCTTGGTTGGGCATGTTGTTGGGCATGTCACCACAGCCACAGGCCTGTGAGGCACCCTCTTCCTCACCCTTAGCTTCTAGAAATGGTGCAGCACTAGGTGGGTCAATATTGAATCGCAGCTCCTGCCTCTGGGTTCTGGGTTTGAATCCTGCTCAGCCATGTGCTCACTGTACGATCTTGGGCAAGTGACCCTCTCCATGACTCTGTTTCTGCATCTGCAAAAACAGGATAATGAGCAATGCCTCCTGCGGGGGTTCTGAGGACTGAGTTTAGTATTTATGAAGCACCTAGAGTAGGGCCGACCCAAAGCAGGTGCTAACTCAGCTGCCTTGATGATGGTATTAAGCCCTTAGGAGACTTTCAAGTTTCCCCTCCCAGCCTGCCCCGCGTGTCCGCATACCTGACACACAGGACATGTGCCTCGTCATTCTCTGACCATGCCACGTTCCGACCACGCCAGGCTCCATACCCCTGTGGCCCCTTCTGCCTGGAGAGCCTACAGGCCCTGGGGATGGTGGAGGGAGCGGACAGGGGGCACCTCCTGCGCTGGCCCCTCGCATAACGTTTGTGAGTGCCTCACATCCAGAGCCGCACTCTGAGGCAGGTCTCTTTGCCTCACTTTTTGGGCAGGAAGCTGAAGCTCAGTGATTCTCAGAATCAAAGAGCTAGTAGTGGAGGGGGCCTTAAGTCCAGGTGTGGCAACCCCCAACCCTGTGTCATTCCACTGTGTGCAAAACTCTCCATCATTTGAGAGAGAAAGGACAGTAAGTAGTTGTGGAAACAGTTCCCTTAGTGGTGGGTTTGCAATGTGTTGATTCAGCAAAGCTGAAACATGTTTCCAGGACTGAGGAATTTGCACTGGTCTCAAGGGCATGTTGTCAGAGTTGCCAGGGTAAGAGAAGTGGCCACCATGTTTACACCGGGAAGGTCAGCACAGGGGATGTTGTAGCTCATCTTGCATTGGGGTGTGGGAGACATCCCCCTGCACCTCCTTCTTCAGCTTCTGTGTGTCTGGGTTCAGCCTGAATAGCTCCACCGTGAATTGTGCCGTCCTGTCCTGAGGTCAGCCGCATTCAGGATGATGGAAGATTACAGAGCTTCCTCATGACCTTCAGGTTTATCTGCCTGCCCTTCCTTTGCTGACTCAGGGACAGTGTGCAAGGACGTTTCCCTGTGGTAATCTGGGTGTGTCACTCTGTGGTTGTTCCCTGATCAACCCCTGAAGGTATGGAGAATTAGTTCAGTGGATGCTAGGTTAAAGGAGTAAACGCTTGATTGGATAAAGAAATATTTTAGTTGGGCTTTATTTATTTATTTTTTTTAAGATTTTATTTGTCAGAGAGAGAAAAAGAGCATAAGCAGGGGGAGCAGCAGGCTCCCCACTAACCAGGGCATCTAATGTGGGACTCAATCCCAGGACCCTGAGATCATGACTTAAGTCAAAGGCAGATGCTTAACAACTGAGCCACCCAGGTGTCCTTGCTTTGGGCTTTACATTTCGGAACTAAACTTGAGGGGACTTGTGTTTTCCAACCTTCCCTAAAGGACAAGTTAATGTGTATCACAACATGTTCCCCTAATGATCCCCCATGATCACAGTTTTTTAAAGTAACATAGATGGCTTACAGTGTAGTGATTAATCTATGATCAGTATTGAATTAAGTGATGGTAATGGGGTTGCGAATTTTATGTGGCCTTGTGACTTGATGGTACGGTGTCAGTCGTCATACACCCTCCTCCTGACAGGAATCAGATGTGTGTCCATCAGACTGTTGTCTCATGGCAGTTCTGTGGCACTGGGCCATGGGATGAATGTGAGATGGAAGAATAGCTGGCTGGGCAGCAGCCACTCCTATCAGGAAATCTAAGCCAATCTTATGTCCCGCTGAAAAAGCAAGCCAAGAAAACAAAAGCAGGTGCAGTATTACAGTCTGAAATGAATACTGGCGTAGAGTCAAGGGATTGCTCAAAATGGCGGAGAAATTCAAGATTGAGTTCCTTATCCTATAGGTCTAATTTGATCTTCCAAACATGAGACAACCGAGAGGAACAAATTTGACCTTCTTCAACGAATCCAGCTTTTGAAGTCTTTTCACTGAGTTACCCTTGAGCCCTGGAATTCAAGATTCTCGCTTTTCTTTGGAGGCCATGATGAGGGAAGGGTCTGCCCCTCCTGGGGTGGAGAGCTGAAGAGCAGGTCTGCGGGGCGGGAGGCTGCCTGGGTGTGCATCCTAGTTTCCAAGGATACGGCTCTGGGGTCAGACCTCTCCCTAAATCCTGGCTCTGCAGCTGGCTGTCTGATATGGAGCAAGGTCCTCACCCTTTCTATAATTCAGTGTCCTCCTCCGTGAAGTGGATATGGAGGCCTGGTGCCAGCCAGGCTTATCATGCTGTTTTTCTTTTGCTTCACTACAGTAGTGACATACAAGCACTTTCCGTATTTTAAAAACGACACTGTATCCTTGCTCACATCCCTCTTCACTTTTTTTCGATCTTCTTAGGAAGACCACAGTCTAGCTTTATAGGTTTTGGACCTTTGTCCAACTGCAGGGCCCACTGCTGTATCCCAAACCTCCTGAAAGAACATAAACAGAAAGTTGGTGATTTCATGCCAAACATAACACACATAGTGTTTTGGAGAAAACAAACAAAAAAAAAATAGAAGATATAAAATCTTAATTTCCTCTAATAAAGTAGACTAGAAGGATCTGTGAATCTACTTTGAAACCTTTCTCTTTTCATATGAAAAAATTGTAGCAACTTTCCAGTTTCATTTTCTTTTACATTATTATGATCTCTTCCGGGTCTTGTGTACTTTCCAGACGGCACTATGGCTCTATGCAGCTTTGTGTCACTCAAACCACTCTGGCTGGTCACAGGGGCTTTCAAAAGGCTCTGCCACTCTTCCTCAGTGTATATGCTGCCCCAGAACTGCCAGGATGAGAACGGGTGGAGGCCGACAGTTGAGAAAGGTTGCACAAGGGCCGTGTGCCCCCTGGCCTTTTCTCCAGGAGTAATCCTAACGTCTGGGCAGATGCCTGGCTTTAGCCGAGAGTCTTGTCCAAGAAAATCATGATCTCAATCCCTGAGGGCTCACTCTGGGACTGACCCTCAGGAGCCTCCTGGGCTGCAGTGAAGGGCACAGAACACTTCCCGAAGGACCTCCCCTCCTTCCCAGGCTTGAGGATGAACAAGGGAGGAAGAGCAGAGTTTGGCCTCAGGCCACCATCAGTTTGTATCCAGGTGTAGTCCGTGCAGTCTGGGGGACTTAAACTGCTTAGAGCCTCAAATATAAAATGCGAGTGCCTCTGGCTGTGATGTATTTGGTGGCAGGCAGGTACAGCTCCAGCAGTGACAGCCTCACTTGGACAACAGGACAGCAACAGGGTCATGGAGTTAACCAAGTGCCAGGGAAAATGGTGTGAGGTCTCCGGGCAGCCCGAGCACCCCCCAGAGGCCAGCCTGCCCTCCTCCCCCTGTGCTCCCTGTCGGGAATGAGGGCAGCAGCACAGATCAGCCACATGCAGAGGAACGAATCTGACCACGCAGTGTGTGGCACCTTTTTATTTAGTCAGTCTTAATTTAAATGTGTGTTTTGAAATAGCTTATTAAATAGGATGTTCTCAAATTTCGATTCTCACAATATTTACAGTGAATTTTGTGCAAACATATTTTGACTGTGAGCGTCTTGCTCCCCCCCTTTCCCATTAATAATTTACAAATTTGTATCACACAAAACCCCAGCTACTTCATTAATGCCTCAGGCTCCAGTTTCGGGTCTGATGGGTACTGAACTAGAATAAGGACTTGCAAGCAAAGAACTAATTCAAGCCCAGAGGAAATAAAATGTTTTATTTATCAAAGGCCTTGCTTTCCAAAGAGAAACATGTGTCCTAAGATGTTGTGGAACAGTGTTAGCAACCAAATGAACTTCCAATGGTTATTGAGCCTTCTCTCTCTCTTTTTTTTAGTATTTACTGTCTTCTCTTTCAATCAAATAAGTAAAACCAGAAAAGTTGGATTCTAAGAGACTCTGGACTGTCAGGAAACATTATAAAAATAATCTGACTTCAGTGAGGAAAGAATGAAGGTCATCAGTTGGCTGTGGGCTGACCCTCCACGTTGACGTGTCCCTCGGGGCCCACTCTATATGCCTCAGGAGTCCACGCTGGGCCCCTGCCAAGAGGGGTGAAGGCCTGCCAGCTAATTCTTCAGATAGAAAATCTACAGAGGGCACTGATCCTGGAGAATGACCCCCGGAGAAGCACCCTTCCCCTCTCGTGGAGAAACACCTGGTTGAAGAACACAGCACACGATATTATATAAAGGAAGCGTCCTTACAGAAAGCCGCAACTCACAACTTGGAAACAGAATTCTGAAAAAATACACATTGTTATACCCCTAATGTCTTGTAAATATAGCTTTAAAATTTCTTTTTATACACTTTATGTCTGAAACAAACCATAGCCTTTTTGTTGTTTTTGGTCCATGCCTTTTTTAAAGAACACAAATTAAGCCCTTACTCATACCAGTATGCAAGAGAATATTTGAGACCATATATTTGTAGGTTTTCTACGTTTTTGATGAAAGCTTTGATGGGAAACTAGAGGGCCAGCTAATTAGAAAATAAACTGAAAAGATAAATTTTAGTCCTCTGAGAAGTTCTTCACACATTTATTCATTTGCCCTCCCAATGGCAATGTTCCCTTGTCTATAAAAGCGGGCTAACCCTCTGGACCCACGGTTTTGTACATGTGAGGCATCCCAATGCAATGATTCCTACTCTAAAGCACACTTTCACCATGAAAGAATTTTCCCATAATGACAGGAATGAAATATTCCAAATATTCCCCAATACTCCAGGAGTCAGAGCGAAACAACAGTGTTTATTACTGCTAGAGCTGTGGTCCTACACCATCTGTTCCAAGTTCTCAAGTGAGCAGGTCATACCCGCGGGGCCCGTGTCCCCGTGACCCCTGCTGAGCTGACCGGTCCTACTTTGGCCAAGCCAGTTCCTGGCTATCCGGGCTGTGGGTGCAGGGGGTACGCCAGGAGTGGGGTGCTGAGGAGAACGGCTCGGAGGGGGCTCAGGTCATTGAGTGGGACTGTAAGCAGAGAGAGGCCTGCGCTTCCCTAGGAAGTTAGTCACGGTCAAAAGCAGACGGGCAGGGAACAAGGACTTGTGATGACTGAAAACATGGGCCTTGTCTCGCCAGAGCTTTCAGCACCATGAGAAATCCGTATGTCAAAAACTAATGATGTACTGTATGGGGACTAATATAATGTTACAAAAAAGAAGAAATCTGTACGTCCAAGTGCAGACGGGTGGAATGGCTTTGCGCCTCTCGCCCCCACCCCCGGTTCTCTGAGGAGAACATAACCTTGAGGGCTCAGGGATGCCCGTCCTTCGGGCTTCTTTCTACTCGGTGGCCTGTGGTGACTCAGGGCTCGGGTCTGCAAGCCCACGGCCCTGCTGCCTTTTGTCAACAAAGGGTTAAAGCTGTTTTTATCAACGTCTAAGACAATGGCTCTGATTTCACATAAATCATCACAGACTTGATTCAAATGAATACATTATTCTAGGTTAATCATTTTTTTCATTCAAATGTTTATATTCCTTCTACCCTGAACAATGAATTGAGAAGAACCAGGTTATCTCCTCCGAAGCCTTCCCGAGAACAATTACTTTTTGAAATAACACTTTCTGTACAAACTGAACAAATGAGACCGTGACTGTGGCGGGAGAGTGGCTGAGACCGTCAAGGGGTGGTTTTCTTCAAGTCCCGGATCTGTTTAATCAGGTAGTTCTTCTCATCGCTGAACTGCTCGTCGTCCGTCCTTTCCTTTTGGAAGCTACTCAGAAACTCAATGAGTTTGGGTTGATTTTTTAGTAGGATTTCCACAATAGGCTGTGTTTTATGAGGACTGGCCACAAACACCTGAAATGAAAAGAAACAAATACCTCAGACAGGGAACGCACACCGGAGACAACACAGACCCTACTCGGGGTCCCCGTGAAGTCCCCCATTATGCTTCCCTGTTGATGAAAATCCGTAGCTCCCCATCCAGAGCCTGTTCTGGAAAGCCAGCTGGGAACTCATCAGCGCTACTGTGAACAGTTTTTACTTTTACTTTGTTTTGATTTTAAATGTCTTAAATGTTTATATGTTCTTAACGATACAATCTTTCCAACAGAAAAGAACATCAGACACCAATATACTCACCAACAACTTGAGCAGATTTTTACATCTAATCTCGTTTTAAAGGAATAAAACACTAGAAATAGATGCAAACTCTCACTTTCCATCTGTCCTCATCCCCTTAAGCAGTGTGCTTCCATCCCTAAGCATGTTTTTATCCTTTTTCTCCTACGACATATGTATGTGTGTGTGCGTATGCATACACCTACACACACACTCACACACGTACACACAACATAAACAACACGTAGTATTTGAGTGTGCTTTTTTAAAAAATATAATTTAGTTTTTGAACGGGTAATATATTCATCGGGCTGAAAAATTCAAAAAAGACATCTCCCAGAGATTCCAACTCAGCAGATCTGGGCTGGAGGTCTGGCATTCTGTATTTTTCTGAAGTTCATAAAAGATTCTTACGTGCACTCCTGTTGAAACCATAATCCTAGACTAGTAACTCAGCTATAATATAAAAGGCAGCAATGGCTATAATAACAGGACACAGTAACTCAAAACTATAATACTGATTGGCGTAATGTTTCTCAATGGACACACTTCTAAGTTAGATGGTATATATATATGACGACATGAGAAAACCCAAAAAAGTATGGGACTCCTATATACAGCTCTATGGTTTCATGTTCTGGGCATCTCACGCCTCTGAAGGGTTGAGTGCTTTACCACAAGGCCCCCCTGCCCCATCCCAGACTTCCAGCAGTGCATCCTCTAAACACGCTATGGACAAGGATGGGTTATGGGGGAAAGTGAAGGCTAAAAACTTGAGCCCTCAGTCATTGCTTGAGCTCAGCAATCATGAAGAAAGAAAAGAATACACAGGATGTTAAGGCCCTATGAGAGGGGAAGAAAAGGCTGTGCAGCGTCAAAGGAGGTGAACATAACATTAGATTTCTGAGTTTATTGTGTGACATGCAAGTTCGTCCATGAATCAGATTTTTATGATTGAAAATAGCCATTAAAAAAAAAGGGTCCAGCAGAGAAAGGGAACATAACATTCGCTTATGCTTACTTATATATATGTAAGTTCCTAGGGATTTGTCCATTTCATTTACATTATCTAATTTGTTGGTTAGATTACACTACAATTATTCATAGTATTCTCTTAGTGATTTTTAAAAATTTCTATGAGGGGATTGAATTGGTAATCAAAAACCTCCCAACAAAGAAAAGCCCAGGACCAAATGACTTCACTGGTAAATTCTACAAATTTTAAAGAAGAATGAACAGTCTATTTCAAATTCTTTCCAAAAAATAAAAGAGAGGGGAACACCTCCTAATTCATGCTATGAGGCTGGCCTTAACCTAATGCCAAAGCCAGACAAAGATATGACAAGAAAACTAGAGACCAATATCCTTTATGAATAAAGATGTAAAAATCTTCCCTAAGATACAAGCAGCCTGAATCTAACATCATATTAAAGTAAGTATATGCCATCAACAAATGGAATTCTAGAAATATAAAGGAGATTCAACATAGTAAAATCAATCAATATAATACACCATATGTATGCGGTTGAACTGTGTCCCCTCAAAAATATGAATGTTTAAGTCCTAATCCTTGGAACTTTAAATATGACCTTATTACAAGCATAATCAAATCCAGATGAGGTCATACTAGATTGCGGTGGGTCCTAATTCAATCCTTATAAGAAGAAGAAAATTAGGACAAAGAGACACATGGGGATGCACAGTTGTAAAGATGAAGATGAAGACAGATATTGCAGTTACGAATCCAAGGAATCCCACAGATTGCTGGCAATCACCAGAAGCTAGGAGGTAAGCATAGAACAGATTTTCGGGATGAACCCAAAAGGACCAAAAGGACCCAAAGGACCCACCCCTTCTGAGACAATAAACTTCTGTTGTCTTAACCCATTCAGTCTATGTCTTAACCCATTCAGTCTATGTCTTAACCCATTCAGTCTATGTCTTAACCCATTCAGTCTATGTCTTAACCCATTCAGTCTTTGTTCTGGCAGCTCCAGGCAACTGATATCTACCTCACACTGGAAACAAAAATTAACTCATAATCAATCTAAGACCTTAATATAGGAGCTAATAAAACTTTCAAAGGAAAATATAGGGCTCTCTATCTTCATGACCTTGGATTCGGCAATGGTTTCTTAGCTATGACATCAAAAGCATGAACAACAAAAGAAAAAAAAACAGATAAACTGAACATCAAAATGTAAAACTTTTGTGTATCAAAGGACATTATCAAGAGAGTGAAAAGACAGCACACAGCATGAGAGAAAATATTTGTAAGTCATATGTATGATCAATGCCTAGTATCTAGAATATATAAAGACCCCTTACAATTCAACAACAACGAAAACTTTTTAAAAAGGGGTAAAGAACTTGAACAGACATTTCTCCAAAGAAGATATGTAAACGGACAATAAGCACAGGAAAAAATGCTCAACATCATTAGTCATTAGGGAAATGCAAATCAAAACCATAACAAAGTGTCACTTCGCAGGCACTAGGATGACTACAATAAAAAAAAACCTGAAAACAACACATACTGGTAAGGAAGGGGAGAAATTGGAACCCTGTACAATTACACTGCTGGTGGGTGTGTAAAATGGTGCACCCTCTGTGGTAAACAATCTGTCAGTACCTCAATAAATTACACATTTAATTACCATAAGACTAAAAGTTCCATTCCAAAGTATGGATTAAACTGTGGATTAAGATAATTGAAAAACTCTGTTCAAATAAGAACTTGTACACAAATGTTTGTAGCAGCACTGTTCACAACAGCCAAAAGTCCATGAACTGATGAACAAATTGTGGCATATCCATACAATGTAATACTATTCAGCCGTAAAACTGATTGAAATATTGATCATATTACAACATGGGTGAACCTTAAAAACATGTTAAAGAAAGCAGACTCAAGAGGCTATACAGTATAATTCTATTAATATGAAATACCCAGGAGAGGCAAATCCATTGAGACCAAAAGCAGATTAGGAGATGCCAAAGGCTTGGGGTATGGGAAAACAAGGAGTAACTGCCTAATGGATACAGCTTTTGGGTGAGGAATATGTTCTAGAAGTAGATAGTGATGATAGTCATGTACCACTGTAAATATGCTATATGCCGCTGAACTGTACACTTTAAAATGGTTAGAATGGTGAAGTTTAGGTTACTACAGTACAGTAAAATTGTTATTTATATATGTTTTTAAAACATATATTTTTTTATTTAAAACCTGACTGGTTTACATTGTTAGAGTGCCTGACCTTTATATCATACCTATCAGTAGTACGTCAGAAGAGCCTTTTCTGAAGCCAAATTCGTGGGTCCTGTGGTTACTGTTTGTTTACAAGGGAGCTGCTGTGAAGTTTTAGGTAGAAATTGTCTGGCATTTTGTGGTAATTCTATAAATAACTCATAACAGTCTTTCTTTCTAAAAAAAAAATTAAATATATTGGACAAACTAAGCTTCTCTGTTTCAATCCAAAATAAATGTGAAATGTGGAAGAGTTTGGAGTCAGGCGTCATTGGATTGACTACACTGAATCCCCATACTGTACCCCTAACAAATGTTAAATTTGTTTTCTGGTTTTAAAATTTTCTTATTTTAATTCTTCATGGCTCTTGAACTGTGCTGCCTCTAAAGAGAGTTGTTGATTAGAGGCATGAGGCATCAGTGCTCAGTACCCTGGGGTGGGGGTGGGGGGAGGGGGGAAAGGGTTGGGCTGACTGCCCCAGTGAAGGCTGGAGATGAACCAGTACCATAAGGAATGCACTTCTGCATCAAGGTAGGATGAACCAAATCTTCTGAATATCATGTCCAGAATAGGGAGTTTCTTGGTTTTTTTCTCTGCTGGACACTTTTTCTTTCTTCCTGTTTTTTTAATGGCTATTTTCAATCCATCCCCCAAACAAGTTAAACAAATGGAACTACCTGTGGCTTCTCTTTGTACAGTGTGGTCTTATTGGCTGTATCCCTTAATCTAAACATATTTCAGAAATATGACTTATGGAGTTCTCAAGCATGGTTAGAGAAAGGCAAATACCATGACCACAACTCAAATATTTTTAACTTAGAAAACTACGAATACTTTGCTCGCTATTTTAAACCTGAATGTTTTTTATGAAAGAGTAAAAAACAAAACAAAACAAAACAAAAAAGAAGCATGTCTTACACACACATTCATTCATTTCATTCAAATTCTATTTTGTCAAGAGGGATGTGCACTCTAGACAAGACATTGGAAGGCCCGTTTTCCGCTTTGTTTACCTTACTGTTTGTGAGGCATGCTGTAAGCCTAGAATGCCTTGTACTTGGATTTGAAACTGGGACTCCCATGACCGTTACATGGAAGTAACTAAAAGCAAAATTTCATTCCACTGAAGTATAAAATAGGGCCTTTTCTTTCTAAAGGCTCACCCTCTTGAATGAATACGAGCTTGAGCAATATAATGTTTAGAATATCTTGACGTAATTCGTGCTGGTGTTGATCAGAGACAGTAATTTTTTTCCTGTTTAAGAAAGAAGGACCTGGGGTGCCTGGGTGGCTCAGTGGGTTAAGCCGCTGCCTTCGGCTCGGGTCATGATCTCAGGGTCCTGGGATCGAGTCCCGCATCGGGCTCTCTGCTCAGCAGGGAGCCTGCTTCCTCCTCTCCTCTCTCTGCCTGCCTCTCCGTCTACTTGTGATTCCTCTCTGTCAAATAAATAAATAAAATCTTAAAAAAAAAAAAAAAAAGAAAGAAAGAAGGACCTGATTCCTACCCCTGCAAGCTGGCTGATATCTGTGAGCCCCAGTGAGCCCACAACAGGACCAGACCAGGCCCTACCACCTGGGCAGGGAGGAACAAAAACCCTGGGAAGGAAGGGAGGATGCAGGAGGAGAGCAGGCCGATGCTTCAGGATGCTCTAAACATCTCCAGCATCTCCTGAGATCCTCCTCCTCCTCAGGCCACCGTCCTTATCATCACCCTGACTAGGAAAGTGACACATGTAGAAAACTAGGAAAACAGAGAAAAAGAGACACAAAGAAGAAAGAAAAAAAAAATCTCTTAAATAATTCCTCCACCCAAAGATAACCACAGTGAACATTTGGTGTATATCCTTTTATTCTGTGCATATAGTTATATGTAAATATACTTTAAACAAAACTGGGCTTGCATTGTGTACACAGTGGTTTGTAAACTGCTTTTTCACTTAATATGTTCTTAATATTTACAGCTTCTTCTTACATTAAAGGGGCCAATCACCATTTAAAGGGTAGTCAGGGCTGTAATAATAGACATTATTGTTCTGACAACTGCTTTGGCATTTTGGAATCCAAGTCTTTGGGATCTACAAATTGCACACAGCTGTGGATTACATATGAAACTACAAATTTAATCCAAAATTACACGGAAAAGCCACTTTTAAAAATGTCTTATCTAATAGTATTCACATTTCCTATTATAAATATTACTATCTTAATTTTCCTATATCTTTTAAACTAAGCAATAATATAAATATGCAGCCTCAGGATGATCAAACCAAACTCTGAGTCATATATTAATATACTTTTTGGTGATGTTGATAAAGTTGGTCACTAAAACCCATTACAAACCTTTCTATAGATAAACATAGGCTTTATTATTTTATGAATTTTTATTTTTATTTTCTTTTTAAATATTTTATTTATTTATTTATTTGACAGAGATCACAAGTAGGCAGAGAGGCAGGCAGAGAGGGGGGAAGCAGGCTTCTTGCTCAGCAGGAAGCCCAATGTGGGGCTCAATCCCAGGACCCTGGGATCATGACCTGAGCCAAATGCAGAGGCTTAACCCACTGAGCCACTCAGATACTCCTATTTTATGAATTTTTAAAGTATTTTAAAAAGTAGAAAAGAGAGGTGAAGTCAGGTTTCACTTTTTCTCCTCCACTACTCAGTGAAATAAAGGGAAAAAAAGAATTCAGATAAAGGCATGCCGCCATTGAGCACTCTTAATGATGAAACATTAAGTTGATATGAATACTTTTTCCCTGTCTGTTAACATTTTTTAGAAAAAATTACTAATATTATATCAGCTTAAAGCTGATTCCTAAATTTACCTGGCTCAACGGTTTTCTCCGTCAGTAGACTTAGATTTGGTATATCGTGACTGGAGAGGTTCGCCTGCTGAAAAAACAGGTCCTTAAGGAAGTGGGTAAGGAAGCAGGATGGTTAGGCTTTCACCCAATTAATTTGTAATTCTGCATTCTTTTCAGTAAGACCACAGGGAAATGATTCTCAACTAGGATGTTTCTTGTTCTGTATCTTTTTTTAAGGTGAATTGTCAAACCGGCCATTGTATTTTGGAAAGGGTGAGGTTGGAGCTTCTTGTTTTCATGGAAAGACCTATTGCAGCCAACTGCGAGGATCTGAGAGACGGAGTAGTACACTCAGGAATATTTCTGTCCCGCCCATGCCTGAGTTCCAGCAGTTCTTTTTTTTTTTTTAAGATTTTATTTTTTTTTTTAAGATTTTATTTATTTATTTGACAGAGAGATCACAAGTAGGCAGAGAGGCAGGGTGAAGGGTGAGAAGCAGGCCCCCTGCTGAGCAGAGAGCCCGATGTGGGGCTCTGTCAGAGGATGCTGGGATCATGACCTGAGCCAAAGGCAGAGGCTTAACCCACTGAGCCACCCAGGTGCCCCAGTTCCAGCAGTTCTAAGAGATGAGCCAAAAGGTGCAGACCACCCCATCCCCAAGGATGGTAGGAAGTAGCATCATGGTCTTTGCTATGAAGGAAGTTAACAGAGAAAGGAAAGGGAGCTCGGCTCATAGCTGATAGTTGAGTTCCTATCAGACACATCTCTGGAAAAGCCAGGATCACAGAGACAAAGGTCTCATAGAACTTAGTATCTTAGAACCAGACTACTGACTTGAATGTACCTCTTGCACTTTACAAATGAGGAAACAGATCCAGATGGATTTGCCCAAAGTCACTGGTGGCAACTAGGCCAGAACGAAGACCCAGGTTTCTTGGCTTCCATCCAGTTCTTTCCCACCACACCATCCTGCTTGTCCACAGCACAAAAAAACCATGAAATGGTATCTCATTCAATTCCTTGAAGTTACCAGCAAGCTAATGAAAATAATCTGGCAAAGACATTTTTAGCAGTGTGTTCCACAGTTTTTGCACCTTATGGAAGGTGTTTTTTGGGGGGGGCGGAGAACAACTATTAATACACAACTGTGAAAAAAAAAAACCTCTAGGACTCATTACTTTTTCTAAATAACAAAATATTGTATTTGGCAAGTGAACAATTCAGTTTATACTTTGGTGGTGGAAACATAGGGTACACGGTAGGCCCAGTTCATACACATACAAGTAAACAAGTGGTCAGCTATTTTTAAATGCACCTATTCTGTCCAGTGATTAGAGGATCCAAATTCTGAGGACGGAAGTAGGTTATTTCTCTTTGACCACCCACTGAATACTTCCATAATACTGCATTTTGAACAAAATTAAATGAAGCTTGTTCTCATCTAGGAGGATATATTAAAATTTCATGGGAGCTGAAGGACATGACACACAGCCTTCTATAATTTCTTGGGTCAGAGAGTTCTTGAGAGGGTTTATCATTCCTACTGTGTAGACATCTTCCAGTGCCAAAGCCATCAATTTGTGTTTCTTCTGATTTGTATTTATTTTGTATGAAATAACTCTGACATAGAGCAGAGTATAACAAAACATATCAGACTCGTGTTCCCACTATGTGCTCTATCAAAATCTAAAATTTTGCCATACTTGCCTTCAGAATTTTAAAAAATATTTTATTTATTTATTTGACAGATAGAGATCACAAGTAGGCAGAGAGGCAGGCAGAGGGGGGGGAAGCAGGCTCCCCGCTGAGCAGAGAGCCCGATGCACCTGAGGCGAAGGCAGAGGCTTAACACAATGAGCCACCCAGGTGCCCCTTGCCTTATTTTTTAATAAAATAAAACACTACAGATGTAATTGGAAGCTATTGTCTCCTCTTCATGATGCCATCCTCCTCCCTATCCTTCCTTGCTGAGGTGACTGCTGTCCTAAATTTGCTATTTACCAACCTCATACAGGCTATTAGACTATAACTGCATAAGTCTGAATCCATATATAGTGCTGTTTTGCATGTTTTCAAACTTTAAATGAATAACATCTTTTTTCACATTTGTTTCTTCCACTTGATGTCTGGGATTTGCCCACATTGATCTATATAACTCAATTAATTTTAACCCATTACTACATGTTACTCTACGAATATAACACAATTTATTTTCCCCATCTCCTGTTGATGACCATTTGTGTTTTTTTCCTCATTTTACACTATTCTAAACAATGTTGTGATAAACATTTTTGCGCACGATTCCTTGTGCACATGTAGAAGAGTATCTCTAAAAAATTGCTGAGGGGGCACTTGTGTGGTTCAGTCAGTTAAGTGTCTGACTCTTAATCTCAGCTCAGGTCTTAATCTCAGGGTCATGAGTTCAAGCCCTGCATTGGGCTCCCTGCTGGGTGTGGAGCCTACTTAAAAAAAAAAAAAAAATTGCTGAGAGATGAGATTTCAGGATTGAAGGATAGGTATACCTTCAGTTATTTTACTAAATTGCTCTTCAAAGTGGTTGTACCAACTTATAGTATATAGACAGCCCTCCAACCTTTCCAATAATTTTTTGTCAGACTTAAAACATTTTACCATTAAAGAATTTACCAAAGAATGTAAAATAATACCTCATTGATATTTCAATGGCAATTGCCAGTGTTACTTAGTAGGATGATCATCTTCCCCTACTTATCTTTCAGTTTCCCTCATCTGTAAATGACCAACTTGCCTCCTTTGCCCACTTTTCTATTGAATTCTTTCTCTGAATGATTTGTTAGTTATATGTATCACATTCTGTCCCGTCTTTTCACTTTGCTTATTCTGTCTTTTTTTTTTTTTAAGATTTTATTTTTTTATCAGAGAGAGAGGGGGAGAGAGCGAGCACAGGCAGACAGAATGGCAGGCAGAGGCAGAGGGAGAAGCAGGCTCCCTGCCGAGCAAGGAGCCCGATGTGGGACTCCATCCCAGGACACTGGGACCATGACCTGAGCTGAAGGCAGCTGCCCAACCAACTGAGCCACCCAGGTGTCCCTTATTCTGTCTTTTTGAACAGAAGTTCTAAATTTGATGTAGTTAACTAAATACTTCCTATTATGTTTTGTGGCCACAGCTAATCTTAGGCCATTGTTCTACCACACAAATTTTAGAATCAGCTTGTCAAGGGCCAGGAGAAGTCCTGTTGGGATTTTGAACATCATTGAATGGAATTTATAAGTTAATTTGGTATTTGAATTGCTCTAGTGACTCTCTGGACAATACAGACCTGGTAGATGAAAGATGGACTAAAACAAAATTTTTTTATTAACCTCTCAAAGCAACAATTATATACCTTAGAAACTGCCATGTCTCTCCCATTTACAGATTTAAAAATTCAGTCACTGAGTAGACATTATAAATACCCCAAAAAAGCCTGGGATTCTCCTCTTAATTCTATTCCAGATATCTATCCTAAGAAAATAATCCTAAATATGGAAAAAAAAAAAAAAAACCCAGCTGGATATAGAAAATGCTCATTATGGCATTCCTCTCAGTAGGAAAAAAAATGGAAATAACCTAAATATAAAAAAACAGAAATGTTTAAGTAAACTAGAGTAAACAAACCCAATGATTAACTGGGCCAATAAAACTCCCGGCTCTAAAACCCATACATAACAATAATGGATTAGTGTTCACTTCTGGCAAAGCATTAAGTGATAAAATTAAGATATCAATTTTGTGTACCATGTGAATACAGCTCCAGAAGAAACCGGTGTTATGGGGAGCTACTTTCCATTCACAGCAAAATACACTTAAAAAATATTTCTAAACAAGTAATAAAAGGGAGCAGTACCCTGGTATTTTTTCAGTGCTTCATTTAAGGCTCAAAGAAACACTTAAGGCAGAAAGCGAAGCATTCAAACTCCAACACTCGGGATTTGGATTCGGGCTCGATCGCTGATTATTTTAGTAACTTTTGGGAAACAGTATCCACCTATTTTCTCAGTGGAAAAAAATGAAAATATTTAGAGATAGGGATTAGAAACAAATGGGCATTCATTAAAATAACTCTAAAATTTCGTCCAAGTCATGCAAAATGGAAAGACTGCCTATTTCATTTTCTCTCAAGTATAAAGGAGTAAACAGCAGGGAGTTTGCCACTGGAAAGCGAAAAAAACAAATGCCCTGGTTATTTCTGCGGCACTTTACCTTAAAGACATGGAAGGCTTCAAACTGAATGTTGGGACTTTTATCTCGAAGGAGGTTCATCATCAGTTTGAGGTTCTCTGGCTTGCTGATGTACTTTGTCATAATGGCAAAGTTGTGTCGGTCCAGGATCAGCTCACCTAACAGCTACAAAAACAAAAAACAAGAAACAAAGAAACAAACAAAAAAAACCCAAAATCAAAGATATAATCTATGTGAAAATCATCTGATTCAAAATCTATCGCACTTCTCTATGAAAAGCAAACTATAGATGTGGTTAGGAATGTTGATGTGAAAAAAAATGAAGAGGCCTTAAGTGCATCTTAGCATTTAGCACAGGCATGAAAGGCGTAATTATTATTGTTATTTTAAGCTTTTCACACAGCTTTGCTAAAGTTGGTGATTAATGCATTTCTGAGTTTTTTTTAAAAGCCAGTCATTGCTGCAGCTTAAAAAAGCTCTCTTTGTAGCTCTCACCCAGAGCTAGCCAGAAACGAATTTATTATTTTCATTGCTCACTTTAATCTTGCTTCCCAGCACTTCATTGCTTCTTAGGCATTATGGTAGAATAAGAAAGAATAGCCAAATTAATTCTACAGTTATACCTCCCTTCCCTGAATAAATGTACTCTAGTAGCTCACTGGGGAAAACAGGTTATGTCAAGTGAGTCTTACCTTCCCCTTAACTTTTGTTACAAAACCAGCTAAATAGCGGGGGGGGGGGGGGGGGGGGGCATTAACCCTGAATCCATATTAAGCAAGTTTTTTTAAAAGAGTAAAACAAAACATTTTCTGATGACAAATTGATAGCTCCCTCCAAATGCAGCATTATTCCATGTTATGAGCTGAATGTCTGTGCCTCCCTAAAATCTACATGCTGAAATCCTAACCCCAAATGTGAAGGTATTGGGAGGTAGGACCTCTGGAAAGGAAGGATAGCAGGAATGGGACAGGTGTTCTTATCAAAGATACCCAGAGAGCTCTCTTACTGCCAGCACCTTGATCTTGGATTGCATAGCCTCCAAAACTATGAAAAATAAATGTTGCTTAAGCCACCCAGTCTGTGGCATTTTTGTTATAGCAGCATAAACAGACCAAGACAATTTAAAACAAAATAAAAATATCCAAGAGTAGTCTTCAACTAGGAGCACAGTTGACCGCTCTTTACTCATAAACTTTTATTCTCATACAGGGGTAGCAATTCCTAAAACATCAGCAACAAGGCAGCTGAAATGTACCCTTCACAAAGTTTTGTATATGATCGACTTATTTCGAATTCTATTCACCAGACTTTTTCTGGAAGCCTCATGGTACTGACACTTACAGAAATCCTGGATGGGTGAAGAAAACACATGGAACTATGGGCTGGCTGTCTATCACAATACAGTCCAGCAACAGAACCCAAGAGGTGTGCATGTAGTGGGGTGTGTGTGTGTGTGTGAGTGTGTTTGGCTGCCAGTAAACAACGACCTTGCCTGTGATGCATCTTTTGTCTATTTAACAAATAAGAACTGCATACCTTAAGGTTATGTTAGTGCACAAAAATAATGGTTGTTAATTATAAGACATAATGACCATGTTGGATGTTAGCTGGTTAGTCTCAAACACGGGACAGTAGTCATGTAAACTGATCATCTTCATTTTCCTTAATCTCTCTGCAGCATCTAAAGCTAACTGAACACTCTCCTGGAAACTTTTTTGCTCTTGGTTTCAAGGCCGCTGCATTCTTCTGGTTTCTTATCTCTTGCAGCTTGTTCCTTTGCTCCTGTGTTACTGTTCTCCTTCCTTCTGCTCTATACATGCAGGCATTTTCCAAGTGGTATACGTGAATCTCTGATCTTTCTTCTCTCTCCAGTTTCATCTATGCCCCTGGCTTCAACTGTAACATCTAGGGAGATGTCTCCCAAACCTACCCTCGGAGTCTCAGTTTCTTTCCTGAGGTCTATACCAATGCTTCTAACTGCCCATCTGGTGGCCCAGTGGATCGCTTTGCTGGCCAGTCACACTTGGCATCTCTGAAACCAGTTCCTTCCCCTCTTTGTTAACGACGCCATGGCCAGCCAGGCTCCTCGGGAAGAGCTGAAATCTTCCTTGGCTCCTTCTTTCCCTTGCATCAAATCTACATCCAAGGTCTGCCAATTTTCTGTTTGTAAATGTCTCCAGCATTCTTCCTTCTGCTTTTATTGCCAGTGCCCTCTTTGCAGCCCCCATTGCCTCTCACCTGCTCCTGGGCAAGCGCGCTGAACGGTCCCTTCTCCAGGCTAGACCCAACCCAATCCCTCCCGCTTGTTGTGCCAAACGCACCTTCCTGAAGCTCAGTCCTATTCATGTTACTAATTCCACCGAGGGAGAGCACGAATAAACAAATGAGTCCCTGGATGCCTATGGATTCAGGGGAGAAAATTAAACTCCTTAAGATGGGATTCAAAGGCCTCTGTGCTCCGGAGTCACTTCTGCTTCCTTTCCTTGCAGCCCCACTTACTCCTCGTTGTTCTGCCTCTGTGGCCTCACTCTCCTTGACCCCAGTGTTTCCCTCAGCTTTATTTAGACATAATTGACAAAACTGCCTATATTTGAAGAGCACGTCATGATGATTTGAAATATATTTACATCGTGAAACACCGACCACGATCAGGTTAATTAACACATTCACCCCCTCACAGCTGCCCTTTGGTTTGGTGTGTGGTGAGAGCGCCTAAGATCTCTCAGCAAATTTCAAGCACTCAGCACAGTACTCTTCACTGTAGTCACCAGGCTGTACATGGGATCCTCAGGACTTAGTCTTCTCATACCTGAAAGTGTGAACCCACTGACCAACACCTCCCATCCCCCTGCCTCCCAGCCCCTGCGAACCACCATTCTACCCCTACTCTGTGCTCTGTTTCTCCCCAGCTGTCCTCACTCTGCCTTACAGTACAGACTTACTCGCCTCTTTGGAACATAAGCTCCGTGTGGACGCGTACGAACTCTTGTTTGTGTTTGTCCCCTTTACAGCTTAACTATGTGATGTGTGTGAGTGCTGCTGGGGAAATAAAGTCCACAAAATGCAGAGAAGAAAGAAAGCAGTTCGATGATTGAATAAGCATATTCGCAACACAACATTATAGGTGATCTGTGCAAAAGACATTAGGAAGACAGATAAAACTCCACCTGATTTATATGGCCAAGCAGCCACGATCCCCTACATACGTGTCTTCTCAAGAGGAAAGGTAAACCATTCCCCGTCGGAGGGCTTGACAGTGCCTTTCGCTATGCACCCCTCACAGTTCCCTCTGACCCACCTGGCCGCTAAGGAAGCTATTTGTTTTAGCTAATTGCCTTTATTCAGGTAATGAAGAGAATCATAAAACTCTTAGGTCTCTGACAAGCAAATGGTTACAGCTCAGAGAGAAGCACCAAGGGTAATTTCCCCAATGACATCGGGGACACAGGCGTGCCACCTTCCTACACGTTTACATGTCAGCAGGATGGCTCCCAGACTCTCAAAAAAAGACCCAGCCATTTTTGGTTGTAAAGCTGACAGGATTTATATACCCACATAAGATTTACATGGGCATTTATATAGCTATGCTTCATTGCAGATATAAATCTGTATATCTACCTACAGATTCTATATTGATATAAAGATATTTTTATACAAAACATATATAGAAATCAAATATAATACATATCACATGTATACAAATACATATATAGTACACACATAAACATATCAAAAGGTCTTTCAACAATACATTGCATTAAAAAAATTTACCCTTAAAATTTGTGCAAACACACACACACTCAAGAATTTGCTGAAGTGACATTTATAAGTTAAATTCAGATTAAGTTAAGTCACTTTAATTTTTATTACAAAGGGATGCTTACATGTAAGTTTTATCCAATCTGTCCTTTGCTAATATAATTTCACTACTTTTCTAAAACAATCGTGTTAAATCATTTGACCAACACTGACTCTTTTAGCCATTAAATGTTAATCTATTTTAATTAATACTGACAATGACAAAATGCTGCATTTCATCTTAATACAATGCATTTAAGATGATAAAATGGAAAAAATTGTTTTTAGTTCTCTATATTAGATTTTATAGGCTTCAATATTACAGAGTAAAGCCAAGCACAGCAAGTAGAAATAATGAGGTTTTTTTAAACTTAGTGTTTCAATGAAATTGACCAGAGCCAGAAACAACCCCCCAAATTCTACCAGGCTTCTTTTGATTTACAATCTTTCTTGCTAGTAATTAAATGGCTTTGAATATAGTAAGAAATAAATTCCTAAGCTCTGTCATGTGAGGGGAAGGAATTTCTCTGTTAATCATTTTTTATTGACATCAGGAATCTAAGCATCCCAAGGTAGTTCAGGAAAATTTAGAATATGATTATCAAAAGACAGCGGGAAGCAAGGGGAGTCAGAAAATAGCCTAGCTTTAAGACAGCTTATCACTTACAGAATACTGTAAGTATGCTCTTAAAAGAATCTAAACTCTCTTATTTTCTAAAATGATGAAACATCTACGTATAAAATATTACAGAATTCAGAGATATAAACATGGCTGGGTCAAAACAGAACATACTGCTACCATAGACCTAATTCTCAAAAGGAAAAGCCAACAGTGCACCAGCAGAGCTCTCCAAAACAACATTTTTCTATTAAGGACAGGAGTACACAACTCTCTCCTTGAATACAGGGAAATAAGACCATTTTAGTGATGTCTCTGCCTATAATCTAGCATTCAAAGAAGCCAAATCTTTAGTACCCATTTTAACAATTTCTACATTCTTAGATATCCTTCATCTGTCTTTTACTAGTTTCCTTTGGTGTCCAACCAGTGTTCGGTTTTACCTCACTGCAAATAAAATATTTGTGAGACATGCCACTGTAAAAGATTTTAGGCAAGAGTAGCAGCCAATATAGTATATCTGGGTGGATTAGCAAAGAACAGGAAAGAGGCCTTCTGAGTGGGCTGGGGCATCCGTACATAGGGAGGAAGCACAATCAAGTGGGAAAGGAAACGTTTCAGTACGCCACGTGGACTCGGTTGCTCCTTGCCTGTGCTGCTGGGTACAGTGCGGAGGTGTCTGGCCACAGAGCCACGCGGAAAGGGGGCTGGGAAGCGGAGAGCCAGGTGGCAGCAGATAGCAGTGAGGAAGGAACCTTCTCACTGCCCTTTACTACCCACCAAATTTCGATTCCATATTGTACCAATCACACACGCGCTGAATTAACAGGCTTCTATTTTCAAGTGCGAATGCTGATGACACCCTGAGAGCAGAATGAGTGCAATGGGCACAGGAGTAGGAAGGGACGACAGCGGAACATGAAGGAAGAAGTGGGAAGAAGACCCAGGAGGGAGATGGTTAGAGGAACACCTGTTAGCTTTGTAACTTCACCTAAGGCCCTAAAGACAGTCAATCAACAGAAAAATTTCTATCACCAGTTCCTGTCACTGTTGAAAAATGGGACAAGGATAAATTCTAAAGTCTCTGACTCTCAGCTTTCTTGATCCCACTTTAGTTCCATAGCCTTAGTTCATACCAATGCTGCTACTTTGGTTCAGGACCTTATGGATTCCCACTAAAAAAGAGGGAGGATTTAGAAAACGTATGAGAGATCTCAGAGCACTGTCAGGTCTGTTTACTGTTCCGTTCCTCCTTCCCTCCGAGGGCAATGATGTCCTATAATACAGACCAGCTCCCCTGCTTTGGCTGTGCTGTAAATCCCTTCACAAATAAGGAATTCTGTTCTTCAGGTATGCAGCTGTGGCAACAGGATTCAGCCTTATCTTCAAATGCTCTTAACAAGCTTTCTGGACCTGGGAGAGCATGGCATGATGTCACTGCCTTTGTCTGAAGCTCAATCTCCTCAATCCAGGCTCCAGCAGCAAGAGCAGTGAACCCAAGGTATGTTTTCTTTTCTTTCTTTCTTTCTTCTTCTTCTTTTTTTTTTTTTTAAAGATTTGATTTATTTATTTGACACAGAGAGAGGGAGAGATCACAAGTAGGCAGAGAGGCAGGAAGAGAGAGAGGGGGAAGCAGACTCCCTGCCAAGCAGAAAGCCCCATGTGGGGCTTGATCCCAGGACCTTGAGATCATAACCTGAACTGAAGTCAGAGGCTTAACCCACTGAGCCACCCAGGTGCCTCCCAAGGTATGTTTCTCTGTAGATCACCATGTATGGCTTTCCACACAAGGGGAAACTCAATAAAGAGTGCTGAATGACTGGCTGAAATTAGCATGCTGACCCCCCACCCCCCCACCCCCTCCAGTGCGTAATGCTGGAACAGCAAGGGCACAAATTCAGGGGAAGGCAGATCACAGCTAAGGCAAAGTCAGGGGTAAAGTGAATTGATAAAAATGTCACACAAAATACACTTTGTTTATCACTTCAGTTAAAAGTGTATTCAAGGGGCACCTGGGTGGCTCAGTGGGTTAAAGCTTCTGTCTTCGGCTCAGGTCGTGATCCCAGGGTCCTGGGATCGAGCCCCACATCGGGCTCTCTGCTCAGTAGGGAGCCTGCTTCCTCTCTCTCTCTCTCTTTCTCTCTCTCTCTCTCTGCCTTTCTGCCTAGTTGTGATCTCTGTCTGTCAAACAAATAAATAAAATCTTTTTAAAAAAGTGTATTCAATATTTAGAACCAAACACATTGTTCTATGAATGTCATTATCCCAACATGTAAAACTAATATGTGATGTTTAGTAAGCCCAAAAATCATATAAGTGCTTGACAAAGCCAGTCAGTTAATACCTGCCAATAACATTCTTTGGACTATCTGGGTGGGATCTGAAGGGTAGATAGAGATGCAGCTCTAATGGACATCCCACTCCCACTGGAGCAGTCCTACCTCCTCTTGACCAAATGCCTGCTTCCAGGCACTTTTTTAGAAAATTAATTTATTTAGTTGAGGCCAGGCTGGGAGGTAGGGGAGGGAGAGAGAGTCCCAAGCAGACTCTGTACTGAGTGTGGAGCCCTGTGTGGGGCTTGATCTCAAGACCCGCAGATCATGACCTGAGCTGAAACCCAGAGTGGGACGTTCAACTGACTGTGCCACCCAGGCGCCCCCAGGAGGGAAGGCTACTCACTATGTGGCCCTACTTTGCTGGGCTGTCTGGGCTGGGGGACAGTGAACTTCTACAGGCATTTCATAGTTGATAGAATCTCCAATAGCAAATGCCATTTGTTTACACACAAACACCCCATCACCTGTCATCACTTCGTGCCCTTGTACCTTCCTTAATTGTTCTAAAATCACCTGAGAGTTATATATTTATCTTTTTTTTTTTTTAAAGATTTTATTTATTTATTTATTTGACAGAAAGAGAGATCACAAGTAGGCAGAGAGGCAGGCAGAGAGAGGAGGAAGCAGGCTCCCTGCTGAGCAGAGAGCCTGACGCGGGACTCGATCCTAGGACCCTGAGATCATGACCTGAGCAAAAGGCAGTGGCTTAACCCACTGAGCCACCCAGGCGCCCCTATTTATCTTTTTATTTATGTGTTGTTTGTTCTCCTCCAACAGAATGTGAGGTCCATTGGGGTGTGACTTAATTTTGTTCTTGGCTGTCACTGTAATGTTAGGAATAGGAGCACATAAATATTTGTTGACCAAATGGAAAGCCCTATCACTCTCCTCACCACCTCCAATAATTGATCCAACTAAGCTATTTGCAAATAATTGGGAATTGACTTTATTTTCTTTTCCAGCTGGTGATACCATCTTTTAACCTCTTTCCAAAGTCTGTTTCAGTGTAATAATACTAGCATTTTTAAAAAAGCACAGTTTTGGGTCCATGATCGAGTACCCAAATTTATTAAAGATTATTAAAGATTATTCTTTTAACACTAAGTTAATAGTCACTCTAAGAGTGAGTGACTACTTTCATATTTCAGAATCTTTGCTGGAAATACAATTTGAAAATGTCATGTTAAATGGTGGAGGTGTTAAAGATGACCTACGGTAAAACACTACCAAGAATGCTCAGAATATGAAATCCAGCAGTGCAAAATGGTTAAAAAAAAAAAAAAAGAAAGAAAGAAAGAAAGAAAAAGAAAAAGAAAAAACACCAAAAAACTTTTGAAAAATTTGTTACAAATCTGGGGGTAAGTGCTTCTCAGATGAGGGTAAGCCCCGTTACAAAACCTTTACTTCTCCCCTTCTCTGTAAAATAGCCTACAAAGTCTAGTTTACAGAGAGATGTCCAAGAGAAATAGGGTCATTTTTTCCTGTTTCAGATACACGGAAAGAACTACAGGAGAACCTTGCTGATTCTTCCTTGTAAATGGTAATTCAGATCTTAATTTCAAGCTAAGAGTGATTGGTTTTCATCTCCAGAAAACACGCCCAAGGAGAGAACTGTGGTTGTATTTAAATTAACTTAAGCTTGATTTTCTTTCGGAGCTGCAATATACTAAATTCTACTTTATCATGTACATATTGTTTATACTCGTACTTCCAAAAAGTCTTTGAGTCAGGGCATACACTGTTTTGCTACAAAGTACAGTCATAACATGAAGCATATTTTCCAAGTTACAAAAAAAGGGGACACCTTCATTTTTCTTTATGTACTGGTCCTCTCAGAGCAATCATTTACCAGTAAGATATCAACTGATAACTTAAAGAAATTTCATATTACCTTTATAGATTGTCTCTTAGTCACGTAATTCTCAGACTGCAGCAATTTCTCATAGTCTTCAAAAATCTAATAAAAAGAAAATAAATATTAGAGCATAAAACTAGCAGTGGTTTCTCTGCATTAGGGTTGCTTGCTCTCTTGCTTCAAAGGCAAATCCCCAACTCGCCAGGCCAGGGCAGCTCAACAGCGGTGCTTTGCATCTGTCTCTGTGCTTAATAACCTAGTGCTGATCACACTGTCCACAGGGAGCTTTCCCCCATTTCGCCATCCTCATTTACACATAAAGATACTGGGGGGTAGGAGGGCCAAGTGATACAACAGATGTACTTGTCCACTTAATTTTAGTTTTGCAAATTAAAAATTGAGAAGAAAAATGGAGTATCTGAGTCTTTTCAATACATTCTATTGAATAAAACATCTTATTAACTCATCTATTAAATGGGTAACAAAATAACACATTTGATGCCATTTTAGAGAAGTTGGTAGCTAGCTGGTAGCTATTAGCACAAGAAAAATTTAGGAGAAAATTAAACACACTTAGGGCTTCACATGATACCCCATGAAGAATCAAACTGCCAAGTTCATAGTGTAGACAGAGGAATAGGGCAACTTTTGCCACCTCCAGCTGGTCTCTCTGGAGGACTTCCACTCTTGACAAAAGCTGGGGGATGCTGGGGTTTGGGCCCTGTTTCCCACTGTGGCTGTCAACCATTGCCCAGGTCCTTCATTTTCGCAGAGTGCCAGACGCTGGGGAAGCTAAGTGTGGACCTCCTACCAGGCAAGACATGCCTCAGAGACCACAGAGGTAGGAAGAACAAGCCCAACGGAGAACTGAAGGTAGGAGAGTCCAGGGGCAAAGGAGGGTGGAAACCATTCCTGGTCCTCAGGAGGGCGGAGTGTGAGATGTGTGTGCACGGGTGTGATGAGGGCAAGAAGTGCCCACAGAGGATGATTACTGACAGGGAATTAAGAATGTGAAAAGTAACAACAAAACCATGTAGCTCACATTAAAGTCATAATAATTATACTCTTTTATAGGAAGGACTTACTATTTGTTCTGTCAGGATTTTGTGGGACTCAAAATTTATCAAATTTTGTGGTAAGTTTTTAAAAGTTTTAGTTCCAGTATAGTTAATGTACAGTGTTATATTAGTTTCAGGTGTATAATGTAATGCTTCAACAGTTCCACACATCTCCTGGTGCTCATACTGACCAGTGAGTGCACTCTTTAAGCCCCATCCCCTATTTCCTCCATCCCTCTACCTACCTCCCCTCTGGTAACCGTCAGTGTGTTCTCTAGAGTTAAGAGTCTGTTTCTTGGTTTCTCTCTTTCTCTCTTCTTTTTCCTTTGCTCGTTTGTTTCTTAAATTCCGCGAGTGCAACCATATGTGACCATAAACTTCAATGTGATTAAGGTATGACTGACTCCCCAGGATGCCACTTTCATTATTTTAGAGTCAGATGTCATGTGCTCCCATTTCATAGTTTACTTTTTAAAGAAATATGCAACTCAGAAAGTATGAAATGTCTGAGGGAGCATGAGTTCTCAGAGCTGGTGTTCAGGTCAGTGCAGCAGGCTTAGTGTCTGTGTAGCTACCAAATTACACAAGACGTGACTATAGGTACAAAGACAAAATCGGGTAAATAAGGGATCAAAGAGAATGAGTTTACAATCTTCCTTATTGTTGTGTACTATTTCCTGAAGGCAAAGCATTCTTGCACAAAACGTTTACATCACTCATTCCATAGAAGAGATTAGTAGCTGATGCCGCGGGTCTTGTCATAAACTATCGTAGCTCTTTTATTTTCACTCATTATCAATGGACATCTAATGAGGTTTGAACATTCCATCTAGCTCTACAGTTTCTGATCAGGTTCCTGCCTCTCAGGGAGCTCAAGAACCAGCCAGGAAGGTACAGACACACCATAATACAATGTGGAAAATGGAGGCAGCAGGGCGGGGGAGGGAGTGCTCGTGCAGGAATGTGAATGGGTGGGATTAAGGAAAGCCTTCTAGGCCTTCTAGAAGAGTCATGTTTTAGCAGAATCTCAAAAGGATGGGTTGGATTCACCATTTGAGAAGGGAGTTGGAAGACAGAAATATTTTGGCATTTCTACAAGTAAAACTAATTATCAAGCAAGTAAAATGATTTCTTTTAGTGAGGGTGGAGTGCTCTTTTATGGATACCTACTGCCCTTTGAGGGCAATGTGGATGCTCTTAAATCAGGGTCAAAGTAAGCAGGTGCCAGTCATTTTCTGGAGCTCAAGATACAACAGAAACAGGTGTGAAAAATGAGAAAGCCCCGATCTCCTGCCTTTCTCAATTTTCCACAAAGTTTCCTGATGACCAGGTAAAGAGACACGTTGGGTGCCGGTAGACTATGGTTCATGTCTGTTGTAAATCATAAAGAGGAGCAAGTGTCCACAGATCTAAGGCGGGGGGGCGGGGAGGGGGAAGAAAATGAAGTAAAATGTCAAAAAGGACTTCTACTTACAGTGTCATAATTTTGTTCTAAGAAGTCTGCGACCAACACTTTATGTCTGGTTAGTAAGTCCTAGAAAAAGAACAGTTATGTGAAATATAATTACTATAGCCAATAGATTTTATAAATCTGGCTTTTCTAAGAATGTTATAAGTACATTCATTTGAAACATATAGTTTCTGAAGAATATTTTCTTTACATCCACAAAATTATTTCCATTCTTAGTTTAAGATGTGAAATGCAAGTCTGTTTCATGTCAACAACAACAAAGGGTTTTAATTCGTATCATTGTTAAATTTATGATAGGAATAATTTAACCAGTGAAACAAACAGCACCTAAAAGATGGGGTTTAATGTATATTTCTTCAAGCCGTGACTGTATTGTGACCACGATCTAATAAATATCCAAATAAAGTCTATGATGAGCTATTCCAAATGTCGTTAATAACTTATTATTTTAAAAGAATGCCTAATGGCTTAAAACCATATCTCACAAGTTAAAAGATTTTTCAGGAATTTCAACCTTTAGTTTTTTTCTTAACCACGTTTAAAACAGAGGTACCTAGGATCCTGGGAAGCACAGAAATGATGGGCCATCGCAGGCGCCTCCTGCTCAGGGGTTAATGGACTGTGTGGTGATCTGTGGTGACTAAGTCATACAACACACTCATTCAAAGCTAAAGACAAGTAGACTGATCTTAAAGGCATAACTCTCAGAAAACTGAACAAAAGCATAAAGGAACATTTGACTGTCTTCAGCTCACACCTAAATTATATCCTTAATTCACCTTAATGTTGAAAGAAAATAAGCCTCACCTAATCCCTTTTATAAGCTTAGAGGCTGAATACCCTGTCTAGATAGAATGTAGAATTTAATTAAAAACATAACAAGAATTTTTAAGTTTTCCAAAACAAGTTCTTATGCTTTAATACACATTTAATTAAAACTTCCTAAAAGCATATAGAAGATCCCAACATAAATTCACAGAGATCAAGAAGGCAGCAGCAAGGGCAAAACTCACCTATTTCTATTTAGATATGTAAAATATTTAATTCATTTTTGTGCTATTAATTTTCAAGTTCCAGGACAATGAGACTGGCTCTTGATATCATTTTATTATCACCACATGTTGATTGAGCACTGCGTCTATTAGTAGAAACCCGTACTTTTTTTTTCCCCCAGTAGAACATTCAGGATTCTTTTGGAACTAGAACTTTAAAATGAGAAAACCCACTAGGGGAATTCATTCCTGTTCTCTCTGAAGTCAAAATTCAAATTAGTTCCTCTATCACGGGACCCCCCAAAAGAGCAAGGTAGTTCCACAGCATTCTCTGGGGTCCCTAGTTTTCAGACACCCCCTTCCCTAATGTGCTGAGCAGGATCAGTGATTTTTCTGAGCTGACCCCGGTGAGAAAGGGTTTCCTTCTATGGACTGCAGCAGACCTGGATCCACCTGTTGTAATAGTCAGCAGGCTTGACTGTGGGGACGGTGCCCTGTCACAGCCCCGGGTCTGCACACACAGTGGTGGTGGCAGCAGACGGAGCACTGTGCAGATGAATGCTGCCCGTCAAGGTGTCCATTCACTAACTGTTAGTGAATGGAAACCTTGAGTTAGTTATCTCCTCCAGAGTTAGTTAGAGTTAGTTAATGGAGTTAGTTATCTCCTCCAGAGTAGGAGGAATTGGGAGGAAGTCCTGTTAGTAGCAGCTCCTTCAAATTCCAAAAGAAAAAATTGGAAATAACTTACATATCCAATAATAGAAAAATAAATTATGATGGAGTAGAATTCCTCCAGCATGTGTACATGGTGGGTACAGCCAATAAATGATTCTCTCTCTCTCTGTTACACACCCACCCACCCACACACACACATACTCTCACACTTGTGTGTATATATTCCTAGCTACACCCTCAAATTTTTGCATGTAGTAAATGCATGTGCAAAACTGGAGGAATTGACCATATATATACATATACCCATACATATATACACAGAATACCAAGACAAATATAATTGCTGCATCATTATAGATCACGTGACGTGGGGAAAAAAATCAGCTAAAAGCCTACCCAAAAAGGAAAAAGCAGAAAGTTGCAAAGAGACATAAAGTTCAGATTTCAAATAATTTAAAATTTTAAACTATTTGAAACAGTGTACACTTTCATCCCACCTCCTCACAATTCTGTTTTGACAAGACTAAGTTTTGCATAGTCTATGCATTATGCTAAAAAAAAAAAATCTGATATTGCTATGGAGGGATTTCTGCACACCTTGGGTCACACACAGGGTGGAGTGACAGAAACACACTCAATGGCAGGAACGTGACAGTAGATGGGCCAAGCAGCAACTGCCGTTCTTGGAGGATTTACTATGTGTCGGGGAACGTGCAGAGCTCCTTATACATGTGATTTCTCATCGTCACAACTCTGCAAGGCAGGGATTATTTTCTTCATCTCACAGGAGAGGAAAATGAAACTCCAAGGTTAACTCCTTGCTCAAGGACATACAGCCAGTCAGGTGGCAGAGGGAGGTGGAATTCAAACCCCTTCTATCTTGTCATGGAAGGAGGGATGAAAGAAATGCTGATTTTTAGGAATGTTTTCTGGGAAAGGACAATTTGTAGACAATACTGTGACAAAAAATATAAACAATGTTAAATTGTTTATTCATTGTTTATTAATGAGTAAAACTGAGCAACAGTCATCTTAGAGCTCAAAACAAAAAAGGCAAGTCTAAGAGGTTAAAAGCAAAAGACAAAACCAAAAGAAAATCACACTAAAACCTAGCCAGCCAGACAACCAAATTCCCCTGAAGCCATCTACTTAAAAAGAAACAGTGACTTATGGTCACTGTTGTATTATATTAACCACAGCATTTTGGAAAAATATAAATTGACATTTCCAATATTGTTAGCATGCTGAAAAGCTTTTTTTTAAAGCTTTATTTATTTGGGCGGGGAGAGAGAGAAACAATAATAAGTAGACTCCCTGGGGCACCTGGGTGGCTCGGTGGGTTAAAGCCTCTGCCTTCGGCTCAGGTCATGATCTCAGGGTCCTGGGATGGAGCCCCGTGTCAGGCTCCCTACTCAGCAGAGTGCCTGCTTCCCCGCCCTCCCCTCTGCTTGCCTCTCTGCCTACTTGTAATATCTCTCTCTGTCAAATAAATAAATAAAATCTTAAAAAAAAAAAAAAAAGTAGACTCCCTGCTAAGCAAGAAGCCCAATACAGGGATCTAAGGATCCTGAGGTCATGACCTGAGCTGAAATCAAGAGTTGGATGCTTAACAGACTGAGCCACCCAGGGGACCCCCCAACTTTTTTTTCTAGAAAACTTTTTATGGTTATTTAGATTTTCAGAGACTTAAGTTTGACGGAAAATATGCTGAGGCATAGCTTAAAACATCAATTTATTTTTGATATTTAACATAGGGCTGCAAATTAAATTGGGTTGAACATATGATAGCAAGACATTATTATCAAGTATAGTTTATTTTATTAAATGTTGAAAAATCTTTGGGGGAAATTTTGAAAAATACATATTCGTTTCAGAGTTTGTTCTTTGTTTATAATTATTTGTGAAGCTTTACTTACAGTCTTTTAGAAAAAGAACCAACTCTGTTTCCATGACAGCAGTCATCACACAGAAAAGGGGGAAAAAAAATGGGACTACACTGTCTATTAACAGAAAACATCTCCTTAGCCGTTTAGGCACAGACAGTTTGCTAGAAAGAAACAGAATCATGTTTTGTGTTAAGTGTTAGTCTTCAGATTTGACGCGTCAAGGCCTCTCTCACCGTGTGCGCTAGATAGACTTTGGGGGCTTCATCAGTGGCCACTGTACAACTTCTGCTTTGCTGGGGGAAACTGAGTGGACCGTGGAACGGAGCAGGCTCTCGAGTTACACAGCACTCTGAGCACACACCCAGGCCTGCAGCCCTTGCTCCCCCTCCCTCCCCCCACCAGGGAACTCTCCTTAGTGCTGTCCCTAGACTTTTCCTCCCTCTCTTTTCTTCCTTCCCCTCACTCTTTGCTGTTCTCTCTAGTTTTCTTCTTCTCTTCTTACATCTTTGTCTTCTAGATCGCCTTCTTCCTTCTTCTTTCCTGTGCCCTTTGCCTTCTACCCCAGAGAGATAGGGTCTTCCTCTGCTTGGACTTGTCGGGGAGAATCTAGGGAGCAGACAGGACTGGGGGGAGACATGTGGAAAACGCCAGCAGGCTGGTGACCCCTCTCCCTTCAAACCCAGATTCTAGGTTGGTCCTGTACTTATTTCAGGCTTGGCTGAGGCCTATAAGGACTGATGGCACTCCGGCTCCTCTCCTCTCCTGTCTCAGGCAGTTCAGCCCTGGTTCCAAACTAGCACACACCCCCGCCCCCCATTTATTAAAACAAAAGTGCCACAGTAAATTGTCCCCCCCCCCCCAAACAGGATTCTCTCTGACAGGAGTTCTTATCAATTCAATTTTCCTCATTTCATGACATCTCAGAGATATCGTGGAAATGTCATGATGGACTGTGTCACAGGCGGAAGGGGCCCAGCCTTGCCTACCCCTTCATGAGGCTATCTTTAGGGTGGGGTCCACTCACCAGTGGTTCCTCTTCTCCGTCACAGCAAGCTCCTCTCACTGCCCTGCTGCAGGCCCCCTCTCCATCCCTTCCCTTTGCTGAGGTCCCCCTACCTCCTGCTCCCCTCCAGTCCCTGTTGTTTCTTGTCTCTGCTCCCTGGTGCTCTCTCACACTTCCTGCCACCATGTGAGCTTATGCATCTTTTAATGGACTCAGGGCACCTTCTTAGAACAGGCTGAGTAAGTCCCTAGTCTCTAGATAATACATAGTTTTCAGTATAACAAACTATAGCTTTCACTTTTCTTGACCTCTGGAGAGCTGTTAAAAGGAACTATTTATCATTCCAGTTATAGGTAAATTTCAAGTCATTTACATAAAATTGTAAGATTAAAGTATTTACTAATACTGGCATATGGCCTGTGTCAGTATTATTAAATTATTTATTTAATATATAAAAAATAAAAGTCATATATGGATTATAATTAGGTAACAGTATTTATATCCTAAAAAAGTAGAAGTAAATTTGGAATGATATAAATGGAGCAAGTATATTGCTGAAATGCTTTTAAAGAAGTGAATCTGAGTATATACATTTAAACAAGTCTTGTCTACTTTGTAATTGACTTTTTTGTCAATAATGCTGTTACATCATCAGCTTAAAATATATTCAAAAATCCTCTTCTAAAATGGTCTTCAGTCCAATGTGGTAGACAATGAAGAAAATCAGACTCTATTTTAGTCATTTTAAAATTTATTTTTATTATCATTCCCATTATTATTACCAAGACCAAAAACAGTCCTAGCTACCATGACCACCTACTTTATCCAGTTAACCTGAATGTCAAACAACTTTGCACCGTTTCCAGAACTTTTATCTGCCCTCGGAAAGATCTGCTACTACTGGAAAATGAACATGCCATGGACAGTGATACTAGTTTCAAAATATATTAAATAATGGCAGGATCATAAGAATAAGTAAATGATTTTCTAAGACAGAAATCTTTAAGGTGACATCATTCATTGGATGTCTAAGTTCTAGTATTTAGTTTGCAAATTAGGTACATTATTTTCTAATATGTTTCTGAACATCTTTTGAATGGTCAAACTCGGAAACAGAAAGTAAAATGGGGCTGGGGGCTGAGGGAAGGGAGAAATGGAGCACTGGTGTTTAACGGGTACTAGTTGCACAACAGTGTGAATATATTTCACACTACTGAACTGTATACACTGATAAATGGTTACCATGGTAGTTTTATGTTATATATATTCTTTTACAACAATTAAAAAATTTTAATATAAAACTAAGATTAAATTCGTATTTAGTAACAGAATAGATAAGTTCATAAGAACACAAGGGATTATGAAGAAAACACAATTCATTTATGAGTAATTTGCTTCACTGAGTGAGAATTTACAATTACGCTAATAAAGTACGGTGATGTCCTTCAGAGGCAAAGATGTCATTCTCCAGCTCCCTTCACTACACAGTCCCTTCCCCTGCTGGTAAACACTGTTCCTGCTTCCCAGATAACCTTCTGGAGGTATTCAGTGCGGATACAACTTAAGTGGCAGTTTATACCCTTTGTTTTTAACATAAGTGAAAGCATGCTTTGCTGAGAATATTACATGTCCCTTTTTTCACATATATTGCAATTCATTCTGCATGAGTTTGTGACAAGTATTTTGAGTTGTTTTTTTCTACAGTGTGATAGACTGGCCTAATAGAATGCATGACTGATGCTTTACGTTTTATATCATAAATCACAGTTGGTTATGCTCAGGCCTAAGGAATAGCCTTTCCTGCTTCTTTAAAATTAAACTGCCTCCTCAGAGGCCAACTGACTTTAACTAAATGCTGAAACTAAATGACCTAGCTGATTCAGAAAAAAAAAAAAAAAAATTACCTTAAAAGTAGCAAAGGCATCAGAAGCAATATCGAATGTTGACAACTCCACATACTTAAAGAAGTCTCGGAACTGATTAGAAAAGAGGATGATTTTGGCAAGTGGTTCGTGTCGAATACATTCTCTCAGCATAATCCCACAACGTAAGGCGATCTGTGGGGCTTCATATCTAAAGCATAAACAAGACAGAAATGCAGAACACTGTTATCCTATTAACAAAATAATATTAATGGTACCAAAAGAACCATTTCAATACTGCTGTTAAAGGAAACATAGATATACCATTTGTCACAGTTCATTCAAACATCATTCATTCAATACCCCTGAATATCTGTGATGTGCCTGGCACTATTCCAAATGCTGGGGATATAATAGTAAGCACAACACGCTACTGCCTTCCTAAAGTTCGTATTTTTTAGTGGGAATACTATTTAGTGGGGTAAGAGACAGATTATAAACAATGAAAAGAAATTTCATATTCTGAGAAGTGCTATGAAACTGAAGACATTAAAATATTTATATACAGAGTGTAACTACTTAATTTTATTTCATTTAGATTGAGTGGTCAGGTAAGGAACAAAGCGTTCCAGGCAAAGGGAACTAACCACAAAGGCTCCACGGCAAGAGCCAGCTTGGTGAGTTAGCGAAGACTAAGGCCAGTGTGGCTGGAATGTAGGGGAAGAACAGTGGACGGTATGAAATGAAGCAAGAGTGGAGAAGGACAGGGGCCAGATCACATACCGCTCCCTAGGCTAAGCTAAGGAGTTTGGTTTTAAAGTGATAGGAAGACTTTGGAGAGTTTAACAAATTAAGATGGCTTGACATATGCTTTCAAAAGATCACTCTGGGCATCTGTGGAGAATCTATTATAAAACATGGGAAAAAATGGGGACACCCTGGTGGCTCAGTTGATTAAGCATCTGACTTGATTTGGGCTCAGATCTCAGGGTCATGAGATTGAGCCCTACATGGGGCTCCATGCTGGGCGTGAGCCTGCTTAAGAGTCTCTCTTTCTCCATCTACCTCTGCCCCTCCCACCTCCTCATGCACTGGCTCTTTAAAAAAAAAAAAAAGAAGGAAAAATGAGCTGGCAAGTTAGAGTGGGAGCAGGGGAACTGGGTAGGAGGAGGAGCAGCAGCCCAGCTAGAGATGAGGGTGGCCTGGACTGATATGGTAGTAGTACATGACAGGACTGTGGGCAGATCCGGCATATTGCTTGGAGGAACGATGTAGCTGGGGTAGGGTGGGGAACAAATCTGGGGTGAGGGAAATTGAAGACTCAAGAACGATTCCCATATTTTAGGCCTGAATAATTAGGCAGATGGTGGTACCAATTTTTAAAATGAATAAAACTAGTAGATGAGCAGATCAGTGAAGAAATTAAGTTTGTTTCTGACCATGTTAACTCTGAGATGCCTGATATCTAAGTAGGACTGTCTCCTTGGCAGTAGAATATGTCTATCCAGGGTTCAGGAAGAAGATAAGGATAGATATTACATGCACATATATGCAGTTGGTATGTAATAGATGACCAGTAATAAATAGCTGTGTATTGAATGACCCCCTGAAATCATGAATTACAGCTTGCAGCAAAAATTGCACTAGAAAAACACAATGTTTATTGTAGGAAACAATTCAGGACTGGCACGTTAGATCTGTTCCCTTCCTAATTTAATAACAATACTCCAAGTGTCAAATTCAACATTGAAATAAATCTAGTTTGAGTTACATTTCAGTGTATGATTAGGTTTCAAGAAAATGAACAAAACTTAGCTCAAGTAAAACAAGTTCAATAATAAAATGATGCAGTTGTCCATTGTGTGGTAAATAGTAGAATAGAACAAAAGAAGGTATGATGGTAAAACACTGGGAAGTGCGTATAGGATAAAAAAATACTTATTTCATTTCATTTCAATTAAATACAATATTAATTTTTATGGTTCTAATACAAAGCCCACTGGAAAAAAAACTCAATTATTTCAATTCTTGAAAAAGCGCTTTCCTATAATGTTGGGGATAGAAAAAAAATGATATCCATGAAGTGCCTATATAATCTTTCAGATTTACCATGACTTTTCCAGGTTAGAAAAATTACAGCCAAAAAATGTTTAAAAGCAAAAATGACCACTGAACAGATGAGAATTGAAATGAACAAATAAGAAGAATGAATAGATGAAAATCAAAACAAAACCACCCTTACACAAAACTTCGAGATATAACTCACCAAATATAAGTGGTAACATTCTGTTGAGCAATAAAAAATAATGCAGTATTCTTTAAAAGACAACATCTACATGACTTTTTTGATTTAAGAATAAAATCTGTCTCCTACAACCTAGGAAACTGGCTACTTTGCAAAGTCAAATCCACAAATACAGTAGTGGAAATCTTAAACAAGTATATTTGAGAGGATTCACTAAACTAGGGAGTATTTATCATTTTTGTTCTGTTTTATGCTGAATACTATCTATAACTCCTTTGCGTATTCCCTGAATAACTGATATTAACATTAAATGTTAATATATTCAGATAGGTATGATTATTTGCAGAATATTTAAAAATACCCATTTATAGTGTTAATAATTTCTCTTACCAGAAGAACCTGAAAATCAGCCTGCTGGTACACATGGAAGAGTTATAGATGGAAAAATATTAAAATGTTATAAAGAGGGGTGTATTTTCTGAATTGTGAAGGAGAAAAGCATTGCTGTTTATTGGTAGAGTACTTTAGAGAATATGAAATAAAGACTGTTGACAAAAAGAAAGAACCCAAGACAAGATTTTATTTATTTATTTGACAGAGAGAAATCACAAGTAGATAAAGAAGCAGGCAGAAAGAGAGAGAGGGAAGCAGGCTCCCTGCCGAGCAGAGAGCCCGATGCGGGACTCGATCCCAGGACCCTGAGATCATGACCTGAGCCGAAGACAGCGGCTTAACCCACTGAGCCACCCAGGCACCCCTGACCCTAAATTTTTAATTTCATTTCTCATCCCATTCCATACATCTTTGGGGTATGCCATTCTCTCAGCCTAGAATGTCCTTTCCTTACACCTCTACCTCTGAAATTCTCTCTCATCTTTCAAGGCTTCATTGCTGGGGATAGGTTTTACTTGTTACCATCTTGCTCTCTTGTTACCTTCTCCTTTCCTCCTCTGCTCCCATCTCCATATGGTTTATCTTACTTGTACTTTCCCCTTTCCCCACCTCAGTCTCCAGTGTGCTTAGCATAATGTTTTACACGAAGTAGGCACATAGTGAAATTAATGATTTTCTTCTTCTTTTCCTTCTTCTTTAGAGAGAGAGTGTGTGTGTGCACAATTTGGGGGGGGGTGGAGAGAATCTTAAGCAGGCTCAATGTCAATTATGGAGCCCTATGTGGGGCTCAGTCTCACAACCCTGAAATCATGACCTGAGCTAAAATCAAGAGCCAGACGCTTAACCAACTGAGCCACCCAGGTGCCCTTGAAGTTAATGAATTTCAAATTCTGACTGAAATTCTTAATAGTAGAACTCTAATGAAACTCAGACTCTGGCTCTATGATCTAAAGCCAACATTCTTCTCATTTCTTGATTTAATTTCCAAACTGAGACTATCTATAAAAAGTTTATACTTCAGACTTTTGTGTATAATTAGTTCACTTTTTCCTTTCATTTGGTAAAGTTTATTGGAACCATCTGTGATATACTATTTATTCTTAAGGATGAAAAAATATTTTAAAAAATATCCCTCTGGGTCAGAACACTGCATCCCATTAGTTTGTGCTTAAGAGTAGAAATGTCATTCTCTGAGATGACAGCTTCTTAAAGGTAGGAATATATTGAGATATATAGAGAAATATAGAGAAACTCTTAGTTTTCGTCAGTACCCTTTAAGCGACCTATAATTTATATATATCATTTCAACCTTACTACCCTCTAGGATATTGGTTTCTAATAGTTTACTGTTCCACAAATTAAGCCTATCTTAGGTTTCAAATCCCAGTAGCATTAATATCCTTATACTTGGTATAGAATAAATATCTCATCTATTCTAGTCCACTTATGACAGGTTCCCAAGGACAGGGACCACAATGAATCACTCTACCTCCACAATGACTAATTTACATCAGATTGCCAATAAAGATAAATCCAATAAATGTTGAATCATTATTTTATAGAATTGAATTATATCTTTCTTTTTGATTTGTAGTTTGGATCATATAGTCTGGCCTTCAATTAACTATATTAGTATAGAGAAGGCACACTACTATATATGCATGTTTATTCAGATAATCACAGCATATAAGATCCCTTTTGAATTTAATAAAAGCTAAAATATAAGAGCAATTTTCTCCTCTAGCAGTGAACTACAGTAAACATACAAAAAATGGTCAGAATATCTTGTGAAAGAATATCTCAAGTTAGGAAAATGTATAAGGGGGGAAAATGACTTTTGTTGTTGCTGGGAGCAAACAATGTCAGGCAGTAGTTAGAAAAGTTCTGTAAAATGTCACTTAACAAACACTTGGCCTCCTCAATATAGGCAATAAGTTTTGCTTTTAATCTAGATATATTTGCTTACTTTATAAATAAGGAGATAACTCTGTCCATTAAAGAGGCTTAGAAGCAGTAATAATCCAATGTCAATGAGAAGCCCTAGCAACCAGATTATAGTCTCTAAGAACCATTCCTCACAAAAAAGAACAAGAGTCCTTGGTAGAAATGGCTGATTCCAAGTCTGTGTTAGGAAATATACAAAATGGGCCTGGAATATCTTGAGCCGAAAAGCAAGGAATCTCACTTGCTAATGTGAGTAATATCAAAAGGTCATGAGGCAACTTGAAGGATAGACAACTGGGCATCAGCAAGAAAAATAAAACATATGGAAAAAAATTAAACCCACAAGTTCATAATGATAATAAAAGGATGGGGAAAGGGGAGAGAGAGAGCGAGAGAGAGCAAAGAAACCCAGATGCCAATGGAAGTTCCTGGAGTAATAACTTATTTCTCTCTAAATTGATAATGGAAGCAAAAGAATTAGGCATTTATTCTACTTCTCTGGTGTGAATTGTATTTTAAAATAGTTAAATTGTTGTGGGAGATGATGGAAAGGTAATCTCTAAAACTACATTAGTCGATAAATGCATGAAAAATGATAGGATTCTTTTTGTAACCGCTAATGAGATGACTGCATTGTACGCTGTTTATCAATGAATGGTAAAATGGTTAAGTGTAAAGCTGATGAGGAACTTTACAATGGATTAATCTGTCTCCACCTGAAGCCACTGTTCAATCTTAGTATTACAAAATGTATGTCTCCTGATGAGATCAAATATGAACTACACAGCACCACCTACAAAGTATGATTGCCAAAATAGAACTGAATCTGAATTTAATCAGTCTTTAAATATAACCTCCAGGACAGAAATACAGGGGACAGTGGAACAAGTTAAGTGACACCATTAGGAAGCAATATGACAAATCCAGAATGGAGAAAATTCTGTACCTAATGAACACAGTTTTTCAAAAAGTTAGTGTCATAAAAAAGGGGAGTGTGTGCAGTTCTCAATGAAAAGAGATTTTAAAAAGACCAATGTGGTATTACAACCAAATTCAGCAAGTGGAACTTGTTAGGATCCTTAACTGAACAACTATGGAAATTTGGGGGAAAAGGGACAATCAAGGAAATTTTAGTATGGAGCAGGTATTAGTTACTAAAGAATTATTGTGGGGGCACCCAGGTGTCTCAGTTAAGCATCTGACTTTGGCTCAAGTCACATCCACATCCGGCTCTCTGCTCAGCAGGAAGCCTGCCTCTCCCTCTCCACTCCCCCAGCTTGTGTTCCCTCTCTCTGTCAAATAATTAAATTAAACCTTTAAAAAAGTTACTGTTACTTTTTAAGTATAATAATTACATTGTGGTTATATAAAATTTATCTTTCTATTTTTGTAATGCATCTCAAAGTATATTATTTAGGGTTGATACAACAAGATTACATGAGGTTTGGGATTTGCTTTAAAATACTCCAGCCAAAAAAGTAGGGGTTGGTATTTGGGAGATGATGAAACAAACACAGTGAAATACTGATGGTTGTTAAGACTGGTGATGAGTACATAGGGCTTCTTTGTACTCTCTACCTTTGTATATGGTTGAAAATTTTTATATTAAAAAATTTTTAAATAGTATTATTAGGAGATATTTATGATTTCAACATTAGACTTCTGGAATATCTTTCATTGGCTATGATTTTTAATTGATCACTGAGAGGAGTTTAAGTGGTTCTCTCAGTAACGTGGAATGTCATTTGTCTGGTCCAAGAGAAAAGTTCATTTATAAAGTTCATTTATTTATAATTGTTTCATAAAATTTGGGTTCCAAATCCTTCATACCATGTTTTGTATCCTATATCCAGATGATCATCTTTGATGGGCAATTACCTAGTAATTTCCTCCTTTCTTTCTTTCTCTCTCTTTTCTTTCTTCCTTCCTTCCTATCTTCCTTCCTTCCTTTCTCTTTCTCTCTCTCTCTTTCTTTCTCTCTTCCTCCCTTCCTTGCTTGTTAGAATTATGTTCAATACGGAATGTTACTATCATTTTCTTAAATAACATCAGTTTGATTTGTAAATGCACCAATCAAGGTTTGTCCTGAGTTTTGAAAAGTAGTTTTACAAGAGATAATTCAGTAAAAATGCTGACCTTTAACAAAGGATTTAGCATTTTAAGCTAAACACGTGTGACAGGTTAAGTTGGTTCTGGCGAAACTGTTCTACTTAGGACTTCTGGTCTACCCTGTACTCAACATCTTCTATAATTTCCTTGCTCTTCACACCTGAATGGTCCGCAAATCTTATTAAAGATACAGTAATGGTAAAGAACATGGAATTTAGAAACAGATCTGGATTGAAAACTTGGCTTTGTCATTTATTAGCTTTATTACCTTGAGCAATACCCTTACCCTAAGCTTCAACATCCTCATCTGTAAAATGGCAAGAGTAATACTCAGTCCTCACAGTATTATCAAAAGAATTAGATGAAATAACGTAAGTAAAGATATTTAATGCAACAGTTAGCACATAGCAAGCACTCAGTAAATGGTATCTCCACAACAGGATGTGAAGGAATGGATTTAAAGTCTGGGTTAAAAAATAAAAGAAGAATCATTACAACAGAGAATAAAGCCCAGAGATATCATCACCAAATTGTTGATAATGGTTTTCTTTGGAAGATATAATGGTTAGTACTCCCCTTCTATATTATACATTTTTTAAAAGATTTTATTTATTTGTTTGCCAGAGAAAGAGAGAGAGTACAAGCAGGGGCGTGGCAGGCAGAGGAAGAAGCAGGCTCCCCACTGAGCAAGGAGCCTGATGTGAGACTCAATCCCAGGACCCTGGGATCACGACCTGAGCTGAAGGCAGATGCTTAACTGACTGAGCCACCCAGGTGTCCCTATTTTATATATTTCTAAAATATTTGAAGTTTAAAATAATAAGTATGTGCTACTTTGAGTCAGAAAATAATTAAAATATTTTTAAAATATCTGTTTTCTTCATTCCCAGTATCACCACTAAAGTTTTGGTCCTAATTATCTCTTGCTTGGACTCTTCCAAGCTGGACTCTCAGTACCTCCATGCTCTAAGCCATTTTCCACACTGCCACCAGAACTCATCATGTCTAGCCCCTGGGGAGTTCCATGTTACCTACACAATGACATTCAGACTCCCTGGTGGGACATAGAAGGCTCTTTATAATCTGTTCTCAGCCTTTCCAGCTTTATCGCCCAACCTTCCCTCCCATTCACACTGGACTCTAGCTACACCAGAAATCCTGGCAACCTCCAAACACATTATGCATTTTGATGCCACCTTGCCTTTGCACACAAGACACTCAATCCTTCTCTTTGTGCTTATTTGGCAATTTCCTACTTTAAGACCTCCATTTTTGATGTCCCGTAAAATAATAACAATGACGTGTAATGAGTTGTCTCTTCTCATTGTAGACTATGAATGCTTGAGGAATGGAAAGCTGGGTAGTAGTTTGAGAGCACAGACTCTGGAGCCAGACTACTTGAGTTTAAATCGTACTAGCTATGTGACTTCAGATAAGTTAGTTAACCTCTCTGGGCTGCATATAAAATAGGTTATATTTTATAACAGCAGCAGCAGCAGCAATAATAACTACCTACAAGACTATTATATGAATACAAAGCAAGGCTTGACATTTTATTAAAATACAATCTAAACTTCTACCATGACTATGACTATTATTAGTGTTATTATTACTAGTACTGTTACTATTGTAGGCCCTTCATAAATGAACTAATAAGCAGTTTTAGCCTTATAAACGAAACTAAATATTAACTTTTTAGAAGAAATGGGAAGATATATAAAACTTTCCTAATGAATCAAAGTTGAGGAAGTTCTTCTTCTTTTTTTTTTTTTAAAGATTTTATTTATTTATTTGACAGAGAGAGATCACAAGTAGGCAGAGAGACAGGCAGAGAGAGGAGGAAGCAGGCTCCCTGCTGAGCAGAGAGCCCGATGCGGGACTCGATCCCAGGACCCTGAGATCATGACCTGAGCCGAAGGCAGCGGCTTAACCCACTGAGCCACCCAGGCGCCCGAGGAAGTTATTCTTAAAGTAAATAGTTCTTATTTTTCTATTATGAATATAATTACATGAAAATGGAGTCCTAGAATAAAAATCTGTATATTAACAAAGTGGCTTTTTAATTAAGTGATTAAAAATTATTTTCTCCACATACTAGAAAAAATGCAAGCTATTTAAGTTTTTCTTCTTAAATACAAAAAAATGACATACAATTATCTATTACAAATTATACATAGGTTAACTGGTAAGTATAGGTGTCTAATGAATAGAGAGTTCATATTTCAAATATAAGGAACTTTATTTACATCAATTTAGTCATCTGCTAATACACTGAATGACTTGTTTTATCAAATAATTTGTATACGAATAGTAGTCCTTTGAACTCATCAGAAAACACCATCAAGTGGTACATAAGCACATTTTTAAATAATTAAAGATATAATATAGATATATAAAGAGACACTAATTATTCACACTTAGTAAACTCTATGTAATCCTAATTTTTTTTTGTAATCCTAATTTTTAAAAACCCAAGGTCCCACAATTTTAGAGTCACATATAAACATAATCCAACAGTAAAAAGTCATTTAAAACAAGTCATTAAAAGAGATTCGAGGGGCGGCTGGGTGGCTCAGTGGGTTAAAGCCTCTGCCTTCGGCTCAGGTCATGATCCCAGGGTCCTAGGATGGAGCCCCACATGGGCTCTCTGCTCAGCAGGGAGCCTGCTTCTCTCTCTTTCTCTCTCTCTCTCTCTCTCTCTGGCTGCCTTTCTGCCTACTTGTGATCTCTGTCAAATAAATAAATAAAATCTTTAAAAAATTTTAAAAAATAAAAGAGATTCGAATTGGGGTGCTGGGTGGCTCAGTTGAGCGACTGACTCTTGGTTTCAGTTCAGGTCCTCGTCTCAGGCTTGTGAGATCAAACCTCACAGAGGTCTCAACTTCGAGTCTGCTTGAGATTATGTCGCCCTCTTCCTCTCCCACTCATGCACTGGCTCGCCCTCTCTTTCTTTCTGTCTCTAACAAATAATTTTTTTTTAAATACTGACTTATAACTTATAGCATCACTTCTCAAACTCCCTTCCTTCCCCCAATTCACTCTGCAGCTGCTTTGGAGCTTCTCACTGTTAAGGCTCCCAAAGCCTTCTCATGAAGTGGGTGGTCTCTTCCATCTGATTCTTTCCTGCTCATCTCCAAGTCTTGTCTGCAAATGGACATCAAGTCTAGCTTAGTCTAGTTCCCCTGCCTGGTTTTCCTGCACCAATTCTTTTCTCAACTCTCTCTGCTGAAAGAGGGAGAAGGGGTGGGAGCTGTGGTACACAATTGCACATGAACTCATCCTATGCATACCACAGATAAAAAGGCTCACTGCAGATCTGTAATGTGTTCCAGCAGTTAAATTATTAATAAATGGCATTCAGAATTAGCTGTTTATCTTCTGTATTATTATTTCCAGAAATGGGAAAAAAAACTGTAAGAAAACAACTTACACTGTTACTTTGAAGAAACAATGTAACATAATTTTGTACCAACTTAATTTTCTAAATAAATATCCAATTATGCTAAATTTCTCTATCTTCCAAAAAGCATATATAACATGCAAATGTATGAAATTTATATACATTTTACCATTATCAAAAGGAGTGAAGTTAATTTTATTTAGTGAAGCAATTAATTAATTTTTAGAGAGACAGCAAGAGAGTGCCCAAGTGAAAGGGAGTGGCAGAAGGAAAGAGAGAAAGAGAATCTCATGCAGGCCCCACTCAGTGCAGAGCCCCATGCAGGACTTGATCTCATGACTCTGACATCATGACTTGAGCCAAAATCAAGAGTCCAATGCTTAACCAACGAAGTCATCAGGCGTCCTGTGGAAGATAGTGTTTTAGATCATGTTGACCACTGCTCTTCTCCGTCAGTCAACACAATCTCCAGGACAACTCATTTCAGCATTCTCAAGGGGTCATTTAGTTACAAGTTCATGTTTTAAAACTACTATTAATTTATCCTCATTTCCTGAAACACAAATCTAATATTCCTCCTCTCTCTAAAACTCTCCAGTGGCTCCCCATTTCCTTGAGGATAATGTCAAATGCTTTAGAGCTTAACATTTTAGAATCCCCGAAAGTGGGTATAAATTGATCACCTTGGCCTTATTCACCCACGACCAGCTGTGCAAAACATATCCTTGTGGGTCCATTAAAACTTGCAGATCCCTGTGAGCTGCAAGCGAGCACTTTACTTTATAATGTTATTCTGGCACTTGTATATGACCTTCATTGTATTTTTAAAATTGCTCATGTTTCTAGAGGAATTGGAGCTCTTGGGAGGAATAGAGATAGTAGTTTCTTTGATCAGTAGTTACTGAGTACTGTGTGCTAGATGCTGTGCTTCATAAGCATTATCTCATTGAAGACTCCTAACAACCTACTCATGTAGGTATTATTATTGACTCCATATTGCAATGAGGAAACCAAGACATAAAGAAGTTAGAGAACTTGCCCAAGGTCTTATAGTAAGTGGCACAACCCTAACTGAAAACACGAATCTTTCTGATGGTATAGAGTCAATGGCATATAATGCAACATTATTTTGTGTGAAGGTTAATATTATAAATTTTCCTTTTATTTTACCAATAAGAAAACTGAGGTGTGGAAACGTACAGTGTCTTGCCTAAGGTCACAGAACCAGGAAGTACCAAGAGACAAGAAAAAGGAATAATCAGAAAATAAAAATGAGTTCTTATAAATTAAGAATAGAGTAGCTGAAAGGAAAATTCAATAGGGTTTATCTTCAATTAAATGTAAAATTAGTATCTTCCAACACATAAAAAGATAAGAGAGGAAATGTAGAAGACCTAAGAAATCAATCCTGGAGATTCAACTCTGACTAACAGGAAATTCAGAAAGTGAGAACACAGAAAATGGAAGGGAAGTAATTTTCAAAGAAACAGTATGCAACAGAGAATGTTTAGCAATCCACCAAAATCCACTGTCCTCTTCTACCTGGACACTAGACAACATTTCTCAGATTTCCTTAAGAATTAAGGGGCTGAAAGACTGACTGCTCTCAAATGGAAGGTGAATGGGAGTAAAATGAGCCATTTCCAGTGGCTGATAATTTCTTCCATGTATTTTCACCTTCCTGTGAGATGAAATGGCAAAGCTGAGCAAAGTGGTCTTGGAAACCATATTGCTTACCCAACTGGACCACCCAGGTGCCCATAGCTGTATACTTTTAACAGCTATTCTATATTCAAACCTACTTTAAAGGAAACCATGAACCTACCCTTTGAGGAGCATAAACAGAATATGAGGATGAGCGCTAATGTACTCCACAGTAGGACTCCGAGTACCTATCTGTCTTCTCAGGATGTTGTTAAATATCTGGGTCACATCTTTTTTTCCCTGTTAAAGAAACAAACCGCCATTAAATTACACAATCAAAATAGGTAAATTATATGGAGTGTAAGTTGTATCTCAAAAGCTGTTTACACATAAACACACACAAAGGGAAACAGCACTGTTCTTTGTAATATCTAAAACCATTAATTCATTCTTTTTAGTGATTCAACATTTATATACAATATAAAATGATCACCATAAGTCTAGTTAGTAGCTCTTACCATAAAAAAGAATACACTATTGTTATCTATATTCCGCATGCTATAAATTACATCCCTGTGATCTATTTATTTATTTTTTAAACTTACCTTGTCATATATCTTTAGTCAGCTGTGCTTCCAAACATTTAAACAAAGATTTCTACAAACAGACACAGCTCTTTTCCATCGGATTTGCACTGTGGTTAATTCAAAAAACAAGAAGTCTATTTCTCACACTTGTAAATGAAATGGCATAGAAGAATTTAAAATAGTGGATATGGTACAATTGAATTCCTAATGCTTTTTTACCTTTTAGCTTTATATAAGAAGAAAATTATGATTAACATTTTTAAACCATCTTAAATAAGGACGGAAAATGGATGAAGAAAATAAAGATTTTAGCAAATGTTGGTTAGAATCAGATTCCTTTTTCTTAAATGTACTTTCTAGTAATTTTTTCCCCTCTACTTTATCCATTCCCATTCCAAGTCAGTGTATTACAAAAAAAAATGTGAGTTTTTCTATTAGGTGGATATACATGATTTAGGTGATTGTAAGAAATCATATCTAACCTAGAGGAATAGAGAGGACTACTCAATTCTAGCAGCTGAAGCAGAAGAACTATAGCCAGTGTTGGATGGGACTTTTTTAAGTCCTCATTTACAAGACTTCCACTTTCACACACCCTACAACCTGAGGCTTGTCTCCTTCTCCAACTGAAGCTCTGAACTGAACAGATTTTGTTATGTTTAAAGATTCAGTTTATTTATTTGGGAGAGAAAGAGAGAGTGAGAGAAAGCGCGAGCAGGAAGGAGAGGGAGAAGCAGGCTCCTTGCAATCAGGGACCCCAATGGGAGCATGAACTGAGCCAAAGTCAGACACTTAACCGACTAAGCCCCCCAGGCCAGGCACCTTGAGTTTTCTGCTTCTTAAGATTTTATTTTTAAGTAATCTCCACACCCAGTGTGGGGCTTTAATTCACAACTCCGAAATCAAGAGTTGCATGTGCTTCTGACTGAACCAGCCAGGAGCCCCAAACAGGAGTTTTTTATATGAAAAAAAAAAAAAAAAAAAAAGGACGACATTCCATCATGAGTTACTATGGCCCTGATTCTGGCCTTCATCTCTCAAATGAACTGTTAAAGATTATCTTCCAGTTATGTCCTCTACTTCAAAAAAGTCTTCACTGGGCTGAGTGAGCTAACTAGAAAAGCAAATCTGACTGTGCTATTCTCTTAGGCTCTTCAATGCCTTCTTTTTGCTGAGAGAAAAGTCTGATGCCCTCCATGACCTAGCCCTTGCTTACCTCTCCATCCACGGCTCACTTTTCAATTCCTACTTCAAGTTCTGTTAATAACAATGGATTGTACTACATAAAGGTATATATGACTTTCATTTCTATACCTTTGCTCCTGTTCTGCTTGTCCTGAATTCTTTTCCTTCCCTTTTGTAGCTAAGTCTTAGTCATCCTGTAACAGGGGCACATGGGTGCCAAGAGCACCTGACTGCAGGGTTCCCAAAAAGACCAGGTTTCAGCCACTCACTGCTGACAAAATCCAAAGGCAGAGATATGACTGGTGGTGTAACAAGAAAGGAATTTATTTCAGTGAGGCCAGCACCGGGAAGACAGTGGACTAGTGTCTCAGACTATCTAAAGTGCTGAAAAATACTTCTGGGTTTATATAAGGAAAATGTGGGACAAAGTTTGGTGGGTACTTGTAGGCAAGCAGTAAAGATCATTGTCTTGGGGTCAATCACGTGTGGTCTTGCTGACATCAGGGTAGATGTTTTTTGCTTGAGGGGGTAGTTTCAGTTCCTATCACGGGATGCTTTGCCTGCAGGGGTCTTTTGCCCGAGTTAAGAGATAAGCTGGAAAGAAGAACTTAGAAAGTACAGACAGGTCAAAATGGAGGTCGTTGAAGTCCTCTTTCAATACAACAGATTCAGTTCAGACGGATTCACCTCTAGGATAACTGCCCCTCTCTGTGTGACAACAACATCTTTGCCTCCATACACCAGTACCCCCTCTTCCATGTCTACCCCTACCTCCATCTCTACCACGGTCATAGCAGCTAACATTAAGTGCTTACTCAGTGCCAGGCACTTATACAAAGAACTTTATATGTATTTTCCAATCCTCCTAACAACCTTATAATGTACATTCTGTAAGTAAGGAAATTAAGGACTAGTGAGGTTACCTTATATAAGTGGGTTGTTGGAGAGCCAGGACTCCATCCAAAACTGATGGAATCTAGAATCTGGGTTCTTAGCCATCATCCTAAACTGATTCCAGCACCAAACACAGTATACTGAAATGAATTTTGTCTCTAACTCCTTCATCACATTGATAGCTCCCAAGGACAAACCATATTTCAATTCCCATTGTAGGGCCTGATATATATATAGTAGGCATTCAATATTTATTGGACTGATTTATTACTTTAGAGGCATAGGCATCTATAAGCCCTTTATCACAAATCTAGACCACTGAATCTCATGCATCTATTAATGGGGCACTTTTAAAAAAGATTTTATTTATTTATTTGATAGAGACACAGAAAGAGAGAGGGAGGAGGGGGAGCAGGAGAGGAGAAGCAGGCTTTCTCCTGAGCAGGGAACCCGATGTGGGCCTCAGTCCCAGGACTCTGGGATAGTGACCTGAGCCAAAGGCAGACGCTTAGCCAGGAGCCCAATGTGGCAGTTTTTAATACCAAAACAAGTAGGACCCAAAATTAAAAAATTAAAAGACACTAAGATTATTCAATTAATTAGTCAATCTTAAAACTACTAGCCATATAAAAAACGGACTAAGTACTGATTAAGAATGCTAATTGACATATAGAAAAATTTTCTTTTTTTTTTTTAAAGATTTTATTTATTTATTTGACAGAGAGAGAGATCACAAGTAGGCAGAGCAGTAGGCAGAGAAAGAGAGGGGGAAGCAGGCTCCCTGCTGAGCAGAGAGCCCAATGTGGGGCTCAGTCCCAGGACCCTGAGACCATGACCTGAGCTGAAGTCAGAGGCTTAACCCACTGAGCCACCCAGACACCCCACAGAAAAATATTCTTAAAGGATTCACTTTATCAACAATTGGCTTGAAATGGATCAGACTTAAATGTAAAACATAAAACTATAAAACTTCTAGAAAAAAAGAGAGGAATATCCTCAGGATCTAGAGTTAGGCAAATAATCTAAGAGCACCATGTAGAAAACAAAAACTAACAAACTGGAGTTCAAAATTCAGCAAAACAAAATTCAGCACTTTTGTTTTGTAAAAGATATTGTTAATAGGATGAAAAGACAAGTTACAGACAGGGAGAAAATACTTCAAACCATACATATGATTAAAAAGAACTAGTGCTAGAATATGTAAAAAAGCCTTTGAACTTAGTAGTATAAAATACAAACCAATTAGAAAATGGGCAAAAGATATGAAGAGACAGTGAAGACGATCTACAGATAGCTACAAGCACATAAAAGATGTTCAACATAATTAGCCATTAGGGAAATGCAAATTAAGATCACCAGGAGAGATTACTACATATACCTATCAAAACAACTAAAATAAATAATGACCACAACAAAAGCTGACAAAAATGCAAAGAAACTACACTTGTACATTGTAGGTGGAGATCTAACATATATAGTTAATCTGGAAAACAATTTGGTAGTTTCTTGAAAAACTTAACAGGTGGGGTGCCGGGTGGCTCAGTCATTTGAAGATCCAAATCTTGGTTTTGGCTTAGGTCATGATCTCAGAGTCCTGGGGTCAGGCCCTACATCAGGCTCTGTGTTCGGTGTGGAGCCTGCTTGAGGGTTTTCTCTCTCTGCCCCACCGCCTGCTCTCTTTCTCTCTCTGAAGTAAATAAATCTTTTTTTTTTTTTTTTTTAATTTATCTGACAGAGATCACAAGTAGGCAGAGAGGCAAGCAGAGAGAGAGGAGGAAGCAGGCTCCCTGCAGAGCAGAGAGCCCGATGTGGGGCTCGATCCCAGGACCCTGGGATCATGACCTGAGCCGAAGGCAGAGGCTTAAACCACTGAGCCACCCAGGTGCCCCGTGAAGTAAATAAATCTTTAAAAAAATAAAATAAGGGGCACCTGTGGTGGCTTAGGTCATGATGTCAGGGTCCTAAGGTAGAGCCCTGAGTTGGGCTCCCTGCTCAGTGGGGAGCCTGCTTCTCCCTCTCCCTCTGCCTGCTGCTCCCCCTGCTTGTGCTCCATTCTCTCTGATAAATAAATAAAATCTTAAAAACAATAATGAAATGAAATGAAATAAAATAAAAACTTAACATGCCCCTACTATAACTAGTAGTTGCCCTCCTGGTATATATCACAGGGAAATGGAGCCTGGCCATGAATGTTCCCAGCGGCTTTGTACATAATAATCAAAAGCAGGAAACAACCTAGAAATCTTTCCACAGGTAAATGGTTCAACAGACTGTGCTATATACCCATACCATGGACTCAGTGATAAAAAGGAATGAACTTTGATGCATGCAACAACCTGGATGAATCTTAAGGAATTATGCTGAATGAAAAATGTCAGTAACAACAGCTTATACAACCTAAGTGTCCATGAACAGAAATATGGATAAGGAAGATGTGCTGTATTTATACCATGGAATATTACACAGTCATAAAAAGGGTAAGACTATGCCATTTGAGACATGGATGAACATAAAGAGTATTATGCTAAGTGAAATAAGTGAGACTGAGAAAGACAAATACCACAAGATTTTCCTTATATTTGGAATGTAAAAAAAAAAAAAAAAACAACAATCCACAAATGAATAAGCAAACAAAATGGAGACTTAGATCTATACATGCAGAGAACAAACTGATAGTTGCCATAGAGGAGAAAAGTGGGGGATTGGGTAAAATGGGAGAAAGGGAGTAGGAGATACAGGCTTCCAGTTATGGAATAAATAAGTCAAGATAGCATAACAAATATAGTCAGTGAGATTGTAATAGTGATATCTGGGAAGAGACCAGTAGCTACACTTGCAGTGAACATAGCATAATGTATGAACTTATGGAATCACTATGTTGTGCTATGTTGAAAGTAATGTAACATTGTGTGTTAACTCAAAAAATTAAAAGATTACACATTATACAGTACCATTTACATTCGGATTACAAAATGGAGAATGATTCCTGGTTGCTAGAGGCCAAGGATGGGGTGAGAGAGGGTAGCAGCTATAAAAGGACAAGAGGATGCATCTTTGTGGGATGGAAATTTTCTGTATCATCACTTTATCAATATCAATATCCCAGTGCTATCACTGTGCTATGGTTTTGCAACATATTGCCATCAGGGAAACTGGGCAAGGTACATGAGATGTCTCTGTATTATTTATTATTGGCTTTCTTGTTGGAGCGAGCTAGAGGAAGAAAGCAGGGGAGGTGCCCAGTAGCTCTTTTGGGAAGACAATAGCCAGCAATTAGATGCATGCTAATTAAAAGCCGGAACCTCAGACAGTCACTTGTAAAGGACGCATCAGACCCCTCCCAGGGAAAGACTGGGAGTTGGGTGTTTTTGTCGCGCTTCCTCTGTGCTAGCTCGGGGGAGGCGGAGACAGTTGCAACAAGTACTCTTGCACCCATGAACAACTGTCCCTTTGTTTGCTATAGTCCTGTGGGTCTCATGAATGCGAGCCCTGTCAGCTTTCATACATAGGTGACCTGGGGGACCATTCCTCAGTGGGCAGCCTTAAAAGTTGGGCCACCAGGGTGCCTGGGTGGCTCAGCGGGTTCAAGCCTCTGCCTTTGGCTCAGGTCACGATCTCAGGGTCCTGGGATCAACCTGCAGGTTGGGCTCTCTGCTCAGCAGGGAGCCTGCTTCCCCCTCTCTCTCTCTGCCTGCTTGGATCTCTGTCAAATAAAAAAACAAAAACAAAACAAAACAAAAAAAAACTGGGCTACCAGATGTGTGGTCCAAACCATTTGCTCCTCAAAGAGAAGCTGGGCATTGGGGTACCCCCCACCCAGGCTATATGGTGCTATGCCAAGGGGTGGGCTTTATGGCCAGTGTGTCTCAGCCTTTCCTACCCATTCTGAAGTGGCTATTTTCTCAGTTGCTCAATGAATAGGACCCACTTAGCTCATTTCTTAGATTTCTCTCAGAGGGAGTTCCTGCATGTGTAACTGTACCTTCTGTTTGTCCATAGGAAGAGAGAAATTCAGGAGCCTCCTGTGTGGCCACCTAAGTCCAGAGTCCCAGAATTTTTTTAAATGTTACGTAAAATTCAGTGCTGGTTCTCATATATTGCTGGCTGATGTCCTAGAATCTCAAATTGGGAAATCTAGCCCGAGAAAATAATCCTAAATAACAATCTTAAATATAGAAGAAGAGGTTCAGACACAGAGATTTTTTTTTTTTTTTTTTTTTTTTTTTGAGAGAGAGAGAGAGAGAATGAGTATGTGTGTGTGAGAGAGCAGGGAATAGGAACGGGATGGGGGAGGGGCAGAGGGAGAAGGAGAGAGAATCCTAAGTAGGCTCCATGCCCAGCACCGAGCCTGATGTGGGTCTTGATCTTACGACCCTGAGATCATGACTTGAACCGAAATCAAGAGAAAGTTAGAAATAATAAATATGTCCAGAATTAGGAACAGTTACATAAATTATGGTATGTAACTGGCAGAAATAAGAATATCCAAATGTTGGCAATGATTAAATATAAGAAAAATATATGACTAGCCACTGCTTTCACTTGATTCCATGGATTGAAACAGAGAAGGGTAGATAAGGAAGAGAGAGAAGAATTAAGAAAGGAAGGAAAGGGAACCAGGAAAGAAGAGAGAAGAATTTTTAAAAAGGGGAGAGAGATAACAACAACAAAAAAACCAGACACATGGGAATGCAAATTTTATCTTCTTTAAAGAAAAACACAGAATATAAAATTCAAAGTTTTTCAGAAAATTAGGAGCTGAGTCTTCAATTTAAAAGGATACTTTAGGATCAACTGCTCTCATTTTAAAATAGTACAAATATTCATACTACTTCATAAGAAATGAATTTCACTTACACAAATGTTAAACAATATACTTGTATAAGAGGTACAGCTATAAATATAAACAAAGCTTAAAATGAAAGAAGTCATCTGTTCTGTTCAAATCTTTGTAGACTCTACAGTAATCCTGCACAACATCAATCCTCTTTGAAAAGTCATAAGAGCATGTTTTTCATACTTCCCAGTGAAATGCCACAAGAACATTTCCATACGGCATTCCAGTGAACAGTAGACATGAAGCTCCACAGAACTCTATCCAACTTTTACACAGAGGAAAACATTCTTCTGGTTCATTAGCAAATAATGTGCAAAGGCAAAGGAAGCCCCCTGTGGATAACAAAAACAAGCTTGGATACCAGGAACAGCTTGTCAAATCAGAGGAAAGGATCAGAATGGAAAGGATTAGAGAAAATCTAAACAGGTACCAGATGATTAATGATGGGCTTTCCATAATACAGAACCTTGCGGATATCCATTCATTACACTATACCTAACTGGAGTAAAACCTTAACTATTTCAAAACCAGTCTTCAGCAACCTTCAGACTGTCAGATTTCAAGTTCTAGAAATGGCCAGAAAAAAAAGAAAAAAAAAAATCTCTGATGGCAACAAAGCAACATTTAGAAATGACCCTGAATGCCTGAAACTCACCAGTAATTCTAAGATAACTTATAATTTAAGTGAGCAGATGGCAAACCTGAAGAAGCACTTGAATTAAGCTGACAAATTCAAGAAGGTCAGCTCTAACCTGATCTAGTCAACAATTACCTGCAGAATGAATGATACATATGGAGGTATCAACTGGAATTAAATACAGAAAGAGAAAAAGTGAGAAGAAAGAAGCAATGAACAGCAGGCAGAGCAATTAGAACTGCTGATAAAGAGCATCTTTTACTGATAAGAGAAGTGAGAAAAGGCAGGGACGCCTGGTGGTTCAATTGGTTAAGCATCTGCCTTTGGCTCAGGTCCTGAGATCAAGTCCCTTCATCGACTTTTGTTCGGTGGGGAACCTGCTGCTCCCCTGCTTGTGCTCTCCCTCTCTCGTTCTGACAAATAAGTAAATAACATCTTAAAAAAAAAAAAAAAAGAATTGCGAAGGCAAATAAGTGAGTAAAAGAGAGCAGCATTGCAGAAGAAAACACCCATTTTTAAATTGCAGCCCTTGACTTATATGTAGGATATATAAATATAAAGCATTCCCAAAATTCAACAACCAATTAAAAAGAGGACAAAAGACCTATATAGACAATTCACATGAGAAGAGAGATGGTGGGGCCCTGGGGTGACTGAGTGGGTTAAGCCTCTACCTTCGGCTCAGGTCATGGTCTCAGGGTCCTGGGATCGACCTGCACATCGGGCTCTCTGCTCACCAGGGAACCTGCTTCCCCCTCTCTCCCTGCCTGCCTCTCTGCCTACTTGTGATCTCTGTCTGTCAAATAAATAAATAAAATCTTTAAAAAAAAGAAGAGATATGGTGGCAAATAAACACACGAAAATATGCTCAACATCATTAGTTGTTAAGGAAATGCAAATTAAAACCACAATATACCACTTATACTTACTTGAGTGGCTGAAACTTAAAAAAAAAAAAGCTAAAAGCAAACAAACAAAAAACCCCAGCACTACCCAACAATCCTATTCCTAGGTGTTTACACAAGTGAAATGAAAACCTACACCTGCACACACAAACTGCGTAAATGGTTATAGAGATTTTATTTGTAACGGGTCAAACCTGGAAATTCCCCCAAATATCCACCAACTGGGGAATGGATAAATGGTCTGCATACATCCATGCAGTAGAAAGCCATTGGCAATAAAAAGGAACAAACTCCTGGTACACAGCAACAACAAAGATGAATCCAAAATCATGATGCCAAGTAGAAGAAGTCAGAATCAAAAGACTACATTTTGCATGATGCCATTTCCACATTTGTTAAGGCAAATTATACAAGGACAGAAGATAGATCAGTGCTTGCCAGAGGCTGAGGGTAGGAAAAATGATTACAATGAGGCATGGGAAAATCTGGGGGGTGATGGAATTATTCTATATCACAGAACTGTGTATTAAGAAGAGAGACGGGCGCCTGGGTAGCTCAGTGGGTTAAAGCCTCTGCCTTCGGCTCAGGTGGTGATCTCAGGGTCCTGGGATATGGCCCCACACCGGGCTCTCTGCTCAGCGGGGAGCCTGCTTCCCCCGCCCCCTGCCTGCCTCTCTGCCTACTTGTGATCTCTGTCTGTCAAGTATATAACTAAAAAAAATCTTAAAAAAAAAAAGAAGAAGAAGAAGAGAGAATGTTACTGTTTGTCAATTACACCTGAATTAAAAGAAAAAAAAAAGAAACATAACTGTAGCCGTTGAAGTCATGGGCATCTCTCCTCTTCTCCTGTGTCGGCTGTGGGGAGAGGGGTGGGGAGAGCTGTTGTGGATAGGGTAAATATTTGTGCTGAATTTCACTAGCAGAACTAGATAGGCAGAGCCGTCTGCAAGGGGTTGGGGGTAGGGAGTGTTCACTGCATGGATGAATGCTTTTGCAGGGGACCAAAATTCAAACTAAACTAATTTACAGATACTGGGAAAGTTTCAGAGCTCAGAATTAGTTGCTCTCAAATTTTTTAGTATAACTGTATTTACACATGACAAGAATTCTAATGCAGAGCTCCTTGTAAACCTCCTGGCCCTCTCTATCTCTCTCTCCTCATCTTCATTCTTCTGCCTTTTCTGCATGCTGGCTTCCTCTACTTTTTTAGTTTACGGGGTAGGAAATCTGACCTCCGATGCAGTTAGAGACTGATGCTCCTAGTTAGAGACTGAAGTTCCATCTCCGTTTTAGTTCCAGAATCCTGCAGACTTCTCTGGCCCTGCTTTGATGAGATGACCACTACTAGTTCACCCTGTGTACTGGACAGGTGTCACGCTGCACAAAAATGTTGCTCCCACTGTAACTCTGTGGGTGGGGATGGAGGGACCACTGCCCAGAAAGCAGAGGGGATAAAACATTTTGTACATTATACAATGGTGTGAGCAGTCTTTATCTTTATGGCAGGTTACATTCATTAACAAGTATGGTAAGGTCAAACTAAAATGGTCATTGTCTTAATTTTTATAGGGGGAACACTACCAATTAACATGTTAACGCTTCTGATTAAGGGCCTGATGAAGGGCCATTTTAAATCACCCATAGATTATGTTCCTTTATAGGATAAATGTTTCTGAAGCTTATATTCGTTAGTTTAAGATGACGAGAGGGTCACGGTAACATAAAATTCCATTTAATATGCTATAGTATTTCCTCACCTGTAATTGTAAATTCTGTGACTTAATTTGTCTAATGATGGATGCAAAATACATGAACAACTGATGGACTCAAGAACAGCTAGAACCAACACCCTACACACATAGTAAGCAATTCAAATTGTTAAATGCATGTCTTCTGCCCATTTTTGGACATGATTTTCTGTTTTGTGTGTGTTGAGTTTGAGGAGTTCTTTATAGATCTTGGATATCAGTCCTTTGTCTGTATTGTCATTTGTAAGTATCTTCTCCCATTCCATGGGTTGCCTCTTTGTTTTGTTGACTGTTCCCTTTGCTGTGCAGAAGCTTTTGATCTTGATGAAGTGCCAAAAATTCATTTTGGCTTTTGTTTCCTTTGCCTTTGGAGACATATCTTGAAAGAAGTTGCTGTGGCTGATGTTGAAGAGGTTACTGCCTCTGTTCTCCTCTAGGATTCTGAGGGATTCCTGCCTCACGTTGAGGTCTTTTATCCATTGCGAGTTTATCTTTGTGTACGATGTAAGAGAATAGTCGAGTTTCATTCTTCTACACATAGCTGTCCAATTTTCCCAGCACCATTTATTGAAGAGACTGTCTTTTTTCCACTGTATTTTTTCCTGCTTTGTCGAAGATTATTTGACCATAGAGTTGAGGGTCCATATCTGGGCTCTCTACTCTGTTCCACTGGTTTATGTGTCTGTTTTTATGCCAATACCATGCTGTCTTGGTGATCACAGCTTTGTAGTAAAGCTTGAAATCAGGCAACGTGATGCCCCCAGTTTTGTTTTTCTTTTTCAACATTTCCTTAGCAATTTGGGGTCTCTTCTGATTCCATACAAATTTTAGGATTGTTTGCTCCATCTCTTTGAGAAATGCCAGTAGAATTTTGATTGGAATAGCATTGAAAGTATAGCACAAAGTTTCTGTCCTAAGGCTTTATGATTCTTCATTTTTATGGTAATAAAACCAAAGGTGAAGGACCACTTTAAAGGGTGCCAATGAACAGAAAAGGATTTTTACAAAGGGACAGAAGTTTTCAAAAATTTAAGACCGTAAAATGGGTAAATGAGAAGCTGGTACTGGAATACTTATTTTGCTGACTTCTTTTTTTTTTAATGTAGCAAGAAATAATAGAGATTAAATTATCACAGCTTCTTTGGACTACTTTCTAATTCAGCCTGAACAGATGACTTTGCATCCACCCTGGTTTTGCAAGGCACACCTGCCCTTAAAATGAATGCATCAATAAATTCATCCTTTGATCTCTTATCACATTGTGTTTCAAAACATCAGAGTCTGAAGCTGTGTTTTGAATAGCGGCCAAACCTCAAAAAACACAGCTCTGAGTTTGATCCTGAGCCCATAAAAATCTGAAGACTTGCAATCTCAACCACAAGTCTTTTTTTTAACTTCATAAAAATATGCAGAAGCGGTTCTTTTCTGTCAGCAATTTTAAGGTTTAAAGAATTAGATTAAAAATTTATGGCTATAAAGTAATGGGATTTTCTTTTTAAATAATTCTAACTCAAAGGTCTGCCTCCTCACTAGCCCTTATTCCTGTAACAGTAGGATTCTCTAGTACTTTCCTCATCCTCATGGGCCACTTTGCTCTGGATTCCTGAAGGAGAAATGGGTTCGTCACAAAGACTGCCAAGGCAGTTCCAGCTACCCAATCTAAGCCACTGCCATGGCCACCTTCACTGCTGTCAGCTCTGGATCCCAAACCCCTTCTCCAAGCTCTTCTCAACCCTGTTCTTGGTCTTGCCTCCCACCACTAGTCATTTCCAAAAACCCTTCCTCTGTTATGGTTCTGGAGACACTTTCCCTCACTCCAAAACGTTCTCCTATTTTCCTTCTATTTCCTATACCTATTGATCTTAGCAAAAGAGAGGGCATTTCTTAAATTTCTGTTGATTTACTCTGCAAAAGAAGACTAAGCTCTTCTCTTCAGTCTTTTCCTTCCAGACATTGTTTAGAGACCTAACCTTCCACAACTAACAAAAAAAGCCCATCTAGGTGTCCTCTAAACAAAAATTCATTTTTCTTTGTAAGGAATACTCCATTCTTTTAGGTTATCAGGCAAAAGCTACAACCCAACCCTAAATAATATTTTTTCTCCCTTTTATAAACATATACCAAAAATTTAACAGTCAAATAACTGTTGTACTCTCCAACAAACCCCCAGAGGTGGCTACACACTTACTAGAATGCTTATCACCACTTGTGAAATACCTTCTAAACCATTTACTAATTCAACAAGAAAAGTGGCCTATTGCTGTGTTCAGGACATCTTCCTTTGGTCTAATCTTCTTTCTTTTTCTTCAGTCTCTCATTCTCAAGCCTACATTCATTCATTCACTCAACCAACCAGTGTACAGGGCACTAGCTGTGGGAAACGGGATCCTAGTACTCAAGATACTTTCAGTCCAGAAGGGGCTGTACCAGTTCTACCTCTGAACTAAGACACAAGGAGGGCAGAGTTGTGTGTGATTAGACTGCGTGATTAGACTGCGCTCTAAAGTTAGGACAGGTTTTATCAAGTTGTCATTATCTTATGTGGGTACTTTAGGCTTGAGATGCAAAGCTGCTGCTTGCAGATTAACCATTAGAACTTCCAATCAGTTAAGTGTCTGCTTTTGGCTCAGGTCATGATCCCAGGGTCCCGGGATTGAATCCTATATGGGCTTCCTGCTCAGCAAGGACCCTGATTCTCCCTCTACCTGCTTCTCCCTCTGCCTGCCACTCCACTGCTTGTGCTCTCTGATGAAAAACAAACAAAAACTCTTTAATAAATTTATTTATTTTT